>NC_134458.1:67930607-69130607 GCF_047948215.1 Lycorma delicatula | reverse complement strand
GCAGGATGGAGCTACAGCGCACACAGCGAGGGCAATGATGGCTGTTCTCCGTAACTTGTTTCTGGGACGGATCGTTTCCAGATTCGGCGACATTCCTTGGCCCTCTCGGTCCCCCGACTTGAGTAGTGTGATTTTTTTCTGTGGGGGTTTCTGAAATCGCGTGTGTAAGGCAATAAACCGCGTGCACTGGAGGACCTAAAGATCCCAATTCGTCATCACGTCACCCAGATTGATGTAGACATGCTGCAAAGAATTACGGCCAGTTACCGTGAAAGGCTACAACAATGTATTGCCCAAAATGGACATCACTTGCCGGACGTAATTTTTCGTTCATGAGTAAGTAACAAATGCTTTGATGTAACAAGTGTTTCAGTACCAATAACACTTTTTTAAAGTAAATATTCAATTTTTTATGATTATTTTAAAAACATCCGGTTCCCGTGAATGACTCTATTTAAGTTTAAATCCAGTGAGGTTGTGTAGTTAAACTACTATTTCAAAATGCAAACTTTTCAGTGAATTATCTTTATAATATATCAGTAGTTGATCAGCGCAGAAACTTGACAATACTTTTGATACTGTGTTAGAAATTATTTACTATTCGCTTTAAAACAAAGTGGAATTAGTTCTACAAGACTCTTTGTCAAATATTAGGCAGCTTCTTAGATGCCACGAGCATCGTTCATAAGTTTTCATATTAAAAAAAAATTAAACGTTACATAAAATATTTATTTAAAAGAACAGAATAATGTGTACATATTGTAAAACAAAACAATATTTAATTTTTATAAATTAAACTGCGTAGTCTTCTTTGGATGGCTTTTGAATATTATGTACTTTCAAGCTTTTATCTTTTGATGATAGTGGTGGTACTGTTTTTATTTAAATACGAACAGGACAGGCTCGTGTGAGTAATGGTATCATTATTGTAGTAGGGTAGTTTGAAAGTTGTTTGTCAGTTTTATTCTTAGTTATCAGAATGCCTCCGTTGAATTTAATGTTTAAAAAGTATCCATCATTTCATGTTATTTTCAAGCAAGTTTTGAAAATAGAGGTTGTCAATTATTTTGTGGCAGCTAATCATTGTAATGTTGCATTCAATCCGGCATTCAGGTTAACTAACCTCAATGGGGCTAGCTCAACATTACCGGTACAAAATCGGGAGATTATTTATTGCAATTACAGACCATTCAGTGAAGTGCAAAACAAAGATAAACACATTTTGCATAATACAAGTAGAGTTTCTCATAAAAAAAGGATAATTTCAATCCACGAGAAAGTTGATGCAAGAGTAAGTATAACTAAAAGTTGTTTTTATATTACGTTTTATGAAAGAGAAATAATTAACTAATTTTCTTCTTTATTTGTTAATACCTTGATCTCTTAGGTTTAAAACTTCTTGATCGTGTTTGTAATAAAATCAAGAATAAACTCGTATCAGTTCAAGAGTTTCATCCATCGATGAACTGATAAATTCACGTAAAATGTTTCAAGCTACCTAATATTTGACAATGTAGAACTAATTCCACTTTGTTTTAAAATGAATTGTAAATAATTTCTAACACAGTATTAAAAGTATTGTCACGTTTCTGCTCTGATCAACAAAATAAATATTTTATTTACAGTCCAAAATGTCTGTTGTCATTTTAAAATTAAAAACAAAAAATAGACGTTTAGTGATATATTTTATGTGTAAAACTGTAGATTAGATGATATTACAAAATACTTATCCCATTGTATTCAAGGTATATATAATTGTTGATTTCTACAGACATGAAATATATCATTCCATTTTTGTTCAACTTTGTGCTGTGCATACCGTTTTAAGAATGATATATATGTAACTTCAACATTGTCGAATAGAAGTGCTTTTCTTGGTTAATTCTTTTTTCATTACTGATGTTATAATATCAGTTACATTGTTAGTTGCTTTAAAATAAATAGAAATAACTAAATTTCATACTGTTTTTTAAATGTAAATTATGCATGTAGCGTAATCCAAAACTTAGAGGTATAATTTGCTGTTTTAAGAAGGTAACATGTGCCCCTACTGTTTATATAATTACACGGTTAACTTTTACATCTACAGTTTAAATTCCCGATTGTTGTTAATATATATATATATATATATTCAATCCCTAAAATAAAACTATTATTTTGCAATAGAAGTAGGATTGTAGTTTTGATTAATGTGTTCCACGCAAGGGATTTATCATATAGTTTTGAAAAATTAGGTTTCAGAATTTTGTTATTGTTTGTGTAAAAATGATGGTTTGTTATGTTTTCTTATTTTAATATTTTTCACTTTTTTTAACTAAATAATATTTTTAATATTAGAAATATATAACTACAACAGCCTGACATGGTAGATTTGATTGTTAGATATTCCAAACTAATTCTTGTTTGAATATATATTTACAGTTTCATTATGAAGATGGGTGGAAGTATGTTTGTCATGAGAATACAGTTTTAACATTTAGCGAGTCAAAATTTGATAGTTCCCATTTTCTACTGAAGTTCTTATCTTAGAAATACCTGACATTAAATGTCTGTCAAAAGAAAAGGAAATTTATGTAAATTTCCATTAAATTCTGTTATTATAATGCATGTTTTCACAGTTACATAATTTGTTTAATCCTATCTCTTGGTGACTACTGAATACAGAGTTTATCAGAAAGGTAATTCTAATTCTTAACCTGCAACTATTTAGTTTGCTTATTTTTTGGGAAGGGGAAAGAATGAAGTAATCTTTAAAATATAATTAGAAACATTGGTATTTTTTGTTTAATAGTTTCGAAAAATTATGACATTTGCAACTGCTGCTGAGTATGACTTGGAACAATTACGGCTTGGGCTGTTAAAGAAAAATTTGTATACTCCATTTGATATGGGTGAAGATTTTCCTGGTGAGTATATTTTTATTTTAGTTATTTAGTTTTATAGATGAGTTGCTGAGGTGTTCTTTGTATAAATTGTCCTTTTGATTACTTGGGCATTTAATTGCTTGTAGACGTTTATGTACATGTATGTGTATATAGCGATTTTTAAAAAATAAATTTACCACTTCATAGGAAGTATCTATTAATCCAACATGAAGAATTTTTATGCTGGTAATCTTATATTGTTATATGTTGCCTAAACATTACTTATGTTTTTGTTTTGTGTAGCATTTAAAGTTAATATTACTTATATAGAAGTGAACTTATTATTTGAGTAAAGCTGCTAATTACTTTACGGTGTCAAAAGTCTTCTAAAACAATTTTTACCCCTGATAAAGCTGTTATAGAATTTATTAGGGTTATCAGAAATTCTGCTATCTATTTATTCAAATAACTGTATCTTTTAGTTGAGGTATGATTGTAAACATAAAAGAAATTAGATTATTCTTGTTGTATATTGCAGTGTGAGCACATAATTTTTAGGGATGAAACATTTTTTACTGTTTTTCTTATTAGACTCATAACATTACAGATAGTAACTTGTTTGTGATATTGATAGTGAAGATTATAATATATTTGGAGCATGTGAAATTTGTCAGAAGAGGATTCATAAATAATTCACAAATTTTCATTTTCTGAAATTTGAGATTGCTGCATCGGTCAAAATGTTGTTAAGCATGAAAAAAATGATAATGCTGCTTTCTGACTAACAGGATGTCACTACCAGCTTTTTACAGTGGAAAGTAAAAGTTTTCTGCATTTTTCTACCTCTGTCATTTTAAATAATCATCATAATCATTTAATTCATATCACACATATTAATATATTTAATAAATTATATCGTAATTATTAATTTACATTCATTACATTTTAAGCTTGCATTAATAACATGATCTTAGGTATAAAATATGCAGTTATATAACAGTTTGGATGCCATTTAGATTTTCTTTTTTTTAATGGTGAAAGTTAGAAAAAACTAATAATTTTTTTATGACAAACTGAACCAAATTCTGTTCAAGCTAATGTCTTTTAAACTTGAAAATCTTACCGTTAAAGAATATTCTATTTTGGGATATAATAGTTAAATCCATTTTTAATCAAAATAGAAAAAGTATCTGGAAGATTTATGGAAAATTGCTTTCATTATTTTTTTTGGGAGGGAAAAGCTTTGGACATTAAATAAAAATAACAAAATTGTATTTTTCAGGTTTCACTTGACTGGTTTGATGCACTTCTTTATTTCCTTTGATTCTGTGCCTTTTATATTTGGTCCAGATCTTCAGATATATCTTTTTTATATGTATATAAAACATATGAGACTAGAGAGTTGAAATCTGATGTTTTGTTCTCTTATTTTATGGAGGATATTTTGTACTTTATCAACCCATATAATTTTCAACATTCTTTTGTCATGCTACTATTGTCCGTTTAATTTTACTATCATAAAATGTTTATAATAGAAATATCTTTAGATGTTTCTTTCTGATAACTAAATCTAGGGTCGTTTGAAAATGTCTTGGCCTGACCCAGAGATGACGAAATGACTATGATATTTATTTGTCAATTATGATCCTTTAGATGGTGTGCTGCAGTCTTTCTGACATGTGCATTTAGTTGCCTGTTTGAAGTAGAGCTAGTTTAAGTAAAGCAAACAAGTGAGGTTTTCTGAAAAATGGATAAAATTGAAGTTTGATATGTTTTGAAAGATTTAACCCAGATAGACATACAAAAAGAGCTAGATTCCTCTGTGAAGAACTTTATCTGTTTTTTATTTAAAAACAAAGGGGAAGAAAAACAAGGAGCAACTTTGTTATAAAACAGTGGGCTGCTGAATTTAAACTTGGTCTTACTTCTGTTTGAGATAGTGAACACTCAAGACTCCCAAAAACTGCTACAACCAACGAAATTGTCACAAAAATCCACAACGCTGTATTAAGTGATTGCCAACTGAAGGTATGCAAGCTTACTGACATTGGAAATATTTTATTAGAACATGGCCATTATATTTTACGTGTTGTTTACAGTACGAAAAAGCTATCTACCCAGTCGGTGCCATGTTTGTTAAAGTTAATCAAAAATGCATTATTTAAACATGTTTCCTCTAAGTTTCTTTGACGTTTTATAACAGTAGGTAAAACATAGATTCAAGTTAAATGCCAGACCAAACAGTGGGTGAGAACAGGTGAAAGTACATCAAAGAAAGAGAAAACAGTTCCATCTGCAGGAAAAGTCGTGGTTATGGTTTTTTTTTAATTCTCTTGGTGGATGCTCATAACTACCCAGAAAAAGGTAGGATCATCACCAAAGAGTATTATGCTTCACTATTGGACCAATTGAAGGGTGTTATTCAGGCTAAACGTCCATTTGTGGCCAAAAATATAATGCTCTTTCACCACAATAATGCACCTGCACATGTATCTTGGGTTGTTACTTTAAAAAAAATATGTCTTGGGTCGTTGCTGAACTTATGCCTTTAAGTGTTTCCACATGGTGCTGCATTTGCCAGATTTGGCTCCCAGCTATTATTTCCTCTTCCAAACCTGAATAAATGGTTTGCTGGATGAAGATTCACTTAAAATGATGAGGTCAAATCTGAAACAACTGCTTATTTTGCAGAGTTGGACAAATTGCATTATACCAATGGAATTAAAAAGTTGTTGATCTAATTGTATTGAATTTCAAGGTGGTACGTTAAAAAACTAAAAAAATTTCTGAAAAATCTTGTGTTTTTTTCAGGCTAAAACTTTCTAAACAGCCCTTGTAAATGTGAAACTAGTACATTTCTTTTCTGTATGAAATCTCTTCTGGCTTCTGCTACAGGCCTCCTGTATCTACTTTTTTACCTTGCCTTACTTCATGTATTCTACCTGATTTTAGTATGTAAATTGAAAATAAGAAAATATTTATAAGTACAGTATATTATGTGCTCATATGATTTAACTAATCACTAACTTCCTTTTTGTCACATTCTCTTACTTTTATTTTATTTAATTTTAAGTTGAATTTCTCTTATTGCAATGAATTGATATTCATTATTACTAATTAATTTCTTGATTCAACTGAATTATCAGTATCATTATTCAATCTTAGTTACTTTTATATTTTTATTTGCATTGTCACATTAGTTTGATTTTTTTTAAAGATTTATATTGCATATACAAATTAAAAAGTAATGGGGACAGGCTAAAATCTTATTTTTTTAACAGTATTTGCCTTTCTATTTATTTTATCGCTACGTGACTCAGTGTAAGCTTTGATTGTAGGGTTATCAAATTATATAACAATTAAGATCATCATTCTATGGTAGTTTTCAGTTTTTTGCTGAATGTTCTTGAATTATAAAAATTCTGTTTTCCTTTTCTACCACAATATATATTCTTTTCTATGTTCATTCTTCCACTACCTTCAACATCTAACCTTTATTTTTCATTTAGTTTTCTTTCTCCTCTTCCACCTCATGCATCCTTCTAGGTATCCTCCTTTCTTTCATTCTTTATATATGCCTAGATCATCTCATCCTTGACTGTTCTTTTATTTACATCCTTTTATCTCCCTTTCATTTCTCTTCCTGTGTATCCTTATAATAACCATTGTACTTCCAGGAATATAATTTAATGTGTCTGCAATATTTTTATTTGTTTATGCAGAGTATTATGTATTGGGGGCAGGGATATAGTTAATCTGGTATATTACCCAAATTTTCTGTGATTTATTTCTGCTCTAGATCAAACTTCTAATTTCTCCTATTTACTTATATGGAATTGCACATTTGTGTCACCCATCACAGTTAATTTTTATCCACCAAGTTGTTGCAGCAATTCTTCAAATTTTTTATTCCCTTTCACGTTTTAACGTAATTGCAAATCAAACACTTGTAAAATTTTCAAACCCTTTACTGATACTGTTATTTTTATCATCCTCTTTTCATCACTTAATTGGACTCTTTTCTTCATGACTTCATTCCTCCTTCCCTACTTATCAATTCAATTCAATCTGTGTTCTATTCTCAGTTCTTGCCATATTTCATTCCTCCATTCAGTCTATCTTAGTCTGAACACATAGTCTCCTCTTCTTTATTAAATCAAATATCTCAGACTTGCAGAAATTTGGAAATATATAAATAATTATATTTAATACTGTTCTTAGAATAAGTAGAAAAAAAACTGAAATTGTGTTGCGTTAATTGGGAATTATTTTAATCTCCTAATGCTTTAGAAAAATTAATACTTTAAAACTGATATTACAGTTATTATTTTGACCTGTTTATAATTAATTGTTTAATTTTATAAAAGAAACTTTTTTATTGCTTGAAAACTTTTGTTGTTAGCTTAATCCTTAATGGATTAGGGATCTGTTGAATACTAGATCATGAATACTGTTGTTCTTTGATGGTTGGGTTTCAATTAACCACACATCTCAGGAATAGTCGAATTGAGACTGCATAAGACTTCACTTCATTTACATTCATACGTACCATTTTCATTCATCCTCTGAAGTAATACCTGAAAGGTAATTCCCGGAGGCTAAACAGGAAAAAAGGATTAGGGATCTGTAGTTGATCTGGAATCATCCGCTAGGAATCGTGAAAATTATTGGTGAAAGCTTTTGTGGCCTTGAAAATAAATTTATTGTAACTTTACGACATGGTGTGGGCAGACTAATTCCTGTTAATAGGTGGCATTCCTGATTGATATGCCATTATTAAGAAAATCTCTGCTTAGCATGTGTTAAGCATCTATTCAAGCTTATTTGTGATCACCATTGACATCCCTACCCCAAATCAAAGGTGGAGTTGTGCTACAGATAATGAGGTGTAGTGAGTGGTGCAAGGAAAGCAATGTAGTTATTTTTATATTTATAAGATGTTTGTTTGTTTCTGCAGATATGAGGATTAAAAACATCAATTTGTGATTATTTCTGATTATACAGAATGGCCCTTATATTAACAAATTCGTGTTCATTATATTTACTGTTTTAATTCAGTTGTGCTTTTGTACTAACATTAAAATTTTATATTATGTTTGTACTTACTTTTTATATTATTTACTTTTACATATACTTTACATTTATATTATTCTCCTGATTTATTATAGTACTGTGCACATTAAAATACTAGGTGAATTGAAATTAAACTAATGGAATGCTTTTGTTATGTCCGTATGTTTAATATTTACCACTTCAACTAAAATTATTCTACACCCCCATTTGATGATTGGTGGACCACCATTATTCAAAGATCATTATAGATTAATTTCAAACATTATTGGTGAAATTATTTTGTTTAAATTTACATGAAAGGAGTAATTATTAAAAAGACATTGCATTATATTTAATAGCAAGAAATAGTAATTCTGTGTGATGCTGTGGAAAGAGTAACCCAAAAGCTGAATGACCGATGAAGGATGTGACAGATATAAAGTTTTGAAAGCAAGACTGGAGTCAACTCACCAGCTTTGCCTGTAATAAGAAAGCAAAATATTTTAAAATATCTCAAATTGAAGTTTTTATTAAACATGAGTTTACTATTCCCAAGTTCATATTTAGTAAGGTAGTATCATATCTTAGCTCGCTTCAGGACTGCAAAATGTTAACTAATTTTGAAAAGGTGATATGTGGAAGTACAGTTGCAGTATTATTTTGCTATTTTAGAAGAGGATTATAGCATATATATATATTATAGCATATTATAAAAGAGGATTTTGAGGTTTTATAAGGACTATAGCTTAAGAAGTTGATATTGTCTCTCTTTTATCAGAGAAAAAAGCAGTAGAAAGGTTTGGAGTTAACCAAATGATTACAATCCTGATTATGTCTGTAGATGTGCCATTGGCTACAGAACCTTTTCAATCTGGTGTAGTAGTGTTGGCTAATAAAGTCTTTTCTTTTTATGTTCTATATATGTTTCAAATTACTTTTATTTCCACAGATATTTTATATGCAGAACCTCGTTATATCCTTGAAGGTGAAATGAGATACTTGTTTTTCTTCAGAGAAGGGGCAGTTGCCTGTTGGAACATGACTGATATAGAATGCACAAGTATATTACAATTTTTGAGGCCTTATGAATTCTCAAGTTATGATCGTGATTCTACATACTGTGAGGGAGAAGTTATGACATATAGTTTTGGATTAACTGGGTATAATTTTGGATTATTTGTGGTTTATGTTTAATGTAAAAAATGAAATTAAACATTAGTTAATCCATATTATTGGATGAATTTTATTAGCTGCCAGCAGTTTTATGATAAATGGAAGAATAGTGTATGTGTAAGGTTGTTACATTTGCTGCTATTGTTTAAACACTTGAGGATTATAAGGGGCTCTTTTTCATATTTACCATTTTCTACGAGTGCTACAAACTTTAACACTTAGTAGAATTATCTGTATTTATATAGAAAAAATTATTGGTTCAAAAGATTGGTGGAATTTCAGTATCAGGTTTTATCATATTCATCCTGTTTTTAAAGAAATTGAACATTTATTCTAAAGAAGCAGTAAACTGCATATTTTTTAGTATACTGGTATCACTTTATCTCTATTTCTAACTGTGTATGAAATATGTTAAGTGTAAAAGCTATTCTGTTATAAGCAAACTGCTGATACAATATAGGTTGCGTTGGATATTATGCCTTATCACATTTCATCGATGAATAATAAATAAAAAATGTTTAAAACAATAATATATAGTAACATCCATTATTATGGTAAACAAGTTGCCTACTACATAAGTAAAACATTATAGACACATTGAATCATTCTTTATTTTTATGGGCTACCACAATGACACATACCTGGCAATATTTCCTTGTTTCTGTAATTGTGTGTTATGCCTAAAAGTAGATATCTTTAGTGACAGTGTTTAAATGACTTTTAATTACATAAAATGTTTAGTAATAAAGAATTTATTGCACAGTTATCTATGAATCCAGTTAGTGGGACTACTATTATATTGTAAAAGATTCTGAAATAACAAGATAAATAATTATGTTGTTTGATGAGTCATGTTAATTTATTTTATGCTATGTATAAATTACAAATATAAATTAAAATGTACAAACTATTGTTAATGTATTTTAATCTACATTATCTATTCTCAACATTTAGCATATTCTGTATCACATTATTAACAAATAAATATTACATGCTCAGTTTGAGACTCAACAACTTCTTAATGGTTCATCAAATTTCTATGTTTGATACAGCAACTATTCACTTAAAATTTCTATCTGTTCATTCAATTTTACATTTAATGATCACTTTCAACATTTTTTTTTGTTTCCTTTATTAGACTTTATTCACTATTCTTTAATTTTTAGCAGTTTTTTAAAGTGGAAAAATGTCACTTGGCCACAAGTTAAAACTTATATTGAAATACATAAAAGATTATTTTCAGAGCATAAAGCAAAAGAAAGTTTTTTATATCTGATTTTTTGGATAACTAGCTTTATGAAAATAGGTGTAATAAGGTTATAAACTGTAGATAGCTCTTGCAGTGCCTATCTACTGCTATCTCTATGTAATGTAGAAAAAAATTATTTTTAAAAACTCTACTCATCATTAGCTAAAAGATTATCTGAGATTATATTTGTTACATTAAATTCAAAATGAATTGATTGGCTTCGCAACATGTCTCTAAGACTTGTAATTGTGGAGTAACCAAGACTTCATAAAAAATAGAGAGGTATAAAGATATATGTCTGAAATTTGACAGACTAATTAAAAAAAAATTATGACAGACCTTTTAAAATTTGAAGAAAAATTTTGTTACAGAATTTGCCAATTACAATTGACCAGAGTCTGATAGCATCTTTGGAATTTATGCTTTAAAATTGTTCCTTTTTTGAATTCACCTTAAAAACATCACATTTAAAGAAACAAAACAATATTTAAAGGCAACTACAAAATTAAAGTTGATCGATCAGGCTAAAGGCTGGTGCATCAAATAAAAATCTGGCATTCATTTTGAAGTTATTGATCCTCAAACTTAATTGTATGTAATATTTATTTAAATAATAAGTACTTTTTTAATACAGCATCAATTTCTATGATCATTAACCACTGTGTTAGTTATTCTTATTTATATTTTGTAATTATGTTCTAGTTTTCATAATATCCTATTTCTAAGAAAAATAACAGATAATTAGGGCTAACTATTTTATCTACATTTTGTTAATCTTTTGTTTTATCTGTGTTATTATTTTCTTCTTATCAGTATCAGTGTTAAGGTTTGTTTATAGTTTGAAATAATGAATTTTCATTGTACATATCCTGTTCCTTATGAAGAACTTCAGCATATTGTGATATAAGGATATAAGTATACCAAAACTGATTTTTGGTTCATTGGTAAAAAATAGTCTGAGAGAAAATTATTTTATTTTATTCATACGTGAATTATGTACATATTTATTACTTCTTTTATGTATATTAAATATACGTTATAGATTATTGTTCTCCAATTCATTCATTCAACAATTTAAAGATGAAGAAAATACAATAACTGAAGAAATTAACTCCTTAAATAATGACATTAAATTCACTTTAGGTGGAGAAAATAATAATGGCATAAATTTTTTAAATATAAAATTTAATAAAAACTATAATACTAATAAACTGGATATCGATATATATAGGAAACCCCTAAACAGGACACCATAATTCATTGTAATTCATTTCATCCTTGAAATAAAAAATATCTATGTTTAATTCGTTAATATAGAGAACTATAAAATATTTAAGACATAACAATATAAAATTAAACATTGAATTAAATAATATCAAACATACAGCTATAACTAATGGATACAGTGAAAACTTAATAAATAAATTATATATTAATATAAAAGATAATATAAAACTAAGAAATAATAATAATCGATACAAATGTGCTAAAACTGAATACAATATAAATTACAAAAAATTTAATAAAATATTTAAATCTTTTGAATTAAAAACTGCATATACAACAAATAATAAAATAATTAACTATATAAATAACAGAGATCCTACTAGAATAATAAAACATAACAATAAATTTAATTTACATAAACAGGGAGTATAGAGTTTAAAATGCACAAATTGTGATTTGGAATATATCAGGATGACAAACCGATCTATTTCGATCAAAATTAATGAACACATTAATTGTATAAATAAGGGAAATAAAGAACGATCCAATTTTGCTAGACATATCTTAGAAAATAATCGTTATTATAAAATATTCTTGAATATTCCAATAACTTTCATAAAACAAATATTATTGAAAAATATTACATATACTTAAATAATAAAAATTTGATAAATGAACTAACAGAATTTGATAATGATGTATTATTTAAACAAATATTAAACAATAATATTGATTCTTAGGTTGGTTATACTGATTCATACATAACAATTGAGAGCTTCATACTGACATGACAGACAACGTCAACATTATTTTTACATTTTGACGATCAGTTGTATTTATAATTTTTGTTTTTAAAAAATTCAAAATTCATTAAATATATTCATTTGTGAAGGAAATAATTATAATCCATGACACATAAATGTTCCTAATGATGGATTAATATCTGAAAGTGCTCAAACATAATAATAAAAAATAGTTGGTAAGTGGAAATTATTATATAATTAATGTTCTACAAATTTGTTCAGCAGAAGTTCCTTGTAGCCCTCAAATGATTTAGTCATATTTTCTTAATTTCATACTCCCTGCTTGAATTTTTGTTTATTAACTGAGCAAGTATGCATTTACTGTTTGAACTGTTCCTTGGTATCTGCATTATGAACTTTATCCTTGTCTTATCTCCAGGCACAATTCTGATTTCTTCTGAGATTTTCATGCCCTTTTTAATACCATACTCAAGGAATGTCAAGGCAGTCGGAATTCGTGGAGTTTTGATACCCATCAGATCCAAATGAGGTACCATCAGGTTTTTTTTTTAGTATCCTAATTACGAGGCAAATTCATAAAGTAGGGGCCATCAGCTTATATTTAAATATTAGCAAGTCTGAACACAGTTACACCCATTCAGGGCAATCTATCAGCTATTTATGAAGCCACTGCAGTTGTTTTGATTCAGTAGTTGTTTGCCTGCTGGTGAATGCAGATCGCAATGTCCGCAACAATCATTTTTCCTGCCAGTACTGAAGTGCACGTTGTGATTCAATTTTTGTGTGTAAAAAGATCTTCAGCTGCTGAAATTCATTGGGAGTTGTGCCTAGTATATGGACCTGCAGTAATGAGTGAAGAAAAGTTAGACAATGGTGTCAAAACATTAAAAATGGCCGCACAAATGTGCATGACAAAGAGCAGAGTGGCAGGCCCAGTATTCAGATTGACGAAATCGTTGAACAACTGAACTAAAAACTGCAATGTGATTGACGATGATTAGTGCTCTTGCTGATGAGTTTCCACATGTTGGATGCACCTCTATCTACACAATTGTCACAGAAAAACTTGGATATCACAAATTGTCTGCAAGGTGGGTAGCGAAAATGCTCACCAACCAACACAAAGAGCAAAGAATATGCAGTGGATGAGCATTTTTGGACCACTGTCAACAAGATTGAGATGATTTGTTTTTTCCACATTGTTACGGGCAATGAGACATGGATATCCTACACCAATGCAGAATCAAAACAGTCAATGTAGTGATGCCATTCAAGTTCCCGAAAACCGAAAAAGTTTAAGCAGTCTTCGTACTTAAGTCGAAAAATGTTGACTACCATTTTTGGGACAAAACTGACATCATTTAGGTTGATTTCATAGAACGTGAATCAACAATTACAGCTGATGTTTACTGTGAAACGCTCACCAAACTGAGATGTGTGATCCAAAATCGACGACGCAGGAAATTGTCATCCAACGTAGTCCTTCTTCATGACAACACACATCCTCACACCGCTGCCTTAACAAAGAAGAAGATTCAAAATTTTTGTTGGGAACTTTTTGACCACCCTCCATGTAGTCCTGACTTTGCGCTAGCAACTACATCCTCTTCTTGCATTTGAAAAAGTGGCTTGGTGGACAACGGTTTGAAAATGACAAGGAACTCAAGACTGCCATTGTCAACTGGTTCAATTCCCAGGTGGCGAACTTCTATGCAGAGAGGTTAAAGAAACTGGTGCAGTGTTACGAAAAGCGCTTAGAACTGAATAGCAATTTTGTGTAAAAGTGAGGTAGATATGTAGTAAACTAAATGTAAAATATGTACTAAACTGCATGTCTATCAAAGGACTGTAAAGAGTTGCTCTTGAAATTTGAAAGTTACGAAATCATGAAATGATGTTTATTGTGGATGATTTGTTCAAATTTTTGAATGAGTTCATTCATTAATCACCATTGAGTTTACCCTTTGTCTCTTTTTGAATACATCTGTACACCCTTCTCTAAATTTTTGGTCACTATTTCTTATAGCACTGACACATAAATACCACCACATTGCAGTTGTCAATGGATGTCGGGGGTATTGTGTACTGCTAGTAAAATCAAGTTTATGTTGTACATCTTGCAGTTGATAGGAAAGAATATCATTGACTGTTGCTTTATCATCTCGTAATAGGATGAGTTGCAGATGGGTTTGTAAGAAAATTGTAGATTCTTAGTGTATGCTGTGGTACTTTGGTAGCCAGTTTATTTGTAACAATAAATTAGAAATAGCTTTTGAATAGCTCTGGTTTTTTTTTAATTTTTCGTTTTGGAGCCACTGCCTCTCCAAACCCCAGTAAAGTAGCTAGTAACTTGTCCTGTTGATTTGTAAAAGGTACCAGCATGACACCACAAATAGAACCTGGGTAGCTGCTCATCCAGGTATTATGGCACTCATTAAAGGAAGAAGAAATAAAGGATAAAGAAGACAATCATTCCACAGATGAGACTGTTTCTGATTGGGGTAGTTTACTACCTTCCAGGATTCTACAGAATGGAAGTCAGGAGACTATTAAGGAGCCAGTAGCATTAAAATGTAACTGGCCCAGCCAGCCCTGAAACTATTTCCTGCTTGGGGTAACCCTTTGAATTATTCCAACACACTTCAGGGATTAGTATTCTAGTAATTGAAAGGTGTGAAATGTAAGAATAAAATGACCATAACCAAATTCAATATACGTGGTTTGTTCAGAAAATAACATTTTTAATTACACGCCAACAGAGATATGTAGTGACGTGTGGTTAACAGCAATGTGTTCTGCATAACCTCTGTAACCACATTCTCTTGGATTGTTGATATCTTGTTTAGTTTCCGTGTTATTGTTATTTGAGTGCAACATGTTTTCAGTCTTTGTAGCGATTTTTGTAATGTGTGATTTTCGGCAGCATCAATAAAACATAAAATTTTGCATGAAACTGGGGAAAACTTTCACATAAAAGTTTCAGCATTTGAAGTAAGCTTACGTAGATGATGCTCTGGGTGATACACAATGTTATGAATAGTTTTCATGATTTAAAAGTGGTCACAGTCATTTGAAGATGACCTACCAGGAAGGCCTTCGACTTCAACTGAGACCACCCACGTTCAGAAAATTAACAATCTGGTGCATACAGATCGCCAATTGACTGTCAGAGAACTTGCAAAAGATGTGCATCTTAATTGGATCATGCCGTGACATTTTGACTGAAAAACTGAATGTCCATCCAGTTCCAACAAAGTTTGTTTGTTCCTCGTGTGATGACCGAATAGCAGAAAGATGTAGTGGATGTTTGTTGGCAACTTCTTGAACAGCCGATGATGATGAAAGCTGAGTTTACGGCTACAACAGCGAGGCAGCTATACATCTCTATGGATTGGCAAAGATCTCCATGCCCCAAGAAAGAGCATCAGTCTTGATCCAGTGTCAAAGTGATGCTCTCTGTTTTTTAGATTTTAATGGAATTGTGCATCTTGAATTATTTTTTCAAGGTGAAACAGTGAACCGTGCATACTGTCAAGGTGTTTTACAACAATGGTGTGAAAAAATCCTCAAAAAGAGACCAGAGTTGTGGCGAGACAACTCATGTTTCCTTCACCACGAAAATGTGCCTGCACCAAAGCTTTATCAATTTGTCAGTTTTGTGCCAAAAATCAGATGACTGTCCTCCCTCAGCCTCCCTACTCACCAGACCTGGCTCCTTATATTTTTTTCTTATTTCTGAAATTAAAATCTGTGTTGCAAGGATGCTATTTTGAGACTATTGATGACATTAAAGCAAATTTGTCACGAATCTTAAAGGCCATTTCAAATGAAGCTATCCAGGACCACTTCACGAAGTGTAAACACTGCTAGGAAAAGTGTATGAGTAGGTAAGGGGACTACTTTGAATGGGACAAGGACCAATAATCTGTTTAATTAATAATAAAGATTAAAAAAATAAAGTATGGTTATTAGCTTAACAGACCTTCTACCAATTCCTGTAGATCACCTAAAAGTAAAACAACTTAGCTGTGTTGGGTAAAGTTTCACATGTATGTTGGCATTGATTAGTGACTAATAGCTGCCAATGCCGCTTAAATTTATTAAGAAATTTGTTTGGTAATGGTAAATGTGAAATTTTCTGTGTGTTATATTCATATTGTTTTTGTTTGTTCCTGTTGATGATTATGTGAATATTCCTTTAAACTTAATTAATACAGTACCAAATACTGTTAGTTAAATTAGTATCAGCATCTTAAAAAATATTTGTTTAGTCTGTAATTTTTAAAAATACATTATATCTTTTTTTTATTTTGAAGGAAGAAGACCACTCTAGATAAGGGTCATTTCACATTTCCCCTAGATCTTCCATTACATCAGTCAACTCTTGATAAATACACAATTTCAAATGCCATTGTCCTTTCTGTCAAATTGGGTGTTTGGGAGCGATTTCTAGAAAAATATGTATCGTCCATTCAGTTTATCACTGAAGTAAGTTGAATGTATTTGTCATTTTATATATGTGTGTGTATGTGTTTTACACTTTATTTCCTCTGTTTTCTGTGCAAGTGAATATAAGCTTATCGATAAGAACTGTAGTACAGATAAGTTTAGTTTTGAATATGTGTTTAGTTTCTCATAGTACTTTGCTTGCTGTTCACTGACTGATTTTTTGATATGCTAGTTATGCATTTGCCTTCAAAAATTATTACTAAAAACAGTGTTAAACCTTATTACATTTAAGTGTATCCTGTACATAACATTACCAGTTTTCAACTAATTTTGTAGTAATAGTTGATTTCAAGACATCTCGCCTGATTTTGCATTACCTGTTATGTATTTTTTAATCTTGTAAGCTTAATATCATGCAGTTTGTATATGTAACAATTTTTTCCCCATTAAGAATTGCATTTTTATTATGATTTTTATGGTTGCATCCATTTCAGCAGTATCTTGTTATTTACTTTTATAAAAAATGCTATTTTAAATGGACTGGTTTAAGATAATGCTTGAATGGATATTTGAAATATGCTGGTTAGTGGTATACCGTATCTGCATTAGCTACAGCTGCTCTTGTAATTGAGATATTTATATAACTGAGTTGTGTTTCATTTTGTACTAAACATTTTACTGGTAGGAATAGTGATTTGTCTTGATCATATAACATGATTAAGTTAATGTGGTTTCAATCGCATGGATAGTCAGTCTTCTTAAGCTTCATTTTTCCTTCACATTAAAATTCTGTTTGTTAGTAATGTAAGTTGATCATTTCTACTTGTATATATCTTGCTGTGGAGTTTTACATTTCAGATTCCAGTTACATTAGTCATAGATAACTCTTTTATCAATATTAGCTGGTTAATTTTTGTAGTGTTTATATTAGTTTAGTTGTAGAATGTTCAAATCTCTTCAAAAAACCTGATCAGTAAGCTAGTAGAATTTCATAAGAATGTGAAATTTTCAAACTCAAGTAAATTTTCACTCTAATAAAGATTAAGTTATCAAATTTGGCCTCTTTTATAGGGTTTTTTTTATCCTAAATGATATTTTTTGTTTTAATTATTGTTACACCTCTGATAGTGCTGCCATATTGGAAAAATGGTTCCCAAAACAAGATTTTAGAATATGTATATATATATTTTTCTTTTAATTTGAGATACACTTTTTCTGCATACACAATTTAAAGATTGGGGTGTGCTCCTAATGATCAAAGGCAGATCCTGGTTCCATTTACTGTAATAAAACCTTTTTATAAAAACATATTTTAAGAATTTGAGGTATTATTTTGACTTCATGCATTACATGCAAAAGGTTTGAATAGTCAGTTTAAAATAGAAAAAGTACTGAAGTTCTTATTACAGTTAATTCAGTTTTTATATTTTTCATGCCTCTTTTTTACTCTGCTCATCAGGTGACTTCTAAATGCAAACAGTAGCATAGTTTGTAGATTAGCTCCCAGTCACCATTCCAAACACATTTCAGTCATTCCAGCCCTACTCATATCTGATAAAAATGACATCTTTAGAAACCATATAATTATATTGGTTGGATTTATCCTATTTAATATTATAAATTGTAATAATTTTAGCCCATCTTCCATTATTTTTAATAAAACCTTTGCTCTATTGCCCACTTTTTTCTTTTCAGTCCCTATATCACTTTGCTGTGGGTAGTTGATTATTTAAAATTGTTTATATGCAAAATATAAACAAAATAACAGCTGAGTGTGAAGGTTGACAGAAATGGCTAATTTGAACATTTTGCCTTTCTGCCTTTACTTTTATCATAAATTTTAAAATTGAACTAGAAAAGACCGTGGAATGTTCAGAACCAGTAAAAGCCATTTGTAAACATCTTTAACCTATTTTAATTTATGAAAAAATTCAAAGCCACAGACTTTGATGGTGCCAGCATCTTTTTAGAAAGCACAAAAGCTTTAATGTCTCACAAGATACAAGAGCCATTAGTTAGCACTCTTGAGTCTGGCGGTTTGTTGCCACATGATGAAATATACAAAAAAAAATGATCAAATAAAACATTATTTCTGTAAAAAGAGGGAAGATTTTTTTAACATGAAATATTCAATTTTAAGTTATTAAAAGCTTAATAATCAGGTTTATTAATTAGGGACTTATGTATTTATTGTTTTTGTTTTTTTTACAGGATTTGAGATTAGGAAAACCTGTTCAAATATCTCGCCACCAGGTTTTACAAAAAACTGGTGAATTATTTGCATTGCGGAATGCTATTAATCTCTCATCAGATCTGTTAGGTATTCCTGATTTTTACTGGAACAAACACTCACTGGAAAAGTTGTATATTAAGATAATAAGGTTTTTGTCTGTACCTAAACGAACAAAGGTATTTATGCATTTATTTTTAGTAAATTATTCATGTTTGTAACCTTGTGTATACTGTGTGCACACATACACACACACATTCAGCATTCATGATTGAGCAATTGATTTATTATATTGAAAGATCTTTAGACTCATTACAATCAAAATTAATATAGCTACGAATAATAGTCACTATTTTAACATTGAATACATATAAAATGTATTCAAGTCATTAAATTTAAAAATAGTTACGAATAATGAATGTGAAAGAAAATTATAATTAAAAATTATGTACTAAGTATAATTGTATATGTGCTACTCATTTTCAGATTCTTCGTATCAAAATTAACAAAAAACATTCTATGGAAAAAATTCCTTCTGTCATTTTGTGTTTTTTTGTTGTGTGGCCATTTTGTGTTTTTAAAGAAAAATCTGTACCTCAAGGTCAGATTGAGGAATCATAAAATTTGATACACAATTTTCTCTAATAAATAAAAAGTTGCAGTATAAACATGTCACAAATTCCAAAATGGGGTCCAGATCAATTTTTTAATCTTTTATATCTCAGTAATCATTAATTTTATCAAAATACATATTTGTTAGCTAAAACGTTAAGTCTCTCATTATAAAAAAAATCACATCTTGTTTTTGAAAATCTGCTGAAAAATATTCAAGTTATTAAAGAGAATTGATGATATAATTTTCAGCTGGATTTCATCTCCACCATTATAAATCTAATTAATTTGAACAGCTTGAGTTTCTTTCATACTTTTGACACTAAATAATGTCTGATTAGATTTACTGTAAATAAACTAACTTGTGAATCATTATTTACATTGAAAAATTATGTTTTTTTTATTAAATTTAAAAGTAGTGAAATAAATTAAAATACTAATCATTAATAAATAGAGTTGTCCACCATTTTACAAGCCCTACTCTGAACAGTGATTGAGTGAAAATTATTTGTTATAGAAAAACAATTTTGTTTAATAAATTTGACACAATCACAATAAACAACAAATTTATTTAAATTTGAGTAGAATTTAAACAATATAAATATTAAATAGACATATATAATTGTATACCAGTTTTACTTTAAAATCTCCTTAATCAAATTTTCAAAGTGGCTTCAATTGGTGGCAATATTGTACAGTAAACATTCTAACAACTGTTTCACTCTTTCAAGAATTCCTGTATTAACTGTGCTACATTACAGCTACTTCACCAGTTTTTTGCTGAAGATCTCTAACACTGAACAAAGTGTACTGTAAACTGTACTTTTTTTTGTGTCCCCACGGGTAGAGGTATATTGTGTTTAGATCAGGTGGTCTTGCAGTTCAGCTAGTGCCCCTCTACGACAAATTCACCTTTCAGGGAAGTAATCATCCAAGTATTGGTATACTGTGATACTGAAGTGTGGTGGAAACCATCGTGGATGAACCACATGTTATTCATAGTTACCAGAGGAATTTCAAACAATTTGTAGGAATATTTCTGGGAAATTGTAATAATTCTCACCATTCAATTGTGCTGTCCAAACATATGGATTGATCATTGAGTTGACAATGTTACAAGCCCAAACGAAAATGATAGCTGAATCCTTGATCATGTAATGGTCAAGGATTCAGCTATCAAACAAATAAGGATTTTTTCTCATGCTCAACAACGGTTATTATGAAAAAGGTAACTGAAGCTTTATTTTGATTGAATCCAGCTTCATCAATGAACATTATTATAGAGAAAACTTGCAGATAAGTTATCAGTTCTTTTAAAATTACCCTACAAATTACTGGTCTTGGCAGATGATCAATATCACTTGCACAGTTTTTACATCATACTTAGCAGTACCTTGTTGACTTTATAGAATTCTCCAAACAGTCATCACTGTAGTAGATAATTTGTTCATATATACAGTCCTTTTGTACCAGCCTTTAGATTTTCCTCTATATACTCTAATACTCCTTCCAACTGCAGTATTCTTGTGCTTTGTAGACTTCCTTGACCATGAGTTCTAGGAGAAATGTTCCCAGTTTCTGTTAATATTTAAAGCAAAATTACAAAAAAATCTTTTGGTTGGCAAATGGTGGTGGCAAGGAAAATGTTTTGCAAACAGGCAGTGTGCTTCAGCTCGGATGCAGAGTGCCAGTCTGTAAATAAGATGCATATAGATTCAGTAAGAGATCAAATTTCTATTTTGAAAAAGTAAAGAAAAACTGGTATCAAAACGATTTTATTAATAATCTCTTTTCAAAAATAGAAAAACTCAGAATCAGTGAAAATAAAAATAAAACAAATTACTAGAATAGAAATAAGTGATTACTGTTATAGTGTTAGGCAGCACCATACTCTATATAGCTGTAATACAATTTTATTATAAATGTAAAACTGTATTAATGTTGCTAAATTTAATTGGAACTATTTTAATAATTTCAGTTTAGAAATTATTAGCGTTGCAAATTAAACCCAGCTAAAAATTGTCATCAATTTTCTGTATTACTTGGGTGTTTATTTACTGATTTTAAAAAATAAGGTGTCATTTTGTTTATCATAAAAGGCTGAGAATTTCAGTTAATAAAATGTATGTTGATAAAACTAATTATTACTAAGATGTAAAAAATTAAGAGGGGGCATTTTCAAATTTGTGAATGTGTTTACAGCATAATTTTTTAAAGATATTGTAAACATATTTATCAAATAATATAATGATTCCTATTTTAGTTTTAAAATATATATACAAAATGGTAAGCAGAAGAAAAACAAAGGGAAATAACTGGTTTGTTCATAGAACATTTTTTATTTTGATAGCCAGAAATGAATAGCCATATATACTTTTTTCTTACAACTGTACATTAACCCTTCAGTGCTGAATGTCCAGTTTTCCGGATGTTTTTGGTTTATTCTTAAAATGCTGATGTCCCGTTTTCAGGAGCTCTGTTGTCTATGCACAAAGTGCTAATATCCAGTTTTTAGGATATCGAATATTATGATTTTTATGCAACATACAGTGGATTTTTCTTAGATGATTAATTATGAACTAGTACCAAAATGTGCTTGTTTATCGATTTATATATATATATATATATATATATATATATATATATATATATATATCTCATTATACTGCTAATTTTGTGAAACACCAATCATAAATTTATTGTGTTCATCTAGCATCGTTTTATGACAAACCGAGTTAGTTAAAATTATTGAAATTCGTTTTTGTGTTGATTTTTGTTGTTTATTCATTGTTTTACATTATAAAATCAACAATGAAGAGAAGCAGGTCACCTTTAAGTGAAAACACTATAAGTAGAGAATTGGAAGAGAATTATATTAGCAATGATTTATTGTTAGCTGTTTATAGTAGAAGTCCCAATTATAATTCTGAAGTTTTTTTTTTACTTAAATTTAACTGTGTTTCTTTTCTTTTTTTGTTATTAAATTTATTGAGTGACACTAAATATTCTAAATTAGTTTTATATAACAAGTTATTTGTATACTGTTTGATTACATGGAAATAGTGAAAATAATGCACAAGTATTTCAAAAAAATAAATTTCTTAAACATGTATTTCGCTGATATGATCTAATAAAATTAAAATAAGTAAAATTAATAAATCCAACTTACCAGCAATTAAAATATAAAATATCAAGATCTTTTGGTTCTTAAACCATAGTCAGGAGAATTAAAATATTACATAATAAAGTCAAGATTATAATAAAATAACAGTCATGACTGTACAGATATTATCAATATACTGAATTAAAATGTAAAATCTACTATGGTGGAATAAAATTAAATTAACAGAAACCATGTTATAACAATTAATGATATTTTAATTGTTTTTATCCATTATCTCTTTATGTTTATATTTAAGACTGTTTAAATAATTTATCCTCTAAAAAATTCTTTGTTCATTAATAAGATTTTTATGATTACCATATATATGGAATTTTTCTAAATTACATACATTAAAATAATTATAAGAAATATCTAAAATGTATTTGGATTGTATGTATAATTATTATCCAAAATATGTTTAGCATAATTAGAATTTTCAGGTTCATTATTTTTAATACTATCATTATTTTGTGATCAATCATTTGACTGGTTTGATGCAGCTCTCCAAGATTCCCTATCTAGTGCTAGTCGTTTCATTTTGGTATATCCCCTACATCCTACATCCCTAACAATTTGTTTACATATTCCATACATTGCCTGCCTGCACAATTTTTTCCTTCTATCTGTCCCACCAATATTAAAGCAACTATTCCAGGATGCCTTAATATGTGGCCTATAAGTCTGTTTCTTCTTTTAACTATATTTTTCCAAATGCTTCTTTCTTCATCAGTTTGCCGCAACACCTCTTCATTTGTCATTTTATCCACCCATCTGATTTTTAACATTCTCCTGTAGCACCACATTTCAAAAACTTCTAATCTTTTCTTCTCAGGTATTCTGATCATCCAAGTTTCACTTCCATATAAAGCTATGCTCCAAACATATACTTTCAAAAATCTTTTCCTGATGTTTAAATTAATTTTTGATGTAAACAAACTGTATTTCTGACTGAAGGCTCATTTCATCTGTGCTATTTGGCATTTTATATCGCTCCTGCTTCGTCCATCTTTAGTAATTCTACTTTCCAAATAACAAAATTCTTCTACCTCCATAATCTTTTCTCCTCCTATTTTCACGTTCAGTGGTCCATCTTTGTTATTTCTACTACATTTCATTACTTTTGTTTTGTTCTTGTTTATTTTCATGCGATAGTTTTTGCGTAGGACTTCATCTATGCCCGTTCATTGTTTCTTCTAAATCCTTTTTACTCTCGGCTAGAATCACTATATCATCAGCAAATCGTAGCATTTTTATCTTTTCACCTTGTACTGTTACTCCGGTTTTAAATTGTTCTTTAACATCATTAACTGCTAGTTCTATATAGATCAAAAAGTAACAGGGGTAGGGAACATCCTTGTCGGACTCCCTTTCTTATTACGGCTTCTTTCTTATGTTTTTTAATTATTACTATTGCTGTTTGGCTCCTGTAAATGTTAGCAGTCATTCTTCTATCTCTGTATTTGAACCCTATTTTTTGTAAAATGCTGACCATTTTATTCCAGTTTGCGTTATCGTTACCTTTTCTAGGTCTATAAATGCCAAGTATGTTGGTTTATTTTTCTTTAATCTTCCTTCTACTATTAATCTGAGCGCTAAAATTGCTTCCCTTGTTCCTATACTTTTCCTGAAACCAAATTGGTCTTATCCTAATACTTCTTCCACTCTCCTCTCAATTCTTCTGTACAGAATTCTAGTTAAGATTTTTTATGCATGGCTAGTTAAGCTAATTGTCCTGTATTCTTCACATTTATCTGCTCCTGCTTTCTTTGGTATCATGACTATAACACTTTTTGAAGTCTGATGGATCTTCCTCTTTTTCATAAATATTACACACCAGTTTGTATAATTTATCAATCGCTTCCTCACCTGCACTGTGCAGTAATTCTACAGGCATTGCATCTATTCCAGGAGCCTTTCTGCTACTCTAATCTTTTAATGCTCTCTTAAATTCAGATTTCAGTATTGTTTCTCCCCTTGCATCCTCTTCGACTTCCTCTTCTTCCTCTATAACACCATTTTCTAATTCATTTCCTTTGTATAACTCTTCAATATATTCCACCCACCTGTTGACTTTGCCTTTCGTATTATAAATTGGTGTACTATCTTTGTTTAACATATTATTAGATTTTAATTTATGTACCCCAAAATTTTCCTTAACTTTCCTGTATGCTCTGTCTATTTTACCAATGTTCATTTCTCTTTTCACTTCTGAACACTTTTCTTTAATCCACTCTTCTTTCGCTAGTTTGCACTTCCTGTTTATTGTATTTCTTAATTGTCGATAGTTCCTTTTACTTTCTTCATCACTAGCATTCTTATATTTTCTACGTTCATCCATCAGCTGCAATATATCTTGTAAATCCAAGGTTTCCTACCAGTTCTCTTTGTTCCACCTAAGTTTGCTTCTACTGATTTAAGAATTTCCTTTTTAACATTCTCCCATTCTTCTTCTACATTTTCTACCTTTTTTTTTTACTCAGTCCTGTTGCGATGTCCTCCTCAAAAATCTCCTTTACCTTCTCTTTCTCAAGCTTTTGTAAATTCCACCGATTCATCTGACACCTTTTCTTCAGGTTTTTAAACCCCAATCTACATTTCATTAATACTAAATTATGGTCGCTATCAATGTCTGCTCCAGGATAAGTTTTGCAGTCGACGAGTTGTTTTCTAAATCTTTGCTTAACCATGATAATCTATCTGATACCTTGCAATATCACCTGGCTTTTTCCATTTGTATATTCTTTTATGATTTTTAAACTGGGTGTTGGCAATTTCTAAATTATACTTCTTGCAAAATTCTATAAGTCGGTCCCCTCTTTCATTCCTTTTGCCCAGCCCGTATTCACCCACTATATTTCCTTACTTATCTTTTCCAATGCTTGCATTCCAATCTCCAACTATTATTAAATTTTTATCCCCTTTTATGTGTTTAATTGCTTCGTCAACTTCTTCATATACACACTACCTCATCATCACATGGGCGCTTGTAGGCATATAGACATTAACAATTGTTTCGGTTTAGGTATCAATTTTATGCTTATTGCAATGATTCTGTTACTATACATTTTGAATTACTCTACCCTCTTCCTCCCTATCTTCTTGTTCATTACAAAACCTGCTCCTGCCTGCCCATTATTTGAAGCTGAGTTAATTATTCTTAAATCACGTGACCAAAAGTCGTTTTCCTCTTCCCACCGAACCTCGCTAATTCCTTCTACATCTACATTTATCCTATCCATTTCCCTTTTTAAATTTTCTAACCTACCATCCTTTTTTAGACTTCTAACATTACAGCTTGTAGAATGCTATTTTTCTTTTCAATTTTCTGGTGACCCCTTCCTTAATATTCCCCACCTGGAGATCCGAACAGGGGACTAGTTTACCTCTGGAATATTTTACCAAGGAAGGCGCCTCCATCTTTGTTAAATGAAAATACTGAAAATGCTATCAATATGTTCTTTTATATGTATAGAAAATTTACGGTTGGTCGTACCAATATGTTTCATATCACTATCTTCACAATTCAGACTGTACACTCCCTTTTTCTAATTTTTACAAGTTACAATTATTAATATTTAATGTTTTATGGTAATCATTATTAATATATTTAATTAATTTGTTATTTGTTGTATAAGCTGGTATGTTAATTTTTTTTTGTAAAATTTTATTACTATATGGTGTATATATATATATATTTTTTTTTTTCAATTTTATTAGCCAATAATTCTATATTGTTTATTGTATTAATTTTATTATTTATTCTTTTGTATAATCTATTTATTGTATTAATACTATAACCATTTGGGCAATACTTATAATTATTTCAATTTCTTTGTTTAGGGAGTCTTTATCATATTTTAAATAATGTATTGCTCTATATACAATTGCATTGAAAACAGCCATTTTTTGGGACGATGGATGGAATGAACTGTAATTAATTGTCATTTAAAAATATGTTACGAAATATTTCTAAATTAATTTTATTATTTATTTTGTAGTTATATATTTTTATGTTCAAAAATTTAACCAATTGTTATTTTCTGTTTCCATAAAAAATTTTACATTTTTTCAATATTATTAAATTTATTCAAAATTATATAGGGTTCTTTTTGATTGTTTTCATTGTATATAAGTATGGTATCATCGACATACCGTTTTAATACAAACATAACATCATGCTGGATTAAGATTTGTTTGATAGAATTATCTTCTAAAAATTGTAGGTATATTTTTTGTATAGTTGCTGATAAAGGTTCTCCCATTGTTAAACCAAATGGTTGTTTATAATATTGATTGTTAAAAGTGAAAAAAACTACATTCACAACATAATTTACTCATTTCAATTAATTCATTTATATATTGTGTATCTAAATCTTTAAATGTTTTATATAAAATGATCGGTGAGTTGACAATGTTTAAGCCCAACTTTTATTGAAAATTGCAGTGCTGCACTGTTAACAATTCAGTATATTGATAACATCCATACAATCATGACTGTTATTTTATTTTAATCTTGACTTTATTTTGTAACATTTTAATTCTCCTGACGATGCTTTAAGAACCAAAAGATCTTGATATTTTATATTTTAATTGCTGGTAAGTTGAATTTATTAATTTTGTTTATTTTTATTCAAAAAAATCTGTGAAATTTTTTTCTCAGCATTGACTTAAAAACTTAAATAAATATATAAAACTGTTGTGACTTTTATGTAATAATAAGTTTTACAAATTACATATTTTTCTAACTTATTTCAAAATGGAAAATTTCTGAAGAAAAATTTAGGTAATGAAAGATTCTATTTTTTTACATATAGTATAATATTTTTGGTTATCTGACATTAAAGAACGCTTAATTTCAAACAAAATCATAAAATTTGGTTAAAAAATAATGCTATGAATTTTTTTTTTAAGAACTGCAAGTTTGGTTTGGTTTGCTTGCATTTCTCCCGCCACCACCCTATTCAGTTGCCCTAAAGATAAGACTGACTGTCTGTGCCACAAACGGCTACTGAGCCTCAAAACAGTTTAGCGACCAGTTAAAACTAGCTCCTAGAGCTAACCTAAACGCGTGACCGGAATAAGCATGGTACCATATACCACTCGCTTATGTGTCCCACTGGCCACTTGTCATATATCACTAAAATGGGTAGGCGCACCCCGTCAACTACTAAAACATATATGACTATCAATAATTAAATTTATTTTGTCAAAGACAGCAATTCGCTGCCATGTCTAGGCCGCTGAATGCCAGCAATACCTATCCACCATTAAAGCGCTTTCCCTTAGGCAAACTATTGATGTTGAACAAAGCAACCGCATCAAGGAACTCCAACACGGTCCAACAATGCGGCTCTCGCCAGATTGACTCGCTGCTTGTGAGTGGCCAATTTTCCCCTTGACCTCTAAAGAACTGCAAGTTGTCAAATATAAGCATAGCACTTTATTCACACACTGGAGGTAAATTACATAGCATAATCTGAATAGTTACATAAAATATCATGTAGTCCTGAAAGGATTAATGTAGAGTTCTTGTTATTTGTATCCACACAAATTTTCAGTATATGTTTATACATAGTTAAATTTTCTTGGATGGATATTAATATTTTTAAACAAGAAAGTTGTCATACAGTTTCAGAACTTTTATTTGAAAAAGTGTTCATTCTTTAGGTTACTAACTATATAAAATACAATTAAAAAAATAAATAAATAAAAATTGAAAATATTTAAAAAGTATTTAAGACAAACAAAAATTTTAGACTAATTTTACAAGTGTTTTTCATCCAAAATTCTCAGAGCAAAACACACCTCACCTTGTCAGCCAAACTGTACTGACCACTGCAGAAATTCATTCATAATTTAAGTTAAATAGATAAGACCAATGGGAAACCAACAAAATCTAGTTGCAGACAAAATTAATATACAATATATATGTATTTATCACTTTGGAGGTGATCTTTTGCTTGAATGGAATTTAATCTGTTATGTAGTTACCCATTTTTTGTTTATGTGACAGATTTCCTTTCATTATTTGGCCTAATTATTATTTATATGTACAGGTGTCCTATATAAAACACAAACTATCCAATCAGGCTTCTATAAAATTGAGTTGACTACCTTACTCCCCCATGCTTACTGGAATGGACACATCCAACATGACCATAACACCATTGCGGTAAACTACTACTAGTAGCCATAGCAAAGCGATCAGAACAATCAATGCATTGTTAGTGAGAAGATTGTGTTTTCACAAAAGGAACATGTTTTTATTTTTGAGTCATACTTAAGTACACAACCAGTGATTAGTGCAAAAGATTTTTGTCATAAGTACTGAGTAAACCAGTTCCTAATAAGTTATAAGTATTGAGGTTAGTGACTCAAGAGACAAGTTTAGAGATAAGTTCTATTAATGACAAGGACCACAAAAGATAAGGGACAGTGTTGAATAAGATAAGGGACAGTCACTGAAATCAGTGACTGATTAGTACCTCACCAAAAGAATAACACTGGTTATCGTAAAATCTGGAACTGAAAAGGGAATAGGTAAAGTATAATAAAAGGGAGTATAGTATTTTATATGCTGAATCTAAATATGTATTCTGAAACAACCCTTCACGTAACGTTGTTAAGTTACAACCCCGTAAATTTATTTGTTCCATCATTCGTAGAACAAACAATACAAATAAGTTAGTACATCTGTATGTTTGCTTATTCACATCTGATTTATATTGTGATGCATGCTGTAGACCTATTTGATACGTAACAGTTGAATGATGTCAATCCAGACATGTATAGACATGCCAGTGAATCAAGTAATCAGTAATTCAACGTGAAGAAATTTTTTTCAGTATGAGTTCAGCTCTTGGAATGACTTGCTGTGTTCTTAGTTATGGTAGTGGTAGTGGTTTTATCATACACATATTATAAAGATTGTTTCCATAAGTGATGCCATAAATTTACTGAAAGATGTTTATGTCAATACAACTTTTGGTATTATTTTTTTGAATATCAAGATTTTTAAGGTGTGTGTGTATGTGTTTCATGCTGTGTTTTATTGCACTCCATGGTGAAACAATTAAGTAAATATTTCTGAAATATTTCAGTTTACTTTCATTCATTAAAATGTTTTGAATTTTACAATGAATAAAAATTAGGCTTGTAAAAATTCTTGAAATATTTTTTTTTTACATATGTGGAGAATTCACCACAAAAAGTCAATGAAAACCAGTATCAAATCTGCTGAAAACTGCTTACAAACATTATTTTGAGTGTCCCTTGGGACACTCAAAATGTGTCCCAAGTATGCATCAAGTGCCATCAAATGTGACACATGTATGCATCAAGTGCCATGTTAAACTAACCCGATGGTTAAAAGGAAATAAGAGCATTTGCCTTTTGACATACCTATAATTTGGCAAGAGTCTACTAACCATTATGATAACTGCTATTTTTGTTTAACAAATGTTACTGGTTTCAATTCAAACAGTAAAAGCAGTATTGCATACCCAAAAATGTTGGTTCAGCTACAAGACTAGTACTTCATGGTGTTGATTTACCTATTCCGATTGCTCCGACTTCTTGGAAAGAAAGTTCTGATTCCCCAGAAGGTTCAACCGATGAATCCTCATCTTCAATATATATTAATTACATTCTAGAAGAATCAAATACTAAACCACACCTCATGACACAAGCAGAACTGAGCAATCTAACTCGTGACTTGTATTTATCGAAACAACATGCAGAACTCCTAGGTTCACAACTTAAAGAATGGAATTTATTAAACAAGGATACTAAAATTTCAGTATACAGTAATCGAAATGAAAATTTACTGAAATACATTAGCAGAGATGGTTTAATTTATTCTTGCCATGGTGTTAGATGGCTAATGTCTGAACTGGATGTTGAATGTTTTATTCATGATTGGTGTTTATAGACTCGTGAAAAAGAAGGTGAAAGGCATGTGCTGTTGGATAACTTGAATAAGTTTTCTTCTATACAAGTGCACATGCTGTGTGAATGAAAGAAAAATATGAAAGTATGTCAAAAATTTTATAAGCTATTAAGTATGATGAACATTCATGGTGAATCATCACTGACCTGAAAGTGATAGGGCTTCTTGTCTGTTTCCAGAGTGGCTTTACAAAATATATGTGTTTCTTGTGTTTGTGGGATAGTTGGGCTACAGATAAGCACTACGCAGTTAAAGACTGGCCAAAAAGAAATTAGTTTACCCAGGAAAGGAAAATATTGTCAATATTCCCCTTGTCAAAGCAGATGATATTATTTTACCACCTCTACATATAAAACTAGGCCTGATGAAGAATTTTGTAAAAGCATTAGATTAAGGTGGAGACGGCTTTAAATATTTAGCTGAGGATTTTTTACAATTAAGTGAAGCCAAATTAAAAGAGGGAATATTCATCAGGCCGCAAATAAGAAAATTAATTTGTGAAAATATATTTGACAACAAACTGAATCCTAAAGATCTGGCAGCATGGAATCATTCAAAGATGTTGTTACTGGTTTTTTTGAAAAAAAAAGTTGAAAACCAAGATCAGCTTATAAATGAATTCTTAATGAACTACAAGAATTTAGGCTACAGAATCTCATTGAAAATTCATTTTTTACATTTTCATTTGGACTTTATTCCTTTAAACTTGAGCGACATCAGCGACAAATAAGGAGAAAGGTTCCACCAAGTAATATTGCAAATGGAACAACGTTATTAAGGCAGATGGAATGAATCTATGATCAGTGACTACTCCTGGATGTTAAAAAGAGAAGACTTCATTGAACACAAAAGGAAAATAAGAAAAAAGAAATTAAGATAAACGTAAATGTCTGCAAAATAAAGGTAGAACTTTTAATTATAATTATTATTATTATTTATGTATTCTATTATTTAAGAAATGTCTCAATATTTTAAAGGGTCACAACTAAAAATCTGAGGGTGATGAAGAAAAACTGATTTCACATTAAGATTCACCATGAAAAATACATTGTCATTCACCTACTTTTATCTCGGTTCCAAATTTTTTTTGTTGACCTGTGTAGACACTTGTCAGGTGAAATTAATTTTCTGAAATCAACCATTCATCAGGCAGCAAAACAGTTGGCAGCTACAACCATATCAAATTCAAACAGTTCATCAACTTTTTCATCCTGAAATAGAAGAATGGCTAGAATATTGTCATTGGTTTCATTAATTTTTTGTGGGAGGGGATTCTTGTTATGGACTCTATTTTTCTCTGACAAAGTATGGTTTCATTTGGACATCTTTGTAAACAGTCAAAACAATAGGATTTAAAGTGCTGAAAAAATCCCCACATATATCATGATAATAAACCATTGCATTTGCAGATGAAAGGCTCCTGATGTGCAACATTATGAAAAAAATTTGTTAGTCCTATTTTCTTTTAGTACACCATTAATACTGAACAATATCAGAATATTTTATTGAAATTCATTACATTCTTAGAAAAGGAAGATCAATAATACTGTTGGTTATAATGTGACAGCGGAACACCATATTTCAAAAATCCAGTAACTACTTTCATTAATAATTCCTTGTGATCGTGTCATTTGTCATGTTTATGGCCATCGAGTTCTCCAGATTTGACACTATCATTCTTTTCTTTGTGGTTACCTAAAGACAAAAAGTCTACAGCAACAGACTGTATTAAATATCCAGTCACTAACTCTGAAAGCAGTGGCTAGAGACACAGTGAAAAGGGTGAAAGTGTGCATTCAGAAAGATGGCAGTCACTTTCAGCATTTACTCTAAAATTAAGGTGTTGTAAAATTTGATAATAAAATGTATTTAGTAACATACTTATTATGTCTTTTTCATTAAGTATATTTACTGACATAAGGCTATGATAGATGTGTTGCATTTTATATGAAGCACCGTTTACTTTCAGTTATTTTTTTTGTACTGTATTTTATGCGATAAGGAGCCTAAAGAATTAAAATTAATGAAATACTAAAAACTTGTATGTTAACCTTCATTTTTTATATCCAACTGTACATTTGGGGTGTGTGTTCTTATTATTATATTCAAAAGCAAAATAAAATTCAGCAATCCACCACAGTGCAGAACCAAATGAGAGCTCCAACCTTATTTTTTAATTTTTATTATTCTCCCTCGTGTATCAGCGCTTTCGAGGAATTCCTCTCCATCAGTTGATTAAAATTAAAATTTCAAAATTACACATTAAAATACCAAGTTATTACAGCTATAAAATATGTGTAGTCAAATAATTAATTTTTTTTTAACATCTTTGTGGGTAGCCACTAAATACAGCACTGTACCAGTTTAATATATAGTTAAACTAATATTGCCAAAAGTGCTGCTATCTACAGCAGCTTTGATAAGAGCATCATTATCAATGCGATAAAATTGATTTTACTAAACTATATATATATATATTTTATTCATATTATTCTTTACTATTAAATTATATTTTAAATTCTATTAATATAAACCACATTGTTTATTTTACATTCTATTTATATATTCTATAGAATAGAGATAAGTCGCACCTTACCTTAATTTTAAATGGAAATACTTTTGCAGGATCCTACATCCTCAGTCATGATTGAATTCATTTAAACTACATATTAAAGATGTTAAAAATCAAAAATGCTAAAATAAACCATGCACATTTACACCGTGTTTGTTATCACTTTCTTAAGTGGAGAATATCATAAATAAAAAATTATGAACTTAGACATTACAAACGATTATCGTGAATAGTAACACTGACTTTCAATATACATAAGTCTTTTAAAAACGATCATTAACAAAATTTTAATTAATTCAAACTAAAAAATGGTGTTAATAATTATAATTTTAACAATTGTTTTTATTATTTTCAAAAAAGCCTGTAGTGTTTGTTTAAACTGTCTTATTTCCAAAAATAATTTTACGTTTAGAAAGCGATTCTAAATTATTCAAATAATTAACCAACTTATCCAGTGCACATTGGTATGAATGAAGGCAACTTCTTACCACATCAGATATTTGCACTATCAGTTGTATAGTCAGCTTAGTGATTATCTCTTCATGTCTGTCATGTTCATTTTTGCACCCTCTTTTTCAAAATTACATTCTTTATTTTTCAATAATTCAGCTACAGTTATTCAATCATCAAATTGCAAGTATAACTGCACTTTCTCTAATCTTATACTATTTTGTAATTTGTGCCAAATTTCGGTAAGAATTTTTTTTTTAAATCATCTATTTCAGTTGTTGAGTAAATATTATCAGTGGCTGTTACCATTATTAATAAATCTTTTTTTTTTAAACAATTTGAAATCATTTAAGATGTTACATCATTGATTCATGCTTTGGATATTTTAATAATGCATAATGTTATTAAATTTTTAACTGAAACATTATTTCAATTGTTTTCAGAAATGTCATAATCTGTTTTCTACAATTGACTATGAAATGTTTAATTATCCCTCCATCCTTTTCTGTGGTTTGATAACTATAGTTCATTAATGTTTACACATTACACTTTAGTGTTAATATAAACAATCATATATGTGACTTCGTAATGATTCATAAAAAATAGTAAGAATAACAATATTGTCAGAAGAAAATATAAACAATAGCCAGATCAACCGTATCACTATTACATTAATTTCGTAAAACCCAAATTATTCTAACGATGTGATTAAAAAATATGTAAGTGTAAGTATATGTACTATATATATTTATACTGTCAAGACAACAATTGTCTTAACTGAAAACGTTTATACCAATAAAAGGTTTCAATAAAAGTTATATAAAAAGTTGCAATATATCATTTGCTCGAAAAATATAACTGTTATTATTTTTTTTAATCTAGTCATGTTAAATTACAATATACTGGTATTGTTCTACGTTGATAGAAAGCTGAAGGTAAATTTGACCATTAATGGGAGCTGACTGACTAAACTTCTCTCTTTATTGCAAAGCAAATTTACATATGGACAAACTACTATCAATTAAGGTTTTTAATAGTGTATTTAATTATTATATCTTTTAATGGTAAGGTTCAATTTTTCTTTTTTTATTTGATACTGATGTTTTAATGATTCTTGATTGATTTTTAAAGTTTATTTCTACATATGTGTGATATATTAATTATTTTTTTTAGGTAATAAATGAAAAAATTAATTATTGCTTTGCTGTTGTAAATCTTATATCATCCCACCTGAGTGACTCGCACCATGTTCGCTTAGAATGGATGATTATCATTCTTATTATGGCTGAGGTTGGAATTGAAATTTTTTATAACAAAGATTCATTCAATATCTCAATCATAAATTACATTGGTGATAATGCTAATGATGCTGAGATGTGGTTTAGAGATGATTGGCTGTGAATTTGTTAAAGATATGAAAATGGTGGTTAATTTATTTATTGTTGTTTTTTTTTATGTAATTTTTTACCTGTTTTATTTTTTTTATATATCATTAGATCTTGATATTCAAAATTAGATGTGTTAATTCTTGATCAGTATTGGTACTAAGACTGTAGAATTTTTATTCCTTGAAATGATTTTATAAAATTTTGTTGAATATACTTGATACATGTTCAAAATTACTAGCGAAATTAAGTTTAGTTGTCCAAAATGACTTGTGTAATTATATGATAATATTATTTAATGTTTAATTCTGTAAGAACTAATTTTTATATAAATGTCTGCATACAATATTTATTTTGATCTGTTTTACTATTCAATATGCTTGTTGTTTTATAAATTTAGAAGCTGTTATAGATTTTGTTGAAGAAGACTGATTTTATAATTGTTACCACATTTTGATAAATAAAATTATTTATTCTTGTACACTGAAGAGGATTTATTTTCCTCATTGTTCTATTTATTTATTAAAAGTCATTATGGGAGCATACATGATTATCCCCAAACTAACTTACATATCACCAGTAAAATCTATGTATTTATACATATATGTCTGTATACTTTTCATCAGCATTTTAAAAGAATTCAATTTAAAATTAATATATAAAACAAACAATAACCTGATTTCCAAATAAACTTAACAAAAACTAAATGCATATTGAACTAAATGCCATATATAAAATTAACTCCAATATATGTGGTATAAAATATATTGGCCTAATAACAAAATTATTAATACTAGATTTAAAAAACACAAAAGTCTGAGAAAAAAAATTCTTAACTGTAAATCAATTATAGGAACATATGCACTCAATAGTGAATATTGAATTCTAGAAAATTAATTAAAAATAACAAAAAATTTTATAAGATAATAATTGAAAAATTAAAAAAAAAAATTTTCTACATCCGGTTCAGCATGTGTTCAAATGATTATCATTAACATTTTCTGAATTGTCAATTATTTTTTTGTTATTTTGCACATTTAGTATCTTCATTTATTATTTTATGTGTTTGTTGTTTTAAATAATTAATAAGGATTTTTATCACATCTGTCTTTTTATTTTATAATTTACTACGTAATTTGCGATGCTACTCTGATCAATATTTTAAATAGTTTTACCACAGTTTCTCTTGATTCAACAAGGCAAATGCTGAACAGTTCCTTTTTCATTTGTGGTGTAGCATATCTACCAATTTCTGATGTGTTCTATATGTAATGTGTTATTATGTACTGATCAAGATTAAATATTTCTTTATTTATAGTAAGTAAATAAATAGTAAATAGTTAAAAACTATAACAAATTTGTCAGATCAGCAAAATGTGACAACCTTCAGTAGAATGAAACACTGTTTAATTACCTTGAGGATAAGATATTTAAAAATGAACATAATTTAAACAGATTCAATGCCAAGAAAAATTTGTTATCAAGCAGAAAAATGTATAAATAAAATAAAGCAACTATAGCTCAAATAATGCCTGTATATCTTAAAATAAAAACAACATAATTTAAAATGAACAAAAATATAAATTAATGTATTGAAATAAGTAACAAACTACAAGGTCAATTATTATCTTTAATTTAGTTATATTTTTGTTTAAGTTAGTAGTACTGTCGTGTTGCGTAAATGACGCATGCTTGGTTTAATTCTTGTTATGTCTGTGCAGTTTTGATGTTGCTAGGTTAGTTCCATTATTGCTGCCCTGCCGTTAACTATGGCTGCTCCGCTTTCTGTTTGCACCAAAGAACAGCAACGTTCAGTGATCCATTTTTTGTGGTCGGAAGGTGTCAGGGGCCGAAATTCACCGAAGACTTTTGTTACAGTACGGGAACAATGTGTTGCCACAATGGAGTGTCTACGAATGGATTGAAAAATTAAAAATGGTCGCACAAGTGTTACGCACGACGAAGGAGCCGGATGACCGTTTACTGCCACAAATGAGGAAAACATTGAGCATGCATGTGACATGGTTTTCGTAGACAGACAAGTATCAATGAAGTGCGACATCATCTGCAAATTAGTCATGGTGCCTATGAAATCATCCACAACAGACTTGGTTTCATAAAGTCTGTGCGAGATGGGTCCCAAAACAACTCACACAGTTGCATAAACAAACATGCTTGGACATCTGCCGAAAACATTTGGATCGCTATGGTAACGAACAGGACATCTTCTTAGACAGAATCATCACTGGTGACAAAACACGGATCCATCATTACGAGCCAGAGAGCAAGTGGCAGAATATGGAATGGAAACATCCAAATTTGCCCTGCAAAAAAAAAAGTTCAAGACCCAACCATACGCAGGAAAACTAATGCTTAGGCTTTTTTGTGACTCACAAGGCCCAGTACTGGGACATTATGAGGAAAGGGGCACAACAATAAACAATGCGCGTTACAGTGAGATGCTTACTGCCAAGCTGAAGCCTGCAATTCGAAGCAAACGCCAAGGACTGCTGTCGAAAGGTGTTGTGTTGTTCCACAACAATGCCCGTCCACATACTGTTGCCCACGTTACTGAAACACTCTAGAAACTGGAGTGTTTCAGTATTTTCAGTTGAAGTACTTCAACTGTGAAGTACTGGCTCATCCTCCATATAGTCCTGATTTTGCCCCTTCTGACTACCACTTGTTTGGTCCACTCAAAGAGGCATTAAGGGGCTGTCAATATACCTCAGACGAAACAGTGAAAGAAGCGGCACATTCCTGGCTCGCAGCTCAACCGAAGACCTTCTTTTATGAGGTGCAACAATGGACTAAGTGTATTGAATTGAAATGCAAGGGGACTATGTTGAAAAATGATGTACATGTAAATTTCCTAATTGTATTGCAATAAAATTTATAACTATATTGCGGATAATATTTGACTTACTCTCGTAAATACAAAAACACCTTTAGAAACTAAAAGTCAAGTTCAGTGAAAAATATGTCAAGAGTGAACAACTACCTTTTAAAAAGTAGGGAGAGTTTAAAAACACACTCCTGGAAGCCATAGCGGAGATAACTAAAGAAGCACAGCAGTCTAAAAGTAAAAGAAACTGGTTATCCAATGAAACTGGCCAACTTCTAGAGGAACAAAGAAGAGTGAAAGGCATCACCTGTCAGACATCAGTACATTACTGGAGATTGTCAGCTGAAATCCAAAGATTGTGTCATCATGATAAATATTCTTACATCCAAGACAATAAAATCAAGGTGCCACGTGAGAATAATGAAATGCGGTCTACGTTCAAAAAAATAAGGAAACGTATCAACACCTTCAAACCAAAATCTCAGGTTGTAGCAGATGCAGATGGTAAACTTCTTACCAACTATCGGGAGATTAGAGGAAAATGGAAAGAGTACTGCAGCAACCTAGATCATGATACCAAGCAGAGCTCACTGAGGTAGATTTAGTGTCCAAGAGAGGACCAGTAATTCTCAAAGAGGAGGAAGTCACCAGGGCCAGATAGTGTCACAGTAGAAATAACCAAAGCAATGGATGAATTAAGTGTTGTAACTGTACTCCAGATTTGTAAATAAATGTGGTTAACTGGCAAATGGCCTGATGAGTGGGCAACCTCAGTGTTCATACCCATACATAAAAAAGGCTGCACACAGCACTGAAAATTATACTTCATTTATCTGATTTCACATGTGAATAAAAATTGCTGTATATACTCCATGAACGTCGATGACACTGTCTGGACAGAGATTCCTGCAAAGTAAGCTGGATTCATCAAAGCAAAGAGTAAGCATGAGTAAATTCTAAATATTAGGCAGCTGATAGAAAAAGTCAGAGAGTTCAACACTCCTCTTGTAATATTCTTCTTAGATCACATAAAGGCCTTCGACTCAGTCAAGTGAGTATTGAAGGAAATAGGTGTCCCTGATCACCTTGTTACCCTCATTCAGAACCTGTATGTAAGGAACAGCACACTAGTTAGACTGGTAAATGACACAATGGAGCTCATTTACCCATCAAGAGGAGTGCAACAGAGTTGTATTCTGTCTCTGATCTTATTCATGGCAAATAAATATCTCATATGAAAGAGCCTGAGAAACTGGCATGGTGATGTACGAATTTCTGTTCCAACCAGCTTATAACCAACTTAAGGTTTGCTGACAATACAACTCTGTTCACAGGCTCTGAAATTGAAATGAAGGTGATCCTCAACAGAGTTCAGCAAGAAAGTGAAAACATTGGAAAAACAAAAATGATGATCATAGACAGAGCCAACGACCTTCCAGTCAGTGAGTGATGCTTTTAAAAAGGTGTACCATTTCATGTATTTAGGATCCACAATAGATAAAGATGCGGGCTCGTTGGCCAAAATACAAAGAAAAATTATCTTGACGAAGGAGGCGCTCACAGAGTTGATAGCTATTTCGAAGGATAAGGCAATCACAAGGAATACAAAGCTGAGACTGCTTTAGGTAGTAGTCTTCCCAGTAGTCATGTATGGCATTGAGACTTGGTAGTCCAATTCTCCTGTGGTCTTCCGTCTTGATAGTTCAAGATGGAAGACCACAGGAAAATTGATTCATTCAAAATCTGGGCCTGCAGAAGAATGCTCCATGTGACATGGACGAAAAAGCTGATGAACAACTCAATTATAAACTAGGTAGGTATACGAGGAGGTTGTTTACAATATGCTTCCAGCGCATCCTGTGCTTTTTAGGCCATATATTCTGTAGGTTCAATGAAAATCTTGAGAAGCTAGTCATAATGGGAAAACACAAGGGCAACAGGTCATGCAGAAGATTGCCAAAAAGATGGCTGGACCAAATTGAAGAGGTGGCTGGAGAAATGTTAGGCACATCGATTCAAATGGCAGAGTACTGAGCTACAGTGGGAAATTTTCAGCAGGATTTCAATTGGGTCACAGGTTTCAGACAAGAAAGGAAGGATCACTTTGATGAAAAACAAAAATTTTTTAAACATTTTGTAACAATATATGACTCAAATAACAAGTTATCAAAACATATTTTTATAACACAATGCGTGTATTTTTTCTGTGAAAGAGAATACTTTCTATTTAGTACTACTAAAAATAACACGGTCAATCTCCAATTATGAAACTAAGAAAATATTACATTCTTGTGGTATTGAAAAATGTTGAATAATGTGTTTCACCTACATACAAATTCTTATTAGTTTGCATGTAAATCAGAAAAACAATAATTGAACAGTAAATAAAAGAATAATAATAAATAATGAAAATTTAAATAATTTTTTTAAATTATTTTTTATGTAGTAATTACTTTGTTCAGTAACTGAAGATAATACCTGAACTGTTATATTTAAGATAGTAAGTTTGGCTGCTATAAGTGCAGTAAAAACTAAATCAGCATGTAAAAGTAATTTTTACTACACAATGAAAAAATTCATTGTTGAGTTGAACATAAATTGATGAATAAGATCTAAACTAAGTTTTTCCTGTGTTTGTGTTATATTTTTATCTTGTAATTAGTATTTCATCTTTTGTGATCAATCTAGTGAAGAACCCTGTACTGCAATTTCTTATCCTAATAAAAATGTCAGCAAATTCAAGTGTAATTGAACCCTCAAAAGTTTTTTTTTATATTGTTATTTCTGAAGATATCTTAAAGAATAGATCATACATACTCTAAATGCATGAACATTTCTAAGTATTGGTAGAAATGAATTTCCAGTTTACTTTTAATTGATGAACCAAAGAATAAGCAAATATTTTTATTTAAAGCATTGTTCAAGTTGTTTAAATATCATTATTTAAAACATTGTTTATTCTGAATAAAGAAAAGAGTAGCTAGCCAGTTACCTGTGCAGTAATTATTTATTTTTTTTGTAATTTAATTAGTCGATGCAATTTTAATTTCTAATCATCACAAGAATATTGAGTAATTTTTTTCACTTAAAAAATTGATAAAATATTATTAGATAAGTAATAAAAAACTATGTCAACAATTACTGCAACTGTATTTGTATATGTTGTATTATTGTTCTTCACATCATTCCTCTGATTAGAGTAACTTCACAAGCTTGGTATTTCATTAAATTCTCAAAGAAAAAATTCTTCCCCCAAAACATTGGAAGAAATAAAGGATGTTAGATTTTATTTAATAATGCCAATGGAAGAAAAAAAATCAAAGTCTTTTTTTAGCTAATACAGAAATAACATTTATATAATCACAGTAACTAAAATTTAATTTCATTGAAAATACAAAACTCCAACAAAAAATCTAGGCAATAACATATTTGGCACACAGTTTATTACACTATAAAATTGTTAAAATTTTTATTAATATATTTTATTTATAAGAAAATCACTTTGTTATGGCCACCACTTGTCTACTTCAAAGACAGCTGAGAGAAAAACTATTTTAAAGATTGTATTTCAAGGTACAAAAATATAATTCAGCTAGATTAAAAAATGAAAACATTTAAAAAAATGAAAACTGCTAAAGTAATCACAGTAATTATTATTTTCAATCATGATTAAGTCATAATAATTAATATCATATAAAAATTATGATAATTGTGTTTTCTTTAGTAAAAACCAATCACAAAAGCGATTTACAAAAAGGAACCAATTGTGAAATAATAAATAAATGTGCACTTTTTTCAAGATAATATTAAAAATCAATACCTACCTTTTCTATTTACAGTGTAGCACAATTTTTCAGTGGATATTTTTGTGTATAAAATATACAGAATAGCAAGTACAAGCTGTCTAGTGGTCTGTTTTTAAAAAATTGCTAGTTTTATAAAATTATTATCAAATACTAAAAATGTAATAATGTGTTAAATAGTAGATGAATAATGCAAAGTTAAAAATATACTTTATAAAAAGTAAGCAAGAAATAAAGATTGAAGTAAAAACATTACACATATAGGTACCATGCAAAATTTCAAATTCATAATTTTAAAGCTATTTGTACTATTTAAGGAGATAGATAGAGTAAATATAATTTACAGTCACTTAACATATTGATGACATTAAAGAACTTTTAATGTTATTTAATTACTTTTTTAATAAAGAAATACACTATTTCATCATCATTGCATTGGGACAGAGAAGAAATATTTAGAAAATTAATTACTGTGTTAATGCATGTCATATTTTGAGAATACTTATCCTTCTTCAAAGCAGTTAAAAATGTTTAATGTAATGCTCTACCATCAGTCCTTTATTGGGAAACTAACCCTTTTTATTGCAGGGTGCAAGTTTGATTTCTTTTTCTACTAAAATGGTAAATGATTGATTTAGTTATAAAAGGTTACAAAAAAATTAAAGATTATTTTGCAAAAACTATTATTAATTATTTTTATCTTCATTCAGTTTTATTATCATTTGAATCAATGGTAATGAATAGAGCCTGGATTATATGCAACATAAAAAGCTGGAAATATGCATGAAAAATGCTTAAAATATGCTTGTCAAATATGAAAAAGTGTCAAAATATGCAACTTTGAATAATAAAAAAATTGTAATTTTTTTTTTTATTTCAAAATCAGCATGCAGTTAGTAAGTAGTTGAATAACATATCGATAAATTTGATAATTAATTATTTAATTTTTTGTTACTTTTGTAAACGTAAACAATCAGGTACTGTTCCAAATGTTTAGTAGTAAGATTATGTCTTTGATCAGTCAAAATATTTTTAAAGTGGAAAAAGATCGCTCCACATCCACTGAGGTGACTGGGCAGTATTTGAATTTGGGAGCCATGTTAGCACTTATTGTTTCTGGCAAAAGTTCACCCGTTCCATTAATAAAACTATTAATTTAACACAAAGGTTCAAATCCTGGGTTATTATTCAAAATTTTTCTTTAAGATTACACAGGAATACCTCTGGCAATGCAGAGTTCATTTGGCGGATTTTATTCATTAACTGAATAGATTCAGTCAACATCAAACCTTGAGTTTCAAGCTTTTTAATACTCACAGATATGTGTGAAAAATAGGTGCTAATCACAGCTACTTTTTTTTTTATACTAGAATCGTTAAATGCTTCCTTGGACTGACAAACTGCCATAGCCTCTGCACTGCCAAAATCGTTTACTACACCTTTGATGGCCTCGAAATGTTCAGTGTAAAACAGCACAGCTTCAATCCACGTTCCCCATCGAGTTATCACTGGTTCAGGAGGTAAAGGCACATTTGGCAGTTTTTCTTTACAGGCCTTATTGCGTGCAGGTGCCTTAAGAAACACTTTGTTGATGAAACCAGTTTATTTATATTCCCAAACGTGGATCGTACTTCTTCAGTGAGTCGATGTACTCCGTAAGCAATCCATGTTAAATGAATCAAATTCGGATAAAATAATTGGCTACCTTGATCATACAGGAAGCAGCATCTGAGAGAAATATAAACAGTCTTTCATCTGCAGAAGATTCAGGAAATATTTTTTTAATACCCTCATTCATGAATCTGAATCTCATACGAATCTGGCGATCGTAGAATGATTTGTCTTTTCAAGTTGTTTGCAGGCCACCAAATAGGAAGAAGAGGGCTCTAGTTTTGATGCACTGACAATTAAATTTGCAATGTAATAGCCACAAGTGTCAGTAGTTTCATCAGTTGAAATCCAAATAAGCTAGCCTTGAGTTCATTGCGTATTTCTTCCAGAACATGCAGGTAAATTGTTTGTATGTAATTTTTACATAATGTTGATTCATCTAGTGTATTTTGATTCAAGCAATATTTTCGCAGAAAATCTTTTGAAGGTAGGATTTGTAAGTTTGTGAAGAGAAATATTGCTTGTAAGTAATGCTTCACATAAATCCATGCTAAAGTGATTTTTTTTTTTTAACTTTGGAAGTGAAATCACTGCTACTTGCCACTGTTACTAGTTGTTGTCATGAGCCTTTCTTTTGCAATCCTGCGATATGAAGAATTGTCTTGACTTGCTGGTCTATTTGAAACTATTTTGTGCACAAAATATTTTTCTTGCAAACTCGACAATATAAAATATTTCCGTCGCATGTAAATATTCCAGAATAGTCAGCTATCCACGAAGAGATACTTTTTTTTCAGGAGGCATGTTACACATTAAACTTTACACAAACAAATAAAAAACTAAACTGACGCAATGAACGCGTCAACAATAAAATGCATAATTTAATTGCCTAGTGGGAGGAGTGCTGCAGTAGGCATTGCAACGCAGAACGGTATTGTCCGTCCTTGTCTCACGTGAGTTTGTGTTTTACTTGGCCTCATAATCCTACCAAAACAATAGACATGTGGCTGCTAAGTGAGCTGTAAGAACCGTGAGGCTAATAGGTTTGGCCGGCTACAACGTAAGATTTCATTTTTTTGGTAGGTACCCTACTGCAAAATATTGTAAATATAGCAAAAATATGCATCATCACTAGATTTTAAAGAAAATTTGCAGTAACTAGTGAGAATGGGCTTATGCAAATGCATATAATCCGGTCGCTAGTAATGAGTTAAGATAACGTGAACAGTTTCTTATTTATAGTATTTTACATCTTACTGTACTTCACTTTATTGTTGTATAATGCAGATAAATAATGCAAATTTCTTACCAATATTCTTAAAGGATACAGAAATTTCCTTAAATATTTTCATATCTTATATCCATAAAATTCTTAGAAAATTTTATTCTTAAAATTCTATTCATAGAATTTTATGGTTAAGTTGTATACTTAAACAAGCATCATTAAGATTTTTTTATACTTGTTTTTCATGCCATCCAACTATCCTACTAGTTCATTATGTGTGTTTAGTTAGTATTATTTTTTTTATTCACAAACATGGACTCCACCAGCTATTATAGAGTTTAAATCATCTTGCCAGTGAAGGTCACGTGCTCTTTCTCCTTCCACTGCCTAAGGTCTCTTCTCATTCCCCCTTTACGGCGGTAATAATAGACACTGAATTATTCCTTTTCTCTTTACAGGCCAACGTTTTGTCTACTCATCTTATGTATTTAGTAGCCGCAAAATATTTATTGACTACTCTAGCGCATATAAGAAGTTGCCTATCTCTTATCTGAAACTTCTTATTTTACATAAAATATTTCCCTAATTTTCCCACATGTTCAAAAATTTGGAAATGATACAGCTAAATTTAAATATGGGCTTTAAAACTGAAAAATTTGTAAAACTTTATACAAAATCCAATAAATTATAGTCTGAAAGTAAATATCACTTTAAATAAATTATATGTTTTCATCACGTGATAAATCTGTTGTATTTTCAACACTTGTCATCTTGTAAGTTCACTACAATGTACAAAATAAGTGATTGTTCCACAATCCTTCTGAATGAAAATCTTTTACTTGAAGGTTTTCTGCATATCTAACACATTTTCTCCAGTTATCTATAGTTATGCGGTTTATGGCATCTTCCAATAATGTTTTTATGTTATTTATTTGAAATGTACTGTTTTTGGCTGCCCTTTTATCTGCACCCAAATTAACTCACTTGGGTTGTACTGGCAGTAAAACAGCGATAGTCAAACAACTTCATCTCCATTTCTGCTGCAATGTCATCAAGCTTGCCAGCTCATACTCTCTTTTTCTCTGTGTTCATTAACAATAGACAGTAATTCAGGAATTGTGTGGTATTTTCTTCTCTTCTAACCATGAAGCAATTTCTGCATTTTTGTGTTGGTCACTGGCATTTTCTCTTTAAGCGCAGAATGATAGCTGACATTATCTATCACGATAACATAGCCTTCTTCCAAAGATTGCAACAAATTTACAAGCCATTCTCAGAATACATCACCATTCATTTGGTAGAAGTCCTTTATATGCTTCAACTGAAAAATGAGAGCACAGCCTTTTATAAAACCAAGTTCATAGCAACCAGCGTGGCATAAAATTAAACAGGATCCTTGCCCAACCAGAATCTTAAGGCCACCACTGCTTGCTGAATTATGCCAGATGTATTTCCTGGAATGGTTCTGGTTTACCCACTTTTCATCTAGGTAAATTATTGGTAGAGAATTATTTTATCTAATTTCGTGTATTTTCTTAAAAACTTTACCTGAGCAAGAACAATATCAGACTTCTCCATCAAAAATGTTCTGCTGTCATTATACACTTATGAAAGCAGAACCCTAAGTTTCTTATAATTTTGCTCATGGAATATGCACTTCCTGTAAAATTTTTGTCTTGAAAATATCACTAATTTTACTGCATGTCAGATACTATCTTCTTTGTAAAATTCTTGAATGGAACAAAGAACTATATTTTTATTAAAATTGTCCAGATCAGTTACCCAGTTAGTATGAGAAATTTTTTCTGAGGCAAATCTAAAGAAGAATGTTCACATAATTTACTTTGAGGTGATGCATTTTCATTACCTTCACGACAAACATTTTATGCAGCATGCACTGATACAAACATATAGTAGCAGTCACTTTGTGTGTTACATTAAAAACCTCCTTTATACTAGCATTAGCTTTGCTCTGCTCAAGTTCTTTTAAATAATAATTATATATTCCCTATAAGTAATATTTTAGATTATTTCCAAAGATGAGGACTGTTTGCTGCCATTTTAACTTACATAATTAACATAACTTTCACAATTAAAGATCAGCCAAAGAAACTGCATGATTGATATAAAACCGTAATCTGAACTGGTCAAAATTGTATTACAAAATAAAAGTTGTGTATGCAGTGACAAACATGATATAACAACATCTGGAAATAGTAAACATAAACTATTTAAAATAACAATTAAACTAAATAATATAAATCATAATTATGCCAGTTTTTTATTTAACAAAAGATCCTCTGTACATGATTGTTACTCAGTAACAATACAAAAAGAAATGAACTAGTTCAATTGTGAAATATAAGGGAAAACACTTAAAATTCTTTAGAATGAGATAATCCTATTGTGTATGTAAAATACCTTAAGTGTGAAAAAATACCTTATTGAAAGATTTGATTTCAGTTTTTGTGGTTTAGTATCTACTGAAAATACTGTATTTGTGTGTGGGCTTATTAGATTTCTGATGCGTAGTTAATGATGGATGTGATGATGTACTGGCTGTATGTACTCGCACTGCTGCAGAATATGACTAGGGTGGGGGACAAGATGAGAAAGTCATGTGACCTTCACCCACAAGATGATTTCAAATCTATTATAGCAGTGATGTAACTGAATGGTGGTTTATGGTTCAGTTGAGTAGCCTCAAGCCCTAAATTTATGTAGGTAGATGAAAGTTTTCATTAGAAAAGATAGACTGTTTCCAGGTGGTTTTTTAATACTTGTTGGAATTGCAATTTGTTACAGGAAATGTTTGAGTTGACCAGTACAAAACCATAAATTACTAATGTGAAGTTTTCATCGTGGGAAAGATACCTTATTTTCTTGAGGAAATATAGGTACCCAGTATCTGGAGAAGCAGTGAAATACAACTTTAAATGGATTTGGATAGATAGTCCATTTAACACTACCCTGCCATTTCCCTACACAAGACATAAGTTCAGTAACAACTCATTTCTGCCAGAAGAAAAGAAGAATGTGTTGCATAGTACAACATACTATGCAACACTTCCTGTAACATATCTCATTTATTTATTTACATCAGATATGCATGTATTTTTTTGATTATGAAGATGAAATAAAAGTATTAGTAAACATAACAAACAAATGAATGATTTAAAGCCTCTTCAAGAACAGAAAAATGTGTCTTTGTGAGTGAGAAGTGAGTCACTACAACTCATTTACAATGTCCAACTCTGGGAAGAGGATAAAAAAATAAATCATTACAGAATAAATGATTATGCAGAAAATTAAACTCATCAATAAAGTAATATAGTTTCTGAAAAAGGAAATTCAGTTTTAAATTAATCAGATGATTTTTAGGTAATTTATTAAAAATAGAAACAGAAGATAATAAATTCCTTTCTTGTAGTTCACAGTATGGTATGCTGGGTTACTTGAAATAATTTTGTTGTTAGTTCAGTACAAATGATTATAGTTATATTTTAGAAATTAACCTTTTATAAACAAATGTTCCATATTTTAATTACAAACACTTATAAATCTTTAATTTAAAAAAAGAGTAATTTAGTTTGTATGAATTAAGATGAAGTCTTGGGCATGTTTGTAGGCCATAAATATTTAACAATAATAATTTTAGTAAAGTATGATTAAATCTTGTTGCAAACTACATCAAGAAATTAATGGAAACTTACTATCTGACAAATCACTCAAAAACTGTACACTCCAGGCAACAGAAACACTAGTATTATTCATTTGAAATACTATCCTGTATGTGATTAGCAATGGTACATCTACTTCATTAGGCATTGTCAGGATAGGATTTTATTTATTGGCAATGCAACACAGATGAAGTCAGGATGGCAAATGATTCAATTATGATGGTACCTATCCAAGAATGAAGAGGTGAATGGTAAATAAAGGAAGAAGTTGATCAATCTCCAGTAAGACTGTTTTCGATCAGGATTTCATTACCCAAGACCATAGGCATTGCTAGTTACTTTAATTTCAGAAATTAGATTTCTTCAGCTTTTTCTTGAAGAAATAAGTTCTATAAAGAAAATTCCTAGTAGGGAATACCTGCAATAGGTACTCCATCCTAGTCCTAGTTTGTGGGATGGAGTGGCATGGGAGGCACCTGGGATATTGCTTGTATGCTCCATTAATCCTGAGAACTATGTAAGCAGTAGCTTAATTACTGAAAATAAAAGACTTCCAAGCTTGACAAGTCAAATATTAGGAGACAGATTTCTTAATATGTCTCCTAATATTGTTGACGATTACGAGGTCCAATTACAGATTGTTGCCATAGTAAGAGATTAAATTTAGAACACAAAATGAAATGTTTAGATTATTGGCGTTGCGCTAAAGGAGTTCAAATATATCATAGCCTTTTCAGTTGCACTTATTGCAATACCAAAAAAGAATATTTTAAATAAAAATTAAAAATACGTAAAATTATTTATAATTTCACTATGGAAAAGCTTTTTGTTAGTTTCTTTATTCATTTATTGCGGCGAGAGGAAAATATAGTTATAATAATAAACGTGTCATTATTTAGACTTTACTATTACCTATCCTTCTTAGAAATACGATTTTTATACTGTAAAAATGATGAGAGTGAGTAATTTATTTTCTAGAATGAGATGATAAGAATGGTATTTTTATATCTCTATGTGCGTGATGTTTTGATGACCTTGTGGAACGGTAGTGCAATCAGGTTTATAGGTTATATTATGTTGCAACAATAACGTAATCTCTATTTTTAAAAGTGACAGCTGGGTTGTCGAGTACTGCGGTAGTAGTAGTTATTAATTGGATGGTCTAGCGGGTAGACTGTTTTAAGTTTATCTCTTAAGGGCGTGCCTTTGAGCTGGTTGTGTTTTTTTTTATTTAGAACTAACTAAAATACGTAAAACAAATTTGTTCGTGAAAATTGTTTTGCTATGGCTGAACCGAGTAAAGAAATAATTCCAGCAGCCCCGCCTAGAAAATCTTCATCGTCAACTAGTATTCTGCATATAGTATATGGTGCATTTAAGAAAGTTTGTGCGGTAGCTGCTATTTATTTGGTGGGCTATTTCAACTTTAGCGCAGCGTGGTTTGTTGCACCGGTGATTTTGTCTGTAGTGCGAGAAGAATGGAAAAAGACAAAGGAGTTAAAACGCAATATAGCCAAAGCCGCGGCGATGTCGAATGAAAAAGATGTGATTCTAGCTAGAATTGATGAACTACCGGCGTGGGTATGTTTCTTATTACATTTTGTTTTATTTCTTTTTTTTTTTATGGTTCCAAAAATGTTTTAAATTTCAATTTCTTAACAATTGCGGCCGTTTTCTAGAATCAAGAAATGTAATTGCGTACTGTATTTAAAGAAGCTGAGAACTTTCCAAGTGTAATTTTAAATTGTATGGTAGAAGAAATTTAGAATGGTTGTAAAGAATTTTAATTTGTGGATTAGCCTGGAATGATGGCACTTAAGATCACTTTAGGATATTATAATCTCTGCACTTGAGCCAGATTTTTAAACGTTGCACCAAAGGAGTTTAAATAAGTCATAGCTTTGTATGTTGACTTTGGCTTTTACTTTTCAGTTTTATTACCTCTTAGCATTTTGATGACCACGGTCTAACATTATCATTGTTAGTATTAACATTTTTAGTATCTTGTACATTCTCCAAAATTTTGTACAAATACATTAACTCCTCTACATCTACGTACAGAATAATGGGTTTTTAATGTTCAATTTTTTATAGTTATACTGTTATTAGTTTAATTTTACTGTAATAAACAAAATTTGAAACAATTTATATTGTGGCCTAAGCCCAAATTTTAAAAATAGTTTCAGATTTTTATCTTTGATGATTGAGAATACTGAAGTAAGATCTTATGAAACAAATAGTCTTCCTTGGTTGTCTGTCCAAAAATTGTGTGCATACTTTCCATAGTGATACATGTTTTGCTTTTGTGTGTGTTATTATTTACCATCATGTTTAATTTTTACTTTATATAATCTTTCAGGTTTTCTTCCCTGACGTGGAAAGGGCAGAATGGCTAAATAAGGTAAGTTGATTGAATTTGAATTAGAACTATCTAATTCAAAAATGTCTTTAATTATGCTTACCTTTTTGATTACTCAGAAATTTGTAGCTTTTTTGTGGATTCTAAGAGTGGTTTTATTAAATTATTTAATATAAAAAAAGGAAGAAGAAAATTGATGAATATTTGTTAGACCAATCCATTTTATGAATGAATTAAAGTAGTTCAATATAAAGGTCCAGTAAAGATAAACAAAAAAATAATTACAATGCCAAATCTAGCATCCCCCATCACGGCTTTGCCCGTGCTTTATGGTTACTTGTGCTTCCCTTCACGATCAGAGGGTCGTGGCTTGCTTTGTTTTCCCTTCCTGTTTCCTTTTCCTTATTTCCCCTTCCTCTTCCCCCATTTCCCTTTCCACTTTCTTTTTTCTCTTTTTCCTTTCCTTTCCCTTTTTTTCTTTTCCCATTTTCCCCTTTACCTTTTTTGATTTTTCCCTTTCTCCCTTCTTTCCCGGTTTTCGATTCCTGTTGGTTTTCTATGAATTTCAGTATAGGCTCATTTGCCGCTAAGCAGAAATCATGGTAAAATTCTTTGTTATTCCTAATTGGAATTAAAACAAAGCCTTTTCCGGACATGTGCTTATTGTGAACATTTTAAATTATTTTAGATAGAGAAATACAGCTGTAAAATTTAATGGCATTCTTCTGATGTACTCACACACTCATTCTGTTGCTCTGCGCGCACACACAATGTATTAATATTACTTATCTGACAGATGTAATGAATTACTTAATTTTCATGCTTTACCTACGCTTTTAATCTCAACCAATTTTTTTGCATCTACATATTTGCTTTACAATTATTTATTTTCAATTATTTGCTTTACATATTCAAATTTTTTTAATTCCATTTTAATTTAATTATTTATTTGTTTTAAATTTAATTTAATATATATATATATTTTTTTAATCCCCTCCCGCTTCCCCATTTCCCCTTCCCCCTTCCTCTTAACCCCTTTCCTCTTTCCCCATTTCCTGTTTCCCCTTCCTCTTTCCATTTTCTGTTTTTCATTTCCTTTTCCCTGTTTTCTTTTCCCCCATTCTTCCCTTTTTAGATATTTCCCTTTTCTGATTTTTCCCTTTCTCCCTTCTTCCCAGTGTGTAAATTGGTCCAGTAGTTTTTTAGTCTGTAGCAGACACATCGGAAACATTGCAATGGAATCGTAAAATATTTAGTATAGCGTATGTTGCTTTTACGTCCAACAGATAGCGCTGTTAACACAAATTTAGTTTTTTATCGATTTGAACACCTTGAAATCAAAATTTTGCAAAATCCTTTCTTAGTGCATGTCTACTTAAAGATACGAAGGTACCCTGAAAATTTCAAGCCTCTACGTATAATAGTTTTGGTTGTACGTTGATTATGAGTCAGTGAATCAGTCAGGACATTCTGCTTTATTATATAAGAGATTAAAATTATAAGTTAGAGCTGTTAATCTGAAGATAAGAATACCTAATCATACTAAGTTACACTGTATACATAAATAACAACTTTACACAACTGCTCCTATAGCAATATCAAGATATACTGTGTGTATCATAATGTCTTAATTATGATATATATCATATATAATTTATGTATATGATATATATCATAATAAAATTGTATTATATTATTTTGATGTATTATTATATCATAATTTTAGGTTGTCTGTGATTTCTTAGTAGTGTCAATAAATAAAAACGTGACAAAGGCCTCAAGGATACAAAGCCATCTTTGCACTTATTTGATGAAATTTACAAAAAAATATAATTTTATTTAATGCATTCAGTAATCAGTCAAATCTTAAAGGTTCATATATTAGATTTGTAAATCATATAATGAAAATTATTTGAATAATATTTATACACAAATCGTATTCAGGCTTATCCTATTTTATGAAAATATCCATATCTACAATTATAGTATAATTAAATATAAAAATATATGTTTAAAACATTCTGTAATTTATTAGAACTTAAGTGATACATTTAACTAATATTTTCTACAAATTGTTTTCATGTAACATCACATTACATGCATTATCTAATATTGAATTCTTATATTGTATTTCCATTTTGCATCCTATTTTATTGATAATATCAAAAGAAAATGACAATTTTGTTTTTTTTTTTTTTGGGTTATTAACATTGAAATATTTGCAAAACGTTTACATTTTTTTATTGGTCATTTCAATGAAAGGAAATATGTGAAATATCAATTTCAACTGTCTGTTTTATATTTTAAGAGTAATGATATCTGTATATCTGATACATTAGATAGTACTGAGTTACAATTAAAAAAGTACCATTGTTAACCGATGGTGCTGAAATTGAATCATTTGTACAAGGCCCACTAATCTTGTACTGTGCTACACAGATCACCAACACAGAATCACAGGGACTTGTTCCACACTGTTTCAAATCCATGTAGGCAAAAGATTGCTGTAATCAGTGTGTTACCTGTAATGTGTAAGCTTTATGTTTAGCATATAGTAATAACCCAAGTTGTTAACAGATTTAAATGAGTGTATATATATATATATTATTTGGCTGTATACCGAAAGGTAGTGGTGTGCCATTAATAACAGTGCCACCTGTATGCTCTATTGAAGAACTAGTTGTAATTAGCTATCAAATGTCTTCCAAAAAAAATGTTATAATTTAATTTGAAAATTATGTATAATTTTTAATGATGTAAAGTGGTCTCAAGTTTAATCATGCTGGTCATAAAAAAAAATTAATGCTGAATCCATAGCTATTTTGTGGGGTTGTGTTTGTGTCAATAGCTTATGATTTGTTTGATAGGATTCAAAAGGTAATTATTGTTTTCATTGGAAAATAGTTTATTTAAAGAAGTACAGAAAATGAATAGCACCTTTAATTTATAATGCTATTTGATTTGGTTAATTGTGTAAAGTTTATTTATTATTCATAGAATATACTTCAAGGTTTTGCCTTTTTTAATATTAAACAGTAAATAAAATATGTTTCAATTATGTTATTCAAGGTAGTTTTTATACGTGTGTGTTTTGTATTTATTCAAAAAGTGTTTGTAACTCCAGAATTAGGATTTTAAGAGTATTTTGTAAGTTTAGCATTATTTGTAAATTACAATTTCATCAATAACTTTCTTACTTCCCTCATAAAAAAAATTGATATTAAAATAAGGGCGCTAATAGATGTTTATTAAAATTTAATGTTAAGAACATCTGTTACATATGATTTGTTACGTATGGGCCCTTGTTACTTTCAAGTGTGTGAGTTAGACTCTTTATGTGTGTTCTGGAGCTCTTAAGAATATATTTCTTAAGTGATATGCTATCTTGGTCTTTTTTTTTGTGTGCCTGTTTCCAAATGTTGTACATTAGTGTAGAATTTTAAAGGTCTTACAGTCACTCATTCTCTTATAGTACTTCACTTTTTTTCATAATTTAGTTTTTATCAAGTATTTTGGCATTTAAAAGTAAATATTTTATTAATTTGGTCTATAATTAAAGGGAATTTTAAGAATTTGTTGAATGTAAAAAAATATTTTTTTTTATGGTTTACCACAGTGTGAATATATAAGTTTAATGCCACGTTTGTTGGTCTGCCTGTACACCATTCTTCAGACCATTGTTTATGCCATTTGCATAACTATACTGGGAAGAACTGAATGGAATGAAAGGATGTATGATGGTGTACTATCTTATCATGTATCGTAGAGGTTGGGACATTGTCCTTGATGCTAGATTATTGTAATAAACATTTGGATATTTGTATTATGAGATAGCAGATTTTGTGTTATTATATTTGTTTCTTTACACTTATACTTTTTTTAACACTTCGTTGAAAAACTACTAGCAGGAGAGAGGAAATCAAAATGGTTAACAAAAATGAGACTTTTCTTTTCAAATTAAAAGTAATTATTATTTTTATTAATTGAATATGCAATGAATGAAGATATATATTGTTTATTATTACAGATTTTACGACAGGTTTGGCCAAATGTTAATCATTATGCCAAAGAGTTGATCAAAGGAACAATTGAGCCAAACATTTGCCTTGCTCTTGCTGAATATAAAGTCAGCAGCTTTTCATTTCAGAAGATGAGATTAGGAACTATTGTAAGTAGTTGTTTAATTTTTAGAATGTTAGTTTTTTACTTAATATTGTAAAAAGTCACTTGTTTTTTTTTTCGCAAGTTCTTGGGACTAAAGGAAAAAAATGGTTTACATTTTTTAAGATTGTGTAAAACTATCAGTGGCCTTTTCCTCTTGAGCAGTGTACTGTTATTCCACTTTTGTACCAAAGGTTTACTGGATAACATTTCTATAATCAGAAACATGTTTAATTCTTAGGCTATGATTTATAATACATTACCAAAATTTGTGTAGTTTGTTATGAGTTTTAAATGTTTGATGTTTTAATTACACATAAATTTTAATAATTTAAATTCAAGAACAATTGCTCAAAAAAGCAAAACTTACTCAGTTTAGTTCAGTGTTTTGATGTGTATGATCTTGTGATTATCAAGAGAATGAACAGTTGGATTAATATAATTGACTTTTTAGAAGCAATACTATTTTGCTGCACAGTTTAATCATAAAAAATTGCCAACTTGAAAAAAAATTAAACATTTGGGAACTGATCTGATATCTCTAAATATTAAGGCCAAAGTTTTTATGTGGTATCTCCAAGGAGGTAAAAATGTGAAATTGCCAACTGCTGATTTTATATGATCAGACATTAGGTTTGATAGTGTGGGTCAGAGATTGTTAGGACAATATGTAAATCAACTTGTTTAGCCCGTAGGGCCGATTTGATCTTTCTTACTGTGTGTTAGTATGTTGTGAGAAACATATGCCCGGAAATACTGGAAACTTGTGTAAGTTTTTTTCTTTTTTGTGGTTGGGTCAACCACACTGAGTCAGAATAATTTAAGCTTAATTCTTGTGTTGAGGTGTTCATAAATGACTTCAAAATTTCAGTTTTCTAGTTCTTCAGAAAATTGGAGAATTGGTGATGAGTGAGTAAGAGCTTTCTTTTATTTAATATGTGCTATATATTTGAATATGATTTTAATATTTTTTACTATATGTTCTAAATTATGAGAAAATGCTCAGTCTCCAATTAGGATTGGATTGTATTTGCTCATTTCATATATGAATATGTATTGCCACCTGAGGAAGCTTAGAGAATTCTAAGTGAAACATTGTGAATTTAATTTATAAGTTTGTATACTTGATTGATTAACCCAAGAAATTAATAAAGGTAATATTTTTAAGTAAAATATTTCCTTTTAGTATATTTAATTCTATCCAATCAAGAGGAAAATAAACTTAAAAAATTACATTTAAGTTAATATACGAGGGTTATTTTTTTCAAGGTCCGATTGGTCGCACAATAAAAGCCCGCGTAAAAATCGGATGAACCTTTGCACATATGTGTTGCGCAGCGCCTCTAGTATGGCCTTCAATCACGCCGCGTCACTTCGTTTAGTTCTGAATACACAGCTAGCACGTAAACATGTTTACAACAATAGCATCTCCTGCCAAGTGTGAAGTGCATGTGGTAATTCGATTTCTTCAGGCTGAGGGGTGTAATGAAGCTGAAATTCATTGACGAATAAGTAATGTGTATAGTGAAACTTCAATGAGTGGCGACAATGGTGCAGGAACTTTAAAGCAGGATGTGCAGATGTTCATGATGCAGACGGTCAGGGAAGGAAGCGTGTGTCAACCGATGATCTCGTTGAGCGAGTGGATATGGCAATTCGAGAAAATCGTCGGTTCACAATTTCTGTATTGAGTGATTCGTTTTCTGAAATTTCAATGTCAGCTCTCTACACCATTGTGAGTGAGAGACTTCAGTACCGCAAACTGTGTGCGAGATGGGTTCCCAAGATGCTGTCCGACCATCACAAAACAATGAGAATGGACGCCTCCCCAACGTTTCTCCAGCGTTGCCACAATGAAGGAGAAGATTTTTTGAACAAAATTGTCACAGGGGACGAGACATGGGTCCATTTCGAAACTGAAGAAACAAAAGAACAATCCAAACAGTGGATGCATTCTCATTCTCCCAGTAAATCAAAGAAGTTCAAGCGAATCTTCTCCAACAGAAAGTGTATGGCTACTGTGTTCTGGGACCGGAATGGAGTTCTGTTGGTGGAATTCATGGAACGTGGCACGACTATCACTGCAGCCTCATACTGCGTGACTCTTCAACGTCTATGAAGGGTAATTTAGCATAAGTGGAGAGGAATGTTGTCATCAAGCATTGTCTTTCTCCATGACAACGCTCGGCTGCACACTGCAGCTGTAACAAAGAAGCTCCTGCAGCGTTTTTGTTGGGAAGTGTTTGATCACCCACCATACAGCCCGGACTTGGCTCCATCCAAGTTTCACCTCTTTGCACACATGAAACGCTGGCTAGGAGGACAACATTTTGGTACAGACATCGAGCTGCAGACCAGCGTAGAAACATGGCTGAAAACACAGGTGGATCCATTCTATGACGAGGGTATTGGAAAGTTGGTACCACGCTACGACAAACGTCTAAATCTCAGTGGCGACTATGTAGAGAAATTGCGTAACTATGTAAGTACTTGTTACAAATAAAAAATTTTTTATTTATACTGTGGTTTTAATTTCATGACTGATTGGACCTTGGAAAAAAATAACCTTCGTATGTATAAAAATATTAACTTATATGTAATTTATATATATATATATATATATATATATATAATGTTAGAAGGAATTTAATTGTTACCATATTATCAAAGAATTTGATGTGTAGTTGTTCCCAGTGAAAATTTATTTGTATTGTTTATTTTTTTTTTATAGCCACCTCGCATTGGCGGTATCAAAGTGTATGATTATAATGTCTCCCGAACAGAAATTATCATGGACATAGACATTTTGTAAGTAATTAAATTTTTTTAACAGTAAAATTTGGTATATCAGTAAATCTCTTGTCCTGTTTAATATGTTTGCTACTTTACAGGTTTAAGTATCTATATCCCCTAGTGTTTTGTTATATTTTCAGATAACCCTGACGTCTGCACATGCATACATACATACTTTTTTCTCTAAAGAAAATTTATTATGACCAAGAAAATACATGCCTACATTTGGCATGATTGGCTTAAAATTATAAAAAAAATAATAAAATTATATTTTAACAGTTATTGTATGTTAACAGTACTTGACATGTATATGTTACCTTGTAATAGTAGTTTCTTTTATTTTTGGGAAGAAAAATTGACAGTATATTTTTATATATGGTTAATTTAAACAACAATGATATTGTTGCACAATGGTTAATTAAACATGCAAAATATTATATACGATGATACATTTTTTGCTTCAAGCAGAAACTCATAAATTTCTAAAACTTGATTTTTTGCACATGTTGTATTTAATAGAAATATGTTTGAATTTTTATAATTATATATAAAAACATCATAGCTGCTTCAGTGAGTGTTTTAGCCATATAGTTTAATAATATACTAGCTTTAAGTAAATCATTTTGTTATTTGAGTGTTCACTAATTTTTTTTGAATATTTTACAAGTAAAGAACTATGTAAAACAACTTCTATTTTTGAAAATAATAATATAACTTAGGCTAGCCATGTTATTACAGTAGTTAAAGAAAATTCATGACCATTCTCAGCCCATCCAGTAAGAAGTGGGTAAACATTTTCTGGTAGAATGGTGGAGAAAGTGCAATTATCTCAATTGTAAATAATACATGTAAACATTTTCAGGAAATATTTCCTTTAAAGATTATAAAAATATTTATAGTAATAAACTCGCTAATTCTGGTAAAATAAGAAGATATGTGATTGAAAAGGGCTCATTTTTTACAATTAATGAATTTTTAGAGGTAGATGTGAAGTTTTTTTGTCTTAATTTTAATTTAGGTAATGTTTTGAATTTAGATTCTTGATTGAGCCTGTACTCATTGTACCTGCCTGTATTATCCCATAAAATGGAATTACACGTGTTTTAATTAATTTTTATTTATGTGTATTTTCAGAACTTATTTTGAGTTATAGAGTTACACAGAAATTTGTAAAATTCAATAATTGATTTTAAAACAGAATTGCAATTTTAAAAAATTAATTGTAATATATGCTTTTTTTTTCTTTTTTTTTGACATAAAATTGTGAAAATGTTTGAATAGAGGATTATGAATCTGTAAACTTTTAATTTTCTTTTGTTTTTAATTACTTTAACTGGGTACAGAAGAGTTTAATTAAATCATGTTTTTTTCTATTTAATGTGCAATTATTACAGTTTTATTTAATTTCCTTTCTAATGTAGTTTAAGTTAATAGCTCTAAAGATTTTTTTCTTTTACTTTTACTGTTTATTTTTTTTTACAGTTACGCTGGAGATTGCGATATTTCATTTACAATGAGTGGTTTGTCTGGTGGTATTAAAGATTTTCAGGTAAGATATAATGTACAGTCAAAGATTAAGAAAATTAATTAGGGTTTGAAAATTTCTTTTATGGCATATTGTCATTTCAAACTCTTCCAATGTAATTTCAATAGTTGTATATATCATTCTGTGGATGTAATGTGAAAGGATATGTAAATGTATGTGTGCATAATTAAATTGTATTAAAATGAAATGAGGCTATGTAATCTGTATTAGACTACACATTGCTTTATTTTCAGAAAAACGTTTTTACTTTTATATAACTAATTCACTTCTCTTTTTTTATCTTATATTTTTTATGTTTGGAATATATTAAAACCTAAAACTTGTTAATCTACCATTTTGCGCTGTAAAATATTACATCAGAATGGATAATTAGTGTGTTAATGGTATAAAAATTATCTGATATCACAAAGGTAAAATAACTCTTACTGTTTGTAGACTTTCAGCTACTTTTCATTTCTTTGCTAAGCACATGATACTCTTCTTTTGTGGTAAAAAAAAAAAAAAAAAAACAAACATTAAAAATGGTTATGAGAATATAACCAAGCATGTTTAAAAACACATCCTAAACGCTTTTACTCATATATTAATGGGTAAACAGGCTCAATTGAGTAATGAACACCCAGAGACCTATGAGTATGGTACTTGAGAATTATGTCGGCTGATTAAAGTATTTTCATCAGAGTAATGAAAACTGAGTGAATATGTTGTAGTTTGCATTATAAATGTCAGGTTATTAAATTCAATTAAATGAGTAGATTGTATTAGATTGAGTAGATTATAATTACAAAGTACATACAGTATCTGTATGCTGGAACATTCAGATCTACAGTTAAGATTCAGATACACTTGATTAGTTGACAGTCGGGTATACAATTGTGGAAAATGTGTTCTGATGTTCCTCAGATATATCTTCTAATTTCCTTTCTAAGGGTCCTGCCTGTTATTCATAACTTTGAGAAGGGGTTGATAGTACAGTACCTTATGAAATGTTCTACTGTTTTTGAGTGATTTGTTTCTTATTTACTGTTGTCAGGTCAAGCATTAGTTTTCTGTTAAATTTGATTCTGGTGAAGATGTAGTTTGCTGGATATATTGTTGTAGTTCTGTAAACCATTTTGCTGAGGAAGGAGTTCTGTACTTCATTTTTTATCATTGTTATTTTTCTCTGTAGTACTGCTGCCTCTTTGCCATCTTTTTGGGTCAACTTGAGATCTTGATAGTTTAGCTATGTTTCTTGCTTTATAACTTAGTTTTTTTAGAGTATTTAGTTATCTGGATTAAAAAGGTTGGACGCAGTTTACTTGCCATTTGGAGTGGTTGATTTTGCTGTATGTTTTCGGTCTTGCTCAAAAGTGTACATTCAGAATCTGCAACATAATTCTGTTCGCAGCTGCTTCCTCTTCACTTTGAAGGCTGACTGGTTTAGTTTTTAAAGTTTCACCTTGTTTGCAGGTTTTCAGGTTGTTACTTCAGTTGGCTGAGGTTATGATAAGAAGGGATGATCTGTAGCCACTATTCAATCCTGAATTCTGTGAATTTAGACAATCTGTAAATACTGTTGTAAGTCTAAGTTATTTTCTGCAATCCCTTGATGGTTGCAAATGTTGAAAGTTCATTCCAGAATGCCATAGACAAACATCCAAACAAATTCTTATGAATTAGTTTTTATTTTTGAAAAGTCTCATCATTTGTTCAGGTGTTGTGATACTGATGAAGTGGACTTAGAAGTTTCTTGACATTGAAACTGTTATTATAATTTTAAAAATACCATATTTTCCGTGAATGTGTCTGAGTTTTCTTTGCTAAATTTACATTTTGTCGCTCTTAAAAGTCAAAGTGTGCTGGTCGTAGAGTACTAGGTGGCCTGCTAAAAAAAATTTACTTACTTATTAACTCCTAGATGCTACAGCCCTATGTGACCCCTGGCCTGCCAAACGTAGCCCCACCATCTGTCTCGATCCTCTGCCTCTGTTCTCCAATTATCTTCAAGTCATGCTCCACATCATCCATCCATATTCCATGGTCTTCCTTTTCTTTTTCTATTGTACATCGTTTCCCTCCATGTCTTCCTTGGCACCCTTTCCTCTCTCATTGCCACATGATCCACCTATCTACTTCCCAATTTAACGAACCTTACAATATCTTCATTTTCTAGAAAGCCATTAATTTCAACATTTTTTTCACTCTCCTCTCTCCATTCTCACAGACAGGTCCAGTGATTCTTTTCATTATCTTTCTTTTAAAAATTCTTAGCTTCGATGCATCATTCACTGTCAACACCCACATTTCAGAACCGTAACATACCACAGGCCTTAACATAGTTTCATCACACTCTTGATAAGAGGTTTCTTAGATAACTTCATGTTAGTATAAAAAAACTCTTGTTACCTTCCATTATTCTTCCATCAAACTCATTGACACTTTCCCCCCAACACCCAAACACTCAACATTCGTAACACATTTGAAAATATAATTTCCTATTTCTATATTTCTTGCTTGTCTTCTACTTGCTGATTGTGATATCTTTATATAGTTGGTCTTAGCTTCATTGATCTCAAGTCCCACAACTGTACCAATCTCCTCCAGCATACCAAATGCCTCCCTCAATGCCAATATTATCCTTGCCATAATGACCACATCATTTACATATGCACACTCCTGCCACAGTCTGGTTATGACTGTCCCATCTCCTACAACATTCCCAACCGTCTCCTGAAGATGCCACATTAAACAAGAGAGTTGACAATGCATCCCAACATTGTCAACTCTTGATAGATTACCCATTTTCACCGTCGAATATGTTTCATCAAAGGTAATCATAACCATCTTAAGTTTTAATCTTATATACCAAATTTTTCAAGTGCCTCCATTACCTTGCTCCTTGATTTACTATCAAAGGCCACTTTGTTGTCAATAAAGAGCATATGCAGATCAATATCATAATCCCTACATTTTTCCTCTGCTTGCCTTATCATGAGATCTGGTCCACTGTACTCCAACCCCTTGTAAAATCACACTGACAATCACAAACAACTACTTCCACAAATGAGTAAACCTTTGTAATGAAATATTTGTAAAGATCTTATATACTATACTAAGGAAGGAGACACCACTATAATAATTATTACTTATTATCTTATCAACCTTTTTAAAAATTGGACTGATCAAACTTTTCTTCCATTCATCAGGCATCCTTTCTTTTCTCCATGTATCAATATCAATTTATAAACTTTCTGCTTTAATCCATCACTTCCATATTTAATCAACTTGCTCATCACACCATCCTCCCCAGGAGCTTATTATTTTTAATTCTGATATTGCATCTTCAGATTCATTCCTGGTAGTATCCGATATAACCATGTCATTGTATAACCTGCCATTGCCATCACCACCCAACTTAAATCCATACATTCTCATCCCTTCTCTTCTATTATGGTTGCTCATCACGGTATGGCTGTTATTAAGTTGTTCCTCCACATCATCCTCCTCCTTCCTATTCAAAACCTCCTCAAGGTGCTCAGTCCATATCTCTAAGACGCCATCGTTATTGATAATCGGTATACCTTTAACAACCCTTCATCCTTGGCTGATTTCTCTTTCTAAATCAATCCTCCATATAAAATCTTCAGCTTTGATTTCTACCGAACAGTACCTTAGTTCTTCTACTTTCCTCGTAATTACCTCATACTTCTTGCTCCTCAATATTAACTTTTCTCTTCTTCTCAATTCATTGTATTTATTTGTCCTGTATCCCTTTGCATCATCCTTTGCGTACCCTTATCTCTCTCTCCATCACCGCCTCACACTCTCCATTATACTACTCATCACCTCTTTGTGCCACCCTCTCTCCTGTAGTCTCCTGAGCCACTCTAGCCCCTTTATTCTCCTCCATTGACTTTCCACATTTACATCCTCCACTTTGTCTCGCATCACTTCAGCAAGCTCCTCATCCAACCTCTCATGGTACCTGTTTCTATCCTCAGCCTTCAACTTATATACATCCCATTTGCATCTCTTCATCCCCCTTTCATTATGTATATTGGCCAGCCTTGGATCTAATTGTGGTTCTTACCAAGAAATGTTCAGAGTTGCAATTCAGCCCTCTCATCACACGTACGTCCAAAATCCCCTATGCGTGTCCAGCTGTTACTAATGTATGGTCAATATGGTTGATCAAATCTGAACCCAGGACTTTCCAAATTCCTAGGTGTATCTTTTATGAGGGAATCTTATGCTCTTAATTACTGTCCTATTATATTCTGAAAATTACACCAGTAGGAAGCCATTATTATTTGACAACTCATGCAGAGCAACAGATCTTACCGACGATTCTTTCCTGATCTTAGCATTAGATTCCCCCAGTATCACTACCTTATGTCATACCTGTGAACCCTATTCACCTTCTCTGCCAATAGATCATAGAAATCCTCCTTCCACCCCCCCCACCACCCCAAAGTTCATCCGCTTCGTCTTTAGGAGCTTACGCAGACATTGCAATAACATTTCTAAATTTATCTCTCCACCTAAATATACACAACCTTTCTGACACTGGTTCAAAACAGCTTTCTTCTCATTTCTTTACTGATAAAGAAACTGGTCTCTCCATAACATGTCCTATCAACTCTTCTGCAGTGTAACGTAGAGAAATCCTTTTTATCAATTTGTCCACTACTGTGCCATCTCATCACCTGTCACCTGCAGCACCACCATATCAATCTTATAATGAATCAGCTCCAATGCCACCTTCCTCATCCTTTCCAGTTTCAACATCATTCTCACTTTCCATGTCACTACTTTCCAATCCATATCCTTACCTCATTTCTGTCACATTCCCCTCATTTACATTCATATTCGTACTGCGTTTAATTCTCCATAAGTCCTGTCAGGTGAGGTTTGTTTCCTGGTTTCGTAACAGTAAATTTTTTACATGGCCAGGGAGTTAGCCTGACACAAGACCACCAACCTTGAGGACCAGGGGATGTTAGTTTGGAGTTCCCTTGTCTTAGGAGGTTTGCTTCTACCACAGCTCACAGAGCACATCCCACTTTGAACTTTCTTTGGGTTTACTCTCTAGGCTTTTTCACCCTCTTCGCCATTGAGAATTTTTTCCTCATCAACCTTCAGGATTGTTGGCCACTTTTCACCTGTTACCCTAGGCAGGGACCCTATAGCAGGGTGCTACAATTCAGAGCCAGATTGACGCTGGTTTTTTAACAAGGTTGATATTCCTCCCTCTCCATCACGTGCATGATAATTCTCCAGACTTGCAACTGGCAGTACTAAAAAGCACTGTTGGCAGAGTTTGCTAAAAAAAAGTAATTAGTCGCTAAAAAATCTCCATCTGGAAGTTGTCGATCTAGGGACGCATTTTTCGTTCACTTTGTGTCTAATTGCTTGTCACAGTATATTTTTGGTTGTTAATTTTTGCATCGATTTTGGAAAGAATTCATGACGTAGCATCGGATATGTTCAGTTTCTTTTCTTCAGCAAGTACTGACAGCCTATCGCTATTCTTAGAATTATTAACTGGCTCTAAATTTTTCTTTCGATGCTTATGTTGAAGAAGGAATTATTTATCTTAAAACTGTGTTAAAAACTGACCTTTTTCTGTTTTTTAATATGGTTTGCATAAAAAGAAACCGTGTTCAGCTAGGGATCTGTGTTGTTCTAATAACACAATATTTTGTATAACACAGTGAACATGTTTTTGTTTACTTGAACATGAATACAACTTATGAAAATCAACAATCTTATGGTCTTAATGCCATTAATTGCTCTATATGTGTCTACTGATTGCCTGTAACAAGTCAGACACCACTCTTACCTAGCAGTTTATTAAATCATGTTATGTTACATAACTAGAACATATGTTATAACAACAAACTAATGTAACCTTCTGTATGAGCTGTTTTTGTTCCAGCCTTTTTTTTGTAGACATTTGCTAGAACCGTTAATTCTGATGTCAGTCAAAACTTAATTATTTAATTAATGTTATATATTGCACTTACTGTTATACTGCACATACATTAAAAAAAAAATTTCTCCTAAAAACTTGGTGTAGGTAATGCAAAACAACATTTTGCTAGTATTTTAAATTACTCATTACTTACATGTTTGAGTACCTGCTTGCTTTGTCAGTGGGAAAATGAATTATATGGTGAATGCGTTGAATTTGTAGTAAACTGCTAAATTTAAATTGAATGTAGTTTATTGTGCAGAAGGATATTGCAACTGTGCTGTTTATAGGCTCAGTTTACTTAAATTTATTGTTTAAAACAGGAGAAAGCAAAAGTGCTAGTTAAACATAACCAGTTATTATAATTTTGTTCTAAAGGTGTAACTCATAACTTGCAGGATGGATTGTAAAATCCATAAAAGACATTGTAAATTCACAAGAGCTGAGTTTTTATTAAAAAATTTCATAAAGAAATCTTTTCTTGTTCGTGTGAGTTCCTGACTCAGTTTGGGGCAAGTACAGAAGAATTGATTGTATGTATTATTTACTGGTTAACTCTGAAGATTTAATAGCTTAGTTTCATGGTTTGTGGTACAGAGAGGTAATGTAAACAGTTGTACATTGTCTAAAGATCTGGAATGTAGCTACATATTTGTGCTTGCATTATGTCAATGGTAACCTCTCGGATAAAAAACTGTTGCATCTGCATTTAAAAGATGTACTTCTAATCAAGGTCAAAAATGTATTATCATGTTTTGTATTACTACATATTGGTGAATTCTTTTCTCAAAAACTGGTTATCAAGCAAAAAGTTTCATTATAAGCTGACAGAATTGGATTGTGCTTTTTACATGATTGCTATTTTTATGTAAGCATAGTTTTTATCTTTGTTGCAATTAATTAAATTTTGTTTGAATTGATTTGTTTTGAATAGATCCACGGCCTTGTTAGAGTTGTAATGAAGCCTTTAATTACTACAATGCCTTTAGTTGGAGGCCTACAAATTTTTTTTCTCAATAATCCTGCAATAGACTTCAATTTAGTCGGTGTGGCAGACATTCTTGATATGCCTGGATTGAGGTATTGATTTTTATTAGTTTTATTTCAGTTTTAAAGTTGTAATGAATTAACTGTATTTCAGTAATAAAATTTTAAATGAATGCAAGCTAATTATGGTACTTTCTCTTATAAAAGTGTTTTTATAAAAATATTTAAAATAGTAATTTATCATTGAAAGTTGGTATTACAGGAACTTTTAGGAACTTTTTTTTTAAAGATGGAATAGTCTAATTGGGGCTCATATTGACTTTCACTACATGTACTATGCAAAGTAGCTCTTTGTGTTAACTTGCAATACTGAGGTGTTTTTGTAGTTCCATTTAACACTTCTCCTTAATTCTTTTATGTTTTATTTATGCTTCTCAGTTTCAGCTAAATTAAACTGGTGGAATAAGTGCAAGTACCACATGGGAAAAATCATACACCCTTTTGTTATGTTGTGTATAAGAATTTCATTTAAGAAGTATGGCATTTTAGTTTTCATTTTGTAAATGATTGGTTTCTTTGTCTCCTTTATATGTATAACATTACTAATGAATTTGCTTATTTGTACTTTTCTTATGGAAGTGATATACATTTATGTGCTATATATATGTAACTTATGTTTCAGTGATTTATTACGTCGTGTTATTGTGGAACAAGTTGCTGCCATGATGGTACTTCCTAATAAATTGCCAATATTGTTAAGTGATGCAGTACCTGCACAGACTCTCAAGTTCCCTGAACCACAGGTTGAATTTTATTTACAATAATTAATTAATAAACAAGTAAATTGCTAATCATAGGTTAATGATTGACAATTATGAGATTATGATTTAAATTTAATCATAGACCGAATCTGTGATTAAACTTAAAAAGGAAAATTTATATAAATATTGGTTATTACGTGGTGAGTGGGATTTTGCTCATTACTCAATACATTGTACAATGTAGTTAAACTTCTCTTTCTTAGTAAATGTGAGGGTTAGATTATTGTAGTGTAGAAATGCGTTTTGTTTGCTGATTAGAATATACTTACTATTCAGAAGCAACTCCAAATTGTATCTGATATATATGTAGGATAAAGAAAGCTAATTGTGGTGGAGGTTTTTTTACTTGTTTCTGTAACTTTTTCTTATTTTATCAAAGCAATATACTTTGATGGTTAAAGGTTTTGGATAACTGAGTGGGTATTAAACAAATTTTTGAATCTATTGTAGCTATGTTAAAAGTATTGATTTTTATTTCTTCAGCATCATCATTCACTTATGTCATGGCAACGGTTTTTTGTGATTTGTCATTCATCTCTGCAGATCTTCAGACTGTTCACCTCTGGTGTAATCTGGAGATAAATTTAAGTTTCTTAAATTGTAACTTCAACATTAGAGTAGGCGTCGTAAGAGTAAAAATATTAACTGAATTCCTAGGTATTATTAATTATCTATATATTTTAATTTTTCTTGTTTTAAGATTTTGGTTGTCCTAAGTTTTTTTTTGTGTATACATTAATTAAAATTATGTTACTGAAATTAAAAAAATCTATTAATGAAGTTGCATTTTTTAATGATACAGTGAGAGTTAATTGTCCATCAAGAGTTGGGACCATGGTCCCAGTGAATATGAGAATAGATGTTTTAACAGAATAAAACTTCAGAAATACTTATTCTTTGCATTATGCAGATAATACAAACTTTTATTTATTTAAAAAAAGGATTACTCTAGAATAGCATAGTATACAACATAATACATTGTAGTAGTATTTTGGCATAACATTAATAAATTTGAAAAGAAAACAATTATAGTACAATAGTGCACATAGATCTAGAGAAAAAATTGAACAGACTAACAAGTTTTATGGTATAGGCTTTGTACAAGTTTTGTAGCTGCAGATATTTGCATTTATTTTTGAAAAAAGTTGTAAAAATCCAATTTCTTTAATATTCACTAGGTAAGGAGGATTCTGATAGAAGATTAGGTATTAACAATTGATAGGTCATATTAAAAATATATATGTATATATATATATATATATATATATATATATATATATATATATATATATATTTAGCATGTTACACACTAACACAGGTTGTCTTACATTTAAAAAAAGATACTCTTGTTCAATTCTTAGAAGAAAAATTTCAGTATTCAAATGAAATTTCATATTTTAAGAGAAAAGTGATTAGTGATAAAATAAAGCCACCCTCAATGTTTTATCATAATCATGAAGTAAGCTTTTATGTTTCAAACTCATCAGCAGACATATAGAGCAGTTAATATAGGAAGAGAATACTCTTCCAGTATACAGTATCTTGAGTACACATCAAGGTGATATTAGGCAGGAAATAGCGCATGTGTAGTAATAAGGTTTATTTCTTGGTCCTGGTGATTAGCAGAGGACAATAGTTATAAACTTGAGATGGATGTAGGAGGTTTTACTGCATTAAATTAAAAAAAATTGTGTTGCATTTCTTTTGACATAGGTTTTTCTGAAAGATTTGATTTACAGATGTTCAAGTACAGTTTATACAATTTAATATTATTTTCTATGTTGTACTTGCATGAAATAGTTGTACCGATTATTTTATTGTAGGGTGTACTGCGAGTCCATGTTGTTGAAGCCAAACATTTGATGAAAAAAGACATAAGCGTCCTTGGAAAAGGAAAATCTGATCCGTATGCGATAATCACAGTTGGTGCCCAGCAGTTTAAAACAAAGACAATTGACAATACTGTTGATCCTAAATGGGACTTCTGGTGTGAAGTAAGTAAAAATTTGTTATTTCTATTTGATATATTCATTATAATTAATATAATGAATTATTTATTAATAGGTTTTCCTAGTAAAGTATTGACATTAATACTAAACTATTGTGTAATTGTACTTTACTTAATTATTATGAAGTATTTTATTAATTACTGTTTTTTTCAGTAATGTGATTTGAGTGCATGGTATAATTGTTTGCAAAATTCTAAATGAGTGATTTGCTTTATACCACTTAGTATTAGATTTTGCTTAATATTCTTTGTTAATGATAGGTACTATTTATATGCATTTATCCCTTTTTTTCTCAGTGAATATTATACTTTTAATATATTCTTGTTTAATATTTTTATAATATTTGGATAGTATTTGTTTGTTTAATAGTTGTAATTATTTATTTTGTAAATATCTTCAAAATGGTGAACTGTGAAAACATAAGTAAATCTCTTAAAAAAGAATTGTAAATATGTTTGTTTTTTTCTAGTTAGTATGTTATAGTATGAGTATGTATTTATGAAAATAAGACGATTAATTATTATAGATAGTAGAATTATTGGCAAAGATGCATGTCAGTTGTTTAATAATAGATACAGCTGTTTTGTTAAAGTAATAGAATATAGAAATTATTTATATAAAACTGAGGGTATGAAAACTGTGTTTTCTTCCATTTTTTAGAAAATGTTAGATTTAATAATTTTTAAAACGCCCATGATGTTTTTTACAAAAGAAACATATTGTGGGATCTAACAAGTGCTTCTGGATAATTTTGATATTGTTACAATCGTCAGTGCAACACAAATTTGACTGTAACAATTTGAAATCAAAACAAAATGATGAATGTAGATTTCAAGCTATTTAATGAATAAAAAGGTTCACTTGGGATGGCAGTCTCTTGTTCAAACACAGTTCCAACTGAACATTCATTCTGCTGTTAGAAGTAAAATACAAAATTTTCTTACTTAGTATGTAGGCTTATCAACCAGTAATCCATAAAAATATTTTTATTTCATTTATAAATTTAGATTAAAAAAGCATCAATAAATGAAATAATGTAAATAAACTTGTAAATAATCTGCTTACTCATAAATACAATTTACTGTAGGTTATACTGATAACTAAAGTCAATAATAACAAAATTGTAGCTACATAATACATTGCAACCTGATAAAATGATACGAGGGTAAGTCAATTATTATGCGCAATGTAGTTATAAATTTTATTGCAATACAAATAGGAAACTTACATGTACATCATTTTTCAACATAGTCCCCTTGTATTTCAATGCACTTGGTCCATCGTTGCACAAGCTTCCTGATGCCCTCATAAAAGAAGGTTTTCAGTGGAGCTGCGAGCCAGGAATGCACTGCTTCTTTCACTGAAACAGTGAAAGTGTACCTTGGACGAAACGTCCAAGGTAAATCGATGGCCCCTTAATGCCTCTTTGAGTGGACCAAACAAGTGGTAGTCAGAAGGGGCAAGATCAGGACTATACGGAGGATGAGCCAGTACTTCAAAGTTGAGTTTCAGCAGTGTGGACGGGCATTGTTGTGCAACAACACAACACCTTTTGACAGCAGTCCTCGGCGTTTTCTTCAAATTGCAGGCTTCAGCTTGGCTGTAAGCATCTCACTGTAACGCACACTGTTTATTGTTGTGCCTCTTTCCTCATAATGTTCCAGTACTGGGCCTTGCGAGTCCCAAAAAACCATAATCATCAGTTTTCCTGCAGATGGTTGGGTTGGGTCTTGAGCTTTTATTTGCAGGACGAATTTTGATGTTTCCATTCCATACTCTGCCGTTTATTCTCCGGCTCATAATGATGGATCCATGTTCCATCACCAGTGATGATTCTGTCTAAGAAGATGTCCTGTTCGTTACCGTAGCGATCCAAATGTTTTTGGCAGATGTCCAAGCACGTTTGTTTATGCAACTGTGTTAGTTGTTTTGGGACCCATCTTGCACAGACTATGAAACCCAAGTCTGTTGTGGATGATTTTGTAGGCAGAACCGTAACTAATTTTCAGACGATGTGCCACTTCATCAATATTTACTCGTCTGTCTAAGAAAACCATGTCACGTGCACGCTCAATGTTTTCCTCATTTGTGGCAGTAAACGGTCGTCTTGCTCCTTTGTCGTGCGTGACACTTGTGCGACCATTTTTGAATTTTTCAATCCATTCGTAGACACTCCATTGCGGCAACACATTGTTCCCGTACTGTAACAAAAGTCTTTGGTGAATTTCGGCCCCTGATACACCTTCCGACCACAAAAAATGGATCACTGAACGTTGCTGTTCTTTGGTGCAAACAGAAAGCGGAGCAGCCATAGTTAATGGCAGGGCAGCGATAATGGAACTAACTAACCTAGCAACATCAAAACTGCACAGACATAACAAGAATTAAACCAAGCATGCGTCATTTACGCAACACAACAGTACTACCAACATAAACAAAAATATAACTAAATTGCGTATAATAATTGACTTACCCTCGTAAAAACCTTCATAAAATATTTTCAACCCTCGTAAAAACCTTCATAAAATATTTTCAAATCTACCTCCATCACAGTTTCATTGTTTTTTCAATTTTAAATTGTTATTGTTAAATTTACATTACACTGATAATTGTAATTATATTAAATTTATTACAAAATACCCATCAGATTCTGCAATATGGTAGTTCTGAAAAATAAAAATTGTGGGTGTTTTAAAAATCATTTAATTGAGCTGGTACATGATAAAATGATAAATAAGGTTTAGAATAGCAAATTTTTATTACTGTTAGTAATTTTTTTTTGTCACTATCTTTACTTTTACTTTTTTTATGCTTTTCTAAAAACTACTGAAAGACTTTTATTTTAATTTTTACACCAATAGAAAGAAAATCAAAAACAACATGGAAATTATACACAGAAGAAATTGTTTTTTTGCTTTTTTATTATTTTTTTTATGAGAATAATATAGCAGACACCCTTAAGCTGTATGGAAATAGTATAATAGTTGTAAAACAAGAAATAAACAAGTTTTAAAATTTGACTTCATCTAATATTCTTTAAGAAATGCTGCGTGTTACATAGTGTAATGTGATTGTTCCACGATTCCTTCATTGTTACAGTATGGTGTGGTAATATTATATTTTAAATTGTGTGATTAGTAGTCACTGTTGGCTCATTTAACTTTTGCTGTATATATGATTTTTTTAGGTAGATTTCATAAGAAAGCTACCTATTGTAATGGGTACCATGATTTGACTTCCAGAAAATTTTGACATATCTTCGCGTATCACATCTCCAAGACCTCAAATCCACATATTTCACTTTCTTGTAGACACAAATTGATACATAAAATATAACAATCCAAAATCTTGGTCCAGCTCATTAATGGGCAAAATCAGATCATGGGGAATGGGGAGGGGCTTTTTTGAAAAAACAATATATTTCTATAACTTTTTTATTAAGTAAAAAATCAAATTTGTTTAAAGTTCCTACTATTCTTTGGATAAGGGCCTAAAACTTATCTGAGTAAAGTTTTTTGATATCATCAACCATTGGCCCAGGGGGTAGAGAAAATGGGGTTTCGAAGATAAAAAAAATCATACCTCCCTTAATAGGCACAGTATCAAATCGGTTTAAAGTGATTGTCAGTCCTCTAAAGATTTCCTAAAACTTTTATCTGAAACAATTTTTAATATTACCAACCCTTATGGGAAGGGATGACCAAAATGTTGCTGGAATTGTAAGAAGACTGATCTTATTGTATTCTAAACATTTGAAATTTTTTTCACATGCAATCATTGTTGTATTGAGTAAAATTGAAGTTTTTCTTAACTTCAAAGTGGAAATCTTTTTTATCCCCTACTTAGCACCAGTGAAATCTATCTCCACCTTCTGGCTACTGAAAGGGATTTTTTTTTGTTTGATTTATGATCATTTCCTGTTGACCCTTTAACTGTTGCTGAAAATGTAATTTTCTCATGTTGAGTTTAGCATGGCTTTGAATCTAGGAAAAGAAAATGCGCATAATATCTGTGAGATAGCAATTTTTTGTTGTGTTTTCATAGATATTCTGCTTATTTTTTAATTATTATTGTGCAGTTACTGTGTCTTAGCTGTATTACTTTTTACTGTTTTATTTTAATAAGTTTTGTCTTCTTTATGCCGATAAATCCAGAATGATATTGAGGTATTTTGGAAAATGTTTTTGTTTCACTAATCTTTTGTGTTTTAACAAAGAACTTAGTGTCCTGTTCCTTATCTTTGTATTTTCCATGCTGTTGATTTGTCGTGGCTGATCGTAATTGTCTCTGGTTTGTTTATTACTGTTTACTTCTTTATAAACTTATTATTAACCTCTGTAAAAATTTTTGTTGACAATGTGATAATTTCATCACCACTTCATATAAGATTTCTTCATAGGTTGTTAGAATTTGCCTTCCTGCTACCAGTAACTTTTTATGTGATGGTGAATTCAAGCCTAATTTATTTTGTTAATGGTTTTACTTAATGGTCTAATGTATATAAAAATTAACGAATGCTGTACTACTGAACTGGATTATTTTAAAACTTTTTTTATGTTTGACAATTTTTGAAGTTTATTATTTTTCTTTACATTTTCTGCTCAAGTTGATTTACTGATTTCTATAAACATTTGTTTGTTTTTAAAACAAAATTTATCTGCATGCTTTTAAATTTGGTCTTAATTAGAAATTTGGATCTGATTGGGAAAAGGTTCCTGGTATAAATGGGGTACCTGCAAAATTACTACACAGTGCAGGTGAGGAAGCAATAGATAGATTATACAAACTGGTGTGTAATTTATACAAAAAAGGGGAAGTTATGTCAGACTTCAAAAAGAGTGTTATTGTCATTATATCAAAGAAAGCAGGAGCAGATAAATGTGAAGAATACAGAACAGTTAGCGTAACTACTCATGCATAAAAAATTTAACTAGAATTCTGTATAGAAGAATTGAGAGGAGAGTAGAAGAAATGTTAGGAAAAGACCAATTTGGTTTCAAGAAAAGTATAGGGACAAGGGAAGCAATTTAAGCACTCAGATTAATAGTAGACGAAAGATTAAAGAAAAACAAACCAACATACATAGCATTTATAAACTTAGAAAAGGCATTAGATAATGCAGACTGGAATAAAATCTTCAGCATTTTAAAAAATTTAGGTTTCAAGTATAGAGATAGAAGAACAATTATTAACATTTGGAGGAACCAAACTGAAACAGTAATAATTGAAGAGCATAAGAAAGAAGCAGTAATAAAAAAGTGAATCAGGCAAGGATGTATGTTTCCTATCCTTGTTGCTTTTTAATCGTTACATAGAACTAGCAGTTAAAGAACAGTTTAGATCTGGAGTAACAGTGCAAATCGAAAAGATAAATATGCAACGATTTGCTGATCATATAGTAATTCCAGCCGCTAGTAAAAAGGATTTAGAAGGAACAATGAATGGCATGGATGAAGTCCTACACAAGAACTACCGCGTGAAAATAAACAAGAACAAAATGAAAGTAATGAAATGTAGTAGAAATAAAGTAGATGGATCACTGAATATAAAAATAGGTTGAGAAAAGACTATGGCGATGAAAGAATTGTTATTTGGGAAGTAGAATTACTAAAGATGAACGAAGCAGGAGTGATATAAAATGCCAAATAGCACAGGCGAAATGAGCTTTCAGTCAGAAATATAATTTGCTTACATCAAAAATTAATTTAAACGTCAGGAAAACATTTTTAAAAGTACATGTTTAGAGCGTAGCTTTATATGGAAGTGAAACTTGGATGATCGAAGTACCTGAGAAGAAAAGATTACAAGCTTTAGAAATGTGGTGCTATAGGAGAATGTTAAAAATCAGGTGGATGGATAAAGTGATAAATGAAGAGGTATTATGGCAAATTGATGAAGAAAGAAAAGCATTTGGAAAAATATAGCTGAAAGGAGAAAGACTTATAGGCCATATGTTAAGGCATCCTGTAATAGTCGCTTTGATATTGGAGGGACAGGTAGATGGGAGAAATTGTGCAGGCAGGCAGAATTTGGAATATGTGAACAGATTGTTTGGGATGTAGGATGTAAGGAGTATACGAAATGAAACAACTGGCACTAGATAGGGAATCTTGGAAAGCTACATCAAACCAGTTACTTGACTGAAGACAAAAAAAAATTGAAAATTTTGTTTACAGGTCTGCATTGGCAAATGAAAGAAGTCTTATTTTTCATTAAAGAAAAAAGTAAAAGAAGTCTGTTAAGTTGTTAGTTAGACACATTTTAAGTGTATGGTTTGAGAACATGGTCCTGTTTTATTGCTTTTTATAAAAATTGTTGATGTGTTCAGATATTTTTATATAGATAGGCTAGTGTGTTGTAACAAATTTCTAAATTAGTTTCTACAGTTCAGTAAGTTTCTAATACTTTATCTTAATTATATACAGCAACAAACAGTTTTTTGTTTAGAGTACAATGATGAACCAATTATAAAGAAAACTTAAAATTACAAAGTATTAGTACTTTAGTTGTATTTGTATTCTTAAATTTCTGCTTCTGTGTTAATAAGATTGGATTTAATGTGTATATATATATATATATATATATATATATATACATTATTATTATTTATATATATATATAAAAGTATGACCAGTGAATTTCAGTTATTTGAGGAGAACAATTCAGATCCATTGGCCTCTGAATTATTATTGCACCATTTTTTCTGTTTATGAATTTAGAAAAATTTTATATATCAGTAATGGAAATTATATACATAAAATTTTAAAGGTGTATAGCATTCTGTTTATATAGGAATATGAATAATAATTTGTACAACAAACTTGTTCATAAAAGAAAGCTCTCTTACTGCTAATTATTCTACACTATTCCTTCTACACAGTTGGTAAGAAATTATAGTCAAATTTATTTAATTTGTTTGTGAAAATAATATTTTATGTAGTTGTCTCCATGTTGTAGGTCTTGTGTAACCTGTCTTTTTATGTTTTTTATTTTATTTATTGGACTGTCATAAGGTGGTATCACACTTGAAGCTATGTTATGCTGTACTTGTTTTACACTTTTTACACCTATTTACTCATGGTGTCTTGTGCTATTTTACAAGAGTAATTACATTTTCCTATTAAACCAGAAATTATAAGAAAAAAATAATGTAGGTACAAATTGTATTGATCAAAACATTTTTGCTAATTAATGCACATTAAGATTTCTGAATTATTTACATTATTGAAATTATGCAAGTCTAAGTATATATAATAGTGTAGTGCTAAAACTGTACCTAAAAGTTTATGAGAAGGATTTATTATAAATAATTTCGCATTTACAATTGACCTATCGTATTCCATTTCTTTGAAAATAGTTGCCGATACCTACAGACAGAACTTCATTCCTTCTCTCTTTTTTCTTTTAATAATGATTTTCTTACAGCTACTTTATGATAATGTAAAAATAACAGAACTGCATGTAGAGTTAATTAGTTGTAGTCCTTAATTGTACATACTCATTATATCTTGAAGTTAATAACTTAAAACAATTCACGTGAACCAACCACTATTAAAATTATTGGCCAGCTTTTATATTAGGGGAAAATATCTTACAGATTTATTTAATGTTCTGGATGAGTAGGAATTTATAATTTGTATTTTATACTTTTCCTGTGTAATATCTGTGTTGAAGTGTTGCAGTCTTTCATACAAAATTACTTCACTCTGCTTTTCAAAATTAACTACTGTTTTAAAGTATAGCGTAGCATAATGTAACTGTGTAACATGTGGAGTAAAGTGAAGCTTGTATAACTTTACATATGAAAGCAAATTATGAAAAATGACATTTCATTGTCATTGATTTAAATTGATTAAAAAAACAATGTTTCTCACAATAACATTTTCTGTTTTTTTAAAAATATTATAGAGATGAAATTTTAGGAAAAATTGAATTATGTTACAATTTATAGTGAATTCTGGTTAATAAGACCATTGGTTTTTGGGGCAGCCGTTTAATGGAGGCATTTTTGTTAAAACAGAAACATATTGGTAAAACTGCAAAATTACGCCAGTTAAAGGTCCAAAATCCCGCTTATAAGGCCCACTAGCTCATTCATTTCTTTCATTTACTTCTAAAATATCACAATTTTATTAGTGATTTAAATCACTTGAATGTTGTATTGAGGGAGGTAACTTCCTTCTATTACTGGTCTGCACAGTACATAGTGCATGGTGACAGATGACATGCAGTTATGATGAAACAAATGTTTTTATTTTCTTCATTGCGAGTCTGTTGTTCATTGTGTATGGTGCTGCTGTTATCGTTTTTTTGTAATTATTTTTAATCACCTTTGCTTATCTTATTACTTTTGTTAGTCATTTAATTCTTTTAATCACTTTTATCGTTTTACTTTGAAGTATTAGTTTAGTTAAAAGTCGGTGTTCATAATTTATTGAATTCATCACCATGCCGTGTAAAGACATTGGCAGAAAGAATTGCTTTGCTAGACAAAATAAAAAGTTAGTTTTTCAAACATGGCACTGTTTGGTGTAATAACTATTACATATAATTTTAAAACAGCTTACCAAATTCCAATTTGATTTGACTGCTTTCGGCTATTCTGCCATCTTCAAGAGGAGTATAATTATGACTAACATATATAAAATTATAATCTTATATAATTAAATTATATATATATATATATATATATATACAACAATTGATTATTTTGTTAAAATTCATCAAAAGTTAAACTTTCAAGTCTAAGTGACTACATCCATATTGTAATAGTTTTGCAATTGTTATGAGCTCTGTAAATTATAATCCAAACAAATTTATGGAAGTATGGGATTACTCTTATAATTATTATAACACTTTCAATCTCAAAAAATTCCATATATACAATAATAACAGATTAATAAATGAACAAATTAAGTTTGATGATAATATTTTGTATAAGCAGATAAACAATAATAATTAAGTTGGCTAAACTGATTCCACAATTTACAGAGCTCTTAACAATTGAGAAACTATTACAATACAGACGTAGTCACTTAGACTTAAAACTTTAACTTTTGACAAATTTTAACAAAATGACGGATCAATTGTTTTATATATATAATTTAATTTTGTAAGATTATAATTTTATATATGTTAGTCATAATTAAACTTCTCTTGAAGATGGCAGAATAGCCAAAAGTGCTTGAGGAAATCAAATTGGAATTTTGTAAGCTCTTTTAAAATTATATATAATAAAATGAAAATTTATCCATTGATCAGCGTAATCTTACAGAACTACTGGGAGCATCAAAAACTACAATAGCTCGGATTTTATTGCAAGAAGAAACTTCGCAGTGAATGGTCTAACAAACATAAAGGAGAAGGAACTTCTCAAAAAAGAAAATGTGAAGGAAAGAACCCACTTGTTGAGAAAGCTTTAAGTGAATGGTTTTGTACCGTTACTAGTCAAGGAGTAAGTTTCAGTGGTCCTATGGTAAAACAAAAAGCAGAAATATTATGAACGCCAAAAAATTGGGACACTGCAATTTCAAAGCAATAGACGGTTGGTTGTCAGGTTGGAATTGGAGACGTGAAATAAAATTTAAAAAAGTTCACAGTGAAAAGGCAGGTGCCGATACTTTTGTACAGTCATGTCTTTTTACCAATCGATTCATTGAATATAGATGACTCGCTTCGTTTTTTCACAAATTTATCCATTTTGCTTAAGAACCTAATTGAAAAAAGAACAGTTACACTGTTTGACCACACACTAAAAAACCTAAACCTGAATTATTATTTTCAATGAAACTGCACTTTTAAAAACTTAAATAAAGGCACCAGTCACACACTTCGCATTTGAAACTAAACTGTTTTGCAATCCCTTATGTCTTTTATACTGCTGAGAGCACAACATATTCAGGCATCATGATGCTTCCACAGCGAATATTATGCAAGCAGACCAGATTACAAGGAACTTGTAGACATGAAGTTGGAACCTGTAAATTGCTCATGTTTGTACACTTCATACATGCATGTTCATACCCGTCTCTATCAATGTAGCTAAATAGTAACTATTAGTTTCGTTGGGTTTGGGGTTGTAAAATATTCATTATATATTTTGTTTTTACTTTTTGGGGGGTTGTGGAGCTAAAAACGTTAAGAATCAATGGATTAAAAAAGTCACCAAAAAGAAATGGTTTACGTGGAAAATATAAAACAAATGTTTTATTTAACAAATTTTAAGTGATTATTCAGTTGATGCTTAAAACTGATTTTTTTTTGTTATTAGAATTATTGCATGTTGTGGTAATCTAAGTAAATTCTTTCTTTCAAAGTTTATTTTATTCATTTTCTAAGTTTATAATTTTCTAAGTAAAACATTTAAATTATTTAATAATTGATTTTGATTTGTCTTTTTTTGCACAGTTCACATTTATCATTCATTATTATTCATAAGTTTGTCAGATTATGCTTTTTGTTTTTAAATATTTTGAATTTTTGTTTTATTTTTTTGCTTGTATCTATTTTCTTTTTCTTTAGATTGTCTAATTAATTAATACCTTCTTATGTTTTTTATCTGTGATATTTATGTATTATTATCTATATATGTGTTGTGTATGATTAAGCTCATAGAAAAACCTGGTTAATTCAGAGTTCTTTTATTTAAAATTTATTCTAGACTAAAAAATAAATAGATTCAAACTTTTTAAGAAAAAAATGAATTGATTGAGACAAATTGGGGGACTTTTTTTAAGGTAATTTAATCTCTCTTTATACTAAGAATACTGGTAGTTTACTGTTGCAGTAGTCTTTTTTTTGTATTTGTATATTTTTTTAGTAACTAACATCTCAAAATTACTTGCCTTTTTGTTGAATAAATTATGTAACTTTAGTTCTTTTTTTTTTAATAAAGCTATTTCTGGAATGTCAGTTTGATGTTTAGATAGGGCTGTATTTATAAGTGTTAAGATGTGATTTTTCTCTATCAGGTTCAGTTATATTTTCCATTTATTTTTTTTTTTATTAATGTTTTAATATAAACATATTTACTATATTCTACATTTTCGATGATTGCTTTATATGTTTGTCTTTGTCTGTTTTTACTTTCTACACCTCCCTTTATTACCAAATTAACTAAATCTGGATGTCTTTTTATATTGCTTATTGACCTATTTTTTTTTTTTTTTTTTAAGATTCTGCCATAAATTTCTTTCCTGACTTATTCTTCTGAAGGCCTCTTCATTTCAAGTTTTATCAACCCACCTTATTCTTTTCCTTTCTGTTTTTTCGTCCATGTTTCATTACCGTAAACTGCTTCATTACAAACATACTGCAGAAATTCCTTCCTGATTCTTGGATGTTAATCTGATACTAGCAAACCTATTATTATTTTCGCATTGAAACTTGAAGGAAGATATTTGCACTTACTGCCTCTATCCTTTGTAATTTTATTACCCGAGTAATAAAATTCTACTTGTGTATTGTGTTCCCCTGGCTTAATATCTAATTTCTAATTACCCTTATTTCTATCATACTTCATTATCTTTCTTAGTTTTATTTCATTTTGAACTGAATTTTCAATAAATCCACATCCATTCAGTATTTCCTCTGACTTGGTTTCGGTTTCTGCCAGAAGAATGTCATTGAAAAATCTCAACACTTCTTTATTTTTTCCTTGGATGATCACTCTACTCATAAGATTTTCCATTAATTTCTGTATTGCTTCCTTTGCAAACAACTCAGAAAGCAACAGGGATAAAGTACATTCTTTTCTCATTCCTTTTTTTAACTAGAACTTGCCTTTTTTAATCTCCTACCTTACCAGCTGTCTCCTGAATCTTTTTTATATTGCAGTTACACTTTTTCCTTTTATTTAAGTCAAAATTTTCTTATTATTTCAAACATTTTATTCCACTTTATGTTTTTAAACACTTTCATCAGGTCTACAGAAGTCATGCAGGTAGCTTTATTTTCTTTTGCTGGCCTTCTAAAATTAGTCTGAGGGTATAATGGCTTCCTTAGTATCAGTGTTCTTTGTGAAATGAAACTGTTCATCTAATACCTCTTCTACTACACATTCTGTTCACCCATAAACTATCTCAATGAGTATTTTTGATGCACAAGACATTAAGCTGATGCAGTAGTTGTGAATTTTTGAATTGTGAATCTTGATTTCTTTGGCTTAGTAACAGTTATATTTCTTAAAATCTGAGAGCACTTCTCCATTCTTTTAAATGTTGCTTATTAATGAGGAAAGCTTAAGTCCTGCTCGCATACTGACATGTAGAAATTTGGATATAATATCATAATTCCTATTACTTTATTCTTGTTTAGGTCTTTAGATTTCTATAAGTTTGATTAAATTTTCTGTTAAATTCAAAGCATTTTAATATAGATGCCTCTAAAACTGTCAACCTCTTTTCCTCCTGTAGCTCTTCATAAGATAATTTTTCTCCTCTTTATAGTCCTTGTAAGTATTATTACTACCTATTATCTCTTTTTCTCTCAATAAAGCTTATCCTTCCATCCCTGTGATATTAATACATTTTGGCTTCATTCCCTTAAAGTTTCCTGTTATTTTTCTACATACTACATGTACCTTTCCAGTAATTATATTTTTCTCTACCTCATCTATATCTCTTGTTTCAACCAGTCTTCCTTTGCTACTTTCCATTTACTATTAATTTAATTTCTTAAACAATAACAAAATTTTTTATTCTCATTTTTTGTGTATTTATATTTTTACCCTCAGTTCTATTATATATTTTTTCCCATGGTCTTTTACCTACTGCTACTTCTCTACTGGGTGTCTCCTCTTTTGCCTTATTTTTTTATTTTTATTTTTTAATTTTATCCATTCATTTTCAACTAAATTTTCCTTTGTAGTAATTTCTAGACAAATACCAATGATTTGTTAAAATTTTAATTTTACATCATTATCTTTGACTTGTCTGTATATAACTTGTCTCTCCTCAGGTTGTGTAACTCCAATTTTATGCTCCTAAAAAAAGCATAAATTTTTCCTTTTCATTAGTCATTTGTTATAAGTGTTACATTAAAGGTTCTTTAATTTTTTGTTCATATGGCTTATGGAATTGTACTGTTGGATATGTTTTCCCTTCTATACCATATAATTCTTCTATTTCAAAAAAACAGCCTGTCTAGAGGTTTATTAACATTTGAGATGTAGTTTTTATATTGACTTGAATTTACTTAAAACAGTTTGGTTTAATAGTATGTCTGATTAAGACTGCAGCTAATTTTTCAACAGTGATAGTGTATTAGAGGACAGTAATATTGACGTTTTACAAAACTTTTAAGAATTAGGTATCAAAAAAAAAAAAAAACAGCTTCCATGCTCAGTGTGATTTTTAATGCCATTTCATTTTTTAGACATTTCAGTTTTTTGGAAAATGTCTTGAATGGCCATGTACTGAACTTCTCTTAAATAAGCCACCATTTTTAAAATGCTTCCTGAATTGGGTCTTTTTTTACACAGTTCAGTTATTTTTAATAACTTCAAATTGGTTTCAGTTATTTTTATTAACAGTTTATAAAAAAATTAATCATATTAACTTTTTTTAAAAAATGTGTCAAAGTGTTTGATTCTAAAATTGATCTTAGGCATCTCATATTTACTTTTCATGCAAAGTGACATGCTTACATAGATAAGTATAGTTATTTGTTAATTATTTATGATGAAGTTTTAAGAAAATGATTTAAATAAATATTTTACCAAAAATAGTTTACAGGTAGAAGATATAATCTTTTTTTTTAAATTGTCTATTTTTAGAAAAATCTCATGAAATAAATTTTTAGGGCATTATAATTATTATTATTATGAAGAATTGGTTTTGGGTATCACTTTTAAAAGTTTCACTGTATTGTTTTATTTGTTTCTAACGAGAGAAAGTTTTACTAGCATCTTAGGAAAATTAGTAAAAATATAAAAAATTGCTAAACAAAATTGAGATAAAGAGATTTGGAAGAATATAGATTACGACTGGGAACAGAATAAAAATAATTAGAAATTTTATTACTTCCTTATATATCATTACTGGACATAACTGTCGTATTGCTCATCTTAATTGAATTAATATTTAACCTCCGATGAATGCTGGTTGCCATGACCATGACTCCAAAAGGAAAACTATCATCTTATATTTAAAAAAAAAGAATTAAAGTTATCTCAAAATACATCACTTGGCTATGTTGAATTGTCAGTAAGCTCTGGCTGACTGGAAATCAGGCTAGCTGTAAATAACAACAAATTATACAAAAATTTCCCTAGATACTTTGAAAAAGTAAGGACACTTACTAGAATTAAGTGTAGTACTTTACTAGTAGTAAGTAATATTTTAATGGGTATATCTGCATGATCAGATATTTAATAGCTGACAATATTATTCTTTGCATCTGGGTTTTTGATAAATTATATTTTATCAGTCTTTCAATTTTATTGATTGTTAAACATTTCAAAAACACTCAGCTGTGTGTAGTATGATGCTTAGTAACTACTACCATTTAACTTAATGAGTGAAAGTTAACAAAATGTGAAAATTCTTAGGTTTTTTCTATGTTTTGTTTTAATCTTTTGCTGTGATAATAAAGTTAAAAACATGAAGTTATTCTTTTTAATACACTTATTAAAGATTATGTATTCATTTTAGTATTAACTTTCAAATTATAAAAACTCTGATATTTGCATATTGAATTAACCAAGTTCTGTATATATTTGTGTGTTAACCATTGGTAGTTATAAGTCCTGGTCTGTAGTATTATGTGTTGGTTATTAATTTTTGTTTAGTTTACTTTTTATACTAATTATTATTTAATTAAAAATTAATAGATATTTTTATATTAGTATAATATTTATTTAATAAAAATAGTGTATTTTTTACCTACTCTTTATGTTTGTTAAGAGATGGTGTAGAAAGAAAGAACATATTCCATCTGTGACAGAATCTAAGACCAGTGTGTTATAATATGGTATTTCTAGGTCTTCGTTTTGTAAATTAGACATAAGTTTCTGTTGAACATTTTATGTTGCCTTTTTTTAACTTAGATAATTTTTTTGTTATTAGTTTTTATTTTAAAGTACTTAGAAAAGTGTTATTCTTACTATGCATGCATGTAGTGCTGAATGAGTATAATAATGTATTATAAGATGCATGATAAAATAAAGAATGTGGCTTTGCTTTTTGTGCTGCGTTAGCCAAGCTCTGTTATAATTGTTTTACTAGTTCCCGGTGGAGAGCTGTATCGGACAAAACGTCAACTTGCAGCTGTTTGATCATGATGATGGAAAAAAGGACTCTAATCTTGGCAGGTGAGATTATTTATAATTTTTTTTATGTATAAGAAATAAATTAAATTTTATTTAAACAATGAAGAAGATTTTTGAATGTAACATGTAAAAATTTACAGTTTAGTGCATGTATTATGTAAAAATAAACTCTTTATAACTCTTTAGAAAATGATAGCTTCTGTATATAACTTAGCTGTATTAATAGATTTGTTTTATGTCACCGATTAATAATGTTAAAATATAATCAACTACTACATTTATTAATTAAGTGTGATAAAATTTCATGTAAGCAGTAAACTATAAACGGTAGACATTTTTTGCTTTATTTTTGTGTTTTTCAGGTACAGCAAAGTATTTTTCATAGTTTGCTCTGTTCTGTGTTCCTTTTGTTTATCCAGATGATGAAATTCTTTTTATTGTTTATGTAGCATATTAAATTGTTAGTAACTGTTTACTATAATATGTTGATGAACTAACATAGCATCAAACAATATGACAAATTTTTTTACTCCATCCATAAAGTTTTTTCAATACAAAATTTGACATGCTAAATGAAATGCTAGCATCTGGATAGAGAAAAAGGAGCTGAAGGATGGATTAAACACTAAAATGTGTTCTTCCCAAAAAACGAAATTGAAGGGAGAAAAGTTAGAAATCTTTACCGTTTACTGCTTACATGATATTAATCATATAATTAGTAAATTAGATAACAAGACAGTGGTTTTTAAAAATTGAAATATGTTTGATAAAATGTATTTTAATGTGTGTGTGCGCGCGCGCAAACAAAATAATTTATGAAAATGTAGAATGTAGATTATCATATGCTTAGACCATAATTGTAAAATATTTTTCATTTTATAAGGGAGGCGCAATGTTTGTTAGTCCCATGAAAGGTTTTCTTCAATTAGATCGATCGAAATAACTCATTTAGAGGGGAAAAAAGTTGTTACCTGGATTTTTATAAGTGGAAATGGTAAAGGGGCTTATAATAAACGTCAAAAAATAAATGCGTGAGTAGAGGTGGTGGATGGTTGATTTGGGAGGTTTAAAAAAGGTGCAAAGTGGTATTATTGCGATTTTCGGTGAAAGCTGATGTCAAAAAAAAATCCAATACAAAAGTTGTAGATCATACAAAATTCTATAATTTTTGTAGAGGTCATTTTTTAATAGAACCTGAAGCTTCAGATAAGTAAAAAAATTAATAATTTTTTTAATTTGTTTGTTGTAGAATTGATTAGTGTACTTACTTTTTTAAATTTTGATAAATTCATAGATGGATAAGCGATTTTTCAATTAAATTATTAAAAATTCTGATTTTTGCTTTCAAAATTATTATATTTTTCAAAATTTTTACAATGGATATTTACACTTAAATAATACTAGGCCAATCTTGGTCTTTTTGGCAAATTTTAACTTGAGCTTCATTGTCTGATCCTTCATCAGACTGGGTTTCTTCCTGATCTTCAAACGTTTCTTCTATATCACTAAATCCCTCAGGTAATTGATTTTCCAGGTTCAAGCAAAGACTTGGCTGTTCGATTTCATGTGAAATGTCTTCGGAATCACTGAAACTTTTGAAATTTTGTCAATGTCCGAACCTTGACATTTTGTACATAGATCTGTACATCGCAGTCCATGTTTTCGACACCAGCATCTATTACCTTCACAACTGGTTTTGCAACTGCAAGAGATTGTTTTTAAAAATCTTCAGTCATCACTGAGACTTCTGTAAAGCAAGGCATGAGTATTTCGGAATTATTCACAATTACTTCTTTCTAGCTGCACTTAATCTCATTTATTTTGTTTCTAAGCCACATTTGAAGCTGAAACTATGCTCTATAGGAGTGTTGTGTAGCTGTTCCGACAGTTGGTGGTAATTTTTCTAATAAAAGTAGACTTTGCTGTTAATACTTTGTATTGCTGAAATCTCAAATCATCCAGAGATAATTTATCATTTGTGCATTGCAAATAGATGAAATTAATTTACAACCATTTCGTGCAATGACTTTTGGCTCTGCATAAGTTTGATAAATAAAAAGGCTTTACCAATTTTGTCAACTTGGGAGTTTTATTCAGTGAATTCAATTTTGTTTTTTTCCTTTGCCTGCAAAAGCAGATGTTTTGTCACAGCCAGTAAAATAATGTAAAAAACCAACAATAGAATGATAATCTTTATACTTAAAACTATTTAATGAATACATTGAGTCGCTTACATTACCTGGACCTGGCTTGAGAAAGTAAATTGTTGCATTATTCAAATTTAATTGATTTAATAGAACCAAAAGATCTTAAATATCTTGGCTAACAGCGACAGTTTTTTTAATATTTGGCGACTCTTGTTGCTTCATTTATAATCTTATTTTTTTCAGCGATTTCTATTGCTGTATTAATAATTAATGAATCTGCATTTTCTTCTGCTTGTTTAATTGTATGTCCTTAAAATCTAACTGCTTTTGACAACTCTTTTATTAAATCATTCTTATTTTTATTGTTTGTTAAAAATTTCTCTGGTAAAAATGTTATTTTTGTGTGGGGTTCAATATTAAAATAAGGAACACTCAAAGAAATTTTTTTTCACCTTAAGCGTTCAGCTGTTTTTGTTGAAGATGCATTGAGTTTTCATTATCAGCCTCATTGTCCAGATAACCATCAAATACTATACAGCTTATTGTCTCAGCTTATTGCCTAATGATTGCATACAAAAAACAAATATTTTCTGGTGAACACTTCATCAATGGTATCATTTTTTTGCCAAACAACTTTTTGTAACAGAAATCCACCATCAATGACATATACTACATTTTCGATAGTTGGTAAAGCTTCAGGGCTAGTGAACTAATGAAATAGTTGCGATCTAATATTTATTTCTGAAACCGTTTTCTATAAAAAGTGATAGTGGGAACAGAGCTGCACACCCACTTGCCTTTCTTGTTTAGATTCTTCGGTACACAAAATTATTCGACTTAGATGTTCATAGTAATACTGTACAAAAATAAAATTTCAGGTCAAACAATGAAATACATCTTCTTTTGTATTTTTTCCATACAATTGAATGGTGTAATCAGTTTTTTGATTTTTTTAAAAATTTAAACAAATTGTCAACAATAACTGAAAAATTCATTGTTGCAGGTCTCTTCTTCTTCTTCTTTTTTTAAGCATGTTTTAGAATTGTGATAAATTTTTGTTTTTTTTTATTTTACCAAAAAGTATATTTCAAAACAAAAAACAATGAGCACCAGCCAAACTCTGTATGATGACTTTTCTAAGCAGAACTTTAAAAAAAAAAGTATTTTGGACCGGAAAAAATGAATTTCTCAGAAACTTCTTGACTTTTTTTATCTAAACGAAATTGTGGTTATTTAAGACACAGAAAGGTATACTTTCACCAAGTTTCATCAAAATTTAATTTATTTTTGCAGAAATGAAAAAAAAAATTTTTTGCATTTTTCTCGGAAATTTTGAGTTATGTTAAAAAGTGACATCTACAAAAGTTGTAGACTTTTGTATGGTCTACAACTTTTGTATTGGATACTTTTTTTATGTCAACTTTTGCCAGAAATCTCAATAATACCATTTTTCACTCCTTTTCAACCCCCCAAATCAATCCTCCACCACCGCCGCTCATATATTTATTTCTTTTATGTTTATTATAAACCCCTTTAGTATTTCCATTTATAAAAATCCAGGTAACAATTTTTTTTGTCTAAGTGTAATTTGGTTGGACTTAATTATAATTTCTTAAATTAGAATTCTCACCTTTTGAAGTATTGATGTGGTTGCAACTGTCTTCGTGTGACTTTAAATCTAGTATACCTAATGCAAACCCAATTTATTGTTATTCAGCCAGATAACGGTTTAAATTAAATTTTTTATTCCTTCTGTAATGTGCATTTATTGCATTTGTTAGTGACTATTAAGATGTTTACTGATATCAGATTTTCTAAACTATTTCCACAAAATAGATAATTTTTTAACTTAAGTCTTTTCCAAAATCTGTAACTCCTGTTAACTTCTTTTATCAGGATTTTAGCTCCTGCAACAAACTATTATTTAAATAGATATTAGGAAAAAATATTATTATATAAATAGGATATAAATCACTATTATTATTACAAAACTACATTTGAATAGGGCTTTCTTGTCATTTTCATAGAACATGTATTAGGATGTAAATAAAGTAACAGACTCTGTAGTTTGGTTTTTGCCAATTCTAAATGATAAATTATTATGATTTTGATAGATATAACATTTAAAGTATTTTAACAAAATAAGAAAAAGGTTTATGAGTTCTGAAATGTTTTGAGTACTAGTTTGTTTAACATGAAAAATGAAAGAAAACCTATACGTGAAATGAAGGTTATAAAATTTGGCTGCAGTAATAAAGAATAAATTTAAGTAATTTGTGTAGTAAATGAAAGTAATTATTTTTTATTTTTAATAATTTGGTTACTGTAAATAACATTTGAAAGGTTTCTCATCACATGTTTATCATCAGTGGTTTACAGGAAATTTTGCTGAATTTGAAGTTCATAGAGAGAATCTATTATAAAATTAACAAATCATGTGGTTGGGTTTTTTTTACCGTTCTGCAAAAATTCAGGTTCAGAATCTTAGTGAGAAATGTAAATTTGTAAATATGTGGTATCTATTAAAGTGTTGTCTTGTGATGTAGATTGTGTTAAACTCAAAGTAAATGGTTATATTAATAATGATTTTGAAAATGTTTTTGTCAGTAGTGGAAGAGCAAGGGAGAACTATGTTTAATAGGCTTAGTACATTTTCTAATGGACTGATATGTGGTTTTCTGTTATCTCCACCTTTGATATATTAACTATTTCAACAAAAGTATCAAAGAAAAGCTTTTGAAAAATGTAAAAAAAAAAAAATACCAGAAAAGAATTCATATTGGATCCATTATATTAAATTGTAATTAAGTAAAAATTATAGTTATGACGACTTCCCATTAAGTCATAAGTAATCATGATTTAGGTTATCTCAGAAAATGGATGTTTTATGTCTATTTTGTGTGTATGTGTGTTTAAACTACACCCATTATAAATTTATATTTGTTTTATAACCAATTAAAATTTGGAATATTTAAATAGTGGTATATAATTAATAATAAATTATATTACTCAACTTGGATTATAGCTTGTATAATTATTATTATTACTATTTTGGAAGAACTTATTTCTATTATTTTTTTGATTTCATTAGGATGGGGTTCTACATTAATGAATTTGTTTATGGTTACAGTTGTGTATGATCCAATGCTGTTGCATTTGTTTTGTGTATATACAGAAAGAATGTATAAGTTTTGTAATCTTTTAATTTTATGGAATATTTTTTTCATATAAAAAGATTTATATCTTTTCTTATCACAAAACAGAGTAAAAATAAATAAAATTGGGGTCAGCTAATAGTTACTGTAAGTGCATTAATAACTGGGTTATTTTATTGTCTTGTCTTATAGTTAATTTGTTCTCTGTAGTGATAAAAGTTTTAAAATAAAAACATCTCATTTTAACTTTAAGAAAGTTTAATGTTGTGATAATAAATGTGAAAAATATAATTATATGTAAAAATCTGGGGTTTAGGCAGATTTTGACTTTTTATATTAATAAAAAATTGTCATCCATTTTTGAACAGGTATGTGAATATTCAAATAAAATATTAAGTAATATTAAGCATAGAAAAAATGTTCATATGCTGGTTTTGAACCATGCCTTTGAACAAATGCCTTTAAACAAATTCCTTTGTTTATATTATTGTATAAACTTAATGACTGAGTTGGACCTTCAGGAATTATTGTATGTGTGGCCAGGTAGAAAAATAGTTATACTGATTCTACATTGAATTCATTTTTTTTTTAACCTTTTCAGATCATGTAGCCTTGGAACTGGCTATGTACGGCGTCAGTTTTAGAACGCTATTACAAAATCATTTTATATGGCATTTAAGTCGGTTGTTTTGTTTTATATTCACAAAGGAATCAGTTTTATTACACAATTTTAACAACGTTTATACGATATAAAATGTTTTATTTAGACTAGAAAGAACATGACCATTTTTTTTCTCAGAAATATGCTTGTGTGTGTGTGACTTGTGTATTATACTTGCTATAAGGGTTACCGATTTATTTATTATTTACAAAAATAGCTTATCTTACTAGCAACATATCGATGTATTGAAACACATAATAAATTATGATATACGGCACACAAAATAAAAAAAGGAATTTGTGGTCATAAATACGTCACTTTTACTTGAGGTCTATAAATATCTTTTCTGACAAATGATATCGGTAAACATGTAACACATATCGATTCATAATGAATAAGAGTATACAGTAAAAATGGTTTTTTGTCAATCTGAATAGCCTTTTGTGTGGTGGGAATTTTTATAAAATGTAGTTTTCTAAATCTACTTTCACTTATACTAACATATGTTAGTATATATGACACGGGGTTTTCATCATATTTTGCCCAATTTTCAAGCGATTTGCTTGAAAGTATTATTTTTAAAATCAGTAAACAATGTTTCATAAACACAAAGCAAAAAAAAATTTCGCTAATAAAAAACACGGTAGAAATGCGCAAAAAAAATTCTGCAATTAAATTATCGTAATTTTCGTACTGTTTAAATTTTTTTTTGTTACAGACATAAAAAAATATCCAATCGTAACAGTTTTTTTTGTCAAAATCTGTTAAATCTCTTTAATATACTGTAATTTTTTGAAATTTTTTTCACAAGAGGGTAACATAAGACTATGAAGGGAGGCAATCAGATACCAACATATTTTCGCGGAGCGCTAATCAACGCGGATCATTGTGATGGGAAAAGGTTAAGTACATAAAAAGTGAAGCATTTGGTTTTGATAATATTGAACAAAAACTTGATTGTTAATGTATTGTGGAATGTTTTTAGACAAAATGTGATCTTAATGAAATGTTACATTAAGATATTTGTGTAGGTATTTGTATAGTAAATCCTGTATACTTAGTTTTATAATTCTTATGTTATTTATTTTTGATAATTTATTGAATTTATCTCTCTCTTTGTAAGTATTTGTACATTAACAATTTAATTATAATATTTAGTTTAGTAATTGCCAACTGCTGTCTTCTGATCGATTAAATGAGTTCAGCAGATTCTGCTTTTGTTGTTGTAAGTAACTGTTTCTGTGTGAATTATTAACTGTTGCATGTTTCTTAATTTTTTTAAATTTAATACTAATTAAATTGACTACACTGTGCACATGTGGCTGTCACCTGCCTGAATGTTTTTTTAAAAATTTTATTAATACTAGTCGTTTGTAAATTCTCATTTCATTTCTGTTTTATCCATTATACTGTTTATATTATCTTGCACAGTGCAAATATCTTTATTTTGTATGATTATTTTTGTTAAACATAATTTCCATATTGTGCACCCATTTATATTACAGTTCTTCCAAAGTAAGAGTGTAATGTTACAACAATTGTGTTATAAATATTATTGTTATTCTAAAAGAATCTAAGGAGATTTTTGTTTGAAAACTATATTTAGGCAAGTATCTGTTGGCATTTTGTTGATTTTGGTTCATTAATTTATTGCAAATTGGTATTGATTGCAATTTTTTCTTTAGAGGTTATTTTTACAACATTCAATTACAGCATAAAATATCTAAATTTTTGCTAAAAGCTTATATAATTTTATTTGCATTGTAGTATAGTTTTATTCTCTGTAAAACATGAAACTTTTCATTGACTTCATTCTGTTATTTTTTGAAGGTTCATTTTCAACACATTACCTGAAACAAAATACATTGAAAATATTTTAATTAGAAAGTTTATTATTATTTTTAACTGTTGGACCAGTTCATTAGATGTAAATTAGAACTGGATAATGCCAATTTCCTCAGCACTTCATGATGATTAATCGTCAATTTCATTGAGTAGACTTCCAACTTAATTGATGTGGTCACCTGTTGAGAAAAAAAATCATCCAGTTCTTTGATATTGACATTTTTTTGTTTGAACCATTTAAATTTCTTGTGTCCCTTAGATCATCTTGAACTAACCTTGCTTACTTGCTGAAGGATAGTCATCCTTCAGTTAAGGATATTATGGAATTTTTATCAATTTGAAGGAAAAATCTGAGGAAAACATTACTTCTTAAGGGGTTTTTTGAGTAATTTTATGTAATATTATTTTTTCATTATTGGAAAGATAGTATTCTAACAGTTTGATAACACAGCAAATGATTATTTTTAATTGATAAGCACTATTTGTTATTGAGCCACATCTTTTCTGCTATTTAGATTTTGTTATACAAGATGGTACCCATTAAGTCAAAAGGAGTATACTACTGAACTCTTTCTCTTTCATTGTCAGTGAGGAACCACTAATGTTGCAATGGAAAGCTGCATTTTGTTTTCTTTATGCTTTTTGTGAGTTTATGTTTGCTATATTTCACAACTGCAGACACAATTGAATTGAAGAAGTCAAGAATTAATGTGTAATTGTTTTCAAATCCAACAGGACAACTATGGAGACATGTTCAATGTGATACAACTTTTTGTTGATCTAACTATGGGTCAGTCAAACTGGTTTCATTGTTTCAGAAATGGAAAGATGTTCTGTGGACATAGTGAGCATACTAAGGCTCTTTGACTTACACCCATGTAAATTCCATCATTGACTACGTAAAAATTATGAAGATCATAAACAAGCAACAATGTCTGAAGCTTTAGATTTTTATGTTACACAAGTTGGTAGAAGATTTTGTTAAAAGAATTGAGAATGTATTGTGTCACAGCAAAATATGTCCATCAGCTAATGATTGAACAGAAAGAACATTATGTTTATGCATGGCAAAGACCTTCAATGATGTACTGCTGTTGTTATTCCCCACACTTTCATTCACCCTGACCAACTCCTTATTTTTTTTTTGTTCCCGTAAATAAAAGCAAACCTTAAGGGAAAAGATTTCACATGGTGGAGAAGATTCAAGAGGTATAATAGGAAGTGCTGATAAGGAAATAACTTCTACTAGTGCTTCTGAGAATTAACATTTTGCTGGAATCCATGAGTGTATTACTTGAAAGTCAGTTAATTGTTTAAAGTAATTTTTATTTAATGAATTTCAGAAATGTTTCGAAAGCGTCTTCTGCAGTTTAGTTCTTGAATTCTAGTTAAGTTGTAGTTATGTTGTTGAATTTTAAACTGGTTTGGCCGTACTGTAAAAGTCTTCAGTTTCAGAACATGGAAATGTATTTTAATTCATTTCTGTTACTACCTGTTTAATATGCCAATATCATGTTATATATATTTGCTATGTATTGCATAATTTCATTATTATGAGATATCATTATCAGATGTCTGGTCGTTCAATGATTTTCAGTGTTAATTCTTCAGTAAAACTTAAAATCATCAGTTTTATATTTAAGTTATAATATTTATTTACTATGTTTGCTTACTTTGGCGGAAGTATAACTTTTTTATAATTTTATGTACTATCAAATCATTGATTTTTTATTTTTTTTATTAATAATACAGTATACTGACACTAATTACAGTAGACATCAACTATTATGAGATTTGTAAATCCCCTATTAACTGTCGATTCCTCTCCTTAGATTATTTTTATGTGATTAATTACATTACATTGTAATTTTGCTCTTTATATCTTTTTTTTACATTCAAGACTTTTGTTTATACTTATCATAATGAAGTGAATAAATATTTTCTTCTATTGTTTCTTTTAACTATTTCATCGCACTTTGTTTATTTTAAGTGTTTCTAAATAAATATTGGTTTTTATTCTTTGAACTTTCATAAATCCCAGTACATTAGTCAAAATTTTAGAATTAAGAGCATAATTAATTAAAAAGTAACATGCTTATCGATGCTTAAATTCATATGTTTAGATTTTTTAAGTGTATAAATTACAAATTATGATATAATATTAAATAATGGATATTTATGGATTTATTTTTGTATCGTTATTGTTACTAAAAAATAGTTTGTTTGAAAATTTCTATTAAAGATTTTCAGTATTGAGGATTTTCTTTCTAATTTCAGTACACATGGTCGAATTGTGTAAGATGTATAGCAATGTAACCAATCACTTTGTATTAGTGTATACATTTCTCTATATATTTACTACCATTTGTGTTACATGTGTCTTATTAGTGATTCTCTGATTAGCAGGTGATAAACTCATAAGTTAAAAACATCAACATAAAATAAAATTTCAATTTACTATAAACTTATGGCCCTTTAATTCAGACCACTAAGCTCTACCTGATCACTTATGGATTTTGACGAGATATTTTCTTAAATAACATCCTTAACTACTTGAATTTTTGGTAAAATTTGCACCTTTTAACTTAATTTTATAATAAAATGGTATATGGTTTATAATCTTTATTGGTAAAAATAATGGACACTTGACTGATTAATCAGTAAGTTGAGATTTAACAGGGAACCTTTTCTTTACAAAGCTGGATGTATGCTAATGAAGACTATATACATACCTAGTGATTTATAACATGTGTACTTGTTTGAGTTTGTTGCATTATTGTCACATCTCCAAAATGAGCACTAAGTATGTTTATCAGTTCAGTTTTTATGATAATTAAATTTTGTGTATGTAGCAGATGCCCTCTTTAATCCTCCAAATACTTAAATCCTTTTGATACATTTCAACTGAAATGTTGGGGTTTACTATAAATGTATTTGATTATTTGTTGTCTTTTTTCTTACCATTTTATTGTACCAAATACATAATTACAGTTTTTGTTATTTAAACTACAATTGTTTGGATTATTGATGCTCAGAAAGTTTAATCTAAGTAGATATTAATGTAAAATGTAATACTTTTTTTAAGACCGTATTTCTACTTACGAGTGAATGTGCGTATGCTCATATACATAAATAAGATTAAATTAAGATTTTTATCAAGTGTACATTAATGTGGGGTGATTTTCCAAATCTATAGTAACATTGTCACATATAAATGTTACAGTTAGGCTTTGGATAGATCTGTATAACTTTGTGTATATATTGTGACTGAATATCAATTATGTGATCTGTTTATTTTAGTTTTCTGTTATAATATTTTACTGTTACAGAATGATAGATTACTTCAGACTTATGTACATGTATTTCTAAGTTTACATCTAGAATTTCTTTTATTTATGATACAGTTGTTCCCTTTTGTTCTTATTAAATAAGTAGTTTCACTTATAGGCTGAGGTGACAGCGCCTAAAGTACAAGAAGTCCAGTTGGAATTATGGGATTGGGATCCTGTCTTGACCGGTGTAGTTAATCATGATTTCTTGGGCAGGTACTTTGGGTGCTTTCTAATATTGATTTCTTTCTGCTTATTCATTTAACAATTGTGTAACTGTGATGATTTGCTTAGGTTGGCTGTGGAATAGTTTTATCATGGTAATGTGCACTTTGGTTTTGAATGATTGTTTTTTTTTTTTATTATATGTACATTTTAGATTAGATGATTCATTTGTTCAGTTGTTTGATTATGAATTAAATAGAAAAAAAATGTGTATTAATGCCTAAATATTTAGCTAATTATTTATATATTGTATATTTATCTGGTTATTATGTTAGTGGAACATTTACAAACTTAATGTTCATTTAGTTATTAGGTTGTAGTTGTGATTGCCAGCAGAGACTTATGTTTTTTTAGTACCTTATAAGTAGGTTGTAGGTTAAATATACTTTTAAGTTCATGATGCAAGATTTTAAAAACCATTCTCATAAAAAAATTATTTTAATATTTTTAAAAAGTACTGGGCGAATGGTTTTTAGCCATGATGTTAGTATGTCTTATAATTTTTTTTTTAAAGTCTAGTTAAGTCATCCAATAAATACCAACAGTATACATGATAATTGAAACTTCAATAAGTGTGATTTAATGGAACTTTAAAGGTGACTTCAGGTGTTGACATTTTAATTTTACCTTTTTAGGGAAAATGCTTAATTGTCTTAACTATTGAGATCTAGCCTTTAGCCATTTTGTGTTTTAAGTAGAAAGAAGTTATTTTTATTTATTTAATTTTTATAATTTCATTTGTTAAATGAATACCAGGTATTTTAAACATTTGTGCAATTCATACATTTTTTTTTAACTTGAGGCACTTTGTATTCTTCTTTTTTTTTTTTTGATAGAGTTTTTAAAAATTAAAAATAAATACACACTGAATTCAAGATATTTTCTGCTTGTAATTCAAAATAAAATTGTAAACAAGTAATTCTTAAGAGTGTTGAATTTTATGTACTTATTCTGTTTAGTTTTTACTGTTATTTTTTTGCAGTGCTTGTGGTGTTTTTTTTGGCCTTATTGTATGGTTTTAGTTTTATTTAACCTTTTTTTTTATTATTTGGAGTTATTTTTTGGTTTACTAGTACAAATATGTATTCAGAAATATGCTATGCATGATAAATACAACTTATATGAAATATTAACATGAAGTAATTATGTTCATATTTTGTTCAGCATAGTTTAATGTAAAAACCATATCACACTAATATATGATTTTATTTATGAAAAGTATTTATGATATGTCTAATTCTTTTCCAGTTTCAGTTTGCTTTCCTGTAATTACACTTGTGATTCAATTTTTTTTATCTCTTTGTAATAAGTTTGTCTCTTCGCTTTATAAGGTGATATGACTACCATTTAGAAAATGTAATTCTTTTGCATTTAATGGTTGCTAGACCAGTGATTCAACTCCCTCTAGTTCAGATGTTATTATTTTATTTATCATTATGCTGAACCATTTTAGTGCCTTTTTTCAGTTTGACTACTGGCTGTGTACTACTCATACCAATTATTTGGAGTTGGCAAGTGTTATTTTATCATGAAGATTGAAAATAATTTAAAATTCTGACAGCACCTATGTAATTTTCTTTGTATTTACTTTCCCTTGTCTAAAATGAAGTGAGTTGAACTGGTGGACATGCTAGACTATATATATACATTTTTCTTTTCTTTAGCTAATTCAAGTAACTGAATTGAATTCCTAGTTAAATGAAATACATGATCTTAATTAAAACAACCATTTATTTACACTATTTGTGCAGTTGTGTATATGTCCATATTATTATTTATGAATAATGAAATACCGGATTTTTTCTAACTTTATTAAAATGCTGTTATTTGGTCACAAGAAAATTATGTGATCACATTATGTATTATTATTATTATTAGGATGTCACTGTTGAAGGACTTCTGATGCCAGACACTACAGAATTGGCTTCCAGTGGAGTAATGTAGTCATAGCACACCCTTGCATTGCTCTGTAACTACTTTTATGCCAGTGCATTGTTGAAACTTCTTGATTCACTTTTTTGAGGCATAAACAGTAATATAAATATGGACACCCAAAAATAATATATTCATAAATCTAATTATTATTATTATTATTATTTTTTTATAAAAATGGAAACTGTTAGCAGGTTCAGTTTATTACAAAGTGCTAAAGAAATTAAGCATGCAGTTAAAAAATGAAGTTATGCTACAACTTGGCCCACTGCACTTTGGATCTGCATGCTAGTATTTATTTTCTCTTTTAGCAAATTGTATCTAGGGTCATAGAAATAACCTTATTTTTTACTTACATATTACTTTGAAAATTGTAAGTGCAATCAGTAGGGAAACTACAATTTGGTAATGTTGGTTATGTGTGTGCATTGCACATTATCCAGTGATGTTACTATATAGTATCACTTCACCAACATACCTTAGACTACAGTTTATTAACGAAATATGATTGATTTTACTGTCTTAAAATATTTTAATATTTTGGATAGTTAGAATTCCATGTTTAAAATTCATCTGTCTTATTCACTCGGTCATGGTAAACAAAGTGATACAGTGTTTCTTCATTTACCTGTACCCCCTCTTTTTGTAGCTCTGGATTGAAGTTATTTTATTTGTAAAAACAGTATGCAGCAGCCGAAGTTTTATACATTCAGTTGAATTTGCACATGAATATTACTTTGTAACTACACAGAATAATGACTGTTCAGTCGGCCATTATATTGTTGGATTTTTTTTTTATTGTTAATGATGCGCAGCCTGATGTAATTTGTGCAGTCAACCAAAATGATAATTGTAGTGGTCTGTGTTTTTATTAAAATATTATTTACTTTTATGTTTATTAAAACATTTAGTAACATTATTTTATTATTTTGTCTTAAGAGTTTCAGAAGCAATATTTGTACATACATTATTATTATACACTTTCTAATTATCTTCCAGTTTTTATTTTACACATTTAAATTCTCCCCTCCCCTTATTAGATTAAATTAAAGGATTGATTAGACAGATTGACAAATTCCATTTCATTATTATTACATTAACGAAGTTATCTCTGAGAATTGTATTTTGTATTGTACTGGAGTCAAAAATGATTTTGCTTAACTAAGCTTTACTGGCACTTTGATTTTGTATCAAGTAGTGTTTATAATATAACTTGTTCCAGTGTTTTGTATATGAATGTGTGTGTATTTTTTATTTTAGAAATTCATTTAGGAATAAGAAAACATTTTTTTTCACATTTTAATATTTACTGCGCACAGTAGTGTCAGTAAACATTATGTGAAGATTGTAGTAGCTTGTAGGCATTACATTTGAGTACTGCATCAATAATCCAGCTTTTGTATAAATTTTCAGTTACTTTCAGTCTTATCTTTTCATAAGAAGTGGTCATATGCAGTTTATTTTATTTGCACTAACCTGTCTTCATAGTATCTGCTTAAGCATTATATATACCTTTATTCTATAAGATTTATTATCTTATCTCTTTACATTTTTTAATATACCTTCTTTAACTTTAATTTCTTTATGAATCTGGATTTTCATGTGAAAATTAATTATGTATTGCTGAAATTCTGCTGTTTTATAAACTGATAAAATCTATAACGTAGCCATCTAACCAGATAATAGACAAGTAAGAACTGGTGTTGCAGATGGTAGTTTCTTTGGATTCACATCAAAACAGAATCTGTAACATAATGTTGTTCAGTTTAGGCGATCTGCAGAAATCTTCAACTGATGATGTGCCTTGTTAAAATAATTCCTCATATCGTACTTTTTTCTGACTACTACCCAATTTTTGGCCATAGTTCTTACACATCTTAGTAAATATTGACATATGATAGATTTCTGTGCATTTAATATTCATGGTTGTGGTTTTTTAATGTTGCTCTGAAGTAGTTAGTATAAAATCTATCAGAGTTGATAATTTAAGTTCATGATTTGTTTCTTTTTTTTTTAACTTAAAGTATGATACCTAATATTGATGATCAGAATTAGAATTTGTTGACATATATGTTATTGAATTATAAACATTTATAGATTATTTACTTTTTTATGTTGCTTTCAGACTTAATTATGAAAAACATATCTTTTAATATGAAGCATACATAAAAAGTAAGGGACACAGTCTGTTATTAAAATCTAAACTAGGAAGGAAATTGTATTACTGGTTTAATATGGTTAATTGTTTGTATCAAAGTTACTTTTCTACATAGTATCATTTTACTATGCAGAAAATTATATATGGTGTATCATTTTCTAAACACTTCTTGTATTAAAAGCACTACTTTTTTATTCTGTATGTTGAAATATACTCCCTAGTAAATTAAGCATTACCATTTTCATTATTCTCAAACTATTGCATACCAAGCCACTCCTTGATCTAATTGAAGATATGGCCCTGGGCTATAAGGAGGTGATTAAAAGATCCCATCTGAACCGCTAAATCATGAATAGTGTGGATGTGAATGCGGGCAGCACTGGACATCATCTGATTTTGGCAGTTTTGAATGGTGGGTATCAATATTAAAAGCATTTTATAGTACAGCTCTGCTGTGATTATTGTTCCCAGCTCGATAAAGCTAAACAAAATAACATATTTGTTATTTCATATAACCGCATTGACTTTTTGTGCTTTAATTTTTTTTTTCTGTTCTTGAATGATATCACTCCATGCATTGTTGTTTCAGCTTAAAATGAATGGAACCATTTTCATTCCCAGTAATGATATGTTTCTTTTAGTTTTTGATTAGCAAAATCCTTATCTATATATCATCCTTTGTTTTTAGTGCGTCAGTTACCCTTTTTTGGAACTCATCTTGTAGACAGTTTATGATTGCTTTGTTTATCAGTAACAATTCTGTTCAATGCATTTTTTAAATCTTTAAAAATTCTGGAAGAATTTTTAAGTACCATATTATTTAAATTTTTTTTTTTTGCAAACTTTTACATTCACATTTTCAACGAGATCTTCTTCCTAAGTACTTGGGTTCCCCTGTTTCTCTTATCATAAGCATTGCATGCTGCGTTAAAATCACATTGCTACTTTTTTTTATTTTGTACTGTAAGTCCATAAATTTCACAAAATTATGGTGAATTCCAGCAGCATTATGATTTTAGCCATAAGAAATTGAATTAAGATATGTGAACTTAGCAAATTATTTGGAGCTGCGTTCTTTACTGATTGCATTAACATTGGAACATGTTAATTCATTGCTCCAGTACATTTTTATTAGAGACTGGCACTTATGTTTGTTCGACATATATTTCATATTCATGTCAGGAAAGAATTTTCTTTATTTTCCTGGTTCAGTGTTTGATAGTACAATACAGGTTTTTAGTTTTTCTTCCTACTTTAAAAATTTTATAAAATGTAGTTCAAATAAAGCCTAATGATCCGGCCACATCATTTTCAGAAATTATTTTTTTTAAATTAAAGAATATGCTGTGGGATCAGCATTGATATCTTAACAAAATATTAGTTCTGTTTTGAAGTAGATATACTTTTAAAAATGTATGCTGTGAACCCAATAAATACAGGCTTAAGGTAATTTGTAATTTAAACTTAATTGTAAGTAACAAAATTATGGTACATCAAAATAATTATAAAGATAAAGTAAAAGAGCACAATCCTGAAATAATCAGATTGACATCACCTTTACTAATTAAAGATCAAATATGGTTTCAGCTGTACAAATTTTCATCTTTACTTTACATTTTTATTAACATTATTATTTCCTCTGATTAAAAAAAAAAATTATTGTCATGTATGACGTGAAATTAATTTAATTTCCTTTTTTATTTTTGTTATAATTTATATTGAAATTGTTTGAATTAGACAGTTTGGTTGCATAAAAGAAAGTTAAAGCTTAGCATTATATAACAGCTTATCATGACAGCGCTGTAAAATTCTAGTGAAATATAACTGGGGTGATAGGTTTACCTAAACTTGTGTATGGTATTCAATTCAGAATGGAGCAGAATTAAGACTTTTCTTAATTCAGGCGATGTTTCGCCTCTTTAGGCGATGTTTTTGAAAATGTCAGGAAGAGGGTACATCAATGTAGAGTGAAAAACTATTAATATGAGTTAGGAATTTTTATCAGATGCTGTGTACATTGTATGTATGCTGCAGTGTAGGATTTTTTTATTTTTAAGGTGCTTTAAATGTTATTGATGCAGACCATTTCTTATGAAAAGATCCTGAAATTCTTTTTGTTCATGTTGCTAATTAAAAAAATTCTTTAACATATTTATTCCATTTAAGAAATCACTATTAATTGTTCTGTATAGTTTACTGTGATGGAGTCTATCGGCCAGTCTCTTGTTTTGCGACTTTTTGACAAAGATAATGCTGCAACTGATGATAATCTAGGCAGGTACTGGCTTGTTTTTTTTTTTTTAATTTAAAAAAAAAATAAAAATTTCATATCTTTAGCTCTGAGTAAGAAACATTTTACTAAAATGTTGATTGCAAAATAATCATAGTAAAAAATGTTTCTCAGTTCTATGCCATTTTTAAGTCTAGCTGTAATTATGGGTTTTAGACAGCAAAATAATTACCATTTTTTGTTTTTCATATTCTGATTTTTTATCAGAACCAAAAGGTATTGAATAAACTGATGAATATTATACTTAATTTAGCTGTGGAGTGATTATGCCCCATATATCTCAGCTCAGGTTTTAAGATTGAACATATTCATAGACTGTGTATACACATTTTATAAAATACAATGTTTCTATTTTTAGAACTGTCAGATGATAATTCTTTATTTTTTTCTAATGTTTTATATCTTTTGGGATTTCATGTACTTCATGATTAAATCATTTTTCTTACACCTCCAGGTGTGTGAACAATGATTTATTTTTGATTTGTTGATTGCAAACAATTCAGATTGAGACAGAATATGGTTTTCCATAATGTGGCTTTCTTACTGTGATGAAGTTCAGCTCCCAGTTTTATACCTATTGGTAAATTTACATTTCCTTATAATATTTGTAGTTGCTTCTTATTATGTGATAAATAAATAAAGAAATGAGTAATATAAAACTAGTAAAATTGAAAATATATTTTTTTCATCATGCCTCCGTGTCAAAATATTACAGTAAATTATACCCTCCGTAAGAGTCTAGTTTAACACTTTATAATTTAATTGAATATATCTAGGTGCTACGAGACCATGAGGAAAACCTTCTTCTCAGATGTCTTTTTAATTTCTTGGTGAAAAGTATACTTTGATACAGTGTATGTATTTAATGTGGTCAACCCAAAATCATTGATCAGTAGTGTGATTTTCCCACCATGAATAAAACTACCCTGATCTTCCAAGTGACTGCGAGTAGAATGGTTGCCTGCTGTTGAAGTGTCCTTCAAGTTATCCTCTGGATGAATTGCTTATGTTATGCTACAGTTCTTATTTGAATAGATTGTTCTTTTTCCTCATCTTCCTTTCTATCTTACTTTTAATCTCTTCCCCAATTTTTCGTACTATGGATGTAGGTCAGATCCTGATAAGGCTATGCTGAGAATGTCAGGACCAGTAGGGATAATGTATCTTTATAGTGGGTAGCTGCCTGTGGTCCTATCCAGGAATTTATCTTCCCTGTCTTCCAAACTATTTCATAAATCTTGTTTTTAAACTGACTATAGGGTTAAATCAAGGTCTTATAATCCCTCTAAATTGGAATGCAGTACTGTAAAGTAGTTCAGTTTTCTTGTTGTTTATTCTGGCTTCTTATATTTTTGGTCCCTCAACCATTACATAGTACTGTTTCCACATAAGAGTACATTTCCTTCTGTTCGTCTGCATCAGATTTGAGGGTCTAGACCAATCAGCAGTGAGCTTTACTTCATTAAAATACATTACTCTTTGTTTATCTACATCAGAGTTTGCCGGTCACTTCTCATTTATAAGCTGAAGGATGTAATCTACTTGATACAGCCTTGTTAGGTAATCCTGGTATGATACTGTTTAATATCACATCTGAGATGTAATTTTATTAGAAAAAAGAATCGATATTTAAGTTTTTCTTTAATTGAGACTGAATTCATTATTGGATTTAATCAAATTGTTATTTTTATATCGATTATTTGTTTTGTATAAATTAAATAATTTATCTTTATTTAAAATAGGAAATTGAATGTTAATTATTCTAGTCTTATGTTAATGTATTCTTAGTCTTCAATATGAGTATAGATAATTGTAAGACCACTGTTATTAGATGATTATACTTGTTTGAGAGGGGTAATAGAGGCTTAATCTTCTGAATCACAACTGTGAAGTTTTAAGGACTTGATTAAATTATGGAAATTTAAGTTTTTCCTCTGCTATCTAATATCATAAATGGCATGATTGCTGAGAGGGAGAAAACTTGTTCATATATGGTCTTCATCTTATCTCATAAAGGTATTTTAAAATGCAAAACTTTTTTCTTGGAAAATAACAAAAAAAATTTTACAAGCATGATATTTAAGTAACTGCATGAATTAATAACTTGGCTCGCTGTTTTGCTCCTGCTTTTTATGCAGTGTTTTTAATTTTTCTGTTTGTTGTCATTTGCAGCATTTTTTTAAATTTTATATCTATATCTGTACATAAATAATTATGTTTCAGTTACTTAAATTTTTTTGAAATAGTTCTCATAAACTTATTTAACAACTGAAAATATGTATGTGTAAGTGAATTAAAATTATTTTGTTTATTATCAGAAAATATTTGTTTGTTGATTTACAAAGATAATTTATAAAATGTTATAAAATAAAAATATTCTTTATTTTGTATCTTGTATACACTCTTGTAGTTGCTAATCAGATAAAGGTAATTGATTGCTTAATAAGTTATATTTTGCACAATTATTCTTTTATTCAAATATATTCTAATAAATCTGTATATACAGTATCCAAATGAAAGAAAAAGTAATAAAATATATACTGTAGGTTTAATTTAAAAATTGAACTGTTTGATAAATTTATTTAAAAAAATTAAATGTTTTGATACATTTTTGTTCTTAAAAAAATTTATAGATCATTTGAATTGTTTTGTTTTTTTTTAACAAATCTGTTCATAGTTTATATAGATTATTGATTCAGTTTTATCAGTTTGGTATTTTAATATTTTATATGATTGTGGTACTTAATCGATTTAAAAATTTCTAATTCAGTATAAAATCATTTAGAAATAAAAGTGGTTTTTTATACGTGCATAGTCTTACTGAGATGACAGATCTTGGATAAATTGTTGTCATGGGTAAGGATTTTGTAGTGTAAACACACAAATAATTTTCATTGGCTTCTGAATTTAATTTTTACCTTAATCTTTTGTTAATGAAGAAAAAATTTAGATGGACTCAGTGTTACTGTAATGTGTAATGACTTACAAAGTTTAAATCTGTAACTATGTATCAAGGTAAAAATATTTGAAGGTCATTACTGAATACTTATATCCAGTAATTAAAGTGTATCTGCTGTAATTTATTAACCAGTATTTATTTTAGAAACTTTCAAGTACCATCACTTTTTAAGGTTTTATAAATACTCATTTGTTGATGTGTTAGATTAGGTTTTTATAATTTAATTTTTCATAGATTTATTCATTTGATCCCTTGTAGAATTTTCTTCTCTAGGTCAAGTAAACAAAATTCTGATTGAAGAAGATGGTCTGTATTATTGAATATGTGATGTCTTCTTTGTCGGTCTGTAAAACTTCCACAGTGCTCACGGTCACATGGTAATGATCCTAAGTGGATTTGAGTTCTTAGGATATCATTGTAATACCAACGGAGAAACTTACAGTAACCTTTAACAAGTTATTTTATAAGCAATACAAAGGTTGGGTGTTCCTCAGGTTTTGTGACAGAATAGTTTCTATTTCTGTTCTGTGAATGTAGTTATAGTGCAGCATGCTGAACATTTTGAACTTCAACTCAAGTCATTCAGTCTCCTTGGACAGACCAAATTTAAAAATTAATATTTAATGTTATTTTAAACATAATAACAATATGTACTCTTCAAGCGGACACTAAAGGTCGCATTACAAGACTAGAGATTACAAGCTATTGTTAAATAACAATATATTAATGAGGTCCTTTGTAATATTATTTTTTATTATTATAGTTTGATTGTTTTATACACCATCGCTTTTATATCAATGCAACACTTGAGAATACTGATATAATTGAAAATGTTTCATATCCTTGGAGTAATTATAGCTGAACAGTCAGACTGTAATATTATAACCCCCATCGCCATACACTTGTACCAGAATTACAAGGAGGGTAGGGATTTCTTACTTATGTTAGATTTTCAGTTAGATTTTAGGAGGAATAGAAGCCCAGCTTTTCACAATAGGCTGCTGAATAACTACATTTATGCAGGCCCCTTTCCCTGGATAGGAAGCAGAATACCAAGACACTCTCACATACACATTGCCTTTCTGCAAGCTGCAATAAAGAGGTAGGGGCACCTAAAATTTATCACAGGTGGTAGCTTCATTTCCTATACTACCTATCCAAAGGGAGAGAAGCATGAAGGGATTCTTCATGCTTCATGAAGAAATGAGGTAATAAATCCACACAGCTACCTCAGATCAGGGTAGATTTTGTAATATAAAAAGTTAGATTTAATAATCCATATCTTGTAATTTGTTGTTTATAAATACTTCTTCGACCATAAGCATTATGTGATTATAAATGTTGAAGACTTCCCGTACCATTTATGCAGTATTTATTTTCTACTGGTATGAAAGTTAAGTACACCTTCTAAACAGTAATTGAAAGATTCTAAAGAAGAGCTAATTTCAAAATTGTAAATCGTATCAGATTTTTAATTCTAGTACATTTAATAACTTGTAACAGAAAAGTTAATACTTTCAGAATCAACAGAATAATCCTAAACATATTTTTTTTCTAATTAAAGATATTACAGATAAATAATGTAAGTACCAAGGTAAAATTAGATAAAACCTTTAATAATGACTGCCGTTGTTTTTATAACCTACTTGCATAAATTCACTTGAAGTAAATATGATTTTTTTTTTTTTTTTTTGTCTTCAGTCATTTGACTGGTTTGATGCAGCTCTCCAAGATTCCCTATCTAGTGCTAGTCGTTTCATTTCAGTATACCCTCTACATTCTACATCCCCAACAATTTGTTTTACATACTCCAAACGTGGCCTGCCTACACAATTTTTCCCTTCTACCTGTCCTTCCAATATTAAAGCGACTATTCCAGGATGCCTTAGTATGTGGCCTGTAAGTCTGTCTCTTCTTTTAACTATATTCTTCCAAATGCTTCTTTCTTCATCTATTTGCCGCAATACCTCTTCATTTGTCACTTTATCCACCCATCTGATTTTTAACATTCTCCTATAGCACCACATTTCAAAAGCTTCTAATCTTTTCTTCTCAGATACTCCGATTGTCCAAGTTTCACTTCCATATAAAGCGACACTCCAAACATACACTTTCAAAAATCTTTTCCTGACATTTAAATTCATTTTTGATGTAAACAAATTATATTTCTTACTGAAGGCTCGTTTAGCTTGTGCTATTCGGCATTTTATATCGCTCCTGCTTCGTCCATCTTTAGTAATTTTACTTCCCAAATAACAAAATTCTTCTACCTCCATAATCTTTTCTCCTCCTATTTTCACATTCAGGGGTCCATCTTTGTTATTTCTACTACATTTCATTACTTTTGTTTTGTTCTTGTTTATTTTCATGCGATAGTTCTTGCGTAGGACTTCATCTATGCCATTCATTGTTTCTTCTAAATCCTTTTTACTCTCGGCTAGAATTACTATATCATCAGCAAATCGTAGCATCTTTATCTTTTCACCTTGTACTGTTACTCCGAATCTAAATTGTTCTTTAATATCATTAACTGCTAGTTCCATGTAAAGATTAAAAAGTAACGGAGATAGGGAACATCCTTGTCGGACTCCCTTTCTTATTAGGGCTTCTTTCTTATGTTCTTCAATTGTTATTGTTGCTGTTTGGTTCCTGTACATGTTAGCAATTGTTCTTCTATCTCTGTATTTGAACCCTAATTTTTTTAAAATGCTGAACATTTTATTCCAATCTACGTTATCGAAAGCCTTTTCTAGGTCTATAAACGCCAAGTATGTTGGTTTGTTTTTCTTTAATCTTCCTTCTACTATTAATCTGAGGCCTAAAATTGCTTCCCTTGTCCCTATACTTTTCCTGAAACCAAATTGGTCTTCTCCTAACACTTCTTCCACTCTCCTCTCAATTCTTCTGTATAAAATTCTAGTTAAGATTTTTGATGCATGACTAGTTAAACTAATTGTTCTGTATTCTTCACATTTATCTGCCCCTGCTTTCTTTGGTATCATAACTATAACACTTTTTTTGAAGTCTGACGGAAATTCCCCTTTTTCATAAATATTACACACCAGTTTGTATAATCTATCAATCGCTTCCTCACCTGCACTGCGCAGTAATTCTACAGGTATTCCGTCTATTCCAGGAGCCTTTCTGCCATTTAAATCTTTTAATGCTCTCTTAAATTCAGATCTCAGTATTGTTTCTCCCATTTCATCCTCCTCAACTTCCTCTTCTTCCTCTATAACACCATTTTCTAATTCATTTCCTCCGTATAACTCTTCAATATATTCCACCCATCTATCGACTTTACCTTTCGTATTATATATTGGTGTACCATCTTTGTTTAACACATTATTAGATTTTAATTTATGTACCCCAAAATTTTCCTTAACTTTCCTGTATGCTCCGTCAATTTTACCAATGTTCATTTCTCTTTCCACTTCTGAACACTTTTCTTTAATCCACTCTTCTTTCGCCAGTTTGCATTTCCTATTTATAGCATTTCTTAATTGCCGATAGTTCCTTTTACTTTCTTCATCATTAGCATTCTTATATTTTCTACGTTCATCCATCAGCTGCAATATATCGTCTGAAACCCAAGGTTTTCTACCAGTTCTCTTTATTCCGCCTAAGTTTGCTTCAGCTGATTTAAGAATTTCCTTTTTAACATTCTCCCATTCTTCTTCTACATTTTCTACCATATCTTTTTTACTCAGACCTCTTGCGATGTCCTCCTCAAAAATCTTCTTTACCTCCTCTTCCTCAAGCTTCTCTAAATTCCACCGATTCATCTGACAACTTTTCTTCAGGTTTTTAAACCCCAATCTACATTTCATTATCACCAAATTATGGTCGCTATCAATGTCTGCTCCAGGGTAAGTTTTGCAGTCAACGAGTTGATTTCTAAATCTTTGCTTAACCATGATATAATCTATCTGATACCTTCCAGTATCGCCTGGCTTTTTCCAAGTGTATATTCTTCTATTATGATTTTTAAATTGGGTGTTGGCAATTACTAAATTATACTTCGTGCAAAATTCTATAAGTCGGTCCCCTCTTTCATTCCTTTTGCCCAGCCCATATTCACCCACTATATTTCCTTCCTTGCCTTTTCCAATGCTTGCATTCCAATCTCCAACTATTATTAAATTTTCATCTCCCTTTACGTGTTTAATTGCTTCATCAATCTCTTCGTATACACACTCTACCTCATCATCATCATGGGCGCTTGTAGGCATATAAACGTTAACAATCGTTGTCGGTTTAGGTTTTGATTTTATCCTTATTACAATGATTCTATCGCTATGCGTTTTGAAATACTCCACTCTCCTCCCTATCTTCTTGTTCATCACGAAACCTACTCCTGCCTGCCCATTATTTGACGCTGAGTTAATTACTCTAAAATCACCTGACCAAAAGTCGCCTTCTTCTTCCCACCGAACCTCACTAATTCCTACTATATCCACATTCACCCTATCCATTTCCCTTTTTAAATTTTCTAGCCTACCAACCTTTTTTAAGCTTCTAACATTCCACGCTCCGACTCGTAGAATGTTATTTTTTAATTTTCTGGTGACCCCTTCCTTAGTAGTCCCCACCCGGAGATCCGAACGGGGGACTATTTTACCTCCGGAATATTTTACCAAGGAAGGCGCCTCCATTGTTGCTATGTGAAAATGCAGAGAGCCACATTTTCTTGGAAAAAAAGCAGCTGTAGTTTTCCATTGCTTTCAGCTGCGCAGTACTCAGAGGACTGAGTGATGTTGATACGGCCGTTTAAGTCATTGTGACTCACGCCCCTAACAACTACTGAAAGAGCTGCTGCCCTCTTTCAGGAATCATTCCTTAGTCTGGCTCTCAACAGATACCTCTCCGATATGGTTGCACCTTCGGTCCAGCTACTCTGTATCCCTGAGCACTCAAGCCCCCTCACCAACGGCAAGGTCTCATGATTCATAGAGGAGGGTAAATATGATATTCCTGCAAAAGATATTTTAAAGCAGTCAAATAAATTCATTTACTTTGTTACATATATAGAAAAATTCATCAACCTGAATATTCCCTTAAAAATTTGAAGGTAAAATTGATTATATATTTATCAAATAATGATCAGACGTAAAAAAAAAGTTACCACAACTGAAGCAGTTGTAGCGACTAAATTTCAAAATCATCAGAAAGTACTGTGCAAATGTGGGTGGGAGGGCTGGTGAAGATGTTTTAAGTTAATTGTCTTAAAAAATTACTAGGCCCAGAAGGTGTTATATTTCATATTTTATTATAAATTAAGCAGGAAACCGCTGATAAGTCTATGTGCCTTACATTAATCATAAATTTTGCTAAAGTAATAGTATTTTTGGTTTTCTTAGTTTTGAAAATGTTTTTGATTATTCTTACATTTTTAATAGTAAATATGTGTACTATACACTATTTGAGCTTGATGCAGAGGAATATTTTTTGAAAAAAAAAAGAAACTTTAAATCCTTATTTTTATTTTCAATTTATAAATGCACTACAATCTTTTAGTATAATTAACATATTTAAATAAAAAAGTAATGGTTATACAACTCTGTTTCACTGATTAGTTATTGGTATTATAAACAGTTAAATTCACAAATATTTAGTTTAAATATGAATTTTCTCCAAAGCATTTGTATTTATTTAACACATTTAAATCTTGCTTATTATGTTAAGTATTTATATCACATATATTTTGTTTAATATTTTGTAAGCTTGCTATATATTTTTATTTTTCTTTCAGGGCTACAATTGAAGTTAATACTGCTTTTAAAAAAAAACAAACAGATACGGTAAGAGATTTGTTTTTATTTTATTTTTTGTAACTTCAGTTTTTAGTTCTTTTTGTTGTTAAATTATTTAATTTACTTATAAGAACTCGCATGTTAAAATATAAATTCATTATTCATTATATATTCTACTGTTTGCAGTTAATACTTTTTTTAATGTTTGAAATTTGATTTGTAATAAATGGGTTTTTCACACATTTGAAATACAGTAAATAATAAATTTAATAAAAGATCCGTTGATGATTTCAGTTAACATTTACAGATTGTTCCATGAAGGAACAGACAGAATTTCAGGATATGTTCTATAAGAGAAAGTGAAGAAAGTCTATATAAACATGGGTCTGGAAACGCTTAGTTTTTGAGTTACAGCTTCTAAAATATTTTTCCCTGATATCTGCTTTAAGGGTAAAATGAAGTCATACTGAAATTAAAAGTAAGAGTTAAATTTGTTGGTTTCGTATGTTTTTGTTTTTTTTTTTTACTTGAAAAATTAAATAAAATTAATTCCAGAACTGTATCTAGTAATTTTTGGAAAAAATTAGAACTCAAAAAATTAAGGTTACAAAACAGTTTTTCTGCTTTTTATATACAATAATTTTGTTAAATTTCCAGTAAGTAAATAAAATTTTGCAAAAAAATGTCTAAAGAATTTAATTCTGAGAAAATCCATAGAAGTAAATAATGCAAATTGAACATAAAAAAGAGTTTAAGAAGTTGGATTTTCATTAAAAACAAAATAATCCAAAACATTGCAGAAAAATACAGCATTCTAATTTTAAATTGAAACAAGAATCACTTCAATATTTTAAAAATATCTAGAAACAAAATCAATTATTAAAAATAAATAAAAAGAAAAATGAAATAAGATGGTAATTAGCATTAGGTTAAAAATATAAAGAAATGAAAATTCATTATTTAGAAATAGTTTTGAAAAGATAAACTGAGAAATTTCTCTTATTTTGTATGTTGGGAGTATTAACAGCTGATGAACAATTGAAGTTTATGTATTAGTTTTGTATGCTTTTAGAATTGAAGGAAATTGCAGTACTTGAGTATCACTTTTCAAATTTACCTTTTAATTTAAGTTTCAAGAGTTACAGCATGATTTCATTTTACCCTTGAAGCAGAAATCAGCATAAAAATCTTCACAAGGCATAACTAAAAAATGAAGGATTTTCAGAATTAAATTAAATTTGAAAAATCATGAAAAAAATTCCATCCAGAAGATTGCTTTTTAGGCTTATTACAGAAATGCATTCATGGTACTAATGCTGCGGCTGCTTATGAGAGGGCCATATATGGTTCCTCATGTTCATTGATTTTAAACTGCATACTGCTTGTTTCCATTGCTAAACAACTAAAACATATTATATTTACAGTGTTTAAAAAGTACAGATTTTTGTAGTAGTTTGCAGTACTGTATGAAATATGTTTGTTAAAAGTTTTTGATTTGACAAAGATATCATAAGTGTTATCTTTATGTTAATTTATTTTTAACCTAATGCATATTTTTGCTGCATCCTAATTTGGTGTTCCCATGATAATACAGTTGATTATTACAATCTAACTGATAATATATTTTATTACATGTTCTTACATGGTACTTTTTTTTTTTTTCTTACATGGTACTTTTTTATTTGTACAAATTATCAAAACTTAATTTTGAAAAGTTTTTGGTAATTAACTTTGATGAAAAATTAAATGCATTGATGTAACAATAATTGTTTTTGTGAGGTTTCAGTATTTTTCTGTTTACTTTAATTCCAATAAAAATTATTATAAGATACTGTATATCAAAAATTCATCAAGAAATTTATTTCAAATTATTCATTAAAATGTTTATTATTTTTACTACTATAAATATCGTTCCGAAGAGAAATTATAAAAAAAAGAAGAAAAAAAAACATGAAAAGTACATGTGGAAACTTCTGATGTCAATTTTTTGCCAAACCAATGATTTCATTTTTTCACATGACATTTTCATAACTTCCTTAAACTATGTTTTTTCAAATTATTTTTAAAAACAATTTGATATGTGGAAAACATGTTAAGAAACTGGTGTCAGTCAACAGTTGATAGGTATTGAGAAACAACTTGATTATAAGGAGCGGCACTGTCATACAATATGTTGATTAGAATTAAATGGAAAAAGATAATTTAAAAATATTGTGGAGTTTAAAAACGGTGAAAATAAGTTGCAGGATAAATTATTTACTGCTAAATAATAAGTAAATAATAATTATTTACTTTTTAAGTAAGCAGCTACTTTGAACTGATTAATTACAGGTCAGAAATTTATTTAATCTCAACAAAAATATGGAAATTATATCTTACTGATGCTTGAAACAAATTTTATATATTGATTATTCATTGATTTGTTACTAGTTTGGTAGATTTTATGATCTTAACTTTCTTTTTTTCTTTTAGTAGTATATTTATATCCCATGCTTTGTATAATTTTTATTTAATTCTAGTGGGTATCACTCGAAGAAGCCAAGACTGGGATGGTACATGTTCGAATGCAGTGGTTAGAATTAAGTGATAATCTTGAAGACTTAAAAGAGGTAATTGATTAACCAATTCATAATTTAGTGCTGTAATTTAGAGTTCTATCTATTTGTATGATTAGTGTAAGATCCACATCATACATACTCTTAGTTTTGTTCATATGTTTTAAATATCCTACCATAACAAGAAGGACTGTTTTTGAAACTTTTGTTTTCTTTAGCTTATTAACCACTGTCTTTATTTCTGATTCATTCCATAAGGGTTTTAATGTTAAAATAAAAATTTTCAGACTTGGGCATGTTATATTTGTGAATGATGTGTTTTACAGGGAAATATAAATTTCCCCCTAAATTGCATAATTAAGACTTATATCTGGAAACTTTTACATGTTTTTCTTTAACTCGCCTTCCTTCCACGGTTCACACTTTCATGGTTTCAGTATATTTGGTTCTGCATATGTTTCAGTATATTTTAATATTAACTATATTTTATAGATTATATAACAGTTATTTATATTCAATATAAATAGATTCTATAACAGTTATACTAAATTATACTAAAACCATTGTAATTATATAACATGTAAAATTTAAATGTGATTAATTAAATTAATTAAAATAAAATTTTAAAAACCTTGTTTAAAAAACTTAATACCAATGACAGTTGCAGTTTTATGCCACCATAATGCATTTATGTGTATACAATACCTATACATTTTACATTTATACATTCACTAGACCAATGTCAATTTTAGAGTACAGTTATTAGTACAATGTGATTAATTAGTTTGTATTTAAGTATATAATAGAAATTTACTGTGACTAAAAAAAAAATTTTTCAAACTGCTTTTCTGCATCTAAACATCGCACTAAAAAGTAAAAAATAATATTTTCAAAAGTAAAGGACTACTGAAAAATTATGTTTAGCAATTTTTACCAAAAATATGTAAGGTTGTCTATTTTTGCAAGCAAAATTTTGTTTAATCTTGCAAAATATGCCAGCATAATGCTTTCACATTCAATATCTACATAAATTCTTAAAATATAAAAAATTTGTTAATATGACAAAGGTTTTGGTGCAAAATGGAAATGATAACTTCAATATACAATATCTAGTAAATCTCTTTGGATGAACTAAAGTTAAGGTGCAAAATAGTACTGAGGTTGCACCCCATGCTTTTCATTGTGGTCTTGCGAAAATAGACAACTTTACACATATTATTTTGTTGCAAACAAAATTTTCTTCTATTTATGTTTACTGGGAAATCCATTGTTTGGATCCGTTATTTCCTCAAAATGAATTGAATTATTTCTTATGCTAAATTAAATTTTTTAGTAATTCTTTACTTTTGAAAATATTATTTTTTACTTTTTAGTAAAATGATATAGATATAGAAAAGCAGTTTTTAAAAATGTTCAATTTTTTTGTTTTCTAGTCATCAAAATTAGATTTTAAAATTTACCAAGATTTGGGAAATTAATTGTTAAATTTTGACATATGATTTCACATAGTTTATTTTTTCAGTAATTCTGTTTTGCTTTGCATTAGTGAAAAGATTTGTTAATAAAAACGGGGATTGGAAAAATTAACTGTTTCTTCTGTTCCTATTTATTTTGAATTACAAGACAACATTCCTGTATCATGTTGATTGATGGAAGTATCTTATTTTATATTGAGTTATGACTGATTTTAAAATTTTGTATTCCTAGAAAAAATACAATGTGCGTTGTTAGATTGTATCCAGCACGGCTCCCATTGATATGAATATTTCCTTTATTTAAACCATTGTAGTTCTATGGTAAAGTATTTCTTTAATTAATGTTTCTACTTCCATGTTAGAAAGCCAAACATTCCTTTTTCCTTTTTTTTTTTTTATTTAGAATCTTTAACATCTTGAAATGATCTGGATTTACAATTTTTTCCATTTTCAGTTTAATTATTGAGAGGCTAATTTAGAAAGATTTTATTGTTTATAAGGGGTGCGATCATCATAGCAAAAACCTGTATAGATTCTATATTAAATTAATAGTTAAGTCTTAAAAAGAGGGTGAAATCATTCTACTTAGAAGTGAAAATCTAAATAACATTTGTTTATATGGGTTCTATACATATATTAAGTTTGTAGATAATTAAATACATCTTTATTATGAGAGATTACTCAGTCAGTCTCATTTGAATAGGGTGTAGGAACAGTGTATAATTTATTTTACTTATTAATCTGTTGAAAATGTTTAGTTGTTAGTATGGGTCTGTGTGAATAGGTCCGGGTGACTGAAAATTTTGAGCCTGAGTTTTAATAATAATACTATTTATTGAACACAAACCATTTTAGTATATTTATTCTGATTTATATTTTTCTAGGCATTGGCTGAGACCCAGCAGTTGAGATTGACTTCTATGAGTACTGCCATTCTGATGGTATTTGTTGATTCAGTTAAAAATTTGCCTGTAAGTAAATTTTTAGTCTTATTAATATTTTATTTGGTTAAAATAAGTGGTTTATGTGTAATTCTTGTAAAAACTTAATTTATAACTATTAATGTGTGTATTTTGAAATTAGAATGATTTCAAAGTCCAGGATAATAGTTATACATAAAGTGTATCTTATTCATTTTAAATACTGTGAATAATTTAACAGTTTTATTTAAGTCATTTAATGAAAATAATGATTAACTCCTTAATGGTTCTTTATTTTAGCAGAAAATCATATTATTATGCTCTTTTGTCTTCACTAAACCTTTGTTATTTTGCCCAATTTTTTTTTACATATTTTTGATCTATGCAATGAAATATAACAAATAACTAATTTAAGGACCTATTTATGTACTTTTCTTATCCAGTGTAAAAAATATTTGAAAGTTTAATTATATCACTATCTCATTTATGCGTGATGTACAGGCCATTTTGTACTAATAAATATCACTTACAACACCTAATTGTCATATCAGTAATATTTAAAACACTAGTAAGTAATTCAAATAATAACTCAAAGATTGTTTACTCACATAAAAAATTACTAAAGTTAGGTTATAGTAAACAACTCAGTTATTTCTTACTCTCAGTCACATCCACCCACACAAACTGTTGGAAATAGAAATATGACTGAAAATTACACAAAAATAATAGTAAAATTCTGAAAATGATAAAAGAAAACAATAAATAACATAAAGAAATAATAAAACTGATTTATATGCAACTTAAGGAACAATCAAAACAATAAAAATAAATGCATGGTAATAGCTGTTCAGAAGGATATGAATCAAGACATATAGAATAGAGAACCGATGTGGATGTGCTACTAGCGCTTCACCGTTAAATTAGAGTAAAAATGGAACTAGACTCACACACATTACAGTAACTTCTCAAAAAACCAGAATAAAACAGGTCAGTTCATAAAGATGAATTAGTTCATCAGAGACACTTTTCAGGAAAAGTGGATGACGAGTTATTTCGTTAAGGGCAATTTTTATCAAGGTTGATTATGATTATTTTTATAATCATAATTATCTCGTCAAAAAACCGGTAAGGGGTTAATGGTGGATCACAATATTTTGAAACTTTGATGTCACATGTAATGGGATTATGCTGGATGGAAAAATTATCTGGAATGCCTTTCTTTACAAAGTTATTAAAAAACCAGGTAGTTATTAATGGCCTGTGGATGTCTGTTAGTTCTCATCTGGTTTTTGTAATATAATAAGTATCGCAATTCCTGGTTGGGCTTTTTGTTCAACCAACAGATTCATTACAAGAACCACTGAACAGGTCAATAGCCAGCCAATCCCATCAAACCACACAAATAACTAGGATGCACCAAATTAATCTAAATCTTTAACATAGATCTAGTAGGGTTTTAGCCTAAACCCACAGAAAACTATAGCTGGATGGGATGAAATGTAAGGAAGAGGTGAATTCTGGCAAAAATATTTATGTTACCTATAGAAAAAGTGAAATGAGACAAACAAACTTATCCAGAAAAGGACCTTTTAGGTCCCCCCTTGAGCAGTGAGCACCCATCCTTCCACAATCCCTCAGGAGATTTGATTGCATTATCCAGAATGGAAGCAGCACATTAGTGATTGTTATTTTTTGTAGGCTCTTAAATACATGTAACAATGTAAATACATGTAACAAAATATCTTTTTTCAGATATTAAAGAACCACCTGAGGTAAGATTCAGGGTTCCTTAAGGAAAAACCTCACTCGTCTGCAGAAGTGTGGTTTGGAGTTATTGTACTAACAATAAATACTATTTAGCCAGATTCCCTGTGCGTTAGCATAACTAATGCTGGATACTAGTATCATAATATGCTCTGTAATTCTATTATTCACATTATATCTAATTAGTAATAAAAGAATTAAAACTTTTTTTTAAACAAGTTAAAGTTTAAAGAAAAGTGTTAAAAGACTTATATGAATAAATGATTCAATTATCCATATGTATCATGAAACTGTAAGTTGTTTTTCTTCTTTTTTTTTACAGAATGCTAAGGGAGTCATAACAAGTAAGCCTGATCCATTGATGCAGTTGAGTGTTTGCAAAGTTACGCAAAACTCAAATATTGTCTATAGAACTGATTGCCCTGTTTATGAACAAGGTTTCACTTTCTTAGTTAACAATCCTGAAACAGACACTCTTCATGTTAAGGTATATGCTCATTAGCGATTATTGATCTTTAATTCTAGTCTATAAGCGCATACATAAAAAGAAGTGAAAGGGTTATTAAAGGGAGGGTACAATCAATTTTTGGAGGGATTATCTTTGAGATATAAGTGTAATTAACAAAAACCTAATTAACATTTGATTATCAAGCAGTTGAAATTAAAATTGTGTCTTGTCATCAATGTACTATAAAGTTGTAGTATTTTTAGTTTTGTACTAAAATTCAAGCACAAAATTAATTATTTACGAAAGGCTACAAAATTGTAAGAAATTCGGAATTGTTCACGTAAATTTGAAAAAATAAACTTCAGTTACATTCATTGGTAAATAGATTCAATGTCTTAACAAAGAATTGTCAAGCATTTTAATTAAACATCATTTCTGTGAAATGAAGTAATTTTAATTTTAAATGTTCATTGGATATCTTGATATATCATTTGCACTGCCATTTGGTTTTTTTTTCATTGTGAAATAGAACCAGAATATTTCAAAGTTTAAATCCCAAATTCATTTGGTAGAACCTTTTCATTTGGGCAAACAAATTAATAGTTTAGCTATTATGCCAATGAATATAAACCTATAGACTTGTTATAAACAATTCTGATCTTAAATTTATGTATGTGGGCTGATACCCCATTTTCAAACTTCCATGGCCATATGCGTTATAGGTTGTATTTAGAAGGTTAGCTAGCTTTTATGTTATGGCCACTTCAGCTGAATGGTAGTAGTGATATAGTTTTTTTGTAACAAACAAAAGTTTTATACAGTATTCTTAATGTAATATATTTTTAATTATACTAATGTGATGTAGAGAAATATAGGGTTTTTCAAATATAAACCAGAATTTATTTACATAATTTTATTGATAATAGATGAAATTACAAATAAATTACCTTATTATTTTACATAGTTTCTTTCAACAGAAGATATTTCCTCCACTGGATAGGCAGGTTCCTGATGCCCTCATTATAAAAACAAGATGGCTGCCCCAACAAACAATTGCGTACATATTGCTTGGCTGCAAATCCTTCCTCTCCTAAATCTTCTTTCAGCAAACCAAACATGTGGAAATTGCACAGTTAAAAGTCTAGACTGTACGGTGGTCGTTCAAGAGGTGTCCAATGAATTTGAGCAAGTTTTTTTGAGTCTCAGCAGCTGTAAGTACGAGGTGCTACCCAAAAGTTCGGGAAATTGGAATTTCGCACGCGAACCATTGCTGGTACGACCTGCTGCCGCTAGATGTGGCTAACAGTACTCTTTGTGAATCAGTGTTCCAACAGCTGTGACGGTGAGAGGCTGCATTGTTGACTTTCGTGCGGTTGTATAACGTTGTGTTTTACTGCTTCGATGAAGTTCTAAATGGCAGATTTTAAAGAGCAAAGAACCTGCATCAAATTTTGCTTCATGCTTAAAAAAACTGGTGCAGAAACCATCGCATGCTTGTGGAAAAGCATTTGTTGACAATGCTATGAGTAAAAGTAAAACTTTTTTGTGGTACAAACGATTCAAAGTTTGACGAACGACAGTCAATGACGATGATCGTTCAAGAAAACCATCAACAAGCGCAACACCGGAAAACATCACGAAAGTGCGAGAGGCTATTGTTGCAGATCGTAGACAAACAATCCATGATGTTTGTTCAATTGTACAAATGTCATATGGGTCTGTGCAACGCATCTTGTCGGACAGTTTGAATATGAGACGCATTGCTGCAAAATTCGTACCGAGACTGTTGAACAGCGACCAGAAACAAAATCGCATAGCTGTCTGTAGTGAATTGAATAATTCAGCAAGAGATGACCCTAACTTCATCTCCAACATCTTTACTGGTGATGGGACATGGGTATACGGGTATGACCCTGAAACTAAGCAGTAGTCATCGCAGTGGAAATTGCCAAATTCACCGCGGCCATAAAAAGCACACCAAGTTCGCAGCAATGTGAAGTCCATGATGATTGTTTTTTTCAACATCAAACGCATTATCCATAAGGAATTTGTTCCTCTTGGTCAAACTGTCAATGGGATGTTCTACTGTGAAGTTTTGAAGCAGTTACGTGAAAACATTAGGTGCAAATGTTCAGATCTGTGGAGTAACAACAGCTGGGTTCTGCACCATGACAACACACCCGTGCACACATTGCTAACCGTTCGGAATTCCATGGCTTCCAAAAAGACAGTAGTGATTTCCCACCCACCCTATTCACCTGACCTCCCCGTACGACTTTTTTCTCTTTCTAAAAATAACATTTCATTTGAAAGGCCGTCGTTTTAACACAACCGAGGAGATTCAGGAAGAAACACAGAACGTGCTTCGAACACTTACACCTGCAGATTTCCAGGAATGCATGGAATCATGGTAAAAACGCTGGGATCACTGTATCAATGCCCAAGGGGATTACTTTGAAGGAGACAGTGGAAATTATAAGTTATGGTAAGCTATTTTATTTTTATGGTAAAATTCCCTGAACTTTTAGGTAGCACCTCGTACATCGTTGTTGAAGGGGGGGGGGGGTGTTGTGAATCGGCTCCATGTATCATTTATTGCTATAAACAGCCTGACATCCAACAACTGTAGCAGTATGCTTTATTTATTGTCCTTTGTTTGTGCAGGAAATCAATCAGCAGCACACCTTTTGAGTCTCAAAACTTTTCCACCTGGCAAGTGTTTCTTAACCCTGGATCGGTGTCCTCTCTCCATTTTTCCACCACTCCATACTTGCTATCTTGCTTCCTGGGGTGTAGTGTTGGACCCACTTTTCATCACAGGACACCACAATATGGTCTAAAAATGCCTCTCCTTTTTTCTCAAAGCAATTCAGAAGCCGCTGACAGATGTCTTTCCAGACATTTCCCTGAGCTTCAGTGAGAAGACATGGAACTCACCTCGCCGACACTTTGCTGTATCCAAGAGTGTCTGGAATATTATATTCACATTCCCAACACCTATGCTCGCCTGTGATGCAATTTCAGCGATAGTTATATGGTAGTCACCTTCCACAAGGTCATAAATAGTGTAAATTCCCTCATAATTGATGCTGGTTCGCGAACAACATTTGTGACTTTCATTCTCCACTCTATCATAGCCACTTCAAAATTTTTTGACCCTGTCAAACACTTGAATTTTTGATAGGGTATCATCTCCAAACTGTGCCTGGATTCGTTCAAATTTGATAGGATTTGACACCTTTGCAGCTGAGAAATCTGATTACAATTCAGTGCACAACAGACAATGTTACCTCCTGCTCACACATTCTGCTACTGATTTGGTAACCTGACCTGTTAGTGTAGTTGGTCAGTTGTTCCCCTCTGCATGTATCTAACTAACTATCTGCAGCACCCCACCACATTCACTGCTCTTCCTCAGTATGTGCAGCAGAATTCCAGTTTGTATTTGAATGATCCTTGTAAGTATGTTTAATAAAGTAATTAGTGAATTAGTAACCAGTTTTTTTTTTTTATTGAGTGAAATTTTTATTACTTCATACAATTGTATAGATTGTTGATCAGAAGACTCAGTCAGAGTTGGGTAAGATGTCCTATAATTTGTCATCATTATTGGATCGTGAATCTCTTCAGTTGCAAGATCAGCCTCTTCAGTTGCATAAATCTGGTCCTGATTCAAAGATTATTCTGTCGTTGAAGCTAAAGGTCAGTACTCTTGTTAAGTAAGCTTAGATTTAACATATATACTAGAGATTAATACTCATGGTGCACCTCAGGCTAGCAGTACTTGTGTCATTTTTTCAATAGAAAGTTTCAGCAAAAATTATTTTTGTTGGAACTTTCTCTTCATCAGATGGATTTCAATAATTTTTGATAACTGGTAAAAAGCAAGCCTCCCATAGTTTTCATTAAAAAAAATATATATGTAAACAAAACGTTCAGTGTTTATTTAATAGTGTGGGTAAATAAAGTCTGAGTAAATAATTGTTGACTTTAGGCAAAACAGATTGACAAAAGTTTGGAACTTAATTTTTTGACAAAAAATTGTGTAATTGCCACTTACCTAACATCTTAACATTATCTTTTCCTTACGAGCTGTTTAAAAAGAAAATTATATACAAAGACAATATGTCAGTGACTCATTTATTGCAATTGAAACAAAATTTTGATGAATTCTTTACAGTGAATCATGGTATTAAAAATTTATTTGTAGCTACAGAGCTGTCAAACTCTCAAATACACATTTCTGGTTACTTTAAACGTTAAATTATTATTATTGTATTTTTATTTAATTACAATAACTCTGTAAAAGCAGAATTACAAAAATGTGTTATTAACTTTCACTGTTATGTAAATAATAAATAAATCTATTATACTGTTTATGAATATATACATTCTGCTTTATGTTATATACATAAAAAAAAAATTATTACTTTGAAAAAGAAATGTACATTTAAATACCGTAAACCAGACCTGCACAAAGAGTAAGCATTTAAAAAATAGGTTTAATACAGTGATGTCTTTTTCATGTTGGGAAAAAAGCATATGAGCTGGCACATCAGTGTGACAGATTATTTAATAAGAGAATGGTGAAATGACAGTCAGTAGTTGTTGCCTTCAGAATAAATTGTAAACTTACATTTTTGTGTGACATTTTTAGCAGAAATATGTTCTGTTTTTTTTTCCTAATTAGCACTTAAAATTAATGTCTTGATGCTATCTTCTACAATTTTAAAATTAAAAAACAATAACTAAATAAAAATAATTCTTTAAATATTGAAATCCATTTGGTTGCTTGATACATAACTACTTGTAATTTTCATTTCCTATTTGTAATTTTTACTTTAAATTCATAATACCCTTATTTAATTTAGTTATTTATAATATAATTTTGGTCCTGCAATGCACTTGAATAATTTTTTTATGGAAATCTTGCCTGTAGGAAGTTTTAAAATAAATTAGTAAAAAAAAAGCTCGAGTAATCTTATATGAGATTGTCTTAATTAATTGTATAATTTTTTTCTTAACTACTCACCTGTTAATTTTCTATATTCGATGATATAGAAATTTCCACAAAACTATAATCGTAATTGTTCTTGTAATTTTATGCAAGTTTTTTTTTTTTTAAAACTATATTTAAAAAAATAGTGATTATTTTTTTCAGTACTGATATTTTAGAGAGCTTATATTTACAAAACTATATTTTTATTAAATATATATTACAGCAATATTTTTTTTAGTGTTAATTTTAAAACAAAATTTATACTCATTGTGTTGAATATACAAGATACAAGACTTTCCCGAAAATAGATTAATAGACAAACCTAGTGTTTCTAATTATGAAAACAGCAATCTAGATGATTTTTATGTGAATTATTGTTATTTACATTTATAATTTTTTTTTTGGACGCTAGAAACCTTTTAAATTTTCCTTAGCCATCCTCTGGCAGAATTGTGCTGTGGTAACCTCTCAACCAGTACTCTCAGGCATGAATCTCATTAGGCTTGGCATTTTACATTGAATTACAAAACTTACATTCTGTATTTATATGCCAAAGCTTTAAGCTTACGAGGTATGGCTATTAAATAATGAGACTAATGCTGTTACAGAAGCATGCACCAAATTCATACGACCGACAGCTGTGTAGCGTGAAACCTTCTTTTTCGATTGTTGCCACTCCAGTTTCTGTAAGTATATTATTCTACTGTGGCCTTCGTTTGGATAACATCTGTTTTTTTTTTTTACAAAAAAAATGATAAATGTTTTATTAGAGCAAAGAATTGTTGTGAAATTTCATATGAAACTTGGAAAAACCGCTACTGAAACTTATCTTTTATTAAAAAATGTATATGGCAATGAATGTTAATCACGTGCTTGAGTTTTTGAGTGGTTTAAGCGTTTCCAAGATGGCCAAGAAGACGAAGATGATGTTTGCCCGGGTCACCCTTCCACTTCAAAAGACAGATAAAGGTATAGAAAAAATTGGTAATCTCCTCCGATCTGACTGTTGATTAACTATTCATGCGATTGCTGAAACTGTAGGAATTGACAAAGAATGTGTAAGGCAAATTTTAACATGTGAAAATGGTGCCTAAAATTCCTAAATTCTCACCATCCTAAAATTCCAACAATCAAACAAAAAGAAGCTTGCAAAAATGTTTGTTCTGATACTGAATGCCATTGAAAATGACCCAAACATCTTGGAAATAGTGATAACATCTGATGAATCTTGGTTTTTCACTTATGATCCAGAAACCAAGCATAAATCCATGCATTGGAAGGCTCCAACTTCACCAAGAGCTAAAAATGCTCGAACAAGCAAATCAAAATTCAAAGTGATGATTGTTTTTTCGATATTCACGGGATTGTGTATCTTCACTGGGTTCCTGAAATTCAAACTATTAATCAACATTACTACCTTGAGATCCTTGCTCAACTCTGTGAAAAGATTAGAAAAAATGACTTGAATTGTGGAAGAACAAGTCATGGATTCTTCATCAGGACAATACACCGGCTCACATTGCATTGTCTGTCAAGACATTTCTAGCCAAGTATAACATCCAGTGTTAGACCACCCGCCTTATCCGCCTGACCTGGCCCTGTGTGATTTTTATCTGTTCCCCAAGGTCAAATCAACATTAAAAGGAACAAGATTTCAGACCATTGAAGCTGTGAAAGAAAAAGCGGCTCGTGTCATGAAAGAGCTCACAGAAGAAGACTTCCAGCACTGTTTTGAACAACATAAAATTCACATGAAACATTGTAGGGATAGAGGAGGGATATGTATTGAAGGGGATAATAACTAAATATTTATATATTTGAAATAAATTATTTTACAGTATTGGTCTTGTTATTTAATAGCCACACCTCATATGTGTAAATTAATCACCTGGCAAATGCAACACTTTTCTCAATAGAACTACACAGAGTAATATAATACTGTAGTACTGAATGGACATATATTAATAAATAGCAAATTGAGTGACTGTTCATTAAAATGTTATGGGCGGTAAAAGAGTATACAAAACTTATCAGATTGATTGGTTTTTCTGAATAATCATTATGCAATCACTGTTTTTAAAAAAGATGCAAGCACCTTGCAGTTATTTGTTATGGATTAGAATATAATTGAGCATATCAATTTTAAGTAAGTAATTATCTTGGGTTGAGTCTCATCATCTATAATATAGACGTTAAGTTAAATTTCTCACTCTTTCTTGTCAGTGAAAGATGTAAAATGAATTTTATCACACAACTATATAAGTATGTTAATATCATTGGAAAAAAGTATCATAATTATTAAACATTTTAAATAGTTTACATTTAGTTTCTTTTACATTTAAAATAGTTTAATTTAAAAAGTAATTATATCATAATAAATAGCTGCATCTGAGAAATATAGTAAAAGCCTGGATAGTGAGAGAAAATTATAAAAATATTCAGTACTATTGAGTTTTCAGTTAAAATTTTGAATAATTTTTTTTATCTATAAATTAAAGTTTATTATTGTCATGTAGATTTTGAAGTTCCGGCCACCTCCTCTTGAGAAGCAAAGCAGTGTAGAAAGTACAGCAAGTGAAACAATAAATTCATCTACGGTTCAACCTGTTGCTGCTTCCGCTACTAGTATTACTGATGGACCTTCACAAGATTCTGGTAGTTTTATTTTTAATAAACCAGTTTATAAGCACTTTTAAACAGAACATGAATTTTACAAGTTTGTTATTAATAATATTGTTTAGGCAGCAAGAAGAATAATTTAAACTTTATTTTAAAATGGGGGTCTCTTGAATAGTGTTGCATCAGTAAGTTTTTACACTACAATAAAATTTAAGATATGAACAGCCTGATTTTTATAGGATGTGCTATTTGATTATAATTCAAATAATATACTTATGTAGTTTAAGTTGAATTAAAAAAATATAATTAAAAGAAAACTACTTTTTCTCTGTAAACAATTCCTTTTTACTTTTTTTCTGGTTCCTCACAACCTGGTCTCTTAATTTGAGGAATAATATTTATACTTTATATGCCTTGATCTGGTTCTTTTCATCTTTCATTTTGGTTTCTTGCCAATCGTCCTAATCTGAAGAATAATGTGTTATCTATGCCATACTTTGAAAAATATTATAGTGTATGTGATTGTCTTCAAAATGTTTTATACCTGCCTTTTCAACTTAATGATAATATTACAGATTATTTCCAAAAGAAAAAGGTTTTTTAAAATCTTTATTTTTAAATTTATCAAATTGTCTAATTTTCAACATTGTTACTCCATATTTCTAAGTTTTTGTTTTTCCATTCTGCTTTTACTGTTACCTATATTTCATTACCATAAAAAGCTATATTTCACATACTTATCTTTCTTTTATGAAAACTGATTTCCTTTATGCTGTATTTAGTTGTATTTTTTTTTTTGTAGATTTTTTTATGAAGCTCTATATAATTTTTGCTTATTTCTTTTGCATTTTTAGCACCACCTACTCCTAAGCATGAACCTGCTACTACTGCTGCTGCTGCTCCTGCTCCTAATACTAATCCTGAAGCAGTTGAAGATGTAATGATAGCTGCAACTGCACCTCCTAAAGTGGAAAGTGCTCCTACTTCTGGCCTTCACCATAGAACTGTTTTAAATAGTATGTAAGTAACACAGAACTGATGTAATGGTGTTTCTTAATGGTATATTATGTAAAAAAATGCTGTTTGTATAATAATAAAAACAATTGAAAGTTTGCTGTAGTTTTAATCGTAAGATTAATGCTTTTTAATACTTTTTCTGTGGTTCTACTCGGTTACTGAGTGTTTCTGAGTAATTGAATCTGTCACTATTATCTCTACTATTTATGCCAGAACACTAAACATCAATATATCTATTTGCATAAAGTCTGTTGTTCTGTGATGTTTTCCTGTATTAGTACTGTTAAAACCCTTATTGACAACTAGAGACTGTATTTCATAAACTTATATAATAAAAGCTATAACTTTTGTAATTTACAGCTGCAAAAGCTGTAATCTATACAATACTGTAACAAAAGATAATATATAACTTTAAAAATGTGCTGTATTATAGTTGGATGAATACAGAATCGTGCACTATTAAAAAAATATCACATTACTTTTATGGAAATGGTTTGAGGATAACTTGCCACTTATAAGCAAGTGTTTCGTGGATTTTATAATGTTTTGTTCATTTGACTTAAAATTTCAGAACTTTAAGTGTGTGTAACTCTAAAATTATATAGAGTTGTAAAAGTGTAATTCTGAAAACTGATGAAAATATTAGCAAATGCAAGTAGAAAATAAATGTGTGATTCAGTGTGTGGTGTAATCTAGATAAATAGAAGACTCAGCTTCATACTGCTTCTCATCTTGAATAGTTAATCTATTACTAGTGTTTGTTGACAATATTACAGTGCATTGTACTTGTTTTGAAATATTTCTATAGCCAGTAATAAAATACCTTTCTGCTGAAAAGAAAAAGAAGATCTTGTTACCATTAATTTATAAGGTATATGTTATTATTTTTGGCTCTTGAAATCTATCTTTGCATAGTTTCTGTGCCTAATCTTCCAGAATTCCTTTCTAGGAAAAGACTAAAATAGTTTAAAGTAAGGAACTTACAATGTTTCTAATTTAACTCTTCTCTTTGCCAGTGTTGTCCAGATTTTATTAAATCTAGTAGATAAAAGGAAATTGTGCACGAGTTTAATTCATCACTTCTACTTAAAAATTATATTCTCTTTCCAAGAGTGTTAAATGAAATTAATTTTTTTGCAGAGTGCAAAAGAAATCGTTATACTTTAGCATTTGTTCTTTGTAATATTGTGACTTTTCATTCACAAAACTGTAGAAAAAATGACTGAATAAAGCTGGTAGCTTTATAAATTTTTTCTGCATGTGCTGTTAATTTCTGTCAGTCAGTTTGCTGTGTATATATATTTTTATTTACTTAGTTTTAGATAATAGGATGATTAGGAAGTTGTCTTTAACAGTACCCTTCTCAGTCACTTTTTGTACACTTCCCATATTGAACATAGTGTCTTTGGATGTGCCCATAAGCAGTCACTTTCAGGTAACCTAGTTCTTGACTAACTAATAGTTCTAGTTGAGTAATTGACTTCATGGTGTTCAGACATGCTGTTACTTCGCTCTTTGATTTTAGTGTTTCTCATTGCTTTTTTGTTTGGAGGACTGAAACTTATGGTGGATATTTTTATGGACATGTTTTACTGATGTGATTGATGTTTGGCTTACGGACTTACTTTTTATTATGGACGGTTTTTAAGTGTTCAACCTTGTTGTCATACGCAACAAGGACAATAGTTGGCTGTTTTATTGTCTCACAGGATTCGACAGCCGTTTAGAATAGATAAACAAGGACTTGGAAAATTTTTTGCTTCTACTACTATCCAGGTGAGCAGAATTTTTCTAAGTCCTGCATCAGTTTATTAGGAGGAATACCTTTTCCCATTTTTCTCCCTTCCCTTTTACCCTTTCCCCAAATCCTCCTGGATCTATCCAATTCGAGTCCTTCCTGATCCTCTAACCTCCCTCCCCACCAAATTTTGGAACCCATTTTAAGGGGGATACATATCCTCAACTTCCCAGATTTTTTTTGACCCCTCTCCCTAAAACATTTTACAATAACCCCCAGACCCCCTTCACGAAAAACATCAAGTAGATACTCAGATCATGAGGAATTGAGCCCAGAGTACAGTTCTAACATAGGATGAGACATAGGTCCATCCCTATGAAAGAAGGAGCGGATCAAAGCTCCTAGGGAGCTGCAGGACCTCTGGCAGCACTGCCGCAGAAGTCGGTAGAAAGGCAAGAAGAGGTGTCGGCAGGTCTCATCTGAGGAAGAAGAGGCCCCTGCAGGCGGTCTGAAGGAATTAACCAACCATTTGGGGTTGGCGCTTCAGGTGCTAAAACAGAACCTCAGCACTAATCTGAAAAAACATATTTTTGTTCATGAGAAAGAACTTGCAGCAGTATTTAATGGATTTCTATAGTTGATGGAGATGTCCCCTCCATTGGAAGTGATAACCCAGGCCGCTCAAACTGAGTCCTATAAAGAACCGGACATGTCAGACATACTTAAGGCTGATCTGACTGATAAAGAACTTATAGACCTGGTGCCACAACGATGGCCTTCTGAATGTAGTAGCAGGGTTAACCAGTTGAAGATTCTACCCATGGAACTAGCTGATACTTGTAGCTTCAGTGATTTGGGTCGAGTGCAGACAGCTGGTGAAGAACAAACATCTGTCCTTAAGCCAGGTGACATTGTTTGTAACACTATGTCATTTGTGGGTGAGGACTCTGCTTCTTCTGACAGGTGCAAGTTTATGATATATTCTAATTCCTCGGTGGGAGACCGTGCTTCAGTAATGTTTATTCTGAAGGCATTGAGAAGGGTCATACAGAAGTCAGGTTCTCCAGTTTTCATTTTACCTGCGGGCACTGTTGAGAATCATATAAGGAAATTATTAGTCTTTCTTTAGAGAGTGGTGTACCTGTAAATATTCTGATGTCACGACCGGTTGGCTCTTCAGGCCAAGTTCAGCATGGGGCAGTGGCCCAAAAGGATCTACACCTCTGGTGAAGGACAGCAAAACGGTAGTGGTCTGGACAGAGGGGAAGTCCTATGAGGACTTGCTTCATGTAATGAAGATTACTGTATCCAAGGAAGATGCGGGAGAAGTTTTATCCCTATGACGAGCTATTTGTCAGGATCAAGGGCACCACCATAGTGGAATGGTTTACCATGACATTAAGAGACAAGGCAGCCAACCTGCAGGTGGACCTGAGGTTGCGAGGTGATAGGAGAGTGGTGGCTCACATAAAGGACATCAACGCAGACAACACAGATCAAGAAGTTAACCCTGTGATCCTAAAAACAATTGGCAAAGGTGAAGAGTTCAGGATCACATCAGTCTAGCCAGCTTACAGTGATAACAAGATTGTTACTGTTATCACAACTTTTCATGTAGCCCGTAAGCTGGTCGAGAGCAGAATAAGAATCAGATGGCTCCATTGCTGGGCCTACATCAGGGATGATCTGGAGAGATGTTTCAGATGCTGGGGCTCTGGTCATCGAAGTGCCAAATGCAGTGGGCCCAACCGAATGGAGCTGTGTTTTAACTGTGGTGGTAGAGGGCATAAAGCAAGCGAATGCCGGGAGAGCATGAAATGCTTAAATTGTGGAAGCCAACAACATTGCACCCCGGAGGCTGAACATGCAATTTACACAGAGATACTTAAGTTAGTTCTGGTAAACTCAAACCAAAGCACTCTTTCCCATGATTTGGTGGGGGAGCTCGCCAGAAGGCAGAGTGCAGACTTTCTGATAGTGTCAGAACCTAATAAATATATGGTTGCATGTAACGACTGGTGTATAGATACTGAAGGGGATGTAGCTGTCCAGGATATAAGTCATTGATTTGGGTGCAGTTAATGAGCTGTTCATCAGGGATAGTTGCAATAGAATTAGCCAATACAGTTGTGGTGGGGACGTACATAATGCCGAACTGTGACTTGATGGCATATGAAGAATTTATTGGATGTCTGTATGATGTTATAGCCAGGTCTTGAAAGAAAAGCGTAATTATGGGTGACTTCAGCAGCAAGTCGGTGGTCACGGGCAGCTCCTACACATACCACAGAGGTGAGATACTCACGGATTTCATTCAATCCACTGGTTTGTACTGTGTCAACAAACGTTTGAGACCAGAGGGCACTACTTTGTGTTGGACCTAACAATTTTAGATGGCCGCTGTGATCTACGCTCATGGAGGGTCCTGGGAGACGAAACCGTGAGCAAACATTTTGCATGTTTTCTTGAAATCAAAGACCCTGGGTTTATTGTGACTGGACGGATTTCGCCTCCAAGGCTAACACAGCAGCAAATTGAAGTTGTCATGGAAAATATAGCGAGTTAGATTGCCAGTGAACACCATCCATCGCCGGAATTACTACAGACCTTAATCACTTGTGAGATGATGAAAATTCCACCATGGGATGAGAACTTTAGGCCAGCATACTGGTGGTCCGATAAAATTGCGGAGCTCAGGCGTGATTTCCAGAAGCACAAGCGCAAAAAACAGGTGGTTGAATGAATGCTGGCTCCCTGAATTTTGGATGACTCAGACATGTTGGGGGGATCAGTATTCACAATAATTTGGACTTTGGCCGGACTGTTCAACCATACAGGCAGTAAGTAGAGTGGTGAGCTGGACAACACCAGTAAGGAGTGATACATGGAGAACACGAGGGTTGCCTGTGCTCATTCTTTTGGATGTACTAAATGCTTTTGGGGCGTTGCGGTGGAGTGTAATAATGTTGTCCCTTAGGAGTAAGGGTGTCAGTCCACATTTACAAAGACAAGTACAGGAGTATCTTAACGAAAGGTAGGCATCAGCAGACACAGAGAGCAGTCCCCTTCGTTTCCAAATCTATGGTGGTGTTCCCCAGGGCTCTGTTCTGGGGCCATTGTTGTGGCTAATTGTATATGATGAAGTACTAAGTTTGGGACTACCAGAAGTGATTGAATCGATAGCTTTTGCAGATGATCTCGCGGTAATGGTCAGAGGATGAAGTAACGAATCGGGGAAATGAGTCTTTAAGATTAATTAATATATGGATGGCAGACCATGGTCTGAAATGATTGCCAAATAAGTGTAAGGACATAGCCCTCACTGGTAAGAAAAGGATGTGTCTCAGTAACCTTAAGATTGGGGTAACTTGCTGCTACAATCTAGAGAATAGGTGAAATATTTGGGCATCACATTTGATAAAGGGTTATGCTTTAGTGAACATTTTAAAGAGCGATGCGAGAAACTGAGAAAAAAATTAATTTATTGAATGTGATATGATGACATGTGGTGCACCGAGGGCCTCCAAGAGGAAACTGATTATCTCAGCAGTGATATCAGCAATACTTTACGTGGCGGTAGCCATGCGGAGGAATGTCACAAGACTCCAAAGAATACACTGAAGGCTTTTAATATTACTATCAGCATACCGCACTGTGTCATATGACTCAGTATGTGTACTGGCATCAGCACGCACCACCTGACCTACAAGTTCATGAATGGGCAAATAGGCAAGATGGATTAAGTAAATGAGAGGTAAGACAGGCTACTTTTGCAGCCTGGAGAGCTAGATGGAGAACAGGTGTTTCGTTAATATGGACCAAGAGGTTAATCACAGAACTGGAGCCCTGGTGCAAAAGTGGTTTTGTGGAGATGAACTTTTATTAGTCATAAATGCTTACTGAGCACGGAAACTTCAAATCATATCTGTATTGGATTGGAAGGAGGGAGACCCTGATTTGTATATATTGACTGTCAAAGAATACAGTAGAGCACACGTTCCTACATTGCCCAGAATGGGAAGCTGAGAGAAAGCAGGCCACTGTTTTTGGCCTCAGACCAGATGAATTAGTTAATTATATGTTGACTTCTGAGAATAATTGGAGGAGACTTGATACTTTCATGTACATGGTGTTGGACAGCAAGGACATTGAGTGCAGGTTTTGCAGACATTAGTGTAGAGTGTGGTGGACTGCCCTGGTTGCAACGGCCAGCATGCCTAGGTGTGCCAGGAACTCCAGGGGTACTAAGGAGTCAGTGAGAGAAAAGACAGACCCGGCCATCTGGGAGGGTGCTGGGAATGACACAGTCAAGCCTGGCATCCCTTGAGCAGTTTGAGGCAGGCACCAAAAAGGCCGAGACCTAGTCTCTGGGTGGGGGCCCAGGAACGACGTAGTCAGGCCTGGTTACCCCCATTTGGGGATTAGAGGCAGGCACAAGAAGATTCAAACCAGGGCTGCGCTGTCATGCCCAGCCTACTGCCAGTAGGTGGGGAGGCCCTCTTTGAGTTAAGACACTCCCCTCAGCTGAGCTATACTTCATTGTATGTCCGGCTCAGGGGGGAAAAACAACTAATAGTTCTATGAACTATTAACTGATAGTTCTGTGTGTTAACTGGTTAGTCAAGAACCTAGTTCTTGACTAACCAGTTAAGAATCAGGTGACACATTGTATATAACCAGTGAGAAATAGATTAGTGGCTGAATTCATGGTATTTGTATGTACTCAGATTAACATTGTTTGCTATTTTTATAATATTTAATATTTTACTGTTCATTTTTCATTGCCATTAATTCCATGGTATCCTTAAATGTCTAGTCTTAAGTGAAAGATAACTTTTCATGTTATTTCTTGATATTACTGTTGATGTTGTAATACGTAATGCAATATAATTATAATGCATTTGTGTTTTGAATTTAAATTTATGTCTTATTTTTTCTGTGCAGATCTGCCGGTAACAGTGGGCTTGGCCGAATACAAGTGACATTGCGCTATAGTGTGCAAAGGCAAAGACTTATTATAGTTGTTCATAAGATTGTGTACGTAACAAAAGTTTTTAGTGCTACTTTAAAATCTTATTCATGATTATGGTCATATTATAGCATTATTTGTTTTTTATTATGCTGATTATTACTTTCTGACTGTATCAGTAAGGGGGTAACAGCTGGTGCTCTTCCCAACAGCTGAACTGAATGCCATTATGAATTGGAGAATTTTTATAAAAAATCATTACTCCTAAGTCATTCTGTCCAGTAGCAAGTAATATTACTGAAAAATTTGATAAGAACTGAAAAAGATATTTGAAATGAACTCTATAACAAACATAGCTAAGTGTCAAAATATCAAATTAAAACAGGATCTTGTTTCATTCAGACAAAAAAGAGAATTTATTGAAGTTAGAGTACAGTTTTCCAGAAGATCTAATCTGATATCGTTCAGAATTTTTTTGCAAATATTCATTCAGTTTTCTGTTTTAACATTGTATCCGAAAACATAACTCCCGCTACTAATGTGTCATTTTTATATGATGTTTGAATCAAAAATTTTGACATATATGGGAGTATAGAATAAATCATTGGCAGATAATATCTTGAAAATGAAACATTCTAGAAATATGAATATGATTTTATTTTATTTTTAGCTCTACATTTAGCTACACAATATTGATCTTTCTTCCTGAAATAACTTGTATTATACTTGTTAATGTGTTGGATCATAATTTTCATAATTTGTATTATACTGTTTTGAGCTAGTAAAATTTTTAATAGCTTTTATAAAATTCGTCAAGTCTGAATTCAACTGTGTGATAACATGAAGTCCAACATAAAAAAGTCTGAATTGTCACTTTACATTACTGTGTAAGGAAACATTCTACGAGGGTGAATCAAATATAAACAGTATTTTTTTTTTTAATTTATTGATTAATAGTATATACAATTCATACCTTCATCATTTTTCTATATATTTTCCTGCACGATCTGTACATTTTTACCAACTTGAATATTTCTTGTTCATAAAAAGTGAGGATGAGTCGTCAACCAATTGTGCACATGCTCCTCAATGTCTTCATTATCTTTGAATCGTTTCCCTCCAAGCGATTCTTTCAAGGGCACAAACAAAAAATAGTCACAGGGAGACAAATCTGGACTGTGGAGGGTAGTTGAGGATTTCCCAAAGCATTTTTTCAAATTTATCCATTGTCAAAATTGCAGTGTGCTGCCTGGCATTGTCATGGAGAAAGATGACATCTTTGATAGGCATACCCCATCTTTTGTTTTGGTAGGCGGTGTTTGTTGTCTGTAGCAGCTGGCAATAGTAAGCCACATTCACCGTTTGTTGATTGAAGAGAAAATCAATGAGTATAACTCCCCTTGAGTCAAAAAAATCATTGCAAGAACTTTTCTGGCTGACAGATGGGTTTTGTCCTTATCTGGGCAGTCCTCATCCTCCCTTTGCCACTCCTTGCCATTTTTGACTTCAGTGTGCAATGATAGACCTATGTCTCATCACATGTGACGATGCGCCTAAAAAAATCATCCCCTTCTTGCCTAAATCAATTCAGAAGTCTCTTACAGATCTTCAACCTCTCCTGTTTTTGATTTTCAGTCAACAACCTCAGAACCCATTGAGCACTAATTTTTCTAAAACCAAGATGATTAGTGATAATGGATTGAGCACTCCCGTGCTCAATCTCCTGTAGCTTATTCCTACTTCTGACATGATTTCTTCAACAGTGAACCAGCTATCACCTTCGATAAGCTCTCAAACAGCACAGATGTTGTCAGCTGTGAGACTTGATCTTGGGTGTCGACCATTACTTTTATTTTCTACATTTTATCACCTGTCCTTAAATTGTCTGGCCCACATATACACTCTGTTTTGGGATAGTTTAGCATCTCCATACTGTACCTTTAAACGAGTTAAAATTTGTACGTGTTTAATGGCTTCATTAGTTAAAAACTTAATTATTATATGTTGTGCAACAGATGACGGAACCTCTTGCTCACTCATGGCTGTACTGACCACAGAACAAAGCAAAGGAACTAACCAAGATGGTTCCCACTCTCTCATGCCAAACATTAACCCCCCACTCAACCATCCAGCTCAGAACTGCATGCTGTGTAGACTAGTAAAATTACCGTTTAAATTTGATTCATCCTCATAAATATCCTGAATAATACAATAATTTTTAATTATTGTATTATTAGTTGTTAGAACTAAGTTTTCTGGATCATTCTATTGATAGAGCTTATGAATTTGATAATATTCATTAAGTTTCTCTTGTATATTTGTTTTTATTTAATCTCTCTTAGTGGGATCCTACATGCCATAATTTTTTTTTATGGAGTAGATCACATATAGAACATTACTTTATTCAGTTTATCTTATATTGTACCTTATATTGTATCTTATTTTTGTAATATATTACTGATAGAAAGAAATCCTGATTTTATATATATATATATATATATATATATATATGTGTGTGTGTATATGTATGTATTGAAAATGCTTCTGTGGAAGTTACTTGAGGTTTGTGTTTTATTTTCAAGCATGTAATTTCTTCTTTGTAACATTGTATTTACTGAATATAAGTTTATTAATGAATTCTAAAAATTAAATGAATTAACATTTAAGTAAATTGAATTTTTGCCTCAGCATTTACTGTATCCTTGAAAAATATAAAGCATACTTAAAAAAACTTAAGACATAAATATTTGGTAGTGTTAACTGATTATAGGTTTACAGTGTTAAGTGACTGATTTTTTTTTATTTATTGTGTTATGTTACAGAAATTTGCCTTTGAAGGATCCAAGCAACATACCAGATCCGTATGTTAAACTGTACTTGCTTCCCGAAAGATCAAAGGATACAAAACGCAAAACTGAGGTTTGTATTTAGAGTCTTTGTTTGATTGTATTGTTTTAGTTTGTTACTTTATATAGTTGAATAATTTACAGCCATTTCTATTATTTATAGTCCACTTTTAATTATTATCAATCATGGAAGGTTCTTTTACGTGAACACGTGAAGAATTTTAAATATTCTTGGGCTGCATAGAATTCTGAATATAGAGTATTCTTGTTAATACTTAAAGAGAAGGGCAGTTATTTTATTTTATTTGCAAATAAATATAAAATTTTCATGATAATTAAAGTAAATGTGGAGCACTATCCTCCACTTTTCTTTTCTGTTAAATATTAAATAAAAATATTAATTGATCTTGTTTAGTAATGATGGAAATTTCACATTTTCTAGAAATTAAAATTATGTATACTGACCACATTTGCTTTAAGCAAATAGTGTTTGTTCTGTCAAAATTAATTACGCTAAATGAAGTGTTTTCTATTGATACCATAATATTTTTGTTCTATTTTGCTGACTCGTATGATCTTTCTGTATTTTTGGTATACACACTTTTATTTCAATCAGTAAAACTAGGTGGGAATTATCAAAATGTATAAACTCTTCTGCTTTTAAACTCAAAAGTTACATTTGATGTTCAGCTTTCAAAATAGATTGCTTAACCCTCCTGTGGTATTATTTTTTATGGTCTCCATTTAAGCTCTGAAAGACCAATCAAGAACCTGCACCAACAAACACTAGTTCGTCTGCCAACATAAATTACAGAAAACTCGTTAAGATTAGTCTTGAAAGAATATTCTTTATGAGGTTCTTTCTTGTTATTTTTATGAAGAACTTTTTCAGTTATCAATTAGTGTTACCATGGATTTTAGCAAGATTTTAATTGCCGTATACTTTACACTTCTGTAAAGTAATTGTGTTTTACTTCAATTTTATTTATAAAATTTTACATCAAGTAGTCTCTGATAACTATTATAATTTCAGTATAATTAATTAAAAAAAAAAAATTGAATGGCATCCTCAAAGCAGGAAAGTTGATTTTTTTTTAATGAAAACATAGTAACAGAATACAATTACCATCTTTGAATTGGCATACAGAAGTTTATGTTAGATAATTTATTGATATGGGTCATTTAAAAAAATATATCTCATATTTGTTGTCTCATACTGAAGCAAATTTTAATACTTATAAATTATTTGTTTTAATAATTTAGAACCATATAGCTTTAAAAAAAAAATGGGATGATCATTTTCTGAAATACTATAATTTACTATACAGCATTTCAGATTTTTCTGAACTTTAGGTTTGTTTACACAAACATACAGTTTTATTATGATGTATGTATCTGTTTCTGTAAAAATGAATTAATCACATGTTGAAATATGAAGTGCTGTCTGCAAATGAAATTATGTCTATCCTCTGGAGGTTGACTCACTTTTCCATCAGATTTTAATGCATTGTCTATTATTCATCCAAATCTAATTTACATCAGTTTTTTTTTTTTGTTTTTTTTTTTCTAGACTATTAAAGATAATTGCAACCCTGTATTTGATGAGACATTTGAATACGTAATCAGTCAGGCTGAGTTGAATTCTCGTCAGCTGGAAGTAACTGTTCTGACACAGAAGACGTGGAAGAGCCCTGTCATGGGACAGGTAAATCTATAAGATATATATATATATGTGTATGTGTTGACATAACTTTTAACAGCTGTGAATGATCTAACTTGGGACACTCACTTCTGGTAAATGGCATAGTTACTTATACTCTGGTATAATAAGTATCCCACACCAGGCTTATCAATAGAAGATAAGAGTGAAATAATATCCTATTATTTTCTTCACTGAATCAATTATACTACTGCATATCAGCATCCTAAGCTCACTGAAATCTAATGGATATTTAGCCCTACAAATGACACCTTCACTCTGTTAACTGCAGGGACTTGTATGTATACTTAACATCATTATTCTTCAGAACAATTACTCTAACTAGTTCCATTTCTACCTCAAGCATTCCATGTACATCATTCTCATAAGAAGGGTAGATAGTTTAAAGCAAAACAATTAGTGTACTTTTTGTAGTACACATTGAATTACATACAATGTCTCCACTCAGTACAGCAGTGATTCTCATCCTTTTTAGCTCCACAACCCCCTGAAAAGTAAAATAAATATATATATAATGAATATTTTACGACCCTACCGACCCAATGAAACCTAGTTACTATTTAGCTGCATTGATGGTAACAGTATGAATGTGCATGTATGAAGTGTACAATCATGAGCAATTTACAGGTTCCAACTTAATGTGTATACGCTCCTTGTGATCTGGTCTGCTTGCATAATATTCAATGTGAGAACATTATATTCAAACATGCATATGATACTTTTGAACACGTCATGCTCCCAGCAGTATAAAAGAGGCGTAAAGGATTATGGAATGTCAGTTTAGTTTCGAATGCAAAGTATGCATCTGCTGCCTTCATTTAAGTTTCTGAAAGCATAGTTTCATTGAAAGTAATAATTAAGGTTTGAGTTTTTTAGTGAGCGGTCAAATGGTGTAACTGTTTCTTTTTTTTCAGTTAAATTCATAGAAAAATGAATATATTTATGAATAAAATGAAGTGAGCCATCTATATCCAATGAATCGATTGGTAAAAAGACATGATTGTGTAATGATAGTTATTTAAATTATAGTTTTACCTCATTGGATGGAAAGTCGCAGTACGTTATTTGATTTCAAGTCCTCGTTGATAAAAGCATGTAGCCATCAAAATTAATTGACACTTAGAGGAAACAACCTCCAGATCATAAAAGCAAACCCTTGCAATTTTTCAGAAGAAAATTAAATACTTTGAGAAATCAGCAAGTTTCTACTTGTAAATTAAGCCATACTAATAAAAGTACACTTGAAGCATCTTATCTTATAGCATTAAGAGTAGCTAAGATGTCCAAACCCCATACAGTTGCAGAAAACCTCGTATTGCTTGGTGCAATTAATATGGTCAGTATTTTAATAGGCGTGGAAGAAGCAAAAAAATTCCGCTTTCTAATGACACAGTAACAAGGTGAATCGATGAGATGGCTGCCAGTGTTCAGATAATTCAGCAGGTTTGTTAAAGTGAATTTTTTAGTATTTGATGATTCAACAAATGTGACCAACATTTCTCAGTTGTGGGGTATGAATACGATAGGGACAGATCAATCAAAGAAAATACGTTGTTTTACAAATTAATACCTGGTCATGTAACAGGACAATATCTTATTGATGTTTTTTTATATATAAGCTACTAAAAACTATAACATAGATTGGACAAAATGTATTCCAATATGTAGTGATGGTGCAAAGGCGATAATAGGAAAGAACTGTGGATTTCTGAAAAAAATTAAAAGATTGTCTTATACCAAGGGTGGAATAGATTTACTGCTTCCTTCACAGACATGCTCTTGTCACAAAAAATATGCTGGAAAATCTCAAACAAATTCTATGTAAAGATGTAGAAGTGGTTAATTTTATTAAAAGTCAACCATTACAGAATAGGCTATTTGCTAAACTATGCGATGAAATGGATGAAAAGAAAAAGTCTCTTCCAAACAGAGGTCAGATGGTTATTACAGGGGAAACTGTTAAACCGGTTTGGAATTGCAAGATGAATTAATATTATTTTTCCAGGATAAACAAATGCCATTCTCAATGTTCTTATAGAGTAATGAGTATATGTTGCTGTTGGCTTACTTGGGTGATGTATTTTTACATTTAAATGACTTGATGTGAATTTACAAGGATGCAATGAAAACATTTTATTAATGACAAAGTTCATGCTTTCATTAAGAAGCCTGATATCTGGATTATTCACTTCAAACCAAAAATTTTGATTTCTTTCCACTCACTTCTGATTATATTGAGAAAAATATGGATAAAGAAGACACTATTATTTACCACAAGTTGGATAGCATGGAGATATATTTGCGTGAGCTAAAAATTCAGTTGGTGCAGTATTTCCTGGAAGATAAGATGATTTCTCAAAGAGATGGGTACTGAATTCATTTAGTGAAGATGTTGTTTTAGCTGCTAATTTACTAGTTGAGATTCACAACCAGCTGATTGAAGTGTCTGCTGATAAAACGTTACATCTACAATTCACATCTGAAGATTTAGATATGTTTTGGCTTGTCTATCAAGTAAATATGGAAATTTAGTCATAGAAACATTGAAAATATTAATCCCTTTTGCCACATCTTACCTCTGGGAAAAGGGTTTTTTGTCTATGGTTGCGCAAAAACTAAATATAATATAGCAATCGTCTTTTATCACTTGAAAACAATTTGCTTTTGTCTATGTTTGTAGTATAGATTCATGTATAGAGAGACTTTTAAATGAAAAACGAATGCAACCATCCCATTAATTTATTTTATTTACATTTGTACTTATAAATGTAAGTAAACGTTTGTAATAAATGAATTTTTTTTCATAAAATGATTTCATTATAACATTAATGTGTGAAGTTGTAGGCTAATTTCATGACTGCCTTTCTTATCACAGTGACTCCCAGGTTGAAAAAAACTGCAGTAGAGGAATGTTTATACAATATTAGATTATATTGTTATTTTAATTATTTGTTCTGTTTTAATTTTATCATTATCTTTTAATTATATGTTTATCTGTAAATTATAGCATGGATAATACCCAAGAGTTTTTTATCTTAATTGTGACTGATATCATTAGGTGATTATCTGATTTTATCGATTATTTAAACAAATTTTTTTTTAGGTAATTGTTGATTTGGGACAGCTTGACCTCTCTAAGGCAGTTACATCATGGTATGATCTGGAGCCACATGAGGAAGCTTGAACTTCTTCAACACTTTATTTAGCAGAGATATAATTATCGTCCCTCTGTATTTAGATTTAATTATATGCCATTCATGTTATGGTTCATTTTACGGTTGCTTTTTGCTTACTGAATGTAGTATTTATTGCTTTGGTCAGTATAGGCCTATTATAATTTTGTTATAATCAAAATATTCTTGTATAATGAAATAACATTTTTTCAATGATTTTGATATTAATATTGCTTTTTTTATTTTTTGTAATTGTTAATGTCTTTTATGTTTGGTGAAACTTTGTTATATTTTGAATGTATGTTATTGTTTTTAAATTTTATATAAATATATATATATTTTGTCCCCCTCTTCATTATTTTATTGAATGCTGTAATTATACATTTGAACTGTTATTGATTTATGTATTAACAGTTTTTCAGTTCAGATAATGAGAACTTTGATCTGAAGTAAAATGTTTTTAATTGAAAGTAAATAATTACTTAATATTTTATTTTAAGTAATATAAATAAAAAGACAAAAAATAGGTACAGGTTTTGGATTTGTAGAAGCTGTTATTAAACAGCAGATTGATCCATATATGTATGGGGAAATGGTTATTTGTACGTTTTTTTTAAAAATGACCATTAACATTTCAGTATCTGACTGCTGATTAAAATTACATTATCTATTGTTATTTTTAATGCGATCTGATTATTTTTACCGTTATTTTCTTAGCATAATTTATGTTACTATATATTATATAGAATATAAAATAATAACATTATATGAGTTACCTTTTTGTTTACTTTATTTAATGCGTGATATATTTTAATAAATAATAACTCCATTAAATTTTCTATTCTGTGTCTGTATATTTTTATTTTTCATTGGTAGCATCAAAGATATGTGTTTTATAGATGCAAAATATAGTGCTTTCATTGATTTTGATCTAAATCAGGAGAATTTTTCCGACTTATACTTAAAAACAATTAAGTCCTGCTTAGTACTTTCTAATATTATGAGCATAATGCACAATTTATTGGTATATATAATCTGTTTAATTTTTTTTTTAATCTTGGTGTAAATTATAAACATGTATATAAATTGATTCTGAAGTGACTAGTTTATAACATTAAAGAGACATTTTAATTCCATACACACAAAATCAGCATCAGAATCTAGTTACAAATAAAAATGTTACAGTGATATAATGTAAGAAAGAAAACTATATTTTAATTACTATTTAGTAGTCCTGTTTTCTAAATTTCTAAATATTACAGAAGATGAAATAATTTGATGTACTTTTCTTCAATTCTCAGCTTCCCATAAGAAGTATGAAGTTCGGTCTGCTTATCATTTATTTGGCTGTTTATTAGTCTTTATTGAGTATTAGTCTGCTTAGGATATTTATTTATTAAAAATCATCCAATAACTGCCAAATTTGCATTTATAGTGCCATAATAAAATTTTTCAACTTTATGATCATTTATTATTTTCTTAGTGATCAAAAAATGGTTTGTGATTAACTTTTGCATTTTCAATTGACGTAATTAGTGGTGTATGGTTGTAAAATAGCACAGAAACTTTCAGAGTGCTCACATTTTCATAATGGGATAAAGCATTATGTGTATGATTGTTGTAAAATAAAATGTTGCTTTAGTTTGCATAGTGGAATCCATTATTTGTTTCTTCTTTGTTAATCTGATTAAATAATGCTGAAGTCGTGCTGTAGTTGTGAAATCATGAAACATATAGTAAATCAATGTACAGGAATCCTATTGTTTTAGTTCAGTAAAAAAAATTGGAACTGTTTTCCTTTGTGTGCCATTGAATTGTACAAATGCCATAAAACTTTGAAAAAACAGCATGTGCTGATCTGTTTCAGTTAAGATATTGCTTCAAAACCACCTTCATTACAGAGCAATGAAATTAAATATATTAACAGTATAAGTTTCTTAAAAAATAAAAAAATCCTGCTTTCTTCCTTTCTTTTTAGTAGAAAATTAAATCTAAATGTGGCTTATTACTTGCTAATTAACTACACTACCCTCATATAAATGAATTAAATTTTACTAATGGAGAAATAACACTTCCTCTGCCACTTATATCTTAACAGTCTAATATTGTTTGTCTATGCTGCCTTGATGTTTGTGTAATATAGCATTATGTAATATAGTAATAAATTATGTCGTACATTTAAAAAAAATTAAAATATTACATAGTGTCAGTTTGTTGAGTTAAAAAGCTCTAATCTAAGGAAAGATATTTCATTAAAAATATATAGTTAGTCGAGATTTTTTTTTCTATGATATCCTGAATGAGATCATCAGATATTGAGTATTAAAAGTCCAAGTTTAGACAAGGCTGTGACATCCAGGAGCAGATTCAGAGGAATGCTGATCGGTATAGCAATTTTTTTTTGTATGTGTTTCTACCTAATTTTCTTAAGCTAATTAGAAATTCTTTCTAAAGTATTTTATTCAGAACATAGATCTGATTAGAAAAATGTAACTGAATCGGTGAAACATAATCACATGTTCTTATATTCTTATATGTAAGATAGTATTCTAATGCTATAAAGAACTCCCATTCCCCAGTATCTCTGCATACTAGAATATATAGAATATAAATTTATAATTCATGGAAGCCTATTATTTTCATCTATAATTGTATATCTTTGATTAATCTAAACTTTTACCCATATTTTTCATTAGTGTTAAGTGTGTGTAAATAAAATAGTTAAGCACATATGTTTTAAATTTTATTATTATTGAGCTAGCACCTTTTATTATTTGATGAGGTTTTGGTCTGCTGCACTAATTAATAAGCACTAAATTCAATTATAATATTCCATCTTTGATTATTGACCATTAAATTGCTATTTAAGTAATCTGTCATTTATAATGCTTAGTTACACATAGAAAAGTCAGTTTTTATTGAGGTTCATGATTGCTATTTCTTTTTTACTGTAATCTTGGTATTGTTTATTCAGTATTAATATATAATGTAATTTAGCTACTGAAGTTGTGGATCGATTTACTTTTTCATTTATTCTATGCATCTTACTTTTGAATATTATAAACGTTCATAAACAATCAAGATATTTTTATGTATAATTATGATAGTTTTGGTCACTAAACTTAAATCATGATATAGAAAAAAGTTGAAAATATTTTACTTCTTTTACGTACAGGTTTATGTTAACTAGTACTTAATATTTAAGTAGTTTCTTTTATGAGCATTTTGAACTGATTTACTTATTTAAAATTAAACTGATAAATTAAAATTAATTTGATGTTATCCTTGGTTTGATTTTATCATTATATTAAAATTTTATTCCTGAAAAGAAGTTTTTTGTTTATACTACCTAATTCCTTGTAAAAATAAACCTCTGCTATCAGTGCCTTAATGTTTTTAAATTCTTTTACCTAAATGTTAAAAAATATCAAAACAATCATTAATTGTGGTGCCATAATTATTACATAATTTTTTCTGTGGAATGGGAGTTTTAGCAGTATCTAATTCATTACTTTATTTTCATTCAGATAAGTACTAAACATTATCGCTTACTGGAATGTTCACTCATTTTTTTTTTACATTTTAATTTATCATTACTTTTATAAATTATTAATCATTGTTACACTACCAAATGATTTTAGTGGCATATAATTAATAAAAATCATACACTTTTCTTACTGTATTTCTATTTAGACCATGTACATATTCTTAACTGTTTCAACAAGTATGTTATACAAATGGTAGTAGATTTTTTGTGATGACATCATTGAATTTCCGTTTCATAAAGGATTTCTAGAAGTGCTGTTGAATAGCTTTAAATAACATCCATTCACTGTTTACTAGTTTTTATTGGAATCACTCGAAGTATATCCTCAACTTAATTTGTCATGTGAAAATTGTTCATCGGTCCTGTAGTGTTTTGTAACATCATCACTGTAGATATTACGATACAGAAATTATGGAAATACTGATATTTAAAATGCAACACTTGATGGCAGAGTTAAGACTGTACATGACTAAATATTCATCTCATACTAGTTGTAATAGAGATCACTATTATTGTAATTGTTCATTTATTGAATGATTTTTTTTTTTTTCAGTATAATGTAAAACAATTCAATCATTGCTTTGTTAATCACTTCATGAATAAACTTAAATCTATAAACCAGTTAATCACTGGTTTTATAAATTTTTATTGTTGATCATGAATTACTTCATTTCTGTCTATAAAATGAAAAATTATTCATGTTAAGTTAAAATGTGTGTTATATATTTGTTTAAATATTTTTTTTTACACTTGTGATTTAGCAGAAGTGTGCACAATTATATGATACTGAATTAGTTTTAAAATAATCAATATTTTTACATCTGTTTCACAAATGAAGTAAATTTCATCCATTACTTATTTTTTTTATAATTATACTTAAGTACATTTGTTTACAACTGGTATACTATTTCTGTTATCGTAAAGTATTTATTTTGTTATTTATGTGTTCAATTAATGCAATTATTTTTTATATTTATGTTACTAGCAGTTTTAAAAAAATTTAATTTAGTTATTAATTATCTGCAAATATATATGGTATTTGTGCCTAAAAATAACAAAATCATTTTATCATTTATTGTATCTTAATATCATAGGCAGGTTTTATTTTGTTTTCTACTTTTACATTTTTATAACAGAAGTCTGCAGACTTTAATCTATTTTGTTTATATTATTAATAAATGGAGAGAACTTATTGATCGTGTTTGTATTTTTTTTAACTTGTTTTGATGCAGATATTTCCTCTGGTGGACAGGTTGTTGGGGCAGGTTACAGTCACTCATTCTCCATCACTTCTATCAAATACAATCGTATTTAAATGGACGTATTCATTAGTAATCATTTACAAATTACTGATCCCAGTGAGAAATTTTTAAATATTAATTTTCTTTATAATCACAAAACTGGATCATGGGACATTTATAAGCCTATTAAGTCTAGATGAGTAATTTTTCTCTAGTAAGAGAGTACCAAGGTGGATTAGAGATAAGTGGCTGTTTTTCTGTGTGCAAGGCCCAAACAGATTAAAATTAAGATTAACCCTTTCTAGTTAAATTTAATCCTTTTGGTTCTCTGTTTCTAATTGACAAGACATCCTAATCTAGCGATCCTAGGGTGTAATAAATCCACATGTATATTGGCACTTCATGAACGGAGAATATGGCTGCCTATTGGATCCAACTAAATAAAGTTTCTCTAGATATACCAAGTACATTAAAATTATCACTTGACTTGCTCTATAGTGAGCTAATACAGTGACAAAAAAGTTATTTTTATTGCATTCTGAAATACACCTGTGGATGAGCTCCTGTTTTTCTTTTAAGTCAACTTATTATTGAAGTCAGTGGTTTTAAAGCACTATTTACTTTGTAATTTATATTTATGTATATACGAGGCTATCTCACGAAGAAATGGAGAAACTTTCAGGACATGTTCTGCTGGTGAAAATAATGAAAAAAGTTCATATAAATGTAGGTCTTGAAATGATTTATTTTCAAGTTACAGCTAGCGAAAGATTTTGCCCAGATTTTAGCTAAAAAAGCCCTACTGTAATTTTTGGGATCCACATTAAAGAGTGAAATTGGTGGTTTCTTAAGTAATTTGAGCTAGGAAATAGGATAAAACAGGCCCCAGAACTGTAACACCAGTAGTTTTTAAGGTAGACCTATGTTTATACAAGCTTTTTTCATTATTTTCACCAGTAAATTATGTCCTGAAAGTTTTTCATTTCTTTGTAGAACACATGTATTATATACATACAACATACACACACACACTTTTTTTTTTAAATTGTATGTTTAACTTAAACTAGCAGAGCATGTACATTCTGTATAATGGATTAAGTAAATAAGAAAAACTGTTAAACTGAAATGAAAAATAAATTTTACTTTGATCCATAATATTAATAGTACATCATGTGATCAAAAAGTATCTGACCTATATTTTGTTATGGTAACCAGTTGTATTGTGGGAAGGTCACCATTGTGGAATATGACATTAACTTGTATTGGTTTCATGTGATTCACTGTTTTGCTGCCTTTGAAACTAGTCACTGCTTAGCAGCCATGAAAGTAAAATGTGTGAGTGCTTGTCGTGTTTTCATTGCTTTTCAAAAAAAATGACTAAATGGGTTGAGTAGAGAATCTTTATTAAATTTGGTCAGAAACCTTGTGATATGCAAGTAGACAATAGTAAAGATTCAAACAGTTTTTGGTAATCAAACTATATATGTTACACAAATTAGAGTGCTATCGCCATTTCCAAGATGGCCGAACATCTGTCAAAAGTGATAAATGCTGTGGCAGACCATCCACCAGCAAAACTTGCAAAAAATCTAGCAAGATTGACAGCGATGATTGTCAGATAACAATTAGAAAGCTTTAAGATGAAGTAGGAATTTCATTTGGCTCAGTGCAGTCAATTTTAACAGAAGATCTCTGGATGCAGTGTGTAGTTGCAAATTTGTTCCAAAACTTCTCACTTGTGAGTAAAAGGAAAACCAACTGTAATTTACACAAGTATGCTGGAGGATTATGCTAATAGTGATCCTGATTTTATGAAAAAAGAATAACTGGTGATGAAAGATGAGTTTTTGGCTATGAGTCTTAATACAAAGGCACAATCATCCCATTAGAAAATTCTTAAGTTCTCTGCAGCAAAAGAAACCCTGGCAATCACACAGCATGGTAAAGGTCATGCTGACAGTTTCTTTTGATTATCAAGGCATTACACCTTCAAGGATAAACTGTCAATAAAAGAGTACTACATAACTGTTCTTTGTCAGCTAAGAGATCACAGCTTTGGTGAAATTGTGACTGGAAAATTCATCACAAAGCTCCAGCCTATGCATCACAACTTATCCAGAGATTCTTAGCAAAACAGAATGGAGCAATTTCAGCAGGCTCCTTACTCATCAAACATGACTTCCTGTAATTTTTGGCTTTTTCCTAAGCTTAAGTGTTTTTATAAGCCTAGGTCGGGTACTTTTTGATCATACCTTGCACACTGACAAAAATCCAACATCAAAATGAATGTGCTAAATACATTTATCAACAAACTAGAAAATACAAGGTAGCACGATCCAGTTCTTACTAGTTTAGCCTTATATTACTAATTACAGTAGAATCCAGAAATGAACATTAAGTGATTGACAATACTTTTTTTGTATAAAACACCATACCCATTTTTAAAAATCAATTGAAATAACAAAAAGAGTACAAAACAAATTTATTATTTACATTTTCCTCCTCACTATTTGTTTTAATTTTTTTTTTAAACCTAACACCACAGATTTATATAAAGTATTTCATGCCATAATCTATTTAACCAGAAAACTATAACTAAAGGTTATTTTGCATAAGGTAAATAAACATTAATGTAAAATTAAAATAAAGTAGTATTTATATAGATATCTAACTCATTTAGTTCCTACTTTGTTTCAATAAAAAAAAATGTGCTTATGGTATTCAGCCAATTTACATGAAGTGAGGAAATTGAAAAAAAGGTTTACTTGTTTTAACATGCCCAATTTGGGTACACAGACATCCATAGGTAATTGTAATTATCCATTACAAGATGATGTACCTTATTGGATACATATAACTACTTCTCCAGAGAAAGTGTGTACTTGTTTTTAGTGCACACTTAAACTATTATTTGTAACATCATGTATAAGTAAAGCCCATAAAGCTGTGGTTTTTTCTGAAAATTATTATAAACTACGTCTTAGAAGAGAAAGTCATCAGCAAAAAATACTATTTTTTAGTTTTAATACAAAAACTTTTAAAAAATATTAGCGCATAATTTCCAGTAATGACAACATTTATTGAATAAACACAATCACAACTTATGAAAATAATAGATATACTGAGTAATAATAATTTTAACATTCCATCAGTACACTTTATTCTATATTTAGTTTACAGTATACTTTGTAAGTATATAAACTAGATGATGAGGGTAGCCTCTATGCACTATTGTATGAAATGAGGTAGGTAAGTAAAAACTGAACTTTATTCCATTTTGGTGGTTAAAATTATTATTAATGATGATTTTTTTATTTAAGTTAACTTTATAACTGAAATAAGAAAAAAAACAGCATGGGTAATGTCTTTTTTAAAAAAAATGTAGAACAATTGTCTGCCAAATTGGTTGTGTCTGGGTTCTGTTATGCAAAAGAACATTTTTTTTCTCCCATTTACAATGTAGTTTAATCCAATTTAGTAAAAACAAAATTAATGAATAAGAAATGAGATAAAGTTATGTTGTTTATAAAAACTGTTAGTAACACAAGTGTAAGATAAATTGTTTGTAGCAAAAACATTTTCCAAAATAATTAATTCCAGGGTAAACTGTACAAAAACATGTGGGACTTAGTGTTAGCCTCACAGGATTTACTTTTTTATGTATTAATTGTTGAAGAATTATCTCTAACTATTGAGAACAGACCATGTTTATGTTACTGGCTTTTCTGCATAATTAAAATAGTTCCATCTGTGCTAAGGTTTTCCTTAAACTAAATATTTTTTTTTTCATACACTAACCAAAGATTGAACATCATAAGCGTTATTGCTATTGAAATTAGCAAGTAGAAGTGTTAGTGGAGTTGACAGTATTTGTTAAGCCAGCATCATTTGTGATAAAGAATTAATAAAAATTTACAAAGGTGATGTTGATGTATCCATAATCTTTCTCATTTTTTCCTTAAATTCTACATGATATTATCAAATGCGGTAGTTTTATATGATGATTAGAAGATGGCATTTGTCATTTTGTTTGTGATATTTACTTAATTAGATCAGATTCCCACATAATAATAGATGTCACTGAATTTGTTACAATTCCACTCATAATAAATGAGAATATTTGCCATGATGACTAATACTAAAAAGAAAAGTATGTTGTATTATTGTAAACTATTGCCAATTATTTATTATATCAGTCTTCCATTATTTGTAATTATACTAGTACAGGATAGTTAAATTTTATTGCATATCAAAATATGTAAAAAAAATAAGAATGAGAATTGAGTCCTTGAAGTTGTTGCCAGATATTCATAAAAGCAAGAGAGGAGATCTTGCTTAGATCTCCTAAATAGAAGAAAATAGAACTAATCAAAATTAAACTGAAAATAACAGAATACTCAAAAACTTTACATAACTTCTAAACTAAATGGTCATTTTGATTGTTTTACAATCGTCATTATGGATGTGAGGCTGTAAAATATATGTTAAATAATAATTAGTTTTAATTTATTGAATAGGTCGATTTGTTTTCTTTTTCTTGTTAACACTTCCAGTTGTACTGAACTTATCTACTAATTCTCTAAAGTAACTTCTTGATCAGGAAGAAGATTGTTAATGCACCATTTAATTTTTTTTCAAGTATATGCACTATTGTGACACTGAGGGAATCGGCACATACCGATGAAGAAATTGAATAATCACAGGCAGAAACAAAAAGAAAATGCTAAAGAGAATAAAAAAAAAAAACAGAACTATATTTTAAAGCAGTGGTTCCCAAACATTTCCGAGCCATGGTGCCCTTTTTCAATTAAAATTTATCCATGGCACCCTACCTTAAGTAAAAATATGAGAACTCAGAAGTAATAAATAAAACTTGTGTATCTTCATTATTTTTTACTTTATTAATATTAAATTAATAATTATAAATGTCTTGGTTCAATTAATTATGAAGTTTTACAATATTTTACAGTGCCCCTGTGAAGAGGTCATGACTCCCCGGGGCGCTGCAGCACACAGTTGCACAGTGGGACACAGCACACAGTTTGTGCTGCAGCACTGGTTTATAGTATTACTTTTAACAGTGACATTTTAATTTTATCACTTTCTAACTAAAAAAAGAAAGTCTTCATTTAAATTGTAACTTTTATTATAAAATTACAGCATTGTTTAAATTAATTTTTAATTGTATTTAAAATGTCAACTATTAAATGAGTGCAGACTATTTAGTTCAAGTAATTCAAAGGATTTTAAGAGAATCAATGAATGTAAAATGAATCAGTAGATTATCTCAGTTCTAATTATTTGTAGTATTGTTTTGTTTTAAGCTCAGTAGTTGTCCAAAGAAGCAAGTTAGTCTGTAGGCTTATTTGCCTTTTTTCTTTGAGTGCATTATTAAAATTTTTAAAAGAATTCTTTAGGTAAGGAGGACCGATCTTAACAACAAGCAGCTTTTACAAAGTTAAATACTCTCTCATTTCTGTCAGTTTTTTTAGCTATTATTTAAAATAATTTGGAAACCTTTCCCAGCATCTAAAACACCTCTCTCAGCACAATTAAAGACTAACTGAAGCTTATTAATCAAATCTTCTGAATCATCATTATAAGGAATGCAAAAATCAGTAAGTCCATTTAGGAACTACTTTTCCTGTTTGGCGAGTGTTCAAAATATCCAACATGGGTTTTGTTAGTTATTGTGTTAGTCAGATCTTCTAATACATTCATGAAAAGTTTTCTATCCATGAATTTCAGTTTTACATTGTTGGTAGCTTACCATGATCCTCCATTATATGCTATTTCTGTCTTCCAATACAGAAGCTGCTGGCTTTCATTTAATTGCATTATTCATATTTTTAATTCTGATGTATTTATTTTAATAAATTTGTATTTTTCCCTGTAGAAATCTATGGAATAGTTGCCTTTGTTGTATTTTGTAGGTTTTCCCTATATGAGTTCATTATTCAGATTTCTAAACTTAAGCATAAATATTGAGTTATATCATTTAATTTTGAGTTTTAAGCAGGAATTTTAGCAAAATTAAGAAACCCAAGTCAAGCAAAAACTTCTTTCTGTATTATTATTTGAGTTATTTTCAACTTAAGTTATGCATGTATGTATACTTTTTTTACAAAGAGGATGGAATAATATAAATAGTAGAAGGAATATTACATATTGTTTAGATTTAATTTGCTAAGATAATAGTCACAAACATCTTATGGACATGACATTACGATTTTATTTATTGACAATCGACAATTATGAACATAATTTTAATTTAAATACAATTATGCATTTGAATTAACATCTTTAAGAAAATCCCTGATGATGAAGTGACGGTTCCGAAAGTATTCGGATATATATGTTTAAAATTGTTGGTAAGTGGAACTTTATTTTATACAATAATACTACATATGTAACAATGAAAGCATCGCCATAAATTACAAGAATACAGTTTATGTACGTAATAAAATACAGAGCTTACCAGAATTAGGCATAAATTATTACTGTACATTACATAAAATCATAAAAAAACATATCTTATATATAAAGCCAAAAGTTTGTTTATATGTTCTCACCAGCTAATATATATATATACATATAAACATACAATTATGTTTGTTGTGTGTGTTTATTATACATTACTAAAGAAATGGCAATTATTAAAAATAAATAAAGTTGTACACATACTTTCATAAAAATGTGAATCGTTTTGTTTTAATATGACAGTTCTTTAATATTTAAATTCTTGGAATAATAATTATAGATTTATATTTTATAACACTTGCTGTGGAAACAGAAAAATTTTAATATTCAGTAATGGGATCTTATGCACATTTTTATGAATGTGTGTGTACAACTTTTAATAAAAGTTGTACATAAAAATGTGTGACACATTGTGTAAATGTATAAAAATGTAAAATGTATAAAATATAAATCTATAATTATTATTCTAAGATTTTAAATATTAAAGAACTGTCATATTAAAACAAAACGATTCAGTTTTTATTACTAACATTTTCCATACATTGCATTTCATTTGTTTTGAAAATGGAGGGAAGTCTTTACAGGTGTAGCAACAGAAAATTATAAAGCTAACTTCATAATAATTTATAATATATTAAATCTAGAAATTTTGTACAGAAAATAAAATAAAATTTTAAGAAGATATTTCTGAATTGCTTAAAATTACGTGAATAATGACAGTTGAAATGTTAGTTTGGTAAATTATAAATGTTAACACTTGAAACATGAATCGCTAAAAATCTCACGCAATAAATTTTACATTTTCAGAAATTTTTGTGAATGTAAAATTTGTTGTTTTTGTACCACTGTTTAATTGATTGCGTTACAGTCACGTGAGAATTAATAGAATTTCTGCAAATAGCCTCGTTGTACTTTTGACTTTGTTGTGGGGATTTCTGCGAGCAAGGTTTTAGAAATGGTTCTTCCAAGACTTAGTGCTTTTGCTAGGCATTTCACTACTTCTGCAGTAAGAAGGTCTCATTACAATGGTGGAGTTCCTGGAGAGGTAATTAATTTTGGGGTCTGCAACGGTTGATAAAAATTATTTAACTTAATATATTTTTCAAAAACATTAATAGTAATCAAGGTAGTCTTTATTGCTGGAATGCAGAATTTTGCATTTAATTAATATATTAATTGATATGTAACTATTTGGACTAAATCGATGAGTTCGGGGAGGTTTTAGGTAACGCAGTTTTTGAACGATATTAGCCTAAATACTACATCAATTGTGAAATTTGGCCGTATTTTGGGGTCGGGGGGGGGGGAGATAGTGTAGTTTTTATTGGTGTGAGTATATCGTGGAATAGAGTTGTCGGGAAGTTACTCGGCATTCTGTGCTTATTTGCCATGTCGTAAGCAATTGCATTTTCACGTTTTATTTTTTGAAAGATTTCAATTTAAAAAAAATATCAGATGCGAAGTACATCCCAAAAATTATTTCATTTGTATGAAATGAAAAACTGGTGTGCAATGTTAACTAACTTATCTTTCAGTATGTATCTCTGAAATGCTATCAACTTATCAGTATATCTTAATCTTGATAAATTTAAAAACTAGTCCAAGAAAACTTTGTATGCACAACTGTACTTTAGCCAGTTCATAACTGATAGGTATCTTATAAAATGCATTATAGTGTCAAAATATTGCAATAAATTAAAATTTTGCGTTTAATATTGACCACATTAATTTTTTTAATGTTTTTTGTTAAAGCTTTTTTTTTAGTGCTCATTACTACTCCTAAGTGACATATAAAGTATAACATCATCTGTTATTCTGCCTGACAGGTGATCCCTTATGCTATTGCTGGCTCCATTGGTTTTTGTTGCAAGCCTTATAATATTAAATAATGTTGAATGCATTATAAAGAAAATTTGTAATTGTTGGTTATAGTAGCTTCACATCTTATTTTGATAAAACTTGAAATGTCTTATTTCTAATCAAAATAGAATAGTAAAAGTAAAATTAACTATTGCAAAAGCATTACGGCCATCTGAAGTTTTGATAAAAGTTGACTGTGGGTTATATTGAGGGTCACCATCTTGACAATCGGGTACTGGCAGAATCTGTCTTAGCAAAACCATTATGTCCAAGATATGCCCCTAGGAATTTGTGTAATAAATGATAATTGTAGGTTTTGCTGGCCTCACCTTCAATTTTGGGTCAGCTTGAAAAATTCATTTTGTAAAATCAAAATAGAAGTATAAAAGTACATGGAATAATTTTATAATTATAATTGCAACATTGTATAATTAGTCGTTGAAATAGCATTATGCCAAAGATAAATTGGTCAAGAGTTTAGGAATAGTGGCGTTATTGGATTATGTGGCCTCATTTTCCTTAGACCAATGCATATTAATGAATTATTTTATTGCATAACTGCTTGAAAACAAAAGTTAACAAATTTAATATTGTAGACATAACATGAGTTATGCTGCTTATTGCATGTTTTTCATAACAATTAAAATTAGATTAAAGTTTGCGAACACTTGTGTTGGATATATTTATTAATTTTAACTCCTTTGTACTTCATATAATGTTGTGAAGAATATGTACTTAGTGCTTCGTACTAACACAAATTATAAATTTCAGTGTTTAATTTTTTTTTTGGTTGACTATTAAATTTTATAGTTAACATCATGTTAAGAAGTTTTTCTTTTAAAATTTCTTTTGGTATAAAATTTTATTAACAGAATGGACTAGAGGAAATATACATGTGCAATAAATAAAACAGTTGAAGAATTGAAGAATTTATTCTTGGTGATAGAATTTTATCAGTTAAGCAACATGTTTATACAATTTTTTAACTTCTAAAAGTTTTATTAGATTGTTCTGCTAATATCTTTTTTTGTGATTTTATTTCAGAATTTGCCATTTGACACCAATAATTTGCCTAAGTTTACGATCTTTTTTGGACTATTCTTAGCTTCTGGCTTATCACTTCCATTCCTTATTGTCAGACACCAGTTGCTTAAACATTAAAAATGTAAGTATTTTAGAGATAAGGATTATTTTTGTAGGATCAACACATGCCTAAACTTTTTTTGCCCCTGTTTAAACATAACTTTCACTGCTTACTAATTTTCAGCTGTTTTCTGTTCTGATTCCATTATTGTACACAGCAATAATTAGATTAATTTCTTTGAAAAAGTCTGTTATGTTAAAATAGTTGTTAAATATTGGGACTTAGTATTTCATTTAATTAATCTTCATTGTTTTATTTTAAGTATTAATATCAAACATTAAATTGAATTTTAATTAAATATATTTTATTGCTGTTAATTAATTGTAAAAGGACTTACCATGAAAGTGCTTTGGCGTAATTATTTATAATAACATCCTCTTTAAATATGAAAATTTCAAATATTTTTATATATAATGATTTTAATAACAATTCTTACAAGATACATGTAGATTGTATAATCAGATTACATGTATTAAAATTACACGTGTGCGCACACCATAGTCGAAGCTTTGTATAATGAAATTCAAGGTTTTCCACCATATATTTTCATAAGGAGAAATTTGTTTTACTGAGAAAAAATATTACCTTTCTGTCTATATCTTCTTTCTATTTGTGTCTGGTGTCTTATTGTAACATGAAAAATAAATAAATAGAGAAAGTGAAATTGGGGAATATTTAAAGTGTTTTCTATTTTTTATATAATAGAAATAATAGTAACAATGAAATTAGAATAAACAGACTTACAAGACTGTTTTGGAGAGAACACACATGAACTTGGTATAGCTGTAATTCTACTCAATTTATTTAGGAAAAAAAAGGTAAATTCTTATTTACACTAAACTTTAAAAAAAAAAATGCACTAATAATCTGTTATTTACATGCCATTATTTTAAAGTTTTTTCATAAAATTGGGTATGTTAAAATTATTGTCATTTTGTCCAACAGGTCTTATATTTTGAGAAACTTTGTTCTGTTCACTACACATAAATTTTGACTACAAAAATTCCCATTTTAATCTTCTGAAGTCGCCATATTTCTTTTGTTATAGAGAATGTTCAAAGACGTTTTTCATTACAGAAGACCTACATTACACTAGCTAATATATTAGACCAGGCATTATATTCATTATAGAGAAATTTTTGGTACAGAAAGTTTTTTGTGGAGATTTTTGATTATGTATAAAATGAATTAATTAAATGTGGTGAAAAAAAAACATTCTGAAGATTTACAGAAAATTTCAATATGGATTTATACATAAAACTAAAATTGAAGTTTTGAGCCACCAAACTTAGTATAGTTTGGTGGCTCAAAACTATAATACTGGTGTACTTCTGGTTGATAATACTGACTATAATTATAAATGCTGTATTTGAAGTAGCTAACCTCATTTGCCATGTTAGAGGTTTTTATCTTATATGTATTTATGCCTTTTATCATAAAGAGGCCCTTTATCTTGTGTAAAAAGATTTGCCTTTAGTAAAGGGAAAGTGCATTCACATTGAATTAGTTTTTAATTAATTGATTTGGTGAAATAAAATCTTACTTTCTTTTTCCAAATTTAAATTGTAAATGATTGAGACAGTTTTAAAACTTACCATCTAGATGGTTGAAAGGAAAAAATGTGAAATAAGGATAAATATTTATGATTGAAGCAACATAGTAAAAGTGGTTTATGCATAATTGTTTTCTCATATTTTTAAGATAGAGTTTTTAATTGATGTTACCCATTACTTCATAACAATAATTTTATTCTTTAAGCTACAATATGTTATTTTATGAATAATATTTCAGAAAATTTCATAATTAGACATTGTATTAAATGTTGTATTAAATTTGTTTTTGTGTTTTTAATATCTTTGGTACAGTGGAGGAGTCAGACTCGGGTGGCAAGATTTTATTCAAAGATGATGCCCATGTCAGACTGAGGCCCTGTATTTTACATTATAACTTTGAACTTAAGAATTCTACTCATTTTTTTTTCATATGGCAAGTTGTGTCTCATTAGTTAAAAATAAAAATTAAGTATGGACGGTCACACGTGATCTTTTATTAAAAAGTTACAGAAAAAAATTAATCCTTTATTTTTCCAAATTTTAAATTCCAATTTTTATTGCTATTGAGGGATAACAGCATGAATTTTTCAGACTGCTTTCACTGATTAAAAAAAAAACTAATTGGGATTTTTTTAATTTTTGTGTTATTTGGAGTTGTGGTAACCTGGAAGTTGCCTGTATGGTATATTGGTAACATAATACAACTATAAAGCAGCTTTACTTACATATTATCAGTGATAGGTAAATTCCCGGTAATTTTGGGAATTTATATATTTTACAACTTCTCTTTTTTTTTTTAAAATACTCACTGATTAAATATAGATAAAAATGCATTTTTTAATCACTTTGTGCTCCTATTGCTTAGTCGTAAAGGGCATATTTGTACCAGCCTAAATATAATGAAAAAACAGATTTTTTACTCTTAATTTTCATATTTAGAATTAAAAAGATGTATGAATTGCTTTAATAACTATAATTACTGCAATATTTTAAACTTAATTAATTCACTATTCATTGTCACTACTTTCTATGCCTTCTTCATCATCCTCCTCGCCACTTCTTTCCGCTTCACTTTTTTGAGAAGATGGCCATTGCAATGTAGTGGCTTTTGAAGTTCATTGAGAAACACAATTGGGATCTTTTTGAAGATGATAATGAAGTCTAAAAATATGATTTTCCTAGTCCTTTCCGTTGTTAAATGGTTTTTTTTTTTTTTTTTTTTTTTTTTTTTTTTAATGTGGATAAAATCGAAATGACTGAAGCTCCTCTCTTTTGCTGCTAATGATGGAGCTGATAAAATGCGATTAACCCTGTTACTTAAGTCAGTACCACACACTAGTCCTGTCCACCACACTATGAGGGCTGTGTTTTTTACTGACTCCACAGGATATCTTTAGCCCAGATATTTTCTTTCCTGTTCCTGCATTCTGCTAATTCTGTCAGTACCAATTTCTCATTCACAGTCATTTTTTGGGCTATTTGGTTGAAGAACTCTATTCTGTCAATTAACTCCTCAGCCATGCAGTTTGCCCCCTGGGAGGCGGATTTAATAAATCAGCTACGAAATGAATTGGGTGCAAAGATGTTTTCATTCTTTTATTAAAATCTTTCCATAAATTGTTTTGTTCCACACTTGAGAGGAAGCTGTCTGGTAAAAAAACCAATAAAATCTTTTTCTAAGTCCTTAATACCATACACTTTGTAAATTAAATATTTGTTGCCTTCCAGAACAAGAATTGCATTATTTATTGGTTTTAATAGTAAAATCATTTTTTGTACAAGAACTCAAATAACCTTACTATCAAAAACATTAATTTTTACCTCTTTATGGTGTTTTAATTCGTCCTCAATGTCTTAGTTCACCACTAGTTGGTGCAAGCAGTTGTTATTGTTGTATAAGCTTCCTAGGCGATGGAAATTTGACAACCAGTTTGTTTTACCAGGAAGCATTAATGGTATTTGGCTTTTGCTTATCTTTCCTAAAGTAGCACTGATCCTTTGGCTGTTTTTTATTGTTCTAGCTACATTAATTTCATGTTCAATCGCAAGTGAATGGTTTTATAGTGTAAAGGATGTCCTCTCTAATTAAATGTAGTGTATGGTCAAGGCAACCAAGGGGCACGATAAAATGCTGTGCATTCTGTTGAACAATTTCAAAAGCTTTCTGTAAATTTCTGGTTTATTTCTCATCATTACCAAACATTTACGGGCTCCATATTCATCTAAGATGTCTTGAATTTGAGAAGTGAAGTCATGCCTCACTTCTTGTCATGTTCTTTTGTATCCACAAACTTAGCGAAGACAGGCTTTGGATATACTGGTGTGGAGATGCTGAAATTTAAAATATCTTAATTACAATGTTGCTCTAACAACTTCACTGAAGATGCAGATCATCAGACGTGTTGATGACGTCTTTAACATCAATCATCATAGAATGTACTCTGTTTTTAAGAAGATAGTAGAGAGGGAAATCCTTGTTGCTGTTGTGAATGAAGGCCTCAAATATTGAAAAAATTTGTTCCATAGCTTGTGCTAAAAAATCCCTAATGGTGCGCTTCACGAAGGTATATAGCTCATGCCTTTTGCTGTTGCCTGAAATAAATAAATTTACATTAGTAAATTGACTACCCTAGTATACGGTGCATTTATAACCAAAGATATTAATTCAGGACCCCAGAAACCTTGCATTTTGTTATTAGCTTCCCTATTTATTGTGTGACCTTATGAGGGTAAGAATATGTATGGGTTTAGCACTGACTTATTGACTTTCTGCCATCAAGTCAAAATAATTAGCGATGGATGCAGTGGACCCATATCGTGAGTGAATAGAGGATAGGGGACTTCTGCTCTTTGACATAAATGGAGTTCATCCTCTTGCTCCTTGGGCTCATCTACGTCCACATCTTCCTTGCTTAATGTAGGTGATTTTCAGTGTTTATTCATTTTATGTAAAAATTGTTTTTTTGCATTCACTGGCATTTTAAAACATTTTTTCAAATGAATGGTTTTTGAAGCATTCTTCTGGAGGTACATCTACCCACAGTGTCGTAAAAGATGCTGGGTCTTTCTTATTATTGATTGGGTATTTATTTATTGGAGGTTATATATTTGTTTGGGTTGCATTCCGATTCTTTGCAGATCTATTTCAATATATTATTACGTGGATTATCCTACCAAGATATTTGCATTTTTTCCTGGCACAATTCTCCTTCAGTTCGTCCATTGAAGGCCTTTCAGTGTAGCAGAAATGCACCTGATGGGACCCTAGTTATTGAACGGTGCGATGCACTCCCTTTGTGGAGGCAGTCACATTTGCTGTTGATGAGTCAGTAATTGTAAGATGAAGGATGGTGAATCTAGGTTCTGTAGATTCTTCTGGATGATGTAGTCTGGGGCACTTTTTACAGATGTGTGACATTGGTTACTTTGCTGGAGTTGCCTGCAATTAGGGGACTTTGCTCTAGTCTTGTTGACTTTTTCTCTTGGCTTCATATCTTTATTTTTGTTAGTTGAGACAGGGTTTTGTTTTGCTTTTCGGTTCTGGAAAGGCTTTTGCTTTCTTAGCCACTGGTTTAGTTGTGTTTTCCTGCGGTATGGGTGCGCTGCAGTACAGCCCACTGTGTTCCACTACTGCAGTACTGTTCCACTGGCTGTGTGTTTTGTAGTTGGGGAGTGGCCCTCACTCTGGTGACAACCCTCGCCCATTGGTTCGGCCGGGTTTCAAAGCATCCTAGAAACCCCTTTAAATAATGTTCATGGGCCAGCTGCGCATTATAGTAAGGACAGAACCTGTAATTAGCTGGGTGAGCCCCTTACAATTCACGCACATTGTGGGCTCCTAGGTATTAGCACATGACACTATGTCATGCTCCACTCCACATTTTACACAGAGTTGTCCTCTGTAGCAGTAATTTGAAGCGCCCGAATTTTTGGCAACTATGGCATTGGGGGGGGCCTCCATCGTGGCACGTAAATGCTCACCTTGACCTTACAAAAATATGAATTATCCAGGTTGTAGATCTTCCTGGTTTCTGGTGTTAGCTTTAAGATGATGATGCAGGTAGGGGTGTCCCTGCCATCCCTTATGATCAGTTTCCTGACCAACACTACCCTGTAGCTGAGGGAGGAGGGTTCCATCTCCCACCTCCTTGTAGGTCACTTCAGAAGGAGGTCCTCTACATACAATTTTCACTTCATTGTCTTTAGGGAGTGAAATGAGATTGTTTTGTCGTAGAAATAGCTACACTTCCTGGAAATCTCTTTCATTGCTAATTTGCAACATGGAAAGTTTGGAGCTTTTTGTCACCAGGTGTCTTGTATGCAAGGGCCAAAATTCCCCTTATGAGTGTGGGTCATTCTTTCGGGCAGTCCAACATAGGTGAGACCTTCTTCTTGACTGGTTGTGGGTTGTGCGGGGCTCCCTCACTAACATATATGGTTGTGGGCTTTGCCTTCAGACTATCCGAAGCAATGACTGGTGCTGCAGAAGTATGAGGTATGGCTACCAACACCTTTTTAGCCCATTTTTGGGCTCCTATACTGTTATTCTGTCCTGTACTGATAAATTCTTGGGGGGGGGGACTTGGAGGAGGGATGGCAAGTCGTCTTAAATTTATAGAACTATAAATTAGTTGCTAAGCATAATTATTTCTAATTCTTAAATTCAAAATGAATTGTAAGTATGAATCTAAACTTAGATGAATTAAGAATTTGTCATTTAAATAATATTAACTAATATAATAATATAAAATATTTTATAATAAATACTACGTATAAGATAGTTTTAATTTCTTAATTATTCACTTATTAATATTATATGCAAAATGCATATTAATAATACTAATATTACTCCAAGTGTTCTTAATATTTCAGTATTAAAACTTCACTAACTACTTAATAATAAAATATATATGCAGTAATCTTTTATACTATTCTTAAGAAAAAAATGACGAAACTGTTAAGAATCACTTTAATAATAATTAAATAGAAAATAGAATAAATTATAAAAACGCCACAATGTCAGGTAATTAATATATTAATATTAGTAATAATAATCCAAAGTAGTCATTCAATATAATTATAGTATAATTCTGTGAAAGAAGTTCTATATTAGTATAGTAAGATGAGACAAGAACGATTTATTTTTTGCCATTTTACAAGAACCAAATTTTTTAAATATTGATTTGTGACAGATTATAGTGTTTGAATCTTTGATGACATCATCAAAAATGTTTAGAAGAATCAATAATTAAATTTAAATATTTTAGTAGAAAAAGGTTTTTTTTCTTTCTTAAAAATTCAACTATATTGTTTGTTAACTTATTTTAACTTGGGACAATAGGACAATAATTATTTAAATGTTTATATATATATATTAGCATCCCTAACACAACTCTTTATTTGCACATACCATCAAGGTCAATTTTATGTGTTTTAGTCTAGTAATCGGAGGCAGGTGCAACCAGTCACATTGCGCTTACAGTAACAGTGGTAGTGGGTGTATAAGTTGAACCACCACGCACTGTATACTGTTGCATCTCTTAAAAAATCAAAATTCAGAACACCCAAAAATGGTTGTTAGATATTTATCTGAAGAGTATTTGCAAGCCCAGCTTTACTGAATATGTCACAATTGGGAAAAATTTGTAATCATATACATTTTTTTACCTTCTTTACTTCCTTTCAAGGTTAAATTTCAGAAAAGCTCAAAATTTATATTCGCATGAAGATTACACACACCAAAAATCAAGTTGATGTCTACATGTATTACAGAGAAATTAAAAAAAAGTAAATTTTATTTACCATCCAATTTACTTGGAATTTCATTTTAACCCATTAACCATTTATTACTCCATTTTAATCCTTTAAACTTGGAATTTCAAAAATTCCTTTCTGAGTGTTCAGTTACACACCATAAAAAGGAATGTGTTTAAAAATTTTCATCAATTTATCTTTAAGTAGTTTTTGCTGGGTGTTGAATGACTGATTATGATATTTTATTTTATGTATACAGATATATACACACACACATAAATATATAAATAACTGACATGTATATGGATACCTGTAGACTTTATACAGTGCATTTGAAAAGTTGCTGTGCAGGATGCATTAGAATTATGTGGTGCATTCTGTTCTTTCGGGGTGAGGTTGGTTGCCCTGTGGGTTCCTTGGGCGTTGCTCAGTAATAAACCAAGACATCCGTCGTTAAGTTGTGATTGAACATGCTAATTTTGTTTCATTTATTGGAAACAATAGATGTGAGAAACAAAATTGTTCTTTCGGTATAGGAATGTATTTTTCGTGAAGGTGACAAGTATACAATCCTTAGTAAATTTAGGGACACTAGTGAAAAAAATAAATAAAAGTAAATTCAGAAAATATTTATTTAATCAAATTACAAAATTTTGTGCCTACAAATAACATATTAATAGTTGATAGGCCCCTACCTCTGGCCTTCCTGCACTTGTCTGCACGATTTGGCATGGAATCGATGAGTTTCAGGCACTTTACCTTGTTAATACTCATCCAGAGCTGAGTACCATGGAACTTTAATTCAGCAAGGCTCTTTGGTTTCAGCTTCATCAGTCTTGTAGGCATTGTATTGCAAACATTCTCTGTATGGTTTATATCTGGACTCGTGTAGGCCAGGGCAATATTTCTACATCATGGTCCTGAAACCACCTTTTGGTTATTTTGATTTGTGTGCTGGAGTGCTAGCTTGTTGAAAAATGAAATTTTCTCCAAGTAGGTTTTTGACAGATGGCAGCATCACTTTTAATGTTTCACAATACTGAGCACTATTGATGGACCTTTAACAATTCTCATTTCCCCAGGACCATCAGACGTAATATAGCCCCATACTATAATTATATCTCCACCCTGTTGAATACTGGGAGCCACATATGCAGGCAAAAACTTCTCTGTCTTTGTGTGTTGTACTAAAATTTTTCTCTTAGGAAACATTTTGAAATGAGATTTGTCGCAGAAAACGACATGCCTCCATGCTTCTTTCAACCAGTAACGACACTGCCTACAAAAATCTAAGCGTGCTTTCTAGTGGATCTCTGACAAAAGAGGTTTTTGAAGAGCATAACATGACTTCAAACCTTTTTCACATAGCCTAGATGAAACTGTGTTAAAACTAATATCAACATTATAAATTTTCATGAAATTAGTTGCCAGTTCCTTGCAGCTTGCAATTCGGTCAGCTTTAGATAATGAATGTACGTGCACCTGCCTAGGAGATGTCTTTCTTGGCCTGCCACTTCGGGGAGCATCAACAACCGTATTCGACTCCTTAAATTTTTTCACGGTGTTCTCTACACAAGTTTTAGACACATCTAATGCTTCACCCATCTCACGATATGATCTGCCACTTTTAAACATTCCCACAATTTATCATTTAACATCAACACTAACACTTCCACACCCCATTTTTTTCAATCAAAAATAACTCGAAAAACAGTACTGACAAAAGTAGTAAACAGAAAAGTGTAGCTAACGCTATCTGTAGTAGAACAGTACTAGACTGAGCACATAGATAGTGCCAGCAGTGGGATTTTAAATAATTTATTATAAATTGTTTTTTCCCCCAAAATTGAAAATAAATCAACCCGCTCTCACTTTGACACAAAAGTTTTCTAATTTTTTAGTAAAAACCAGAAGTCTGGCTTTTACTAAAAACTCCCATTTTGTTGGCACTATTACATGAATACTTCATTTTAAGACTGTAACAGAAACTTTAAGGACAAGAACTGATATATACTACTTGTGATATATAAACCACTTAACAATATATATACTACTTTCTAGGGGTGTCCCTAAACTTATTGTAAGATCTGTACTGATTTAGTGAAATACAAGTTTTCATAAAAGTTTCCAAATACTCCTGTTCTTTGCCGCAATGCAGTTTGAACTCTTATCGAAAAATTTTAGGCAACAGGCTCTGCTGAATATTCTGATCGAAGTGAACATGATATTCTGACCCAGACTATGTGTGAACACATATTCTGACTTAGACTAAATGAACAGAAGCTACTTGATATTTCGAATGCTACAATCGAAAGTCCATCAAAGTCAGTGCATAAGTTAGCTCAGCAGCAGGATATTATTGGACTTGCTACTGCACGTAAAGCTGTAAGAAAAGAACAAAAACTTTTCCCCTACAAAGTAATGTGTGTTCAAGAACTGAAACCTACAGATCATGCCAAAAGACTAAATTATTGGCAAAGGTTTAGTCGTTTTATTGACCAAGATTCTTTAGATATCCTTGTCATTACGTTTGAGGCGACATTACAGATGAAGCGTGGTTTCATCTGGGAGGGTGTATTAATTCACAAAATACATAATTGTGGTCGACAACTAACCCCCATGAATTACTCAAATGATCTTTATACAAAGTGAAAATTGGAGTCTGGGTCAGTGTGAGTAGAATGCTCATTGTGGGTCCAATATTTTTTGAAAATACAGTTAATAATGATTCTTATTGTGCTGTTTTAATCAACTTCATTAGTCAGTTAAAAGAAGTGGAATTCAATCGCAGTTCGTTCCAGCAAGATGGCGCTAACAGGTCAAGGACTCTTTTATGAAATATCTTTGGTGAACAATTAATTTTGAGGGGTTTGCGATCTGCACAGTTGTCTGATCTGTCTCCCTCAGATTACTTTCTATGGAGGAAACAAAACAAGAACTGTATTGTAACAGACCACGCATGATTGACGAACTAAAAACCACAATAACGTTATACATACGAGCTATTCCAGTTCATCAGCTTGTTAAAGTGTTTGAAAAGGAATTGAAGTGTGTGCAGTGTTTTGAAAACAAATTAGATTTTGTGCAGTGTTGTATTGATGTTGGAGGAGGTTATTTTGAACAGATTTTATAAACTATTCCAGTTATTGTAATATCCATTTCTATAAATAATGAAATAAAAGTACAAAGTAATAATTAAGAAAGTTTTGTCATTGCACTTCCGTAATTCCAATGCACAGCAACTTTCTGAATGCTTAGTTTTCTGTTTAACACTGTACATTTTGTTTTTTAACCATTAAAAACAATAAGTGCAATATTATAGGGATAGTTGAATAGGATTAGTTAAGAAAGTCAAAAGTGACTGTCAACCACTTAAAACAGTTACACATTAGTGGCGTACTTTGTGTCAAGATTATAACTTGCTGCTCTTAGGGTTAAAAATGTATTAAATTATTTGTGTGCTTATGTATATATTAATTTCTCATACTGAGTTGTAACAATGTATGTAATGCATTGTTTCATAAAAGAGAGGTATGAATATCTCAATATCAATATTTGTTGTTTACATTGTTTGCCCCTAGTTTGATTATGACTATAACACTTATAAACACATGAGGTACAAGATGTACTGGTTATGGTTGTTTTTTCTAAGGGTCAGTCTCTTTGGTGAACAGACTGAAAGGGTATATTTGTAAGGCTAAATATTACTTGGATTATGGTGAGTTTGGCATGCTAACATGGTATAGTAATATTTGGCTCAGTATTTTTGAAAAAGGAGGCTGGAAACTGCTGTAGTTCATAATTTCCCTAGTAAGCCTGGCATAATGCACTTATTGTTGTTTAGAATGGTTATGTTGTTTTTGGAAGTGACTTGCGACTCAGGTCACCTACAACCATATATTTATGTTATCATATAAATTCAAAAATGTTAGTTAAGTAAATAAGTTTTAAAGTAATCTGTTTTTATTTTGTTACAGGTAATTAAAAGCTGGAGAACTTTCTGGTCGGTAGTAAATGAACTAAGTTAGGTAGTAATATACATAAGCTACAGCCATCTGGTATTTTATAGTTAAATTTGTAATTTTTATTCTTTTAATAATTTGCAATCTATGTCTTTTGGCAATTTCTCTAATCTATTACTATGTATAATATTAATTTTAGTTATTCTATTGCTTAACGATAAAGAGTTAGATGTTAATTTGTTTTTAATGCATAATCCAGGTTAATTATTTAATTATTTTTTTAACTGTGATTTGATACCAGCATAATATGAACATAATATTGTTGTAATTGTATTATTATAGTAATAATAATATATTGTTCTTTTCCATGTGTTTTTTTTTTATTTCCCATGTATGTTCATTAGAAATTTCAAAAACTGTACAACAAAACAAAAAGTTCAGTTTTAGTCTTCTACAGCCGTATTACCTATAAAACCACGCTTTCTTATTATGGATTGTATCATTTTGATGCGTTACAGAAAATACGGAATCTAAACTGATTAATGGCTGAATGCATTAACCAGTAACCAAATCAATAGTAATAGGCTATGCTATTTTTTAATCTTATTATTGACAATATCATAATGACTATTAGCAAAGCTTTATTTTAACCATGGCATTTTCATTCAAACATTTAGTGCAACAATTGCTTGCTATTAATTTTAGTTAAAACTTTATTATTTTATGTTTGTGACTAAAGTTTATTTTCTTATAGTTATGCAGTGTTTAGAAGGCATCGCTTAACCTTTTCCCATCACAATGATCCACAGTTGATTAGTAGCGCTCTGTGAAAACATGTTGGCATCTGATTGGCTCCCTTCATAGTCTTATGCTACCCTCTTGTGAAAAAAATTTCAAAAAATTACAGTATATTAAAGAGATTTAACAGATTCTGACAAAAAACCTTTACGATTGGATATTTTTTATGCCTGTAACAAAATAAAATTGAAACTGTACAAAATTTACGATAATTTAATTGCAGAATTGTTTTTGCGCATTTCTACCATGTTTTTTAGTAGTGAAATTTTTTTTTTTTGTTTGTGCGTATGAAACATAGTTTGCTGATTTTAAAAATAATACTTTTAACCAAATCGGTTGAAAATTGGGCAAAATATGATGAAAACCCCGTGTCATAAATCACATATGTTATATAGTAACATATGTTAGTATAAGTGAAAGTAGATTCAGAAAACTACCCACCGGGTTGGTCTAGTGGTTAACGCGTCTTCCCAAATCAGCTGATTTGGAAGTCAAGAGTTACAGCGTTCAAGTCCTAGTAAAGCCAGTTATTTTTACATGGATTTAAATACTAGATCGTAGATACCGGTGTTCTTTGGTGGTTGGGTTTCAATTAACCACACATCTCAGGAATGGTCGAACTGAGAATGTACAAGACTACACTTCATTTACACTCATACACATATCATCCTCTGAAGGATCTAAACGGTATACCGGAGGCTAAACAGGAAAAAAGAAAGATTCAGAAAACTACATTTTATAAAAATTCCCACCACTCAAAAGGCTATTCAGATTGACAAAAAACCATTTTTACTGTATACTGTTATTCATTATGAATCGATATGTGTTACATGTTTACCGATATCATTTGTCAGAAAAGATATTTATAGACCTCAAGTAAGGGTGACGTATTTATGACCACAAATTCCATTTTGTGCCGTATATCATAATCTATTATGTGTTTCAATACATCGATATGTTGCTAGTAAGATAAGCTATTTTTGTAAATAATAAATAAATCCATAATCCTCATAGCAATTATAATACACAAGTTACACAGACACACAAGCACATTTCTGAGAAAAAATGGTCATATTATTTCTAGTCTAAATAAAACATTTTACATCGTATAAACGTTGTTCAAATTGTGTAATAAAACTGATTCCTTTGTGAATATAAAAAATAATAACTGACTTAGGTGCCATATAAAATGATTTTGTAACAGCGTTTTAAATGACGCCATACATAACCAGTTCCAAGGCTACATGATCTGAAAAGGTTAATATTTATAATCCTTTGAGAGATGATTTTTGTAATTTTTATGTGTGTTTTAATATACATAGAATAATTTCTTTGTGTGTTTGCATATAAATTTTTTTAAAGAAAAATTATGTACATTTAAACCATATTGTACCTGTTTAGTGATGTATATTAAACTTGTTATACATGAATTTGATTTTAAAAAGCTCTAGTATTTGCTTAATAGTTAAAAAAATGTCAGTTGTGGCTGACAATAAAATTTATATGAACCTAAATCTGAATGAAATAGAATCTTAACATTAAATAGCAGTGACAAGTTTGATCTTGGTTGTATTTGTAAACATTTATTGACAGTTAAAATTCAATGATATCATTGTCCTTAATGCAGTTCTTAAATTGAGCATAATGTTGAGGTACCTAACCTCAATTAAGGTACCCTAACTTCATTGAATGAAGTTAGGGTACCTTAATTTTATATGAAAAGTTTGAATGTCTTTAGGAGTGTGGAGGAGGGTGATATTTGTTGTTGGGCGACATTGATTTTGTGTATATATATTGTTTATTTATGTGCTTTGTTGTTCATCTTTTTTTTTACAACCAAACATTTTATTAGCCTGCACTGTTGGGGATTACTTATTAGCTGTGGGACTACAACAGGATTATCATAAACTATAAAAATATGACACTGAGCTGTACTTTGCCACATCATGTAACTGGTTTGAATCTTGCAAGTTTCCTTTGTTCTGATTATTTTAAGATATTAATGTTTTATGTACAAAGAATTTTTCTAAAGAGATTAAGGAAATTCTTCTAGTACAAAAATTTCCATGTAGAAGTTTTCTGTTTAAACGCCTAATTATGATAAAATGCTTAAGTCTGGGTAAATTAACCCCAACTGTTTTCTTCCTTTAAGTCTTTAAAAGTCATGTTAAGTTATGTAAAAGTTGAGTGTTTAGCCAGAGTGGAAGCTGACACAATTTCCATAGATCTTCTTAATGGAATAATGGGGTGATGATCGCTTCCGTTTCAGGATGTGTGATTGGGTTGGTTCATCAACTTCCACAGGACTATATATTTACAATTATTTTCAAAGGTTATGTCTGTTCTTAAGATGAACTAATCTTGGGGATGGAAACTTTAATCTCCATAGACATCTAATGGTTTAGAATCATAAATTTGTGCGTTAAACGTAAGATGTTCATCGTATGTATAATTGGTATTTTATTTTAGTTTCAGTAAATTGTTCCAATAGACATTTTGCAAACTGCTGCGACTAAAACCTATGTATTTTTTTAACCACATCAATAATGTTTATGTGAATATTTTCGTACTTACATTTATGTTCATTAATATAAAAAACACTTTTTGAATAGAGTGATTTTACTTTTGTTTATTTATTTATCTCTGTTTAAAAACATTGGTTAATTAAGTTTTTTTTAGCTTTTTTACAAGTTCTTTATCTGGGCCAATACTAAAACTGTAAATTTTAAGCTTCTTGGTGGATATAACTTAAAAATCTCAACTAACAACTGTCTAATAAATATTCATCAAAGGAATTCACTCCAAAATTCCAATTGCATTCGCATCATGTTTTTGTCTTCATCATTTTTGTTCTTTGTACAGTTATTCTGTGTTATTAATTCTTCTGAAGTTTTTTTTTGTTAGTTATTCACCAAGTTTTTTTTTTATCAGATGAATTAACATCCTGAATTTGTAAGTTATTTTGTGTGCAACAGACAATTTGAGTCCAACAGCACTCAATATACACCTTTTTCCGCAAACAGCATTTGACCATAATTCTTTTCACTATATGTTTATATATCCAGTACAATAACAGAGTAACTATAATAGGATACAGTCCTGTAATATATGTTTATATATTCTGGCTCCATAGGGGAAGACACCCTGTTCTGGCAGTTTTGATCGCCACACCACCCCCTCTGCACCTAGCCCTTATGGGCTTTACCAGAGATACAAAACATCAGTAAAAAATTATTTTACTTATATGCTTATTTATATTTATAATTTGGTTACAATAAATTAACTATTAATTACTGCACCAAAAAAATTGTCTGCTGTTAAAATATAATGTTTTTACCTATCTCATTTGGTACCCATCTTTTTTTTAGTCTGGAGAAAAGAAAAAAAATTTCTCTGGAGTGATAATCTTTTTTCTATTGACAATCATGGAGAATGTATTGACTCTGAGGCTTAGTGATTCATGGATAATATACAAGCTACTGTATTCCATGAGAACATGGAAACTGCAGCTACATTTTATCAGTTACAAGTGGATTGCTGAGAGGCTGCATTGAAGTGACAAGAGTGGGTTACCATGTTTCGTAAATGTTGAAAATTACATGACTGAATTTGGTGAATGAACTTGATAATAATTAGAGCAAAGTATACTGTTACTGATTGTAATAGCATTGAAGCAATTTTGTGGAAATTTTACAATAATGAGCAAAAGCATGTTAAAATATTAAAAAATTTATTAAATTTGATTATAATTGGGAAAAAAAATTAAAATTTAATTCATTAATATTAATTTTATTAGAATTTCTCTCGATTTTCTAAGGAAAGTAAAGAAATCATTTTCATTTACTCTAATAAACACTTCTCAAACTAAAATACTTCTTATTTTCAATTTTGATTGACTAAGTTTAGAATGATGAATTTAATCCAAATTTTCACTGAAATAGTTTTAACGCAGAACATTATATTAACAACTAGAAAGAACTAAGATATAAATTTTGGGTAAAAAATTAAAATCTAGCTGTGTATTGCTTCCAGATATTAAATTTATTGGCAAATACCATGATAATAGTAGGCATAAGACCAAACATAATGAAATAGCATTAAACATTTAATATAAAATGTTTTTTTTATCACATCTGAAATCAGAATAAAAGAGATTTTTATTATCTTGTGCCAAGTGATGAATGTTTGTAAGGATATTTCATATTTACAAATCGTCTAAGTGATATGGTTTTAGCACTTTCTTTTAAATATATTAGGTGATGATTATTACAAACAACATTCAAAGAAGTTGAATTGCATTTGCTGTTTGGTGAAGCAGATATAGATTATGAAAGGATGATTCGTGAAAAGGAGAATGTTATAGAAGTATTGTGCATGAAAATTAATTTGGTTTAGCATTGGTTTGGGCCTAATTTAATTAATTAATTAAAAAACTAATTATTTAATTAATTTGGTTTTACCATTGGTTTGTGAAAGAACTTTATTTATTTTCTCTTGATAAATCCTTGTTTTTTTAATGCTTTGCAATATAGGAACTTCCAGAACTTGTATTAACTCATTTGGAAATTCCAAATAGCCAAGTGGATCTTCTGATCTATAGGATATCGACTTTCTGATTATTAACAAGCATTAAAACTGCTATTCTTTAGGCATTTGCAAGACCTATTAATATATCGTGGAGAAGGATATGAATCTTTGAACATTTATTTTGATCACTTATTGGGATATTATCATGAAAGACAATAATGTTCAAGTAGTCACCTCACATTAATGTAAAATATATGTAACAGATAACTTGAATGTATGTAACCCTACATTTGAGAATGTTCTTTGGGACAGTTGGGATGTATAAAGAAATTATTGCTATACTGTTGGTAACAGATTTTTTTTGATGTAGAATGCTCCTTTTGTTTAGTGAAGCGATATTTATTTTTGTTAATATATAAAATGAGTTTTCACAAGTGCAATGAACTTTTATTTTTAAAAAAATTATCTGTGAATAAATTTTTATACACAAGTAGAAAAAACATTTCCTGTCACTGGTGTGTTGAATACAAAATATTTGCTCAATCACTTTTATAAAGTGGTGGGTTTGAAGACAGTGAATGTTGATTGTCTTTCACTGTTAATGGCCAAAGTTTTTGATGACAAAACAGATTGATGCAGTCTCCTGGAACGTTGGGTAAACTATCTTCTTGGATCAGAATTTCTAAAATGGTAGTTTTAAGAGCGATATGATATTTGAAATTATGACTTTAAAAGTCAATGTCATTAAAAACCAGACAAAGATAAACGGATAACTTACTGAAAGTGGTTTCACTTGATTAATGAAAGTATGGATACAATATTAGATAATGCTTTATTTCAGTGATGAAGCATAGTTTCATCTGAGTCTTCATTAAGATACAAAAACAAAATTTGGAAGGTTGCAGTTAATATTTAAACAATCTTCTTTATATAATGAAAAGGTTGGTGGTATTCATTTCACTGAAGCATTTTTTCTTTTTTTACACCAAGAAGTATAAATAAATACACTTATTTGGTAACCATAAATGTTTACTTCAATAAAAATGTATCTATCAAGGAAATTTATTGCATTTTTGAACTTGAAAGTAAGTATTGCTTTATACACTATAAAGTACAGTAGATAAAATAATGAATTTTTTATGACTAGTTAAATAGGATTATGGGTTCAGGTCTGTGTTTCTTGATCTTGCATTATACAATACTTTTCTCAGGGTGCAATTGAAAATTACTACATATAATAATAAATCCTTAAAGTGAAATTAAGTCCACAAATGTGATTAACAGTAAATCTGGACGACGTCGTCATGGATTTGGCCACAGGGCTGATGACATCATTGTGACTTCCCTTATTTATGCTCTTTTAAGTGGTAGGGGATCAAGCAGCAATACTTATTAGCAACGATTCATTCACCTTCATATCACCTCAAAGAAGGCTTGAATTACGTACTCATGGCTCAGTTTACCATCCCTTTCTTAAATAATTTTTTTATACATTTTTTCTATACTATTCAAATTTTCTAACAATTTTTGTTGCAGTTTTTATTTTATCTTTTTTTTCTATTAGAATTTAAGTTGAACATAGGAATATTGAATATAAGTTCTTCATTGAAAATCAGCCCAGCAATACACCAAAACAGATAAGTTCATCTTTTCATTGTATTTTTCCAATGATTTATTAATACTAAACAATTTTTATACGTAACTTTTTTAGCACAACTTCACATAATCACTAGTTATGTACTGTTTTGGATATTTATAAAAAATTAAATTTAAAAATTCTGTCCCATAATGAGTATAGTTCTTATTTTATATCATGTACGTGATTTTAATTTCTTTGAAAATATCTCTTTATCTTAATTGATTCATCACTTTTACATATTCTTGTTTGAATTTCATAATCATTTCTTATAAAAATCTGTAAGATTATTTCTGTGTTAACATTCCTGATTATTTCAACTTCATTTGACAATTCTGAGCTGCCAGGCCCTTAACACTTAAAAAAAACTTATCAGAGAGTTTTTTGTAAGTATTTAAACCCAAACACTTAACTTATAAGAGAGTGCTGTTCCCGTCATTTGACGGAATGACGTAACTACCGAGAAATGCGGACACGACATTAGACGGATTTCATATTTACGTGTTATTAAGTGTAATATCCCGTCAAAAGACGGGATTTATTCATCTCCTCTACTTTTTGTATACATTTTAGTACCTAAATAAGGCACGGAGTGCGCTTTTGGTAATATCGATTTGGTATCGTGCAGTTACAATCGTTGAAATTACGTGTTGTAATTGAAAACACGTAATTTCACGTACCGTGAAAACACTTTCTAGAGAAAATTCCGGTGCCACCAGGAAAAAAAAGGTGTCAGAATGTGCAAGGTTTGCTCTGAAAAAGGGAAGAAAGAAAATGGGAAAGTGACAAGAAAGGATACATCATTTCACTGTTGTGAATGCAAAATCGCTTTATGTAAAGATCCTTGTTTTAAAACTTTTCAAAAAAAAAATTAACTGTAAATTAATTTTTTGTTTTTAAATTTTTTTAAAAGTAAAACTATTTTGGTGTAGGCCTACTGTAATTTTAATAAATATTAGTGTTTAAGTGTGAACCGAATGTAAAAAAAAAAACTTTTTACTTAAAAACAGGCTTTCAAAAATCTGCTGTATCTTTTTAGTCATAAATGGTAGAAGTATATATATTATTTGAAACTAGAAGATTTGAAGATTTCAGTCATGGAAGTACCAATTTTATATTATTTTTAGTTCTAAATTTACAAATATAAGCAAAAATGGCTCTACAAACAGTCACATTTTGATACCCCCAGCACTCTTAAGTGTTAAAAGGAATAAATAAGAGAAACGTGTCTGTTAATGCAGAAGAAAGAATCTTGTTATTGGAAGAAGTGTTTAATTTCCTAATGAATTCAGATATCAAAGATTCTGAAGATGAATGCAAACCTTCTGACAGCAAAGAAGAGGAAGACAATCTGTTAGGTAATATAATTGTCGTTCCAGAACCTATTATTGGTAATCAAGGGACAATACCAGAGAATCTACTGATTAGCTGGCAGATGGAACATCCTGCAACCACACCAATTGCCTTTACTGGCAATCCTGGGCTTAGAGTTATGCTGGCCGGCCAGGATCCAATGGATTATTTTTATCTTATCGCAAATGATAATTTTTTAAATTTAATTATTTGAGAAAGTAATTATCAGGGGGAACAACTAAAATTACAAAACAATTCTCCATTTTCATATATTTTCTTGTGGAAACTGTTTGCAAGAGAAGAGTGAAATTTTTTTGGGACTTTTGTTTCTTTCGGGTCACTACCCAGCACCTAGTTTTATCACTTCGGCAGATTAATAACTTATATGATTTTCCAATTATGAGAAAAAATATGGCCAGAGATTGCTTCATGATAATTCTTAGGGGCCTTCATTTTGCACCTAATCCTGCCAATGGTGAGGAAATTCCAGCAAATCCATTATACAGAATTAGACCTTTAATTGACATTTTTCACACAAATATGTCTCGTATACATTATCTGATGAGAGAGATGAGTCTTGACAAGTCCATGCTCCTGAGTAGAGGTCGTCTGTATTTTCACCAATTTATACATCCCAACTTTGTAGGGGAAGACACTTGCCTAGTGACATTCCGGTCGCCACACCCCCATCCCTAGCTCTGATGGGCTTTAATGGGAGTCGTCTATCGCCCTCTGACTTTTTAATACATAGTAATAAAAATTCAAGGGGAGAAATTGAGCAAGGTTACACCAAGAAATGTATCTTTGTATTCAACAAACTCCAGATAATAATCATTTCTTCTCAATGCAGTGCACAAATGACAACAGTCAAAACCAGATCTGGAAAAGAAAACGATAAGCCTGAGTCTATTGCAAAATATAATGAAAGTATTGGACAGAATTGATTGAGCAGATCAACTTGTGGCTTGCTACTCCCCTGGAAAGAAAAACTTTGCGATAGTATGTAAAAATTGCTATTCATATTTTTCATATGATTATTAGTAATGTGTGTTTACTGTATAAAACACATAGACCTAATAAGAAATGACATTGTTAAAATTTCAGGACTGTGTTATTGCAAAATTAGTCTATATTAACCAACAGAAAATAAGGCCGGAACCAGCAGTTTATTGAGGCACTGTAAGTCCCAAATTCATATTCCATGGAAAAGAATGAAATTGGTAGAAAACCCTGGGGGAAATTACGAGTGTGCACTCAAAAAAAAGTTAAAAGAGAATTGTTTTGAAATCTACCATAAGTACATTTAGGCTAGTTTACATTTAGTTTTTTATTGTTATTATTTCCATTTTAGTATTGTATTATATTTATTACTGCTTATGTTATTCCTTTGAACTGTTTTTTTCTGTACTGTGCTGTATGTATTACGATTGTATTTGATAAAATATTAACATTTTGTTTATTATAATAAAATTAATTATTATCAATTTTGATATTTTTATTTTACTTCTCACCCAGTTTAACAATTTACACTATTTTTGTCTATAAAGTTAATAACATCTAATATGCTTCTATTGCTATAGCTTGTACAGCAGGAATAAAACTAATGAAAAATATAACACTATAATTATTTTTTTGCTACTTGTCATTTTCTACAAAATAAGCCATAACACGAAGATTTATATTTAAATTTAAACAAGCCTATATTTTGATTAAGAATATAACTTATTTCGATGTGATAAATATTTCATTATTTACAAATAATAGCAGACTGTAGTGGAAGAACAGATGATATTTAGTCAGATGATTGTTAGGTCTGTATTCTGTGGTGGGCAATGTCACTGTGGCGTTTTAAATATTTTGTCGGTATCCACCAAAAAAGTATTACTAAATAAAAAAAACCAAATATTAACATTGATAAAGGTCTTAAAGATGTGAATTTAAAAAAAAAGAAATCAGCCACATTGTTCGGTTTCTTAATACCCCACTAGCACTGAATGTGTTAAAAGAGTAAAGTTTGTGTAGATATAGACATTTCCATCTATTATAAAATTGTGCTGTAAAAATTAAATTTATATTTAGTTTCCAAGTTCAGTTGTTACTTCTTAATAATCTAAAACCACTTATTGTATAGGTGGAAGTTAGAAAACTATTGGTTTGAAGAGTAATTAAAACATTTTCTGTTGTGTTGTGGTTTCAACATAACACAACTGCTTATTTAAGCAGAAACATTCTGTATTGATCACACTCATGTATATTGACAGGAGGGGTTTTTTTATTTCACTTCATGCTGCCACTTTTCAGTTTTGCTTTATTTTTACTAATTGCTATATGTAAAAATCTCATCTTGACATTCTTTACTAGAGAAAATGTTTTAAAAGATTAACAATAGAAAAATGCTTTTGTTCGTAATATATCAGATAGTTCATTTGGATTGATTATATTGATTGTTATCATCAAAGCGACTGTTTTGTGATAGCTCTCCTGATTTTAATCCAAAATAAGGTTATTTTTTATTTTGATTTCAGTATCCATGTTTCATACTTCGTTCATTTTGATTCAGTCAGATGCAATATTACAAGAGCAAGGCCAGCTGTTTCTGGACCAAACCTAATTGTCATTATCCATATCGCTTACAATGGTCACATGGTAGTCTAATATCATTAGTTTTACTCTTATTAACTCGCTCTTGGACTATATATGCGAAATTCATGATATGGAACCTTTCAGTCAAATTTTGAAGCACTTCTGCATATCCATTTGCTCTGAAATTTTGCATACAGGTTTGCTCCTGATGACAACACATTTTACAACATTTTCAAGTTGCTAAGATGCCTCAAGTTGCTAAGTGGAAAAAAATGCCCCTTGAATTTATACAACCTCATTTACATGCATATTTCTTAGTGAAAGAATTATCCATGTTTGTGATATTGTTTTGATTGATTAAATTGAACAAAAGTATTTTTTCTACGGCTGAGGCAAAAATTGAAATTTAATATAACCGTAACATTAATTATTTATGCCCGAAGATTCATGATACTTATCAGCTAGTAAATAAAAGTCATTACTCCTTTTTGATCGTAAGTGAGAAGTGCGCATTTTCCCTGTGTAGATTACAAACTAAGATCAAAATCACCTTAAAATTGCAAAAAAATAACTTTTTATTTTTTAACTCAAAATCAAAAAAGTAATTTTGCTGCTGACAGAACTGGAACACGCGACCACAGACACGGAGAAAGAAATTGCCTGCAACACACTCTGGATGGACAAAAAAATTTGTATGAAAAGTATGAATTCGAAATATGAAAGGGCTGTGTGCGAGCAGGATGTGCTGAATCCAAAAATAAATTGCTGCATGCACATCTAGATTACGACAAGAATCAAATGCAAAAAAAAATTTCTTCTTCTTCTTGCTCCAGTTAAGTGTATATGAGTATACTCAGTAATATTTTAAGATATATGAACTTTTAAAGCTGCCTGTACTCTTGTCTGTGGTATTGGAAATTGGAGCCATGAAGACTTCAAATGATCGCTCAAACCTGTGCGCTAGCGCAGCTGTAAAGTATAAACTTATGAAAACTAAAAAGTAGAAAATAAAAATATGTAAAAAAAAATTTAAGATAACACTTAAATTAAACTAAAAGGTAAAAAATAATTTTAGGACGGTATCTCAGAATGAATTTGACAACAACTTTTGATGGTGATATGTAAGATTATGTGAAAGTCATAACTTCACAAGTTAAAAATTTGATATTTTTGCCAATTTTTTCATGTGTGATGAAGGCTGAAAGAGTAGGGTGCAAAGATTTGTACTTTGACATGAGCACCCCGACTCTTTAGGCTATTCATCACACATGAAAAAATTGGCAAATATCAGATTTTTAACTTGAAGCTATGACTTTCACATAATCTTACATATCTCCATCAAAGCTTGTTGTCAAATTCATTCTGAGATACCGTCCTAAAATTATTTTTTATCTTTTAGTGCGTTTAATTTAAGAGTGGTATTTTAAAACCTTTTTATACATTTTTCAAAAGTTAATTAAAATAATACAGCCAAGCGTATGAAATTTCCTTAGACCATTGCACTGAGATACTTTCTGATCAATGACCAAAATTTTGGTTTAATGTCAAATGTGCTGGAGCTGGTTCCCCTTGACATTTTTATTCTGTGTGTGTGTATCTGTGCAAGCATGCGCATTATACTTAATTTCTCAGTAGAAAGTAATTCTGAATTTGCATCAAGCATACATCATTTTTGTAATTTTTTTTATAAAAATTGTTAAGGTACAATGAATATAACACAATGTATTTATTCAAAGCACTTGAGGAAAACGTGGTAGCATATCATTCCATATGTGTATGATTATTACATAGAGGTCTAATTTCAAAAAAATAATAAGTTATTAAACTGGTCAACATGATTTTTGTCTCACAAGTACTAATAGGTGTACTTAATTCGGTTTTTTATCTTGTTTTCAAATATGTATTTGGAATTTCTCCACCCACAGTTTTTTTGTTATTTTAAAATGTTTATGTGCCCATTGTCAAGTAGAAGCTCCTAGAGCATTGTAAATATGATGGCACCAAATGAGCTAACTCAAAGGGTAGCATTACTACTGTTATGCAGGTTCAGACGTGTACAAACATGATCCAGTGTAGCACACATTCATCAGAACTATGCCAGTTGTGCGGTAGTAAACCGGTAAACACATCATTGTGAGTGCTTTGTTTGTCTGAATTATTGTGTATTACATATTTACAACTTCATTTCTTTTAATTAGTCATTAGTTACAAAACACCTAGAGTTTGTTTAAATCATCCTAACAATTTTTGTTATGTAAGTAGTAAAGTGATGTTCAAGTCCCAAAGGTGAAACCCTACTCCATTAATAAAAAAGGTGTTATTAACTTTATTTTGGGTGTAAAGTTAGGGACCAAACAAGGGCCTGGGCCCCACATATCTTTTGTTTATCGTGTTCTAGGCTTCTCACTAGATGGAAAAATGGCACACCACATGCCATTTGCTATCCCTATGATTTGGAGGGAACCCAAAGATCACTCTTCTGACTGTTATTTCTGCTTCACAATCATTAAAGGGATTATCTCAAAATCAAAACATAAAGTGGTGTACCCTAATTTACAATCTGCAATGAGACCAGTTCCACGCTGCGAAAAATTGCCCATACCAAGCCTCCAGAACATGTGACATTAGGTGAAGAGAGCTCAGAGTCTGATGGAAGTAAGGAAGAAAAACGAAACAGATTCTGGTGATACAACTTTTGAACAAAGCGGTTCATCTGAGTCTCATTTACTGTCTCAAGAAAATCTTAATGATCTCATACGAGATTTAAAGTTATCAAAAAAAAAAAAAAAGTCTGAAATGCTCACTTCCCGGCTAAAAGGATGGAATGTTCTTCAAAAGAATACAAAGATATGTACTTATTGTAATCATCATTCTGAATTTAAAGACTATTTTTCTGAAGAAAATGGCTTGGTGTTTTGTAATGACATTTCTTCTCTTATGGAGAAACTGTAATGAATGTAACCCAACAGAATAGTGCTTGTTCATTGATTTCTCTAGTTAGTTTAAAGCTGTGCTTCTGCATAATGGCAATAAATTCCCATCAGTACCTGTAGCTCACTGCACTAGTATGAAAGAAACATATGAAAACTTTAAATTTATATTCGAAAAGCTTCAGTATGCAGTGTATGAATGGAATATTTGTGGTGATTTGAAGGTATTGCACTTATTCTTGGTCTGCAGCTTGGTTAGACAAAGTACTGTTGTTTTTTGTGTGAATGGGATAGTAGGGACAGAAAAACAATTTCACTGGAAAAGAATGGCTTAAACACGAATCACTCATTCCTGAATAGAAAAATTGAAACATGACCGATTGTATCATCCTAAAAATGTGTGTTTACCTCCATTACACATCAAACTAGGGTTAATGAAGAATTTTGCCAAGGCCATGGACAATAATCATGGTTTCATGGACTAAAAGCAGAAGTTTCCTAAAATTATTGACGCAAAAATTAAAGAAGAAATATTTGTGGGTCCACAAATACAATCACTAATGCATGATGTAAAGCTTGAGGAACTACTGATTCCACTGAAGAAAGCAACTTGGCAACTATTCAAAAATGTAATTCAGAGTTTTTTGTGAAATCGAAAGGTGGAAAATTACTGTGATATTGTCAATGATTATAAAAATTCAGGTTGTAATATGTCCTTAAAAGTACACTTCCTGCACTTGCACCTAAATTTCTTCCTGGAAAATCTTGGCGCAGTAAGCGGTAAGCACGGGGAACACTTTCATCAGGAGATTTCAGCTATGGAAAAGAGGTATCAAGGCAATTGGAATCCTAATATGCTGGCTGATTATTGTTGGACCATTAAGAGGGATGCTCCACAGGCGAAATTTAGCAGAAAATCATCATTTCTTACTTTCTAGGCAAGTCAAATGTTTGAATATTGTGTAGTTAAGAATACAGAAAGTATTAAAATGTTTGAAATTATAAATGCCTGTCTCTTGGAAACCTTGTGTGATGGGGAAAAACCGATATATTTCAATTCAGGAGAAAAAAATACTATCAGAATTACATATTTTTCTTGCTGAGACGAAGAAAAGTTTTCTTTGTTCCCCATTATTATTATTAATAAAAAAAATCTTGTTCTGGGTTAAAATCAGAAGAGTTAAGTATCACAAAGCACTTGTTTTGACAACCACAATCAACATAGTAATGGTTCTGAGTCAGCTACCCAACATTATTCTGAAAAAGGCATTTTTCTATTGTTAATCTTTCAAGAAATTTTCTGTAGTAAAAAATGTTCAAGTGAAATTTTTGCATAACAATTACTAAAAATAAACCAGAACTGAAAAGCAATAGCATGAACTGAAAAAATTTGCCTTTTTAAATTTCATTTGATAATAATATTTAGTTATTTCATGCAGAACATGATTTAATTGGAGATCAAAATTACACTGTATTGAAAGATACAAAAATATAAAGAAAGGTATGAAAAGATGCTGTGAATACGCTATTTGTAACATTTTTCATACCATACACCATGCTCTTAGTCATAGTTTGATTATACCTTTATAATAACCTTATTTATAGTATCAGATCTTGAAGTAATTTTTTGGAAGCAGTATGATTAGTTTAGAGTACTTAATAATAAGACAGTAGTGTACTGAAACAGTTTTATTAATTGATGCATAAAATGTTACAATGTTGTTTAATTGAAAGGAATATGATATAAAATTATTTATTATTCTGTATATAAATACATCAAATTTTAATTAAAGAACTATCTTTATTTGTTTATAATGAAGTAAATAAATTATGTAATTTATTGAAAGAGTTATAACAAGTGATAAATAATTAAGCTTGGTACAGCATATAAATATTTTCAAACTCGCTAGGAGTTTGCAGTGTTCAAACAGTGTTTAGAAATTCTTCATCACTTTTTGTAATTTAATGCTAATACTGTGTTATGTTAAAATATAGATTGGCTACAATAATCATAATATGATTATTTTTGTGGTCACTGTGTAAAAACGAAATTTATTGATGAAGTCTATTATTAAACTTAATATGAAACTGCATCCAATCAGCATCTGTCTTGCGCTGTTACTTAGTCTATAAATAACTAATTGAGTTCTGTAGCATTTTGTACCCTATGATATCAGTTTACTGATATCTTTCTCTCAAATATTTTCAATGTGTAGAAATATTCTATTCCAAAATTAATGCATTAAGACAGGAATTTAATGCATCAGTTTATTATTCATAATCCAATACTGAATGTATCTTGAAAATTTGTCTGATAAATTAATTTTGATTTCTTTCTGTTCTTATCAGAGGACCATTATGACGTTGATTGTATTACTCATTAAATGTAGCTGTCACAGTAAATCAAATAGTATATTAGCGATTAATTAGACTATTATACTATTTCTAAGATCCTAATCAGTAATCTTTTCTTTAGATTTTCATTAAAATTATTTTATCAAAGTGAATAGCAATCTACAAAGGTAATAAATATTTGTGAATATATAAAACAGACAGATATTGTAAGATAGTAAGTGTGGTGGTAAGTTATTATTGTAGATTATGGTGCGAAATTTTATCCTTTTAATGGTATGTTACAAATAATTTTGATGTTTTATTAGTTTTAAGTCATTAGAGAAATCTGTAGACTAGCAAAACTTAGCTTAATACACAATTATCAGTCTATAATATACAATAATTTTTGGTTTTAGTTCATTCTTAATAGTTATCTTTTTTCATGATGACCTTATACATTGGAAAATAAATTTTTGTTGTAAGAAATTTAGAAAATTCTTACAATACACATTGTTTTAGTAGGTATATGTTGCATGTTTTAAAGAGAATGTCATATTGCATTGTTCTAATACTATCTTTGGCATTTAAAATTTAGTAGCAAAGATGATATAAAGGAAGAAAAACATGATGTGCATTTATATAAAGTCATGGTTAAAAAGATCATATTTAAAAATGACTTGCATCGCTAGAATTTCAATGCCATATTTTGAACATATATTCCTTTTAATATCATTGTATGTTCAATTTTAAATAACTATACACTAAAGGTGGCATTAGTGTCATCTGCAAACAATAAACCGCAGAAGTAAAGATGATATTAATAAGAATGTGGATTGTCTTGTAGAACTGCTGAGTGATGTTGCAATTGGAATACATTGATCACTTTTAAGACTTCTTTTGTTTCCAAAACTGTCAGTGGTTTGGATGCATGCTTCCACTTCCTGAAAAAAAAATTATTTTTATCTAGTCATTTACTTATATAACTGGTGAATGTAATGCAATTGTTGGATTGCATGTAATGTGAATCAAATTTCATTGTTAATAAATGTGTTGGCACAGTACTAGCATTAAATGCTTAAATTCCTTTATGGAAGATTGATAGATAACTGTAGCTGTATTTCTTAAATTTTAATGCTAATGCTTCAGTTTAGTCTCCTGCTTGTGGTGTGTTGTGCTGTAATTAACAATACCTATGCTTGGTGAATGTAGGACGTAACAATGTATACTTGTACATTATCACTTCATATCTTGGCAAAGTTTTGTGTATCGTATGATTAACTTGTAAACAAATTATCAATCTGTTCATTTATATTAGGTTGTTACTTTCCTAGATCCTCAGTTAGTAGGACTACTTAATTTTAAAAGGTTCTAAATATCTTCACTGGACTAGATTAATTTTCAAGATAAGAAATGATTAAATTTAATTATAGTAACAATAATTACTTTTCTTAGCCTTAAAAGCGCTTTCTTATAAAGAATGAATATTTACAAAAAAAGTACTGTAATTAATTTTAACAAACACATTTTATTTTGAAAAGGAACATTTTATTAAAAATCATTTGGCATAATTTCTGTGTAATAGAACAGACCCTATCTAAAAATCAAAAAAATATATTTGACCATAATTGCATCACAAACATGAAATTCAAAAAGGTTGAGTTAAAACAGGACTCTCACTAAAAAAGAAAAAAATTGCTTTTGCATTTAATTGAGTTAAAATAGTTTGTTTAAAATGTGACATCACCATTCCATATTTACACACAGTATCTATAAGTTGGTCTTTGCTTGTGCATCTTATGATTTATAATAGTGCTTATGTAAAAATCTAATATAAAAAAAGCAGTTTAGCTATATTTCTGGACAACAAAGCAATTCTGTTATGATCTAAAGCTTTGTTGTGCTGTACTTGTACAATGTTAATGGGAATAAAAATATTATCTATTGCAGTGATGTGATCATTATACCCCTGTACGAACTCACTTGTTATAACTGTTCACATTACATAACCATTTTGGATTTTCACACAACATATGACATCACCTTTAAATTTCTAAAACTTAGTTTCAAAGAAACTGAAATGAAATTCTCTGTAAATTTTGTGCTCTCAACTTCACCAAGCTTTGCTGACTATGTATATGGTATGTGGATAACACTAACAGTGATATTTATTTAAAAACTGCTATGATTGAAAACTGAATACTATTAATCATTCTTCTGCTTGACTGGGCATTTATTACTGTTGCATTTTAAAAAGCTGTAACATCAGTGTTGAAACAATTTGGAATAACATAATATATTCTCACAAAAATGAACGTAAGGAAGATATTGTAATAATCTATGATTATTTAATTATAGTGCATACTTCATTACTTTACTGTGTTTTGTTCCATTCAATATATGTAGTAAGTGAAAATTTACTGAATATTTTATCAGTCTACTTAGATTAAAAATATTCATTAAAATATTGGTTAAATGCTTATTATTTATTTAAATGGTAAAATAGAAAAATATACCTCATTTGAAAATATTTTCCTTAGTATAGCTGATCTGGAATCATATGGTAATGTTATCTCCTGTAGAACTTTTTGACTTGTTGTTTCACGAGCAAAAACCATAAATTCTGATACATCTTGCTTTGTATTTACGAACCATGTAAGTTTCATATCACTGTTTGATATTCTACATAAAAGAAACAGTAAAGTTTTGTAAACAAATTTTCATAATAATTAAACTAGCTTCTGTATTTTTTAAATGCGTAATTGAAAAATAATGATGATAACAAGTCAGTCTGCAGTTAATTATTTAAATTAAGTATATCTTCTTTCTTTTCCTGTTTAGCCTCCAGGAATTACTGTTCATGTATTGCTTCAGAGGATAAATGAGAATGATATGTATGAGTGTAAATGAAGTGTAGTCTTGTCAGTCTCAGTTCGACCATTCCTGAGATGTGTGGTTAATTGAAACTCAACCACCAAAGAACACCATTATCCACAATCTAGTATTCAAATCCGTATAAAAGCCTTTCAGCTGATTTGGGAAGATGCGTTCATCACTAGACAACCTGGTGGGTTATAAGAAGTATATCTACCTACATTATTCATTACAGAAAAGACAAAATTAAATTATTCCTTGGAAATTCTTTTTTAAATCTCAATTCTTTTACTGTTAAATTAATTTAGACTTCAATTGCAGATTTAATCCTGACTATTTCAGCCTACATCATTTAATTCATGATGTACCCATCTCTTCATGGGATTTTATTCTAAGCATAATTAAACTAATCACATTTTATGTTAATTTCCATATATTTGGAATGCAGAATTCAATTTCTTATATATTGACACTGTATAGAAATAATTGCTAAATAAATAATTAAGCAAATGGAATCCCAGCAGTAGAATATAAAATTAATTTTTTGCACATATTTTTTTTCTTTGGTTACTTTCACAGAGATCTTTATTTAATCAGTTTTTTTTTTAATATGCATAAATTATATATTAGTGACTAATAATTTTGTACTACTATTTTCAGCAGTCTGTAAGGAATTACAGCCTAGTATTCTGTATAAGCAGAATTGCTTATACATACAGTTAATGACTTTTACATTAATTTGTTTTAATGCTTACAGTTAATTGCTTATTTCATACCGTACGTATTTAGTATTAGAATGTAAATATTGAAATCTATTAAATGGGAATATGTAATTAAATTTTCTTGTACATATTCCATTTCTGATATTTTTTTTAATGCTGTATTCATCAAATTTATGTTTGTTTTATACTGTAACATTTTAATAAGAAAGAAGTTTTTCTTTTCCATTTATGATGTTGTGTAACATATTTAATATTCTTTTCATTAATATTTGTTTAAACAACTTTTCTTGATAATAGTAATATATCAATTGTAAACTCAGTATTTAGAAGAAAACCAAGACAAACATTTTTTGTTATTTATTAAATGTTTAGGCACCTTGAGTGATTAGAGTCAAAATATATTACGTACCTAGTATAACTCGTACATAGGAATTACAATACTGTTGTATATGTCTTATTTTTTAATTGTTTTTTGCTTCAAATAATGGTTAAAAATTTACCTTTGAACTTGTCTGAATTTTATATCTGGAGTTACATGTAAGTCTGGATCTGCCAATTCTTCTGAACAAACAAGTGTCTCTTCTGATAATTCTAGCAGAGTTCTGTTTTCAAAATCAGAGGGAAATGCACATGCTACTTCTTTCCACGGTGAACTTAACTGGGATGGTAGAAGGCTGTTCATCCAACGCTTTAGTGGTCGGAGATGGCAGTCACACACCACAGGATTACCTGCAAGGTAGTATTTAATAACCAAGAAACATTATCTTCAACAAACTAATAAACTGATTTTTGTAGAAAATAAATTAAACGTCATAATTTCATTCTACCTATGCTGTTAATGATTTAATATTAAACCCATAACTGGGTTGATTATTAAAAACTTGATAAAAATCTTGTGGCAAATAAAATTAAAAATATAATGTTTGGTGATGAATTACCAAAACGAGTGACAAAAACATACTACGTGCGATAATCATTTTTAGCTTACTGTTAGAAGTATTAAATATCAGTAGTTACTGAAATATACTGTACTCATGCATGTAATTTATGCACATAAATATTATACGACCCTGAATTTGCTACCATTAAATCTTACAAAAAATGCATGTAAAAACTGATGTATGTTGGCAACATTTTACTTAAAAATTATGAGGTGTATGTGAAAAAATAAGGTTGCCAATAAAAAATTGTTAGCATCATTGAATCAGATATGCATGCCCAGTAGCTTCAACTGGTCGATGAAGCTTCTGGCCATTTTGTCAGCAGTTTATGTTTCCATGATAATAATGATGGCTGCAAAAATAAATAATCCCACCATTTCAGAAGTCTAATCTGTGATATTTTTTCTTGGTGCAATGACTAAATGTGTTTTGAATTCATGCAGTGTTACAGAACATTTATGGGACAGCAGTGTTGAATGAAGGAAAAATAAGGCAACAACAGTACAGATTTAACAAAGTCCATCAAAGTGCAAAAGAAGTTGATTATGACTTGACCTCTTATTAATAGAAAATTATTATGCTCATAATCTCCTTAGGTAGCCACTGATTGTGAATAAGTTTTATTTATAATAATATACTATAAGACAGAAAATGATGCTTACTTAAAAATATTAAGCAGATATAATTTTCATCGCATGCTTATGAAGGAAAGAGAGGTGGACCTATTCAGATGACCTTATTGAAAAAATGAATGCAAAAGTTCAGGAAAACAAATGCTTCATGATTTGCATTTTTGTAATGAAATTTCCCCAATCAAAGTCTAAAAAATATAATAAATTAAACTTTTGTAAACTGTATGCAAGGTGGGTTCTGAAAATGTTGATACTTGTACAAAAATCAAATGGTTGCAATTGATGTGAAATTCTGGACTACCAGATGGAGTGAAAAAAGGTTTTTCATACCCTGATTAGTGATGAACTTGGATTTTTCTCTTTCTTGATGTCAAATCAAAACAAAAATCCATGCTGAAGTTCACTGAAGGGAAAAATTTGAGTATATCCAGTCAGCATGGAAGATCAAGGTCACTGCTTGCTGGAATCATAATGATGCTCGTCTAGTCGATTTTATGAAGTCAGGAACAATAGACAAGGTGGTGTTGTACTATGAAATGCTTTTGGAGATAAAACAAGGTGTTGTTTAGAATCAGAGGTGTGGTATGTTCAACAACAATTGTTCTCATTTATGACAATGTGCACCTGTACACTGCTGCTTACAATGTTCAGAAGTTCTAATTAGATATTTTTTTATCACCTCTCTTATAGCCTAGACTTTCACATTATCTTTTACATCATTTAGTGTCTTAGTTTGAGGACAGTAAAAATGGTAATGTTGAACCAGCCAAAATTTCAGTTTTTATGCACAAGGTTTAAAAAAACCTAATCATGTTATGAAAGCATTTAGAAAAAAATGGAAAATATTTAGATAAATAAAATAGGTAAGTGTAAATATTGAACTATAATAGATTTTTCTGAAATTTGGTTTGTTCTTTTCAATAACCATCATACCCTTCCTTTTGACATGACCAAGCATACAGATTAACAACATAGTACTTTTTTCTTGTTTAACAAAAAGCTATCTATTCATTCTCTTTGTATTGTGAAAGACAAGAAAATCTGGATTAGGCTAGCTGATGTATGAAATAAAATCATTCACCACATTTAACTGCTGATGGTATCAGAAAATTATTTTGTTGAGTAGTTTTGGGGAATCACTAGTGTAGAAGGCATATGTGATTTTTCTTGGTACGAGAAAAGTAAAGAGTCTAAAGGGCTATTTGGTCTTATTTATTATCCAGTTCTGTTTAATTAAGTTGGATTGACAGACATACTTTTTATAAGACACTAAACCCTTTTTTTTGTTCATATTTCATTTTAGAAAAAAGATGTGTATGTTTCATTTCTGTACAATACTCATATAAGTTACTATAACTTTATTGGTGTATTCTAATATTTATAGGTATAAATTAACTGCTTAAAAATTAAAAAAAGTACAATACATACATAAGAACTTTAATTTTTGCGCAATCTTACCATTATATTTGATATCAGATCCATTCTTAGCAAGATCTAAAATTTCCATAAAGATATTTTCAACAAGGTTGTAACTGATATCTAGTTGTTTTAGGTTTTTAAATTTTGAAACAGGTAATGTATGTAAACTGTTGTGTGAAATTGAAAAAGATGTCAGATTTTCAGTCGGATTAAATATATTTATATGCAGTTCTGATAAATCATTGTCTGATAAATCTAAATGTTTAAGCGAAGTCATATTTCCTATCACACCTGTAAAATAAATACATGATACAAAATTATTAACTTCACATCTAAGAGAATTAAAATATTGACTAAAAATTTTAACGGTGTCATCATTTTGTTAAAGATTATTTTAGGACACAATTAATGATAAATTAGGAAACAGATATAAAGAATGAAGGCTATTCTCATTTTGTGTTTGTACTGCGTTATAGCTAGTTGTAAATCAGATTGTAATAGCAGTTGGTTTTATTTAGTTTCAGCTGATTAATCCTAAGACAGTACCTAAGATAATGCTATGAAAACTGATTGGACAAAATACAGTAATAATACAGTTGTTCAAATTTAATTCAAAATTATTATAAATTTAAATGGATTTAAACCAGCAGATCCTACATCATAGAACAACTGTAATAGTGATTGGCAGTACTAATTTCTTATTCAGTTGATGGTTCAAGTTTAGGTAATTAGATGTTTCATACCTATATTCTGTCTCTTTATTGCTTTTACCCTCTGCATGTTTTTTTGAATTAAATTCTCTCAACCTGAATGCCTTAATATATAACCCACCTACCATATCCCTTTTATATTATTTTATATACAAGATCCTACTACAACTTCTTCCTTCTCCATTTTGTCTTAAAAACTCTTATGAATTTTTAAAATCGGTGCTAGCAGTTACTGTTTATACTTTGTATAAAGTTCTAAAAACCTTTTCCCTTTTTTATTTCCGTAACTGAGGTTTAATCCCTAATCAGTTTCCCCTCTCATCTTTCTCCTGCTGTGGAGTTTCATTGTTTGTATGCCAGGAACAACACTATTTTTGGTGTAGTAGGAGGATGTTGAAATTACATGGGAATTTTCATTACTTTTTACATATCTGAATAGATTACCTGTTTCATTGTATTTCTTTCTCATCTTCTTCTGAAGAGGTTAGCATAAAGACCTACAGTATTGTTGTCGGTTTGGGCTTTGAATCTGTCCTAAGTAAAATAATTCTCTCATTTATCACAGCATACTGCAATGTTCTGTCTTTTTACTTAACTCCTACCCTTGGATTTCTGTTATCTTATTCTGTATTAATTAGTGTACATTCAAAATGTTCAAATGCAAAAGAAGCTGATTATGACTTGACCTCTTATTAATAGAAAGTTATTATGCTCATCATCCCCTTAGGTAGCCACTGGTTGTGAATAAGTTTTATTTAAAATAATATACTATAAGGCAAAGAAAATGATGCTTACTTAAAAATATTAAGCAGATATGATTTTCATCACATAATAGTACCTTGCATATTAACATTTAGAATCTCCAGCTTCTTTGCTTATGGTGTCTTTAAATTTTTCCTTAAACCTACTTTATAGTGATTATGCAGTGCATTTAATAGTGACTTCTGGACAATCTGACAGTGCAGTTTGTATCACTTTTATGATCAACTATTTTTTTAATTTCAGTTTGCTGATATGAGTTTATAAATTCATCCCTAAATTTTAAAGATCTCTATACTGAACCTGACTGGACCAGACTTAATACTTAACCTGAAATACAAACCACAATATGTAATGGGATGTCTGTTATATATAAACAATGTAAGAAGCGAGCAAAATAATTAAAATAAAAATGTACTGTACTAAAATAAACCTTAGATAAATTTATTTATAAACCTCTGATAGATCTGTTTAAGTTATAAATGGAGAAAGAAAAATTAGAATTTATTACATTAACAAAACTATATAATTTAATAATTAATGAACTATACCACTTACCTTTACGAATATCATTAATTATATTATGACTTAAATCAAGACTGATTAGCCGTTTTGTCCCAAATGTAAAATCATATGTTAAAACTGGAATTTTATTATAACTGAGGTCCAAATGGTACAATTTGTATGGGACCCATGGATTACTAGGAAACGATTTACGAGTTACAAATGCTATTTTATTATAACTTAAATTGAGCTGAAAAAATACACATAAAAAATTATTTATAATCTCATTTTAAGGTGCTTTTAAAAATTATCAAAGCAGATTATTTTATTGAAAAAAATTAAAAATATGATAATGAAGTAGCAAAACATTGATATACATTTGTGTAGTACACAAATGTTTACAACGCTAACAACCCTTGATCCATGTTGTTAATTTCATTTCTGATAGCTGCTGCATGAATCAAGTTCATATGAAATTTGTAAAATTAATTCATGTTCATGTAATTAATAGTTTTGTTCTTTGTTAGAAAAATGTAAGTCAATTAATTTTAGTTTATTTTGAATTTTCATTAAAAACCAATTAGTGTTATAGACTTTTATACTAAGACACTCCAAGATCCTGGATAAAACAGTAACTTGAATCTGTTTACAATGCTTGTAATGTTTGTACAACATGTGGGTTGTTACTAGGATTAACACACTGAAATAATAAAAGAATGTCACATTTAAAAAATTTATTCCTGTAGATTATTAAAGTTTAACAATCTTGTAGCAGTTATCTGTTGATAACTAAATAGTTACTGTTTTCAGAGGGCAATTACAAATTCAAAAGATTCAGCTTAAGTTTTAACCATCACTAGTGGTTTTAAAATTGAATGCTTTATGATAGAAAATGCCTCAAATAATTCAGCAAATATCTTGGTCCTCACTGAAAATTGCAAACAAAATATCTATATGGTGTACCTTTGATCTATTTTTTCGCCCTTAATAACTCACACAGTTTAGTCTACTGGAGTTTTAAGTTTTTGTTTAAGACAAATAGTGATAATTAATCCACTATTTAAGAAATTTCTCATAAGTACTGGCTAAAATTGAAAAAAAATGGTGTTATTTTCACAGAGGGTTACATTCACACAAACTGCTCTGGCTGACAGTGTCATGGAGGTGGAATATGATAGTTATAGTGCTGAGTTATGACTAGTCTGTTGTATTTTGTTTTATGGTATTGATTGAAATAATTCTGTTCAGTTTGTGAAAGCTGATTTTGTTTCATTGTTTCCTTACTAGTATAATGTATAACATTGAAGTGTAAGCTACACTATATATGCTGATCAGTAGCATAAATAAAAAAATGCATGAATAGGAGGACGGCTGTAAATTTAATACAGTGAAGTATGTATTTTATCTAAAAATTTCAGCATTATGAATTTACCATGACACTTGAATTTTCACCATGACACCCAACATTTTATGTTTTAATTGGCAAACATGTGTATATTGCTTACTTTTATTTTGCATTATTGGAAGTTTTACTACTACTACTACTACGACTATTGTGACCTGTCATAAGTGACTTTTTACATGGAAAAAATAATGTAAAACTAGAAACTTCTAGTTATCACTTAGAAGTGTTTCTTCCCTTTATATATATATACATATATATATAATGTGTATGTAAAGTAAAATAACATTTTCTATAAGATTTTAAAGTCTTTTAGAATATTGTTTTTTTTTTTTTAAGATTCATTTGTTTGCACATGTATTCGAATTTTCAGTTAACTTAACTTAGCTGAGCACACCTCAATGTTTTTAATCACATCTATTTTGTGTAAGAGTTAGAAAGATGGTAACGAATTTTCACAATACCCTTGCTTTTCTATTAGTTACATGACAAATTACAGAACACTCTAAAGTTAAGACAACGCAAGAGAAAAGAAGCACACTTTATTGTCTAGCAATTATTAAATAATTAACATATTAAATGTAAGTGCTGGATTGATTAAACAATTTTTGTAAAAAAATTGAAACGACTTATTTATTTCCGAATACTTTCAAACATTTATTTATCAATAGTAAATATCCTTTTTGTTCAATTCTTGGTGATACATAAAGTATTGTTTCAGTAACTTTTATAACCATCTTCAGACTGAAAAAAATTTTTTTTTTTAACATTTTGAATTAAGTAATTAAAACCAGTTATCAATGAAAAGTCTAGTAAGACTTTCCCGAACGAACATTCTTATTATTACTACTGTTCTCTCAATTATTAATTCATTTCTAACAAAGTTATTATCTCTGACTTCTACTTAACTCAGACTATTACATATTAACACAAAATAAATAATTTATTCATCTCAGATTTTGGCGGTTTTATGACATATTTTTTTAAAAAATTATTTAAAAGTTAGTTTTTCTCCATTTTGGATTCTTTCACTTGATTTACAAAATTGATACTTATATATGTTATGCATATTAGTAAACCTTGCATTAGTATGTTAGAACCAATTTGAGAGCTTATACCATTATTGCATAACAAAATTTTAATTTTGGTGGCCATTTTGAGGTGAACCTGATGGCCAATCATGTTCATTTGTGTATTTTTGTAATTCTGTAACAATGCTTAGTCTGAATTTTAAATAAAAATCAAATTCAAAAACAAAAAGTATTTACACATACACATATTGAATTCAATAATTATGTGCTCATTCATTGAACGTAGTATGTATTTATAAAATTTGACCTGGATTTTTATTTCAAAAGTTTATAGCTTTTGAATAATGTTCATGCTAATTGATATGAATACAAACATAAAATTTAAATCTAAAATGTTTTATTATATTAGTTTATTGTGTTCTGTTCCATGTTTCTGTTTCTTACATATGGTCAGTATGAATTTTGTCATAAATATAGATTATATTTTATTCATATATAAGTAATACAGTTTTAGTACCTTTTCTAAAGACAGGCAGTCATCAAACAGGCTGTGAGTCTTATTATCCAGAGACTCCAACATGTTGTGGGATAAATCTAATGTCCTCAGAGACACCAAACCTGAAAATAAAATTACAATTATTTATCTATAACTCTAACTACATACGCAGGCAGTGTAGATGATTCTTATCAGTTCAACAAATGTGTGTCTACCTATATAAACTTCAGTACTATTGGAACTTGAAATACTGGTTTTCATGGAAATTTGCTTTATCATCGGAATTAAAAATCTTACATCATTGTTTCAGGATGACATTACTAGCTCAAACTTTTGGGTCTGAACATAAGTTAAATTTCCCAAAAGAAATGTATTTTTCTTGAAAAGCTTCACTGATTTTGATTAAACTGTACATATGCTATGAAATTAATGAAGAAAAATTGTACTTTTCTTACTGGTTAAATACTGGTTCCTGATATCTTAGACAGATGAATTCTGTTTAAATCTTTGATTTTTCAAGCATTTTTTATTAAGTTCTTTGTTTTTGGGTGATTTAGGAGTTTAATCATTTTGAAATTTTACTAAAATAATTTTTTTAGTTGCTGAATGCAGGCCTCAAAGTAAAATTAAATAATAGAATTTAGTCAGACGAATTATATTATAAATAATTTTATATTACTTACTTTGAAGTTACTGTATTATCATTTTATACGTTATTTTTAATAAAAAGGAATTATTACATATAAGTATTAATTTATCTTTTTTATTACTGAAAAAAAGCTAATATGATTTACTTGATAATATTTTGAAATATGCTTCCCACAATATCTTTTAAAAGCTATTTTGCAGAAAAGAAAGTTATCTTATATGAGGGTGATATCAGAGATGGATCAGTTGGTGAAGTCTGATTGGTATTTGATTAGATGGTGAATTTGATCTGGATTCTTTATAAAAGTATTTTTTTGTCAGATTTAATTTTTGTCTGAATTTTACGTTGTTTATATGGGTTGAAATAAGTTAGTGCATGCAAGATGTGAAATTTTTTTTTAGAATGTGTACTACTTATAAGGTGATTTTCTGTTGTTATGTGTGATGTTTGTATGAATTATTGGTATCTATGGTTGAATGTGCACATATTCCTATTTTTTGGTGTGTCTAATTGTTATATGATGTATAGTCCCTACCATTTAATATCTACACTTTTTTGTAACTGTGTTTTATTATGTTATGGCTTTTTAATACTTGTTTGTAATTTTGGAAGTAATGTGAATAACTTTTTTTTTAAATGTTATCCAATGTGCAGTACACACATATTATATATAAATCCACCGGGTTGGTCTAGTGGTTAACGCGTCTTCCCAAATCAACTGATTTCAAAGTCGAGAGTTCCAGTGTTCAAGTCCTAGTAAAGCCAGTTATTTTTACATGGATTTGAATACTAGATCATGGATACAGGTGTTCTTTGGTGGTTGGGTTCAATTAACCACACATCTCAGAAATGATTGAACTGAGTATGTACAAGACTACACTTCATTTACACTCGTACATATCATCCTCATTCATCCTCTGAAGTATTATCTAAACGGTAGTCAACGGAGGCTAAACAGGAAAAAGAAAAGGTAGATTTTATAAGAAACTACCTATTGCAATGGGTACCATGATTCGACTTCTGGAAAATTGTGACATATCTTTGTGTTTCACATCCCTCAGACCCCAAAACCAATGTCAGCTCAAAATTTTATATATATATATATTTCACTTTCTTGTGGACACAATAACTGCCGTAATTTTGCACCAATCACTTTCAAATTGTTTCCTAAAAAAACCTCGACCCAAAATCTCGGTTGAGTTTGTTAACAGTCAAAATCAGACCATGAGGGTGGAAATGAGGTGGCTTTTTTTGAAAAAACAAAATATAGCTATAAGTTTCTTATTAAGTAAAATATTGAATTCGTTTAAAGTTCCTACTATTCTTTGGATAAGGGCCTAAAACTTATGTAAGTAAAGTTTTTTGATATCACCAACCATTGGTAGGGGGTGGAAAAAATGGGGTTTTGAAGATAAATATATCATACCTCCCTTAATAAGCCCAGTATCGAATCGGTTTAAAGTGGTTGTTAGTCCTCTAAACATTACCTAAAATTTTGTCTGAAACAATTTTTGATATGAACAACCCTTACGTCAAGGGATGACCAAAGTTTTTCTGGAATTGTAAGAAGATGGGCTTGTCATATGCTAAACATGTGAAACTTTTTTCACATGCAACCATTGTCGTATTGAGTAAATTTGAAGTTTTTCTTAATTTTAAGGTGGAAATTTTTTTATCCCCTATTTAGCACTGGTGAAATTTACCTCCACCTTCTGGCGTGCTGAAAGGGATTTTTTTTTAAATCATAAGCCAATATTTATTTTTAAAACTTGATATTATATATTTTTTAATTGGAAAACAAGATAGGACTCGAGAACTGTTTACAAAAATTTGACTTAAAATCTAAAACTAGATGTACATTTCAATTGTTAAATATTCAATGTCAGACAATACTGAAGAAAGTGTATATATGAAAATAAGTAAAGGAATAAATGAACAAATTAATAGTTCTTGAAATTAATAATTATTAAAAAATAAACTTTCTGTTTCTGAACTTTCACAACCATGTAACTGCTCTTTATTATGTACATGTTTTTAATATTTTATGTAGTTTTTAACTTTAAGTTGAACACTAGCGTTGTAAAAAATATCTGTTTCTTTTAAACTACATTAAATGTCTAATTGCTTAGAGATTGAAGATTTAATGAGTTATTTATAAAATGATTTTTATAATTTTAGTCACTTTGATCTCTTTAGAAAATATGGGCTACTATATGCTTCCTTTCTACAAGAATATAGAGTTAGCATTCCTTTAAATAAAAAAAACTCGTAATTTTGTAAAATAATATCCTTGCTTTTCTAGTGGGATCAGAAAGTGAAGTGGTACAAAATAATAGAACTGATATAGAGTACATTTCCAGTAACTTGACACCACCCACATTTAAACTTATGATTTACTTTTGATTAATAATTTCAGTGTATTACAGAAATCACTGTGTTTTGTGAGTCTTCTCTGACTTTGATCACACCAATGAATAAAACATAAAGCATCTCTCACCAAGAATTCAGCTAGAAAAGGAAGATATAGATGTAAATGTAATGTTTTCAAATAGCAATAATATAGGAGGGAGACATTCAAAACAGATTTGTAGCAAGTGTAATTATTTTTCATCCCCCACATATAAGAATCTTTGCCATAGTTTAACAATTTTTGCCATAGTTTATTTTTTTAATTGTTATGCTGTTTTATTTATATCAGTAATGGTTTATTACCTTGATTAAAATGGTGTGCATAAAACAATGAAATTTTCCAAAGTTTTTTTAATTTTTAATTCTTTTTTTGTAAATTTAGTGTAATATTATAAACAATTGAGGAATATAATTGTATTACCTTGAAAAGCACCATTTGGAATGTGTGAAAGCTGATTGTATGTAAGATTCAATGAAAGAAGCTGTAGAAGGCCGACGAATGCTTTATTAGTGATATTATTTATGTTGTTGAAGGATAAGTCCAATTTCAGAACTACTGGTAATGTTCCAAATGCTGATCTTCCCAGCTCTTCTATCTCATTATTCTGAAAATTGTTATAATTTATGTAACACTAGAAATTAGCACAATATTTTTATTGACAATTCAGGCAATGAGAAATAGATACACTTATTTACTATACTGATGGCAAGACTGATTTTATATAAGTTCCTTTCAACTACTAAGGCATGTTTAAAATGTGAAATTGAGAAATGTTCATAAATGCAATTGAAATGAGACCATCCCTCAGATTTTAAAGAAATGTCTGAATTTAACTCTCCAAGCCTCTTTCCAACTGAAAATTCTTTCAACTTTTCAATATACATCTTCCTTTTATTTATAAAATGAATTGTCTCTTGAACAGTAAACGCTTATAAAAATGTGATGTTTCTGCATGAATCAGAAAAGGGTTAAAGAATAATGAAACAATTACTTTTTTCAAAGAAAAAGTGTTTTTCCATTTAAGAGTGATCCTGTAAACATTTTTTCTAAACCTCTATAAAATTAAAAAAAAAAATCTGTGTTCTTCATATTTATAGTAATTTTTCTTTTATATTTTTTTTTGCTTTGTGAATTAAACATAGTGGAAAATAATGTTTTATCAGTTTAGTTTTTCTTCCAGTCTAAATATTTCTTGAAAATTCAATGTTCAGTCATATTCTTCACCTTTGCCTAAAATTTAAGTACTTTTTTAATTGTGGCTTGTATATCCATTTGCCTTTATCGATCTATATTGTTTATCTTTGAAAATCATTTGATAGCTCCCACTTTTGCAATATTTTCTTTATATCCTAATATTAGCCATACTTTTCTCTATCTCATTCAAACATGCTTTCACATGCAACTGACTACAGGATCTTGCAATCCACACTGTAACATCCTGCAGACTTGTCTCAGTTTTTTTATTTGATTGGCAGTATTATTTTTAATAATTATTGTTCTGTTTCTTACTTTTAATCTGTTACTTGATTCTAATTTTTACTAGGCCCGATATTCTTTGCCTTTGCAGTATTTTCTTTCAACATCTTTGAACATCAGCATTTATTTTAATGTACATACCTCTAATGATTATTAATTATTACATCTGATAATAATGTGATTACACATAATGTGGCGATTTTGTTTATACAATTTCACGCATTTTGAGCGTATTTAAATACTTTAGCATGTAGAATTTTAGTTCTTACATAATTTTCTTAGACAGTGGTTATTACTTGTCAATGATAAAGAATAAAAAATATGATTTCTTTTAAAACTACATAAAAATTTTAGTAAAGTATTATAAAAGAAAAAAGACAAATAACTATAAGATAATTTTTAAATAAAATCCATGCAAAAATGTAAATTAATTTTTTTTTAGTTATAATATGAAACTGTGATATTTGATTCTTTAAAATTTAACTAACTTGGGTAAATGATCTTTTATTTATTTTTTAACCACACTTTATTAAATAGTATTACTAGAACTTCTAATATTTTTTTTTTGTAAAACTTACCCTTTATTAAGTTATTCATTTAATAAACCACACAACTTCTAAAGAGCTAATGCCAGTTGTGGTTAATACCATATTATATATTTTAATTGTCAATCAATGAGTTAATGAAATAAATTTCCTGGTTCCACCAGGAAAAGTTATTTATTATATTTAGATTATGGAGAGCTGATGTGCAGTGGTGAACAGTTCACTGATCTGCATTATCTTTTAGAAAACTAGATCGTGGTTACTTGTGTTCTTTGGTGGCTGGGTTTCAATTAATCACACATCTCAGGAATGGTCGAACTGAGACTTTACAAGACTACACTTCATTTATACTCATACATATCGTCCTCATTCATCCTCTGAAGTATTATCTGAATGGTAATTACCGGAGGCTAAACAGGAAAAAGAAAAGTATCTTCTAGAAAACACTGCACAAGAGCCTTGTCTACTTTCATATGTGATTTTTATTATGCGTCAGTATTTTATAAAAACAGGTATAACCTACGTGTCAGAGACATAATAATCATTGTATTTCTCCCATTAGTTTGTAATTTTTTCTGGTGTATCTACAATAAGTACAAGAATCATCATTGTCTGTGTAATACAGGGATGCCTCACAGACTGAATATTTATAAAAAAAAGAAATTATTTATTAAAAAAAGAAAAAAAAAGTATTTTTTACAAATGATAAAAGCACACAAATACCTGAAAGTTGATTTCTTGTAAAGATGTCAAAGAACTTAGACTTTGCCAAGGTGGTTGTGCAATCCCATTTGAACTCAGATCCAATCTTGTTAATGTCAACAAACTAGTAAAACTATCAGAGTCTAGAGAATCTTGTAAATAATTGTTTCTCAGATTCAACTCTAGAAGAGCATTCATGCTTGGCCATGTTTTGGGTTTAATTTCAGTCAGCTCATTCTCGCTGAAATCCAGATGAGACAATGATATTGGAATCTGAAAATTTTATGAAATAAAGTAAATTGTGGTATATAACAATAATTTTTACAACTGATAGGATTTTTTCCATAAGATTGACTCTGTTTCATTAATTAAAGTTCAATTAGTTTTTTCATTTGATGTTTTACTTCTATAATTCTTAATGAGCTGAAAGTATTGTAACTCATATTTTGGATTGTTAAATCAAAACTGTAAATTTGAATTTTTAGATTGCTATAATGCTGAGTCAAGTGTTTTGTGTGCTAAAAATTGTAATTTTAATATGTTAAATGCTAGTATTTTGTTTCTTTTTGATTGAAGTTGTGCTGTTCAAAATGACTATTAAATAAAATATTTTGTTTGAATAAACAACATATAAAGATAAGTAATTTTAGACTTAACTCTTTGGACTAGATAATTTAAATTAAAATCACAATATTAAAACTAATATTTAATCCAAAATTAATCTAATATAGAGTTTGATTTTTGATGACCTCCATCTTTCTATGCCACTCTACCATTTTTTTATTAATACTTCTGTCTGTTGCAACTTTTCTAACATTCTCGTTTGCTCCTTCCAGTATTTCCTTTGAACTCTTCTTTTACTCTCAAGTAAATTGTTTCTTCATGATTCTACTTTGAGCCAAAATTTGCAGGTGATTAAACCACCTAGGCCAGATCGTTCAATTTTTATATTTGAATTATTTATTAGATAACTTATATACTTTTTGTCATGCAACTTTAAATTCGCACTTTATTTTATTTGCCTATAACTTTGGTTTCTTGCTTTGTGAAGTAATCTATAGTAAATATTATTCTTTCTGAACTGTGAAAATTGAGGTTAATTTAAAAATAACACATTCTATGTCATAAAAAATAATCTATATAAATAAAAATATAAATGTTCATTTGTTCAAAATCTTAAATCTTCGAAAGTTCTTCACAGATTGCTTTGAAATTTTGACAACATTGCATTTGAATACATGCGTGCTTTTATATACCTAAGATGTCACACCTGTGACATATAAAAACATGCTTTTTTTTGAAAAGGAGTGCTATCTGTTGGATGTAAAAGCAACACACGCTATACTAAATATTTTACGATTCCATTTCAGTGTTTCCGATTTGTGTATCCGCTATAGACTAAAAAACTACTGGACTGATTTACGCGCAGGGAAAAAGGGAGAAAGAGAAAAATCAGAAAGGGAAAGAGGGAGAAATCAGAAAATAAAAAATAAAAAAAGGTAAAAGAGAAGGGGAAAATTGAAAAAAGAAAAAGGGAAACCAGGTAAAAGGAAAAGGAAATGGAAAGAAGAACAAAGAAAAGGGGAAAGAGGACGGGGGAAAGATAAATGGGGAGGAACGGGGGAAGGGAAGGGAATATATGAATATACTAAAATGAAAATGGGGAAAGGGAGAAAGGGTAAAAGGGAAAGGTTTAATTTTGTGAAGTTCCGTAATGTTCATTTTGTTAATGTTTTATCAAACTTTCAATTGTGTTCATTTAATCTATATATATATATATATACTCAAACCTAGCAATAGCGAAGAATTGCCGGATTTTCTAGTTTTATATTAAAATAAGGAAGGATAGAGCTTTTGTCAATTATGTCTATTGTGATAGCTGTTGTGAAAGTAAAAGTTGGTTTTGAAGACATATTTTATGAATCACCTGATGGAAAAAATCTGATTTTAAATCATATTAAATCTTGTTTTTCTGCATTTTCTCCTTAAACGTTTCAACATATCTAAAGGAAACCTGTAGAAGTAAATATATGACAGATTATACATAAAAAGTACCTAGTTTTTTCTTTTTTTGGCAGTACTAGTTCAACATTCTGTAAATTCATTAATAGATTATTTATAAAATTAGTGCTTAAGTGCATTTAAGACAAAATTTTATCAGTTTAAGTAAAAAAATTCCACAGATTGTTACAAAGAGTGGAGTTATTTCATGTAAGTGCAAAAAAAAAAATAGTGTTGGCATTGTAATTGTCTGACAGCTATTTTGTTGTAAAAAATATGAGGTGACTGCATTCTTCTCTTACAGAAACTCAAGACTACCAGTTTTTATATGGGGAATTATTTTTTCCTTAACCAGCTGTTTTTCTGTCTTTTTTGTTTTTTCTTCTGAAATTATATATGTACCATAACAGTATTTTTAAAACTTATAGTTCAGTACAAAAAACTTTATTATCTTTACTGAAAGCTGAAATAGCAATAATTTTCTAAATGGCCATCATTGAAACAAACCACTAAAAAATTGTTAAATGCAACCGATAAAACTCTGTTCCTAATATACTTTCATACTAATTTTTTATACAATTTATTAGTGAGTTTTTGGGATATTGAAAATAGTACTACCATAGAAAAGGGACTAGGGATTTTTTATCTATAATTTACATTAAAATATAACTTTTATATAAATAAACTAACTCTCAAGAATAATGCAGAAAATTACTTAATATGTATAGAACTCAATTTTTTCTGTTAAGTGGTTTTTAAAATATAATTTTTCAAAGATAACTTTTTTCTTTCATGATGATTACTATGATATAAAAGTAATGTAATAAATGATCAATGAAAAACAAACATTCCCATTCCATGCATTGTAGTGGTGAACATATACTGTCTTGGTAGAAGTTACTTAACCAACCTAATTGACGTACAAACTTGTTAACTCTGTCAACTATCCATTGTGAATGAACTTTATCATTATTTCAGATTGTATGCAATCTTATATAGATGTTTACTTTTTCAGGCTAATTGTTCCATAATTTACTAGCATTGTCGTTTTTTTTTTTGTTGAGCTGAAGTCATAATTGATCTGTGAAACTAAGTGAACCATATGGTTTACAAAAGTATGTTTATAAAATCATGGAACATACTGTAATGGATTTTCATAGCAGACACTTTCTGAAATATTTATATGCATTACTACCAATGATAGAAGATGCTGCAGAATGTCTATTGCCCGTATAGATTAGAATAAGTCCTGTGGGAGTGCATAGCAGGATGAAGGGTCAGTAATAGAACACATACAACACACTACTACCATGAAGGAGAGATCGGTTCATAGGTTAACTTAACCCAATCACTGAGTCCAAAAATCTCACTTCATTGGATATTTTTATTGTGTCTATACAAATTACAGGGTTTGCTATGAACCCTTCCTTGTGAAACCTTTTCATAGTGAGATTCGCCAACCGTTTAAATAATAATTGGTGAAAATACTATTATTTGTATGTATTGCATTTTCTAAAACATATTCAATTATATGTGGTTACCTGGAATATCTTTGAAAGGCTGTTGTTGCGAACTGACAGTGTTCTAAGGGAAGTTAGTCTTGTAAGAGCTGGTTGACTTATAGACCTTAACTGATTATTCTGAAGATCAAGATGGAGTAAAGTAGGAAGAGTACCGAATGTAGCACTGTTAATATCTTCTAATTTATTATAACTTAAATCTATATAACGTAAACCAAATAGATTTTGGAACACTGCATTTGCTATTTCTGTTATTTCATTGTGGCTCACATCAATAGTATGAAGTTCATAGAGCTTCGGAAATGTGTTACGAGGAATTCTCACTAGTTTATTATTTGTTACATTCAGTATCTTTAATCCAGTCATGTTAGCCAAAGGCACCTGAAAAATAAAAATTTAATTTATAATTATGAAGTTAATTTTATGTAAAGAGAAAAGGAATAATCTCCAAAGTTCTAATTCAACTCTTTTTTCTTTTCCTTGTAACAATTTTATGTTTTTATCAACTAAGGTTTATTATGATGAGATTTTTATAAAAGTAGATGAAGTCTATTATGAAAGTAATTAATTAATGAGAAAGTGTGAAAATTATATGGCACAAGTTTGACAAATTAAGTCCCACAGCATTATTTATGGCAGGTAGCCATAATCTAGTCAGATAGTGATAAATATTATGTGGACTTTTTGAAAAGAAAAGCACTCATGTGCATATATCTTACAGCTGCTCAGACCAATTTAGTATATGTTGGGTTGTGGATAGATAAGAACGCCACATTTCAGAGACACACAAGTGAAATATCGCTCAAGGCTTATAGACCTTAACTGATTATTCTGAAGATCAAGATGGAGTAAAGGAAGAAGAGTACCAAATGTAGTGCTGTTAATATCTTCTAATTTTTAGAATATGCTACCTTCTATCTAATAATGACCAACATTGGCACACCCTACATATTGAAGTAGTGGGTCTTGTCCCAGGTGGTGTTCTTGCAAATCTTGTACAGAGCACCAGTCTTGTCCGTTGTGCTGAAAAGGGGAAGAGACTTTGCAATTCTTAGTCGGGTGCACAAAGAGCTGTCTCCCTTAAGTATGGGTCCCTGATCATCTCATGTGATGTTGCTGGCAAAGTGGCTTGACTTTTGTTCCTGGATCTCCTCATTTGGAAGAGGGAGGAGATATACAGGGGAGTGAGTAAGGCAGATATGGAGGCATTGCTTGTTCACAGGTGGTAGGAGAGGTATCAGTCAACAAAGGCAAAATGATGGACTCACAGGCTGATCCTGGACTGCAAGCATGGGGAATTGGGGTAAAAGTTGTCTAAGTTCCTTACCAGTGAACTTTAAACTGTCTGGACGCATGGACGTTGAGACCCTCTGTGGAATGTGATTATTGCAGGGAAGAGGACACTGCAGAATACACGGGGTTCATGTACGATCAGTTCCTGCAGCGTAGGAAGGTGTGGCAGATGGAAATCAGTGCAACTTTCCCCAGATAATATCATGGAGACTATGCTGGAGACTGAAAGGATGTGGCACACAGTGTCCACATGTTGATGAAAATTATTCATATCAAGATGGCAGAAGTGCAGGCATGAATAATTCCCCCTGAGTCTTCTGTGGATTAAAAAAAAGCAAGTGTGGGGCCAAGAATGAGGGTGTGAAGTAACACAAGATACATGGGATGCTGTAATAATAATGTAAGGGGGGCATGGCATCCCATGTTATAGAGAGGGAGGGGTTTTAGTCAGAAGGTCTGCAAGGGAGAATCCCACACTACCCGGGTTTAAGACCACAACACAGTGCCTATAAAAGGTTTCCCATCCTTTGGTGAAAAAAGATCAATTTCGTAGTTCACTCTATAGTGATTTACTGGCTTTGTAAATTTTGATCTAGTGAGTCAGCTGTGTTCCTGGTTCACCATATTTTTCAGAATGAAGGAAAACTCAATAGGCATGTATGCATAGAAGTTAGCCAGTTCATGATAATATGAATTTTCCTTCTCGTAATTACTTAAAACTTGTTCATTTTCACAATGAAAATGGTAACAAGTTAAAAAAATAGATTGGGATGATTTCATCATTCAGCAGTATGATCTTGCATGTTTTTTTCCTGAGCAAACAAGAGAAAGATTTTTTAAATGTTCTCATTTTCACACATAATCTGTACAAAAACATTATGATATCTTGCTGCACGTAAACAGAGCTTTCATTTAGGTATATTTTAATGAAATGGCTATAAGAAGACTCTCAGATTTTTTGAGAGGCAACTTTGTTTGAAAGACATGCTTGATAAATCAGTTTCCATAGATAATTGAAATTAAGTACTGATTACCACTCAATGAATGACAACTAACTGCTACTTGTTGCTGTTTAGAGAACAACACAACAAAAACAATCTCAATCCATGAAATTATGATTTGTATGAAAATCAGCATGAACAGCCTTTCACAAATTAATTTAACAATAAGCATCACAATAATAATTTAACAATATGCAATAATAGTTATTTAAAAATTATAAATTTAATAGTTATTTCATTGTTATAAAATAACTCGATTATGAGTAAGTCTTACTTGTTTTAAAATAGGCATTGATAGAATCATAACTGAAATAGCAATTATCTGTGGTAAAATGGCTATTACAAAAACACACCTTTTGTTTCGTTTTAAAACATGTCTATAAATAATTTTATTTCATTTCTACTGATTAGATGAAAAAATAAACAGTTTTAACATAGAAAAGTATTTTATTGTTCATGATACTACTTTTTTTATTCAGTTTTTTGAGATTGTAAAACTGAAATATCTTTCCAGTACGTTTTTTTTTTGTTATGAAAAAGATTCAGTTTGTTTACATTCTCTCATACATTGTAAGATACACTTCAGTCATAAATGTTTTCATTGTTCTGATTATGACATCTTTTTTTTATAAGAAAATTTTCAATGAAAGAAAACTATCTAATCCCATAGGTTAAAAAAAATAAATTCTCTTCTTAAACTTATTAAATACATAGCTTAACGTTTAATAAAATATTACTAATAAATATAAATTTATTACCTGGGAAAGATCTGTTAAGAAGTTGTAAGATAACTGCATTTCAGTTGCGTATGTTATATCATCAAAAGATTTATCACTTATTGTGTTCAATGAATTGTGAGAGAGATCAAGTACAGTGATGTTAGCACAATTTTCAAAAGCACCTTTTTCTATTTTTGAAATATGATTGTGTGAAATATTTATGTGTACCAAGTACAAGTCTTTGAATGCTAACTTTTGTATTTCTGTTACTTCATTATCTGATACATCGATTACCTGTTTAACATAAAATGTGTGTTCTCACCTTTACTTCAATTTACTTAAGGATTTTTGAATTTAAGTTTAGATCTATAAATTGTAACTGTTTCAGAAGCAGTTACAATTTACATACATACAATTAATTACATTATCATTTATAGAATTATACATAATAATACAATTTGTTCTGGGTAAGACAGTAACCTGCAATCCCATATGACAAGATGTTTTCAGATCAATTGAAAGTGTAGAAGAAGGAGCACAGAATAAGCTAGGATCTTTTAGTTTACTGCAGTTAAACAATGTAAGCTGGAGTTTATTTTTCACTGAGTGTCTGAACAATGGGTTTTGTAGCCAGTGTTGTACATAGATAGTGCAGTGTATTTTAGTATACACTGAGTCAATACTACCTAAAAATTAAATTTTAGAAAAAAATTGGGATGCAGTTTACTGGTATTCTAACATTATTAACTCCATTTATTATAACAGTTGGAATGTTTCAGAGAGTAGAATCCTGGATTACAGAAGGATGAGAGAAGGACTAATGTTAGGGGGTCAATGCTATATTTAATCGACTAGTTCTCATAAATTAGATTAAAAAAACAATGGGTGCAGTCACCATAACAACTATTTCAACCACTTCAACATACTCTGGATGAATATGTTGTTGGCATTTAGTACAGTACAACTCTACAGAAACTTAAGATGAAGTGCAGTTAGGTATAAACCGTTATACCTTGCCTAAATCTAAATCTAATCAGCTTAATTTAACTATGAACATTTAACAAGAGTTAATTATTTTTCTAATACTAAATTCTAATTAAAGTACAGGTTTTGGTAATTTAAAGATGTTTTTTTAAAAAATAGACTTTTTGTTGAGATTATACTACTTTAAAAGTTGTTAGTCTAATTATATCTTAACTGTTAGTCTGTAACAGTCCAAGTTGAATATTCCTAAGACAATTTATTAATCTTATAGAAAATTAGGTTTTTGACATTGTTTGCAATTTATAAATATATTTCTCATAAATTTATATATTCTTTGAAAGGATCAATTTTAGAAAAATAATATATATAATATAATAATATATATATATATATATATATATATATATATATATATATGAATATATATATATATATATATATATGAATAATATATATATATATAATATGTAATTACATTGTGAAAAAAGAATAATTAATAATAATGTTGTCAGAGTAACTTCTTAGTAAATTATACTCATTTATTTATATTAAAGCAAAGTATATGCTAAATATGGTCAGGTGGTAATTATCATGCATTTTTTTTACTATCAGTAATTATACTAAATATTAAATTAAAAAGCATAGATATTTTCAATAAATTGCATTAATATTGCTTTACTTGATCTGATTCTTTGCAGATGGTCTATCAGGCAATACTTTCAAACCATTTTTATTTTTTCTTAATTTGGGAATACCAATCTATGCATTTTAACCTTTCATTTTGTTTTGGTTTGTGGTGAACAGACTCAGTGTTTTAAAATTTTTTTACCAAATACAAACTGCTTGTTCAGGACTATCGAAAGCTCTGAAAAAGAAAAGAATTTTCTGATTAATAAATTACTTTTCTTTTACGGGCTTACCATTTTCATTATAAGTTTTTATGATTTCAATATGTTGTTCTTGTGAAAGCGAGGCCACGGTTAGATTTGTACATTACTCAACTTGGTATATCCATAAGTTTACCAGAAACAAAGAAAACATTTTTCAGTTATAGTGATTTAAAATCCTAAAGCCATTTTTGGAACTCCCAATGCATGCTTTACAGGTTTCTCATCGAATAAATCGGTAAAGATTTTACTATACCTTTTCTTAGACTAGACAGACAAAGTTTTAAGAAGTTCTTAAGTAGATATGTTTTGTTCAGAAACCATATGAAAACTGTATACATCTTTTCCTTGACAAGACACAAGTTATAGATAATGTCTACAGTATAAAGATACATTAACTTCTACAATCATGAGGTGCAACAAAACCAAAATGATATTCTTTCTCTAGATTGGTGGACATAGAAGTTAATCAGATGAAGAGGAAAGTGTGTAAAAGAGAGCCTGTAGGGACGAAGCTGATTTGAAGACTGAAGCTTAAATGAATGGATGATGTGAAAGAGGATTTGCAGTCTTTGGAAATAGATGAAAGTGATATAGTAGTCAGAAATAAAGACGACTAAAGGTAAGAAAAAGAACCGATCATAGTTTGTACAGCTGGCTAACTAAGTAGTAAATAAATGCATATCTCACCTCCACGTACTGAAGCTTATGAAACATCTGATAATCAATTTTTTTAATTTTGTTCCGAGCTAGGTCAATTGTTCCTATTCTTGAAACACTGTCAAATGTACCACGACCAACATTTGAGATCTTGTTATCACTAAGATATAATCTTCTTATGAACCTCATTCCTTTAAAGCTGTTTGAATCAATTTTTGTTATATCATTATATGCAACATTTAATGACTTCAGGACTGTATTTCTGGCGAACACTCCTCTGAAAATATTATGTTAATATAAATATACAGTAGTACTTCATTTTTGAAAATGTGTTGAAAAGTAAAAAACAATTCAATTTAGAGATCTATGCATATAAAAATGAGTGAAAAAAGATGTATGACTTGATAAATCAACTAACATTTAAATTAATCAGAATATTAAAAGAATGTACGTTTGGTCCAGTTCATAAGACTGATCTGATAGTTTTTTCCATATTAACTGCAATTCATTTCTATTATTTTTGTTGTTTACAGTTTTGTTCAATATGAAACAAAAGTGAGACAGTGGTGCAATTTAAACATCCTCAGGATAAGCATTAGCACAAATATAAGGGGTTTGTACTTCCAGTCCAAAAGATAGACCAGATAAGCAAGAGTTCTAAATGACTGAAGATCATAAGAGAAATTCCCTTAACAAAAAGATAGTATTTTAATTTTCACAATTTACATCACTCAGATTGTGCCTTCCAGAAAAGAAGTTACTGGATATCTAAGAGGTTTTTTAAATGGAAAATAACTAAGTAATGTAATATTTTAATATTATCATGTAATTTATAAATTTATTTAACATAAGATATAAATACAAATGGAACACATTTATAAAAGTGAAATGCAAGTTAAGTTATAAACATGAAAAAGCTTTCTCATTTATCATCATATAAAAGCTTTTTCATCATATAAACAATCTTTAAATTATTTAATTAATTATAATACTTTATAGCTACATTTTTAAAATTCTTAATATAACCAATAAAAATAAACTGTTAATGTGTAAATTTAAAAATTAAGTTTTCATAATTCAACTGAAAACTAATATCTAAATAATAGCAAAACAGGATCCAAGAAAGATGATAAACTGTATCCTTTGCATCCTAATGGTTTTATTTCAGTTTAAATGTCTCACGAAGTATAATATCAATAATAAAAAAAATATGAAATAAGTATAAATACTTTTTGTGAAGCCACAATTAATAAACAGAATTCTATGGTTCTGAATTTAAACCACGCTGGGTTAAGTTTCTATTTATATTTTTGTCCTAATAAACTTAGCAGTAGTAGCCTTAAAAAATTAATTTATGTCAGAATGGAATACTGTACAAAATAATAATTATCTCTTCATTGTTTATTATGTGTTGAATTAATTACCTAAAAAAATATCCAAATCATTAAAAGTAAATAAAAATGAAATTTATTAATTTTTTAATTACCTGGCAAGATCTTTTAAAGCATTATGTGACAGATTGCACCAACTGAGCTTATTTAGATCTGAAAAATGTGATGCATCCAGTTTACTTATATTATTGTAAGAGAGATCCAGAAACTCTAGATCTCTTAAACCTTTGAACTGATTGCGTTGTAATGCTTTTATCTCATTAGCACGAAGATCAAGTTTTTTTAACTTTCTGCATGATGCAAGTGCTGACTGAGGTACTTCACTTAATTTTCCATTTGTAATTCGTAGAATTTCAAGGTGATTTGATAACAAACCAACACCAAATGCATTATTAGGAATTCCGACTAAATTATGACCATCTAGCTCTAGTATGGTTATGTTGCCCAAATCCTAAAACAAATAATGATGATGAATCCACCGATCCATGCAATGATATGGTATGTAACAATGGTTTTTTGTTAAAAAAATTGATCATTTTTATTTATAAAAAACATTTTTTTCTTTACGAGATCAAGAAAAATCATGAAAAACAAATTATATCAAAAGTCACAAACTAACTATATACTAAAGAACTAAGTATAATTCTTTTTTCAGTGTGAGACACAGGCATTAAACACTTTAAAACTTTTAGGGAAGGAAATTCCTATTTACAGTCTCTGAGGAGGCTGTCATTTTGAGAATATGAAGGTTTGGCATCATAGAATTTCAAGCTAGTTGTAGCCTTTCTTACGGATGAATGCATTCAGCCTTTTTCTCGAGGTTGTAGACATGAGGCTGAATACCTCATGTCTGAAGATACATCTACTTTAAATGCACAAATATTAAATATAATCAACATTAACACATATATTAAATTATATTAAATTTCCCCTAATGCTGACATAAATAATAAATAATTTTTTCTAAAAAATTAAAAGTAGTTAGAGAACTTCTGTTGTTAAGCAGCACCTTAAAAACAAAATGATGCTACACAACATAATTATACATATTTTAGTCACAAGAAACTGTTATTTTATTCCATTAGACAAAATAATTGTGTTTAAAATTATGAAGGGAAAAATTTAACTTGAAAGTATTAGAATTGTTAACAAACCTGGCATCCTAACTACTGAACTTTCTCAGAATTTGCATAAAATGTAAAATTTAATATTTTACCCGAAGATAAATTTAAAATGATTTTTCCTTTACAACCTAACTTTTAATTTACATACTATTATTTTTTATTTAAAAAAATAATAAAAGATATTTTGGGTTGGTTAAAAAAAAGTATAATGTAATTAAATTTAGCAAAAATTAAATTGTTTCTCAAGTTTTTAAGTTATACTTAACTAAGGTGTTGTATAATGTAGTTAAAAATATCAAATTTAAAATATTTGAAACATTTGTAGTAAATTTACTTTTCTAACCTAATTATTTACATATAAAATATTTCCATTCTTATAATATTTCATTTAGAAAAAATGATAAAAATTTTAAGTTAATAGGTTGACATTTAAAAAAAGTTAGAAAATTTTTTAGAATCTAGAAATGTTTTCTGACTTTTAATGGAAGAGTTTTCAGATACGATTTAAAAATTCTTTTAACTCAATTATGCATGTTTTATAGAATAATAAAATGATTAGGATAAAATCAGAAAAACATTCGTCAAATCAGAAAAAATTTAGAAAATTTTTTAAACAAAAACTTTTAATTTAAAAATTTTTTCTGAAAATTAAAAAAGTCATCATTATTATTTCCTACTTTTGATGATATTTTTTTTTATAAGTTGAAAAAAACTATAATAAAATTTTCACATTATAACTCCCATCAAGAAAAAACATCCCATCAATATTTCTCTTTACCCTTCCATTATGTTTTATTCTCAAAAATGTAATGAGATTACCCTTCTAATACACTAGACATCACTTTGTACAAGATTGCATGTTTAATCATTCCTGAGATGCCAATATAATTATCCACATAAATCCATATTTCATACATTTTCTAAAATTGTTTTAGAAATGGTTTTATATGTATATATTTATTTTTTTAAAAGCAATTCTTTTAATAACCATACTCCTCTGTACCAATATAAATTAATTTATGTTTAGTAGATCAACCCTAAGTACAGAATAAACGAAATAGGATAACTTACCTTATTTCATTACACAAACAGAAGTGCTTTCATGAACTTGATTTGCATCATCAGCCACATACATTTATATATATATTACAAAAACATAATATACTTGCAATCAATGATAACATACCACTTATTCACTTATAATTTTATGTTAAAAATATTTTTAAAGCAATTAAATTTTATTAAAAATCGTTAAATTAAAATTAATTTGTCATAATTTAAAAACTTACATAACAAATTTATATAATGTTTTTTTTTTAATATACATATATATTTCATCATGTATGCAGCATCAGCTGCATACATATTATATATATATGTATGCAGCTGATGCTGTGAATCAAATTCGTGAAAGTGCTTCTGTTTGTGTAATGAAATAAGGTAAGTCATCCTATTTCAATTATTCTGTACTTAGGGTTGATCTATTAGACATAAATTAAGATATATATATGTATGGGACTTCTTATTATTTAGAGATACAAAAATTTGAAGGGGTGGTCACTTTTATCAACAGTAATGTATTTATATATGTATTACATAGTTTTATCTACATAATAACCATTTCATTTATATCACAACTGTGTTGCTTTCTTGTTTTCCTATAAACAATGTAATTGATCTCAGTTTTAGTCAAACAACACAGAGAACGCATTTAATTTTTCTGTATATTTAAATGACTTTAATAATTTAATTAAATACAACTGCATTGTAAGTTAGTGGTTGTGTGTTGTAAAAATACTTATTGGTATACATGCATTTTTGCTTTTTTCAAGTGTTTATCTAACTTGCTTCCAGCATCTTCTTGTCAAGCCTTTTTCCTCTATTTAATACATTCAAAAATAGTTTTATGCCAGTTTTGCTGTACCAATGTACACACAGTCTCATCTTCTTGTTCTTAGCTGTCCTCAAAGGCCCTCTATTTTTGTAGCTGCCTTAGCAACAATCTTGGATTTGTGTGTTATAGTGATTACTAAGTCAAGTTTGTCATGTTATTGTAATAAATGTTTTTAAAAAAATCCTTACTAAATCATTTGGCATTTTGTCTATTCTAGTCAGCTAAACATTACAACTATTACATTTTCATTGGGCCAAAAAAGATAACATTTCTATTTTCAATGACCAATGCATAGTAGTGATTTTCAAAGATGAGATTTGAGCAACGAAGTCAACTGTGTAAATATGTTTCAGTTTCATAAGAGTTATTAAATTATAATATATTTTTATATTAATGTCTGTGAAAAAAATGTATGATTTATTTTATTTAACCCCTTCCCAAGATACATTATTGAATATGAGATCTGCATTTCTCTCTTAACCTTATAAATTGACAAAGTTACATACTAATAGAGAGAAAAACTGATGGTTTTACAAATTCTTTATTATTTTTTTCTCTTTTTTTAATGAGACTTGTTGCAATGTACATTATTTAAGGTCTTTTAAAATCTTGCTTTTTATGGATTTTATTAATAACACAGATTTTGCTAGGAATTCTGTGATATGAGACTGAGACCTTACATATATACCATTAGAAAATTTATGAGTATTTTCTGTGAAATTAACATATTGTCTACTGTCACTTTTTTCTCATGAAAAACATAATGAATTCATGTCGACTACATTCTTACGAAAAAAAAACCTTTGTTCTATTTTTTATTTTTTTTTAAATTTATGTGGTGAATTGGTAATAACCTACCTGGAACGGTATGGTTGGAAATTCAGATAGTCTGCTATTTATTATGTGTAGATGCTGTAAAGTTTTGTTGATGCCCAAAAACACTTGTGGTTCTATCACTTCAAGTGGAGTATCTTCTATTCTAAGAATTCTGACTGTCAGTGGGTACAACAATTCACCATATAGACGACCTGTACAATATTAAGTTATAAAAATACTTGTAAATTAATTACTCTGTTGTAAAAAGTTTATTAATGAAGTTATTTATTACTGTATAGGGTGATCATGAGCACAGTTAAAAAAAAAATTGACAAATTATTATTAGTTAATATTGTACTATACACGATTACTTTAAAGTGAAACATGAGTAAAAAACACTAATTAAAACTGATTACATAACTTTTTATAAGTATTTACTTTTTTTTTAAATAATTAAATTGTTTCATTGTCACTTGTGTTTTTTCAACTTTTAGTTTATAGTGACTATTAGTTGAAAAAAATGATTTTGTTTCATCAAGTATGAAAATTTGTTTTTGAAAGAAAAATTTGTGAAATTGGGCAAAATCCCTTTAGTTAGTATGACATTTAATAACATATTTCCGTTTGTCAATTCTAACAGGATGCAGGTATACATGCATTCTGTTTGTACAAAATTTGTCTGACTTATCCATATAGTCTGTTCAACCAAATAGTTTGATCATTAATAACATTTTAAGTAAATTAGGAGGCAAATGTACAGTAAGAATTAATTGAAATTTATATAACAGTCAGATAGCTATGATAATAATAGAAGATTATTCAAGGAATAGTAAAACCAACAAAGGAGATTTGAAGGAAAAATTATTAACTGAATCATAACAAACTGAGAAAAAGTACAAAGATATTAAGATTTGCTGGTGTATATATATACATACATTTCTTTTTCTTAAATTTTTCTATCTTGCCACAAACCACTGATAACAAAGGAAACTGATGTTAAAGTAATTATTATTATATTTTTATATAGTATAGAGTTAAGTATGTATTAATGGAGAAAATCTGCTCCATTCCTAGTCACAAAATTGAATCATTTTCACAGATTTACTTATCTGTTTTCGTACAGTGGTCACTTGTACTGTTTTCTGTCATCAATTAATTTTTCTCTTATTTCTCTTGGATTATAGTTACCATAAGAGGTAACTGCTGACCTGAAGAAGAAAGTAAACACAGACAAATAAAAATGGTTTTGATTAGTTTATAAATTCATTTAATATTTTTAATATGAACTAAGCTTATTCTTTTGTCTTACAACATGCTAATTGAAGTATTAATTCAATCAAATTTTATCTAAATTCTGCTGTTATAATTTACCAATAACAAAATGTTTAATAGTCATGGCTGGAATAACATTAATCAATAATGCTAAGCCAAGATATAGAAGTAAATTATTTAAGTTATTATGTCTGCTTCCTTTCTTGACAAATGTAATGCAAAAAATGTTATTTATTTAATTTTATGGGAGACAGCAAGACTCCTAAGAGCTCGGTAAGTGTATAATATGACATAAATTCAACAAAAAACAAAATAAAATATTTAAAAATAAAAATAATATATTAACATAAAAATAACAGAGAAAATATGTCATAAAGAAAATGAAAATTAATGATTATTCAAACATCACATTAGAAAGAAAAAGGCCTAGGATTTGAACAAAATTCACATACAGGAAGGACAATAGAAAAAAATTCTTCATATGCCATGAACACTCACACAGATATATACATGTGGCTGTATGTACAAATACATGTCATAAGACAGGACAAGTAGTATAAAATAAAAAACTACATTAAGTATATCAGCAAAATAATAAATATATCGCTGAACAATCAGTTATATATTCATATTATTCAATATGATGTAACTTAAAGGTTTTTCTTGTACTCTTAATGTAATATCTGGGATTAAGTATTGGAGAACACTGAATTTCAGTAACAATAAAGATTAAATAATAATTACTTTACCGAACTGAGACTGAGCTATGACAAGCTGTTCGATTGGAAACTGAAGTGAAGCCAAGTTAGACAGTCCAACGGAAAGTGAAGCAAGGTTTGTGTTTTCACAGTACACATACAGTCCCTGATCAGTACCTTTCTTACATTCACATGGATAAATTAATTGGTTGTTTTTAGGACATGGATATCGGGGGCCTGGAGGAATGTAGCCTCCCTTGCACATTACAACATATAAAACTAGCCTGTAAAATAAAATAACATTTGATTAGTCATAAATAATCTTACTAAATTATTATCTATATTAACTAACATGCTATTATTTTCAGCAAAAAAATTATTCTTTTAAACATCCATATAGTTTTAAGTAGATAAGCAACGTAATTTACAGTCATTATTAACTGAAATTAATAATATGTTGTTCATTGGCTTTGTAATCCATTGCTGGTATTTTTATATTAAATATAACTGAATTTAAGCTACATCTGGTGTTTCTAATTTATACTAAAATGAAGACCAGTATGTGTGTTCTAAATATTACTATATTAGTAATAACTGTGATATTTATAACACCACAATAGCTATTATTTCAAACAGTAGTTCAACTCTAGATTGATTAGAAGCAGAAACCGTCCCAAATTATTAAAATGATGTGTTTTATAGATTGTATACAATGTATAAATTCCCAGAAAATTATATGAAACAGAAATAATAATAATATTTGTCTTAGGCATTTCCTATTGCCTTATCATCTGTTTCATTGGAGTTGATTATGTATATGACATGATTATGTATAAATTATAACTCGGCAAAGAAGGTGATCAGAAATATTTCAGTCCTCATTTTATCTAAAAATCTGGCCATGATATATTAGCTGACTCAGCCAAACTTTAGAATGGGTGTAGTTTTTGGGAGATTTTAGTTATATTTATTTAAAAATGATACAACCCCATCTTCTAAATTAATATAAGTATTAAAATGGTTTTTTCATTAAAATTTTTTAAAGCAAAATAGTATTACTCCTATATTTTTAAGAAATTAAAAAACTATTTCAGCACATAATATTTCCAGTATCTTAAAATTCCAGCAAATTTTGGTAATTAATATGTTCTCTTACCAAAAGTATAGAAGAGGTTGCTGGGTATGTTTGTAATTCATGAAGTGTAGTAAAGTTTAAACTGAAACTTTTTCTTTTATAGTACACAGTAAGTTATACTAAATTTATAGTGCTTACCCTCTAAGAGAAATTAAACATAAAGAATCACATTGATTCTTTTCAGTAGTGCTTCACTACAGTGTAACCTCAGGTCATAAAAATTTGAATCCAATTTAAATTTTTTTAAAGTTATAACATTGCAAAAAAAAGAAGAATGTGTTGCCCAATTAAATTAGTGTATGCCTATGTAAATATATTGTAACAAGACCAGTATAATGGACCTGATTAACGTATTCCTGCCAACTAAGAAGAAAGCAATAGAAAATATAATAATGGGAAAAATCCAGAAAGGGGCTAAAAGGAGCCCTCTTAGTAAAGATACGAGGTCCATTTAACAATTGTCCTTTGTAATACTGCCTGTTAACAAAGTAATCCGATGCATTCCTACTGAACCCAAAGTAGGAATGTATCGGAAAAAGAAAGGGCTTGATCGATCATTCTCATGCTCAACTGGGGTGTAGTCCTGCAGGTCAAGAATAGAGAACTATAAATACTTCAGGAAAGAGGAGTTGAAATCACTTCTGCGAGAGAGTTCTAAGTGAGGGGTTATTACGCAAGTTTGAAGTGAGAGTATTCTTGAGGAGGTCAGTGAAGAAGAGAATTTCTAGTGTGTATAAGTTTACCCACCGGGTTGGTCTAGTGGTTAACGCGTCTTCCCAAATCAGCTGATTTGGAAGTCGAGAGTTACAGCGTTCAAGTCCTACTAAAGCCAGATATTTTTACACGGATTTGAATACTAGATCGTGGATACTGGTGTTCTTTGGTGGTTGGGTTTCAATTAACCACACATCTCAGGAATGGTCGAACTGAGAATGTACAGGACTACATTTCATTTACACTCATACATATCATCCTCATTCATCCTCTGAAGAATTATCTAAACGGTAGTTACCGGAGGCTAAACAGAAAAAAAAAGAAAAAAGTGTGTATAAGTTTGACGTCATTAAGATGATGTCACAAGTAATTCCAGTACATGAAAACAAGAAGTGGTTCAGTGAGTTACTGTTAGATTATAAGTGAAAGAGATACTGTACTAAATTTCATTCACAAATTGTTAGGGTAGTTTTATTTATGAACAGCAAAGGTATTGCAGGGAAAGAACTTTATATTTGTCTTATCTGTTGTACTATTGTTGTTACTACAAGACTAGTGGTTAAAAGCGTTAAGATTGGCGATCATGCTAATGTCTTTTGTCAATGAGACTAAATTCTGGTTTTCAATATATAACTACCTGTAAATAAATCCTGACGATTACTTTAAATTCTGTTTTGTATGTAATCACTGTTTATTATTATTATTTTTATCGTTATCATTATCATTATTATTAACGTTGTGGTTGTGATTATTATGATTATTATTGACATTTATTATTATTGTTTGTTGTTGTAATTATTGTTATTATTCTGATTATTACTGTGAGTTGTTTATTATTGTCATTTATTATTATTATTGATTTGTCTTGTTTTATTTATGCTCTTAAACTAATAAATTGAAATTACATAAACATTTTTAATTGTCAATCTTTCAATATCCTGATCAAGCTACAAACATATAACAATATATTTCATCAGAGTTTATGCTTTTATATTTTTCCATTGAAAGAACAGATGATGGAATCACTGAGAAGTGCAGAGTCACTTAATCTAATTCTAATGGATGATTAGCCAAAAAATTGTGAATAATACAGTAAATAAATAGTAATGTGTATGGAAAGGAGTAATGGTAGAAGGTTAAAATACGTATAAACATATTGTAATTTTAGTAGCAATGCTTAATACTGTGTTCTTGAGCAGAAATAAATTCTTTATTGTGTAAACTAAAAATAAACTTTTATAATTTAACTGCTAATTAATCTATGACAAATAAAATTAGTATTTGTTAAAAGATTTTATACAAGTTAATTAAAGAAAATTAATTATAAAACTTGTAATGCATAATAATTATTCTGTATTCTTCTTTTGTCATCATTCTTTGAACTGTCTGATGTTATTCTCCATTCTTGTTTGTTCTGCACTATCTTTTAATTTCAACATTTTCAAAATAATTATTACAATCTATGTCCTCAACTATCTGTTTTATAAATTCCAGTCTTTGACTTCCTCCGCAGTTTTTACCTTCTACACATTTACATGTGCATTGCAACATACAAATTCCTTATTTTAGAATCAATTAGCAATTTTTAAATTGATATCTAAAATATTACAAAAGTCATAAGAAGCATTTCCAGATGATCTCTGTATTCAAGAAGTTTTTCAGTATACAAAGTTCAATAGAAAAACCAAAGGTTTTAAATGAATTTTACTCAGATGTAGGCACAATCAGAAAAAAATTGTTATACTTCTCTTATGTATGTGTTCAGTTGTAAAAAATATTTTTAAAATTTTATTTTGAAGTAGTTTTCAAAAAAAATAATAACCTTTAAATGTGTCTATTATTTTTCAAATAAACTGAAAAATTTCTTATAACACTTCTTTCATTGAAGAAAATTACTTCCTAGGAATTTTTTTTTCATTTCAAAGACTAGGAAAAGAGAGAATCATTTCAAAGTACTTGTAATTTAACTTAAGAACTCATAAAACCTGATTACCTTCAAATTTGTACCAATGCATTTGAAATAAAAACATATGTGTAATATTTAATTTCATATTGTAGAAAACAGTGTGGTAACAGGAAAATTAATTTTCAGTATTTTGTTCGAAGAAAAAATATAATTTCAGTAAAATTCATAGACTACTCAGGATTATAAACTGAGTTGATATTATTGTTTTCATATACATATTATTTAAATAAATAATTCACAATTCAGTTCTATATTTTTGCTCATTATGGTCAGAGATAAAAATTATTTTAAAATATCGACTTTTTATAAACAATTCAAACCAAGTTTAACAAACAAAATGCTTCAAAACCCATATCATAACCTTTTAGTTGTTCTTATATTGACTGAAAAGTAAATCTTGAGGGATTAGTGCTGCTACTCTTGTCCATTCAACTGGTGTTGCTGCTAGTGGTTTCTTAACTTTCCCGCCTAGCGCTATAGCTATAGAAGGGAAACTATGGTCATCGGACACAAGCGGTTTTCACCGGATTTTTACGTTTTGCCACCTAAGGAATCCAACAAACTGGATGAAAATTTTCCGGATCTTCGTATGCACGTGTTAGGATTTTGGTGTTGGCTTCTAAATCACCTTATATCTCCAGAACTACTCAACCGAGTTTGACCAAACTTGGTCAGATTATTTCTATATATGGGGCATTGATGCCATTAAATTTTCAACTTAAAAGGTCAAGGGGGTGAGGCTGTAGAGCAAGGTCACCATCAGTATCTCGAGATTTCACCTAATTAAGGCCTTATTTTTCTAAGGCACATTTGTTAACAGTTAAAAAATAATATTTCTAAAAAAAAATTAATTTTGCAAAATCGCACCTCCACCCCAAAAAGGGCTCTAAATTAGCTAGTGGCTGTGGATACAGCATGTCATTAGTACCTCCTCTCCCCACAAGGAGCTCTAGTGTAACACTGGCATACAGCTGCTGTAGTCATCTTCCTTTGTTTTTCTGTTTAGCCTCTGGCACCAGCTATGTTGATCGTCACAGGTGAGCGGTAGAATTAAATAAATGAATAGTATTTAAGTGTAAAAAAGTATTTAAAGTGACCGCTAGTAGCGCCACACTTGTGCGAATGAAATACAGCATATGCATGATTTAATTAGAATCTTTGGATTAAATAAACAAAAAATATTATATTTAAATAAAACGATTAATATTTTAAATTAAGTTATGCGTGTAAGTTGTGCATCAGAAAAAAGCCGTGTGGCAAGAAGGTGAACAATTGTGTTATCAGTTTTTTTTAAATTAGACTGACACTTGTTTAGAATATAATCATAAAGTGTGTTGGATTTAATTAGTGTCTTAATTTACTATATAGTGTATTTTTGAATGCTTATATATTTTATAACATTTGAGTGTATTGAGATGTGATCCTTTTTGTATATGTGTAAAGGATATTGAGATTGATTTTTTTCTACAAATATACTTGTGATCTCATTATGAGATAATTAGAAAATGTTTTCAAACAAGCAACTTTTAGTAATGTTGTTAACAAGTCCAACATAGCAATATAGATCAATGTTTTCCACTCATTTCATAGCTGCATATCACAAATCTCCTGACATTACCAGAAACCTTGATTATTATACACAAACATAAAAAATGTTCTTAAAGTAGACTTAAAACATGTCTTAAGAAAAAGACAAACACTACTTTAACACAGTTCATTTTATGAAATATTCAAACATAAAACTGACACAGGCAAATCCAGCAGACTTTTGACTATGTTTAAAAAAAAAACAATATAACACCAACTGACCAAGGTGAAAATATCAGTACCAGTTACTGAAGACAGCTGCAAGCTTATGATATAAGTTTGAAAATTTTGTATTTGTAGAATTTGGTTCAGTTTGTCATTTACAAAGTTAATAGTTTCATAATTTAGATTATACTTTGTATAAGTTAAAAACATCAATACAATTCTTTCATTTTTAATTGTCATTTTGTATGTTTCATTGTTACTACTTAACCATCAGAATCTCAGGGTGGATAATATAAAGCATTTGAGTAAAATATTTTTTGATTTTTGTAACTCGTGTAACTTAAAAAAATAATTTTATAAAATCTTTTTATAGTTCTATCACAGGCAATGTTAACTAAATTTTATGGGTTGCCCATTACAGGAGAACTAATTCATTTAAAAAGGTTTCATCAGGAGTTAGAAATGTGTTACTTTCTTATCAAGTTGTAATATCCAATGAGAAAAATATCTCAGTTCATCAATTGCAATAATCATAATGGTCATAGGCGGTCTGATACGAGTCACATGTTACACCTGGAAACAACATAGCCATCTTAAAGAATAACAAACATACTATATTAGCTTTAATGGTGGTGGTTTTCATTGCTTTCTTCACTTATAAGTTACTGCCCATCAGCAGACCAATCCCAATGAAATTCAGACGGGTGGGTGACATTTATCCCTAAAATTGACACCATCATTCTGTTCACCACAGGAACTCAAGATTGTATACTGAAAATCATTTCTCTCAGGAAAAGCAACTCTGACTACTGCCTCTTATACCTTAGGTAATTTATAATCAACACGGCCGTAATAATGACCAAGAGTCATAGCATAAAGTATCAAATTAATGTACTCCTTTCTGTTATAAAACTATTATTCAAATTTAGAGAGGAAAATATTCAAGTTATTCAGAAAGGAAATAAATATTGGAAATAAAAAATTGGGGAAATACTGAGATTATTCATAAACAAATGGCAGCCAACTTAAATTTATCACCATGATTAACTTATCACATAGTGCGCTTGATTCTTTTCTGCATATCAACAACCTTTGACTTTAAAAAAAAAAAAGTTTAAATTACTGTTGTGTAAATTTTTTTGATACAATATCTGGGGACAAATAAGTTTACTTCTTTTTTAAAGAAGTTAACTTATTTCTTACTAATTTCCTTCCCAGAGGACTGCCTTTTCTTGATGAAAAAAAATTTTGTTTATTCATTTAGTTTTGTTTATAACTTTCTTTCTAATCACTTTCTGTGATTATTTTTTTTCATAGTAGAAGTAATATTTACAAAAACTTTTCTTGGACATTTTATTTTTCATTTTCAACTGAAACAAATGGTTTCACTCTCCTTTGGAAAAACTGTTTTTTTTTCTTACTGGTTAGGATACATTTTTGTGGTAAAATTAAAGCAAACAGAATTTTAAACTGCTTTTATAAAAAAATCTATTCCTTTTTTAAATTTAAAACTAGGTATCTTTCCACTATATTATCAGATTTTTTTTGTGATTATTGCCGAAGATCTATTTTAGTAAAAAATTTCCGGATTAAAATAACGAATAAGATTTGAAAAAAATTTCGGATTGAACATTTTTTTTAAACTTTGACTTAAACATTTTTTTATAGGAACCCTGTCATGTTTCTTAAAACATGACAGGGTTCCTATAAACCCATATCCATAGTTTACTGAACTTAACAATACATAAAACTACATGAAAAATATGACGCTGTTAAAACAGAATGCTTTTTAAAACATTGTTAGAAGCTATGTTCTCCTTGGACAATCTTTCCCACCGCAAATTATTCTTTTAAACATTTTTAAAAGGACTTTAAAGACAAGAAGGGTCATTACAAGTCGGTGAAGTAAACGACTCTAAAGACCGCAATGTCAAATTTTAACAGAACTGAACATTTATCAAAACAGTTATAAAAGAAACAAAACGGAAAAAAAACTAATTATTTTTAACTTTTATAAATAATATTAAGAATAATAGTGACTATATTTCCTCAGAATTCTGCTCTCTATTTTAAAATAAATTTTAAGTATTAATCGAATAAAATGTATACTTACCCATTTCCTACAGAATAGTAAAACTATTAAATCTAAGCAAATTGCAGTAGTTTAATATAAAGATATACTGCAACGCAACAGGCAGTTAGAAATAAAATCATTTCTCTTCTCCTTTAGGCTTTCTCTTTTTTATACGTATAGGAAAAAGTTATAACTGAATGTTGCAGTGCTACAACTAAATTGCAGTGTTACAAACGGTAAAGAAATAGGATTTGGAGTTATCTTATCATAAAATTGATCAGTTTACATAACGAACGGGTGTGATAATTTTCATTATCAACAGAAAGAATCCTGCATTCTTCATTACAATAAATTCATTAAAAAATTAGAAAAACACAATATACAATTATTTAATATGCATTTTCAAGGTGGAAATGATAGTGGAAACCGGATTTATATAGATTTGCATGTGTGCTTGTCGTACGCAGATGAACGAGTGATTTTAGATAACGTGCATTCCATACTGTGATAAAATGGGAATACAGCTTATTTATTCCTGAAAACAAGCTTTTTTTCATTTGATATGACTCTTTGATAGTTATGATCATTGCACTAGAGAAAATTGGCCTGCTTTCTCTTTGGGAGATGTTTTAGAGCATGCACGAACTGTACAAATTCTGTTATTAAAAAATCATAACATAAAATTACTTAATAAAATTTTTTAATAAAAACGTAATCCATGTGTTAAATCTATTCAACTAAAGATAATTGCTAATCAAAAATTGCCACTCCCTAGTACAATATTTTAATTGACGACAATAATTTTGTTTAACTCTTACAAAATTAGTTATCAATAATAACAGATGTTATTATTTTACGATGCCAAATAGAGAGGTATGCCAAGAAAACTAATTAGGAAGTTTAGTTTCTATTCCGAGTTCTATTAGAAAGATTAATAGAGATTCCGAGTATTGAAATATAAACCTTAAGCATCAAACGATATTAAACTACCGAAGTGAGTTATTTTTTCGTTTCTTGGCCGACCTGTTGAAGTTTCGGGTTTTTCTGTATTAATTAAACAAAACAATTTATTTAGATTAATTAAAAAAATGTTTTTCTTTGCATGATTTTTGTCGAGTACTTTCGCAAAGAACTTTTCCTCTTTACAAAGGATTTTTTTTTCTTATGATAAATTAATTAAAACAATAAAATTACTTTAATTCATAATTTATGAACTTGTACTATTTACTGTATTTAATTACTTTTATTCATTAAAATTATTTTATTTCAATGATTAAGGTAATAAACATCTATTTCTAAAATTTTAATTATGTTCCATTAAGATCTCATAAAATAAATCCATTCTAAAGCAGAGATCTTTTCAAAAAATATAAAAAAGAGGAAAAAACAGTAAGAGACCATTTTTAATTAATTAAAAAAAAATTATTATATTCTGTTGACAGGATGCAATTTGTTAAACTATTTATTAACATATAATAAAGATAATCAAATAGTCATTCTATTCAAGCTATTTGTTAATATTCATAAAAAGTTTGCCATACAATAAAATAAAAAATTACCTTCTTTAGCAGAAAAATGTTTTCCTTATTAAATCACTTCAAAAACGTGCTTTCTGTCATTTAAAAACGAAATTAGGTAGTTTACGAGAACACTGGAAAAATACAAAGTTTTGAGTTGCACAATCGGTACATTTATTATTTATTATTAAGGTATTATTTATTATTTTTTGTGTTGTACCAGTATATATAACTGCAAATATAATAAGTGAATTGTATAACAATAGAAATTAAATTTGAATACTTATTGTTTGAATTGTTTCAAGAGATATTTGCAAATGTAACCGTTCTCAAGTTTTCAATAAATTTCAAGTTACTTCCAGATAGATATACAAAACGTGCATTAAGACAGATTTGGAAAAAAGTGCCAGTAATTAATTTTTTTATTTATAAATCTTTTATTTATATGTGTATTTCCTTGAAAAAAAAAACAACAAACATTACAACGGCTTTTGACAGGTGGCTGTGCCAAAGTTTTTGCTCGATTAGGTTAGGTTAGGAGTTTTCCGTTTACGCGAGTGTGCATTTCTAATAATTGACAGATAACAATTTTAATCGGATGTCAATTGAATAGATGTTGATTTCTAAAAATTGGAAATAATATTACCAAAATAATATTAATATTATAGACATATCTAATTTGTCTATATTTATTCTCTTAAATTATCAAAAATTATTTTAATTCATCATCTTACATAAAAATGTTAAATAGGTGACAAAAACTTTTCAATTTTTTCAGTTTCGCTATCACATATTTTTTCTATCGATATAAATTAGCGGAAATTGTTAATGTTTCGCATGCATCGACGAAAACGCTTCTTTCAAATCGATTTAATGGGTAAATAGCAGCCTTTCCTTAAAACGTCTTAAAGACGTAAAAGATTACTAAATTAAATTACGTTATAAATAAATGTATTACTTTTATTATTACTATTATTTTTATTTTTGTAAATATCAACTAAAATACAAAAATAATCAACAATTTATTGACAAACTATTTTTAGGTATGTATACTCAAGCGGCACCAATTAACGTAATTATTACGAAATAAGTAAATATCCGTAAAATTGTTTTTAAATTTAAACATCTAAACGTCTATGAAATTTTGAATAATATTTCTTTAATCTCAGTAAGATATTTGATAATAATTAAATAAGTGTATAGCAAACATAATGAAATAATAGTAATACAATAATGGCGGCCGTATATTGCCGCTTATTATATCAAACTTTTTTATTTCTTATGATGATGTATCAGAGAAAAAGAAAAAAACTATTTCTTCCACATACCTTTTTTATACAGTATTAACGCATTAATATACTCTTAATGCGTTAATACTGTATTTACTCGTTTCTAAAATATTACAAATTTCATTTTTATAATTAATCACATGTCATCTATACCTTCCTAATTTTTATACCCTGCGCGGTCAACCCGCACTAATTTAGTTTTCTTCTTTCGTTTAAATTTTTTGACCTTCATCAGAAGCAATCTTCGAGTTTTGATAGCAAACATTTTTAGACGTACGCGAGTCGCACTTTATTTAGTGATGCCGACACGTTAAGCCTATACGGGGCCGCTTCCCTTTTGTAATAATATCAATAAAAACACCTAAGTATCTCACTATATATATATATATATATATATATAAATCACTCATGGAAGTAATTTACATAATTTGCAATTTGAAGTTTATTTTCAACTTCGTCACTTTGAATGCTAAATGTTTTGGAGAGTTACCGCCTCCTATATCGGTTTAAGTCAGCCTTTTTAAATTTAACCTTTTGATTTAGTAATTTTTTAACGGGTCGTATTTAGTGACTGCATTAAGCCAAAATCCTGGAGTGACAAAATTTATTCGATTTTCCTAACTCGTTTTCATTTTATATGTTTTTGACCTCCATTAAATTTCTTTTTATCATTTTGTAATTAATACTAACTCATCAATACCTCTAAAGTTAAATAAGAGGTAAGAGGTATCGTTATTTTCACCGGACTGCCGATCGAAGGATCAAACGATGTTGCTTGGTATATTCATCATACATCTTTTTTTATCCGTTTAATATTACGAATCAATTTCAATCATTTTTAGGGTTTTAGAGTTCTCTTAGAAAAAAAATCAAAACCCTTGTGGGATTACTCGTTTGTCCGCTTACGGGTGTATGTCAACCGGCTATAATATAACAGGCAAATCAAGTCTTGCGTAGTAACGTTATCCGTCGTGATGTAAAAAATTCTACAAGTCAACCGAAGTTAAAAACAACATAAATAATTATAATCGGTAATAAAATACCGCTCTTGACTAGTATTGTATAGCGTTACCGGTGGAGGGCGATGTTGAATCGGTGCTTGTTAATGTTCGCCGTATAAATTTTGTTATTATATATACATATACGAGATCTGGTATATATATATATATATGTATACAAAATTCTGTTTTATATTATTATATATATTTTTGGACTTCTTTTGGCATGAAGTTTCGTTTTATACCCGTATTGCTGGGGTTTGAAAAAAATTATTTTTGAGTTCGACATTATGGCGGCTAGCGTCCACCGTATTGATCGTTTTTTGTCATTACCTATTCTATATCACCTTCAGTGTCGAGATAAATCGGACGATACCTCATTCTTCAAAATTAGTCCAGCCATTTGGGCTCTAGAATGGAACTAATTAACTCCAACACTGACAGACACCCGAAAAATATTGCCCTCCTTTTGGCTTTGCCATAGTCGGATGACTAAAAGAAAATCTATAGAAAAACGCTACTTTTACTAATTTTTCTACAGTTTCAGTTACACAGATATAGAACTGTAATCTATCAGGCAATACATTGTAATACAGTCAATACATTCCTTTTTGGATCTCCGTATTAACTGGATGATTCGCGAGGAGTGGTCTATAGTGGCTGGTTTTCTTCGCACTCTTGCGGTGTGTAGGTCTGCAGAGGAATTTAATCGAGGTACTCGATCGTGGTAGGATCCCGCGTGGCTAGGGTTCCGGCTTAGGCATCGGATTGGTCGGAGGTTAGCACATTGGCATCGTGCCACAGTTATATTGGTATTGTTTGTGATTCGATTTGGGACTCCCGGTGGTGGGGGTGGCCGTGCCGCCGGGGTATGGTAACCCGTGCGACCGGGGGCGTGGCTTCCCTCTGCCGGTGGCGGTCCTGATCGTGACTTGGTAATGCCACGCGAGACACCATGATGGGACCGAGTTGGGGTGCGGGGTTTGTCCCCGGCTCCTGCGCGGACCGGAATGAGGTTACGTTTCCCTTGTTAGGTGACCTAAATTGGTCGATCTGTTTGGATGTAGGTCTGAATTTCTATGCTGCGTAAGACATAATTTTGATTAGTACGAGTGTAGCACTGATTTAACTTTAAACTCGTTCGTTTTCTGAGGCATTCACAGTCACGAACGGTGCTGTCAAATCTGGACTAGGCGCGGGGTTAGTGCTTCCGCGGTTTCGGTCAGTTAGTTTGAAGGAATCATGTTAGGTTGGATGTGAAGATGTCCGTTTGAGGCCTACGTGAAGGCGAAATTTGATATGTGTTTTACCGATGCAAATCTCTGCCGAGGCATTTACATCGGTGGCATCCCGACCGAGACTTAGCTGATGACTGAGAGATGTAATCGGTTAGAAGGTCTAAAGACGACCTCCGGTAAAGCCCCTCAGAGCTTGGAACGGAGAGGGTGGTGTGGCGACCGGTAACGTCACAAGGTGGGTGTCTTCCTCCTACGGGGTTGGGATGTAATCTATCAGTATATCGATATTTATATTTTTCTACGTACATAATTTTTTTAAAAAGCTGACAGTAATGTAGTCGAACTATCTTGGTGTTTGCATAAAGCTTAAAATTCAACCCTTCTCGAAGCGATAAAGATTACGACCTTACCTATTTACACTCTTAACAAAATAAAAAAATTTCAAGTTCTATTTCGATTTGTCGAACGAATAAAAAGATGTAAAAATTTGTAGAAAATTATTCCTACGATAAGCATTTCTGTCTTAAGGTAACTTTTGGTTTTTGAAGTGTATCCTGAACAAGTAAATATCTAAACTCTATTTTCTTCAAAAGGGAAGGTTCACCGATAAATATTTCACGTTAACGAATATATTCAGTCATAAGATGAATGATAGCTGCGGCTATCATTCATCTCCTTTGGTCAGGAGATAAATGACAGTAGCGGGCGCTGGAGTCCTTATCACCCCTTATATGGGCACGTATTTACAGCAAAACGGGGAACACTGGCAGAACTGGTGGCATTTGGCGACAGCTTCAATGACCCGCATCTCACCATCGCCGGCTATGAAACGGCCATACAAACCTCTCTTGATGAGTTGGTTGCGACCCGACTGGCAAGGTGTGCGATATTTTTGCGCATCGATCCGGCAAGGCCAACACAAGCAGGTGAATTGACCGGTACATTGCCAGCAGGAAACCGATTTTCACTGACAGAGCACCAATTGTTACTATCACACGGCATTGCATCCGCCAATGTCGAAAACTGTAAATTATTTATTCATTGTGACGTAACATACAAAAAGAACGCTTACGGCATCGCCGATAACAGCTATCTGGATAGTGAAACCCTCTATACCAGTGCTTATATTATTAGACGGCTGAAATCGGTGATCACATCCAAATACGGACGGCAAAAATTAGCCAGCGCTAAGATTGCAATCTTGTAATTTATAATTTTTTATTAAAAACAAATTATTTTTTCACGTTTTGTTAAAACGATTCGCTTCATTAACGAGTAAACCGTACAAACCATACACGGCAGACAATAATAGAAATAATGAGAGCAAATTAAAATAAACAAAGACGCTAAAACAAAAGCACTTCGCTCTATTTTGTTTGAATTGAACGCGAAGGTAACATGAAAATACACCATAGCAATTATTAACAGATACAACTTTAATTATACAGGCTGATACCGTGGATATGAAAATCAGTCGATCGCTTAGTTGTAAAAATTTTTGTACTATAAAATTGTATGATATTCTTTTAAATAACCGACAGATATCTTGAGAAGAGTTTATCAGATTTTGATAAACGAAATAATAAAATTAAATTTAGCCATTTTTTCTAAATTTCTTTCTAATCGCATAGAATTTTATTCAGTCAGCACTCAAAATATCACTACAATAAAAATAACGCTGTAACATACGACACGTTCTGTGTTTAATCTTTATCACTCGTTTAATAGTGGAGTTAACTCGACAGATTTATCCCTAAAATCATACTCAAAGTGTAATAAAAGCTTTGTAAAACAATCGTTCAGATCGGCCCGGCGGTTCTTAAATTTTAAGCAAACATCGTTACAAGTAAACTAACGTACACAAATATTTCGTTTACATGTTAATAATTTAAATTATAAATATTGTGTTGAACACATCTTTAGTCAGAATTACGGTTAACTGTGTTAGAAGTGAGACAGAGATGATTGAACGATTGCGGTTAAGATAAATAATACTGATTTTAAATATATCTCGGGCCAACGCCATACTCGGAAAATATTGTTTAGCCTCCGACCTATAACATGACGGGAGGGGTTTTACTTATCCTTACCGGTAGTGCATCTGTATATATACATATATTTGTTTTTTCTTTGAAGCGACTTAATAAAACGCTAAGCTTGTCATCGTTATTAAATATTTATTGTGCTATGTACAATCCCGTCAGATGGATATCATTTCTTGGTGGTCCATCAAAGAGTTAGAACTAATTTTCAAGGTACAGAAATTGCAGACCGTTGTTTGGAGCCCAGAAAATTATGCATTGTATAGACTGATATTTAGAAAATAAAAAATGTTAACTTATTCGTGTATCGATATTTATCAATAATGCGATTTGATAAAAATAATATTTACTTATTCTCAAATAAATAACAATATCTACCTCTATCAAACCCGGCAATAAAACTGTTTTCGTATAACTCGACTCCTTACGAGAAAGAGTGTGTAAAGAGTATACTTCTGCGGCCATTTTTAATAAAATGCCGAACCGTTTAAAAAATCTTTTCGCCAATTTATTTAAAGTACAATTAAAAAATTTTCTTTTGTACAGACAAAATTACTGTGTTCATTAATTTTTTAAATGACTAATTAAAAAATTAAGAAAAAGAAACCGTGATTTTTTTTCATCCCATTGTTTATTAATTTCATCCCGTATTTGTTCAAATAACTTTCACTAACGCCTTTTGAACTGTGAATTATTTTGTAGTTATTTTTTATATTTTGTATGAAGTTGAATTTACCTTCACACTTTTTCACATTTTTATAGTTAATATTGACTTTATTAAATTTTTATTAAACTAATTAATCGCATCAATTTTTTATTTTATAATTAATTGTGTATTGTGTGAGCTGTTAACGTCAAGGTTTTACAGTGGTTTCCCTTCATCGATCCAGACAAATTCTGGAGCAGTTTTTTTTCTCGATAGAGTAACATATCTACCTATTTCTGACGCGATTTATATATAATGTATTTTTATGTACCGATCACAATAAAACATTTATTTATTAATTTATTCTTATTCTTTTCATTACTGAAATTTTTCTTACAAAAAAGTGAAGGATAAATAAAGAAAAATTCTCTTTTTTGATTACTTTTTAACTTCACTCTATTTCATACCCATGTGAAACGCAAACATTCTAAAAATACATTATTAATTACCTAATAATTAATCATATTTCATTCTCCTCACCAGATTTGGCTTTCCGACTATCGACTATTTTCAAGTAATAGCTGCTTCGGTCAGAAATGTTTGTTTTTAAAGTTAAGAGTGTTTGTTTCTTTTGATAAACCGAATAATAAAATGTATTACTACTTAAAATGAACGAAATTATAACGATAATGAAATAGTTTACAAAAAAAAAGTTTAAATAACTGTTACGTTAACTGTTGGGGAGAGGAAAAGTACTGTAACAATCACGCAACAGCGTAGATTACCTAAACCACAGGGAAATTATATATCGACTACAGTTCATAACATAGTGTATCGTTTACAATTTTTTATATCTGTAATCTACTTATTTTCTGTAATCTAATGAAAAATATTTACGGGCTAGCGTAAAATATTTTATAAGTTTTTGTTTATAATATTACCATTTCATCTGCAACGAAATAAAGGTTATTTTTCAATATTATATCATTTAGTCGATGAATAGCAGTCGAGGCAAACGGTTGTGTTTACGTTGCGTCTAGTGACAATTTTAATCCTTATAAACTTACTCTAAATTTAATACTCCGTTTGTATTCTTATAATTATGGAGAATTTCTTAATTATAAATTTCAACTTTCAAGTTCAAAGCTTGTAATAAATCGCTTAGTAGTGGGAACAATCCAGAAATAATTTGTTGTGATTGCAACTTCAAGTTTCACGGTATTTCTTTAAACTTGAATATAAATAAAATAGATTCCTACACGAGAAGTAAAAATAAATGGAGATGCGAACCGAGCATAAAAGAGAAGAGGAAAGCTTGTCTCTGGAAACGTCTGCATCAAAGGGGGGAAATCTGGCTAACGCGAGTGGTCCAACTACTCAATGAAATGAGAAAAAACAACAGAAGAATGGAGCGAGAATTTGTAAAATCTCTCGAACTTTGTCCTGCAGATGTTGAAAATTTCCTTAAGAAAATCAATCTTCAAGAAAAACAATTACCCATATGTCTTGAGAAGATCGAAGCCAATTTAGAGAAATTAATCACCTTAAGAAGGAAAACCAAGACTTACTCGTACATCGCGCTGTTTCCGAATTACAATATTCCAGAGCTAACTGCCTTGAATCGCATAATTACTTTGCTGATAAAAACGAAGACCTCTTGAGCGTAGTAAAGGTGGTTGGAAATGCTCTAGGACATAATATCAAGGATCAACAGATCGATAACTTATCGTTTTCTTTGTCGCCAAAGTGACAAATCTCCGGTAATACTGATAAAATTTACAAGAAGAATAGACAAAGAAAACTACTGCGAAAAAGAAAGATTAAACGAGACTTTTCGACGCGTCACTTAAATCTCCCATCTGACATTCCTCTATATGTAAATAAAGCTTGTCTTCGGAAAGAAGGAAAGTGCTAGCACTGGCGAAAACAGCGAAAAGCAGCAAAGATTAAGGATTTGAATAAGTTAAGTTAAATAAGTTTCAATAAATAACATACTAACATAAGTACAACATAAATAAGATAATTTTGGCTTTCTCTATTGTTACTTACTTATAAACAACGAAGATCTATTTACTTTGTTCAGGTCAAAACATTTGAAGCATGAGAAAAAGTGTTAATCTATTTTTGCTTGAAATGTGTAAACTTATCGATAAAATTATACGTAATGCGTTAACTGTGACTTGGATTTATAGTGCTGAAATGAAATTCTACCTATTGAGAATTATTATAATTGCAATGATGATTAAAGATTTGGTGGAATTGCAATTTATATAAAAAAATATGTTAAAGTTCAGTCTGAAAAAATGCTGCTTGCTTCTACGGATGGTTTAAAAGTATATTTTTCGATAAATGAAATTAAAATTTGCATTACAGCTATGTGTAAATTTCATAATGTCAGTAGATAAATTCCTAGAAGAAATTAAATACTTTCAACTAAACTATTTACACACGAAGATAACGTTATCGTTACCGGAGATATTAATATTGTCGAGTGTTCCGCGGCTCGATCAGGATATTGACAGGTTGTTGACAATTTAGAATGTTTATATAATTACAATTTATTGATTTAAAATGTTCATAATTACAACCCCAAATTAATAATAACAATAATGATAATAATAATAAGTATCTTTTAATGAACACAAATATTAATATAGTATTACAACCACAATAATAATCAGGATATTAGTAGTAAACGATAATAATATTACATGTCTATAACAATAAATCTAACAAAGTACATGACATAATACGTAATAAGAACAGTATGTATGACGTAAAAACAGAGCATAATCAACAAAGATTAGCAATCGTAATATTACACATCAAATAGTGATAAATGTCATTAGTAAATAATAAATACCGATTACACACAAGATAGAGTTAAAATAAATAATCGATCGGAATTTATTACAGATATACAATTAAAAAACTAGACCCGTTAACAAAAGAAACCACTCGCTTGCATTCACAAATAATCGTATAGTGTTCACTTGCAAATACCTTTGCTATCTTTCCTAACAGTTTATGAATGAAGCTTATTGCGTAATCTCTTTTACTTATGCACTTATAGTTTTACTGTACCTCACCGATAGTATTTCTGGTTTACTGGAATTACTCGTGGCGTCATCTTAGTCGTATCGAACTGGATTCAGGAGTCTCCTCGCTGGACTGACGTCTCACACTCTCGCTCGCAGATTCACACCTGTGACTCTCGTCGCTTGACCGTCGTTATAACGCATCGCTGGACTATAATCATAACGGACTATATTCTTAACAGAACTCTTTAATAAGAGTTCTTTAACAGAACTCCGTCGAACCCACACAACTCGGAGCCTCTCCTCGCAGAAATGCCCTTGCGGGACCGACGCCGTAACGCCTCGCAGACTGGTTCTAATAGAACTCTCTTTTAGCTGGTCTTACCCTGTTGTTTATCCTTCTAGCCTCTTTACCTACCGGACCGCACCCAAATCGAAGCGTGAGGACAGCCGACCGAGGTTTTTGTTCCCATGAATTCCCAACCTGCTCTCTTCTTACCGTGCAACAGGTGTTCATTGTGTGTTAGCGGGCAGTATAACAAAGGACGATTGTTAAACGGACCTATACTTTACAAAAAAGAGAACCCTTTTTCTCCCTTTCTGGATTCCTGCAATTATTATAGTTTATATTACTTTCATAATAATTGGTTGGAATCCGTTATTCAGCCACGCTCTACCGGTCTTGTTACAATATCTACCTTGCGAAACAAAATATAGTATAAATCTGTCTGTTATAGTTTTGTTTTTCATTCCTTGTTAATAAATGAACACGCGCGCGCCTGTGTGTGTATGGGGGAGAGATAACCGCGAAGATGTATTCTTTGAGCGTTTTCTTCGCTTGTACAACACAAGTTTTAAATTTATGTCAAAAATCACTAAGTGTTAAATCTATATCGTTACATACACAGACAGACCGATCTGTAATAATTAGGCGATTTTTAAGGACCTTAAATATTCATTCGTTTTATTTTTATTGTTTTGCTGATGTAGTGTAAAGATAAATTTTTAATTATTTGGTTTGCATATAGATAAATCATAGAACGGTATTTAATACTGAGATGTTGTACATTAGTTCTAAAAAATAATGTTGTTTACGTTATTTGTGGAGCGAGCATAAACGTGCTTATATCACGTTGCAAACCAAATAATTAAGCATTTCTCTTTATACCAAACAAAACAATAAAAGTAAAAAGAATGAATATTAAGGTCCTTAAAAATCGCCTAATTAATACAGATCGGTCAATATAACGATGTAGAGTTAACCCTTAGTGATATTCTACATAAAATTAAAACCTGTGTTGAACTATCTACGAGCGAAGAAAACGCTCAAAGCAGACATCTTACACCGATAGAAAAACTACGGTAAGACACTGAACTGCTTAAAGCGTGGAAAAGAAAAACAGTTTAAATAACAAGACTCTAAATCAACCTTATAATGAAAAACTTCAAAAATATTACAAAAAACACCGCGATAATTTAAAAAAGAAACTCCAGATTTCAAAAAATGAATACCATCAGGAAATATAAACCAAACAACGAAATAAGTCTACTGAAAACGGATTACCAGAGAACTATAACCGATAAAACACTAATCGCAAACGAATTGAACGATCATTTTATACAAATATTTAACTCGTCTAAATCAAACAAGAATAAATGAGATACGGATAGCACATCTCGCTACATCACACTGTTCCCTCAAGAAAATTCTAATTCCTCAATGTTCTTCACTTCGCTGACAAATATTGAAATAACTTAGTTAAATCCTTAAAACATAGGAAAGCACCAGATATTGATGGTATTAAGGTGGTAGTCGATACTAACTCAGATGTTTAGGCATTTGTATACAATCTCAGTATGGCAACAGGCAAATACCCTGAAAGCTTAAAGTCCGTTATCGTTCCGATTCACAAATGAGGTGGCAAAGACAACGCGAACAACTCTAGACCTATCGCCCTGTTATCTGTATTTGCAAAATTCCTGGAAAAGCTAATTAGGAACAGGCTGATAAATTTTTAATAAAAAATGAGTTTTACAGAGAAAAAAAAACAGTTTGAAAAATGACCAAACACAGAGGATGCTATGTCAGAAGTGTTGACGTATTTTTATAACAGTGTAAAAAAAAAAAAAATGTGCACGTCTTTTTCTTAAAATCAGAAAAGCATACGACTCTGTTGATCACGAAATTCTACTAAATAAATTCCATAATGCAGGAGTCAGAAGGGGTATGTAACGACCGGTTTGGGAGTTTCCTCTCAGAGAGAACCCGCTAAGTCAAAGTAGCTAATAATCTAAGTACAAGCAGATCTGTAATATGAAGAGTACACCACGGCTCTCTGTCCTCTAGGCGGAACTCTTCCTGGTGTATATTAATGACCTATGTGAAGGAAAACTAAACGGATCCGTCACATCTGCTGACGAAACAGCATCGAACTATTGCGCTGTCAATGAGGAACGATTAGTTGAGATAGTTAATGGCGATCTCCGAGACTTCAAGCGGTGGTTTCAAGTTAACGCTTAAGTATAGATAAATAAAATAAAATAATTGTATTTAATTTAAGAACAAATTCAATTCAGCCACTGTTTCAGATACATACCGTAAAACAGCTGTTAACTGTGACTGCGAGAGGGTAGAGGAAGCGGAAAGCGCGAAATATTTAGGCATAGTGATCGATTACAAGTTGTCCTGGGCAGACCGCAAAGTGAAATTAAAGAAAGAACTAAATTACGCTCGTATAAAACTTAATTCGTAATCTCTTCCCTGAGTATATTATAAAATCAATATATTACGCTTTAACTGAAAGAAGACTTCAATTAGAAATATCAGTGCGGAGAGGAGCCTATTACCTTTTATTAAAACCTCTTATAATAGGACAAAAATATACTATGAGAATTATTCCAAAAAACCTGGAACATTTAATTTCTTAGCCGTTCTCAGGGAATGGCACCTCTTATCCTTTTGATACTTGTAATTTTGTAAGAGTCAAGGAATACTTTATACAAAAAGTGTCCGGCGGAAACAAAATTACATTCGCACTACTTACAACATGCGAAGATGCAGTATCAAACCGCCCGAACCAAACAAAAAAATTTTCCGTAGATTTTATTTTTTTATCGCATCTCGAATTTCAATGAAATCGATCCAGATATCAAACAACTAAAAATAATTACAAAATTAAATCGGCATTAAAAAAATTGCCACTGGAAGAGGATTATATCGAAAGCTTCTTTTCAAAAATAAGCTAATTATCGAAGCATTATATTATACTCGTATAAGTATGTATTTTGAATATAAATTAGAAAATTAAGTATAAGTAAAGTACGTATAATAAAATCAAGTAACTAAATACATTTTCAGAAGTCCAAATCATCATACTTTACACCACGAATCATTTCACACTATTACTATTTAAATTTTTTTTTCTCTTTCGAAAAGTTGAATATTAATATAACAGCACCCGGCGTGAACAACTCGATTATAAAATAATTCCAATTTTCATATTTGTTCAAGTTATAAAGATGGAAACTTCAATATATTACGATTTAAAAATCGTAATATATGAAGAATATGTTATGGAATTTTCTTTCATTGTTATTTATAATAGTACTATATGTATTATTATACGTGTAAATATCACTACTACTATTATTATACCTATAATATAACTGCATATTTTATTTACATCTACATAAGTCTTGTTTATTTTATTTTAAGTTTGTAAGAATTGTTTCTAAGTTACAAACAGTTTTGTAAGAAATATATACTTCTCAAAAGATGAGAATGTAACTATTATTATTATCGTACTGATTCGTTCAAATTTAATATATCAGTTTTTTATTTTAAAAAATTAGCATTCCTAATTGAAATAATTATTATTTTGAAAATGAACCGTAACTAGAAAACTACTGGTCCAAAAATGTCCAAGTTGGGCAAGGACGAGTACAAAAAAATAATTATTATGCGTAAAACACATAAGAATTTTTTTTCGTTATAGGTACAAAATCAGGGAAGGTTAAAAAGCTACCGAAAAAGGATACTTTTTAATTTTATATAAGAAAAATTTTGTAACGAAATGAAATCGTATAGGTTGAAAGAAAAGTAATTGGAAATAAAATAAGACCACAGTATATTTATTTATCAAGCAATTTATTAAGCTTCAACCTTATATAACGCTGCTCGTAAACCACAAATTATAATTTTTATCGATAAAAATCTTAGGACTACTTTTTTATTCGTTTATTATTATATTATTTTTATGAAATATAATTTCTGGTTTTCTTTTATCTCCACTCTTGCAAAACAGTTATTTCCTTGGAGAATATTGTGTCAGAATAGCGTACAGAATCGGCGCTCGCCTTCCTTTATTCTTTTATACCGATCCACAATACGTATAAGAACCGGTATCTCTTGTTTCTTAATATTTAAGAAAACGTTCTGAATAAGAGAATTAGTCGTAAAATATTTACTTAATCTTATATAATGCAACCTTGGTACACGTACATAAATGCATTTTATGTAGCCGCATATTAATATTTAACGGAACTGTTCATTTAGGCAGTATTTTCTAAGAACATAGCTCCACTGGCTTCAAGGATAAATAAATTTCGGCGTAAATCGAAATCGCTAAGCGCTTATAACGTATTTTTATGTATCGTCCACATAATAGTCACATGCTAAGCGTGTGACCGTTATTTTAAACCACTTTATTTGAACTAGTTCGTACCTACTTCCGTCTTTTCAGCCGTTATGGCTCCGCTCATGTCGGTTCAGGAGTAGGGATTAACGCGTTACTAAACCGCTTAAGTCGGTTGCACTGATGCAAGGCCGTCAACATATTTCACTTTTAACAAAGGTTACCGTCAAATTAAGTGTGTATTTAAAAGACAAAACCGCTAAATTTTAATAACAATCAAGTCTTTTAATAATCCATTTCACTACTTTCGCTAGACGCGTACGATTTGTTAACTTATTAATGAGTAATTTTAAATTTTCACTTATTACACGCAAATTGTTTATTTATTATATAAATAGATATTTTACTTACCGGTAAAACCGATTAGTGTACCGTTGGTTAAATGTTTATCGGTTCACTGCATGATATTTTGGACTTCTGTTACTGACTTTAATTCAAATGACGACTGAATTAAAAGAAATAATTTAATCGTGTAAAGACGACCGTTTGTAAAAGATGAAGAATTCAAATACTTGTTAGATTTAAGGTATCTATGTCTAGATTAGATTTTAAAAGGATACGTGACTGATCTTTACCAGATGGAAGATGCGGCTAGTAGTGCTTTTCGGGCGAATCCCAGAGTACTGGACTGCCTTTAACCGGATTTACCGCCCACCTGAACCTCAACAAAAGAGCTATTGAGGCAGTGTCGGTACGATTCCCATGTAAGTGGTTCTTTCTTCTGGACAAAAAGATGAAGAATTGGGTCATATTTAGTCCTGCTTAGAAGGTTTGGAGAGTAAGGAAACGAATAGTAGGGAAAGAAAGCGATAATCCCTACCTTTGGTCAGAGTAGTATACAGGTTTACAAGAGGAGGCCTTACTTTGATCTAGGGATAAGCTATTTTAGACAAAATAAATCTTAAACACCCTTTATTTTTTTATTCCATTTCGGCGTAAATTCCATTACATGATGTGCAATAAATATCTTGTGATATGTGATATCATCACTAAACAAATTAAAAACATGATTTTGGTTTGAAATCTATTGCAGGATAAAGCAGTAAAATATTTTTAGTTCTAAGCAGTATGTAAAAATTATACTCTGACAAAGTTTATTTAAATATAACAAATCAAGAATAAACTCTTTCTGGAAGAATTTAAAAGACTGAAAAACGTTTTGTTAGATTTTTTTCACGTAATGTACTTTACGTTGTTTAGTTTAGGCTTTCACACTGCAATCATATTAATACTATGAACAAAAATTTAATTAATCACGCTGACCGTATTAGGAAATAATGCATCTAATTTAAATTGTTTAAAAATTCATAATTTATATTTAAAAATACATTCAAATACGGTACAAAAATTAATAGTTTGATTATCTATAAACAGATTTTAATAGAGGCAGAGTAATTCATTTTAAATCAATGACCGATATAATAAACATTTCTTCCTGCGCTTGTATTATAACGTTTGAGTTACGCGGCTGAAACCTATATCATAATGAAGGTCATGATATAAGTGCAGGTGTTCAATCTTTCTTTTTCCTGCTTAGCCTCCTGTAATTACCGGTCAGATAATATTTCAGAGGATGAATGAGGATGATATGTGTGAGTGTAAATGAAGTGTAGTCTTGTACAGTCTCAGTTCGACCGTTCCTGAGATGTGTGGTTAATTGAAACCCAACCGCCAAAGAACACCGGTATCCACGATCTATTATTCAAATCCGTGTAAAAATAACTGACTTTACTAGGACTTGAACGCTGGAACTCTCGACTTCCAAATCAGCTGATTTAGGAAGACGCGTTCACCACTAGACCGACCCGGTGGGTTACAGGTGTTCAACCTATCAAAAGCCTACTCTTTTCAACCGCTGACCGATCAGAAGCTGGTATTGTTTAATGAATCGGCTGTTTTTTTACTCTGATTTTAATCCGATTTGGTAATTAGAAAACAGGGGTTTATTTGAAATTAGAAACTAAGTTTCTATATTACACTGTTTATCCTTTTGTTAATTGGGTCGGATTCTGAGGAAAAAAATCTTTGATACCGAACGATATTAAAGAAAAGGCACAACATATAACTAATAACCTACTGCCACAGAAATGTATTGTTTAGTGTATTTTTTTAAAACTTTAAAATATGCATTCCGTAAACAATATATTCCATTGTTGATTTAAATCAATAATCCCAATATTTTCTCAGCCGTAGAAAAAATACGGTTTGCAATTCTCCAAATTGGCCATTAATGCACTCTTGCGAAGTTTACGACACGACTATTGTACTTACTTCGCATTCGTGGAGTAATGGCTATCATTATATCCTCGATGCATAATGTATTAATCTCTATTATTTTAATATTTTACTTATGTATTCAATTACTTCATACAAAAAAAAAATTCGTTCTAAAAATGTACAGATCTTTGCAAAAGCACTCGAGTTCATTAATAGGGTTTTACTAATTGTAAAAGACCAAACAGTAAAAAAAATTGAAAAAGATATTAAAAAAATAAAATACAGGTTGTTCTTCAGTATCTACTATTGATATTTATTACCGGTATACTGTTGGGATTTGTTTACTGACCATGTGGTTTTTAGTTTTAGAATTTTAAGTAAATTTTTTAAAACTGTTTTTAGCGTTATCTTGCTTTACAATTTATTTTAGCAACCGTTTATCACAGCTTTTTCTTTAAACCGTATTGAATAAAACCGAGAACACTGAAAATGGGAAGGGATTTACAAAATTCAATAATTTTTTAATATAGGCGCCGCATTTTTAAATAACAAACACCTGAAAAAAATTTAAAAAAAACATGGAAAATAATGTGCTTCAAAAGAAAGAACACATTAAAATTAAAGCTATATTGTTAGATGAGTTAAAGATTAGAAATCATTGACGTTCTTCTAATGTTATAATCCGGAACTACATCAAAAGATTTTATGAACCCGTATATAATGGGGCGTTTCAAATACTCGTATCAGCTTCATTCACCTTTCAGTTGGTAAAGTAGTTGTTTATAAAAATGTTAGTTGTTCGCTGATGAACAGTAAACAGATCAAAAAATTATCGAGTTTTATTTGTTTCATTGTTACACTTTATGCGTAAAAAATGTATATTGTAACAAGCAAAATGATCTGATGAAATGGAAAAAATTGTATTCGAATCTATGTGAAATGGTCACGTACGAACGTAAGTAGAATCGTGTATATATATATCGGAAGAATCGTGTTTAATATATATATATATAAATATACATACACATTTTCTCTGGGAATGTTGATATACTCAAGGGGCTGATTCAGTATATCAAAATAATAGAAATTGTTATTAATTGTTTTTAATTCAATCAATGAAGGAAGTAAAAACAGGTACAAACTTGTCAGACTGCGTAATTGTCACAATCCAGTTTAACAATTTCTGTTTATCAATGTATTTGAAAGCTATACATTTTATTTAATAAATTATAATTCGATAAAACTAATATTTACAGAGTTATGAAAAGATTTAAATGGCCGCCATTTTGAAATTTTCAAAGGTAAAAATTTGAAACTTATTTATTTTGTATAAGATTTTGGGTACAAGTACACAAAATTCCATTAAAATATCTCAATCCGTTCTTAATAGGTACATTTTTATTGAAAAAACACAAAATGGCAGACAAAGGGAAACGAAGCGAGATTGGGCATTTGTCCAGATGAACATTTTTTCTTATTAAGGTGTTCTGAATTTGTCCCTTAAGTTTGGCTAACATCTTCTGAGACGCTCTGTGTATTTAAATTCTTAAATGGTAGAAAATACATAACAGACTTGAGTTGCCTATTTGTTCTTACAAAAGATTTTCTTTGTTATTGTAGAACTGATCATTTCTTTATACAATTATACTTCAAATAATTATTTAGTGGACTTTAATAACGTTTATTTTTTCCCTTATAATTATCGTACGCATTCCTGATCTATATAATGTACTATTATGTACCAAGCAGAATAAAAAACTTATTTGTTTAATTGTTAATTCTTCTAGAAGAAAATAAAGATTTAATTTATCAAATTATTAAACTCTAAAAAAAGAAAAAAGAGGGATTTTATTTTTTATTTCCATTTTCCCAGCTGATATAGTCTTTAGGAAGAATTTTTGTCTTTGAAAATCCTTCTGATTTCAACCTTTATAAAGATAACTGAAATGAAATCACCCGACCGTTTTTAATAAAAATTTCTGATGTTGCATAACTTTGGTATTTATTATCATGGTTAAGGCTGCTAATAGATTATTAAGTAATTTTTAACTTTAGCCTATATTTTCTACAAATTTGATCGATTAGATTTACTTTTTTCTTAGAACTTATACTGTTTGTTGAAAAATGCTGGAGAAATTTAAAATCTTTTTAAGTTTAGAGTAATATAATATTATATACAAACATTAGCATTCCTTGTTATGGCTTTGCTACATGTCTATACAACTTAAAAAATTAGAAGTAGTTTTTTTAGTAATTGTATATGAGCTGTTGGTCTCATAGTTATCACAGTTCATAACTTCCCTTCTCCTATCCCTTTTGCTCCAATAGATTTCATTTGAATTAGGGCATTGTACCGTCTAGAATTATCTAAGAAATGTTTAGATAAAAAATGTGTTCCAAAATCAAGGTTTATTGAAATCAGAAGGATATTGAAGTTGTTCAACTGCTGCAATAGTAGTCATCCTGTTCAGTTGCTGCAATAGTTGAACAGGATGCAGATTTATCTGCATCCTGTTCATCACATAAATTTTTTCTCAGAATAATTCTCTATTGTGGCTTCTGAATTGTGAATTAATTTCTAGTAATTCTTTATATTTAATGTATTTTGTACAACAATTTCAGCCGCGGAGCAATTCATTGGTTGTATAAACCGTATACATTAAGTAATGCCGGATAACCGATTATTAATGATCATTTCTTTTTAAAATTACTTTCAAAATTTACATTTCATTAATTAAACATTGCAACGAGTTATAATAATTTATTTTTTTAGTTAAGTTCACATTTATTCATATTTTAAATGTATATTAAACAAGTCTAGCTAGAACGATAAAAATTTAGTGATGTTGTTGCTAATACATCTTAAAGGAAAAGTAAATCCGTATAATTAATTCTATCAGTAATTAAGATCAGCCGGTTCATTAACAAATAAGAAGAAAGAAGATGACAGGAGATGTTTACATTAAGCAAGGGGACAAAGGAAAAAAAATGAATCTGAACAATTTAATGTAATGCATTATATTTAATGTAATATAATGAATTGTTCACCTCTCTGGATCACATCCAGAGTTGTAACTCGGGAATTTATTCCCACCCAAGGCTGACTTGCCTTTGAAAGTCAAATATGGAAGGTCTTTTAAGAAAAAATCCACCGTCTGGTAAATACCAGAGAAGGCTGCACTCGGATCCGGTGGGCAGCTGCTTAAAAGATAACGAATCGAAGCGTTTGGAAACACCCAAAAACAACACAACTTCAAAATTGAGGATAAAACACAAGCAAATAAACTACATTGCCACTCACAACATTAATTCTCTAACTCAACCCGGCAAACTAAAAACTCTAACAGACATAATGGACAAACAAAAAATCATAATCGCAGGACTTCAAGAAATGAGAAACACCGATCAAAAGCCGTTTGAATCTCAGGGTTACAGAATTTACAAAGGAATCCCCGGGAAACGTGTGATGAAGAAATGCCCACAGTTCGGAACAGGATTTGCAATCAATCTTAAAATAATTGACTCAGTCGTAGAATTTAAGTCTTACTCCCCCAGGATTTCAACCTTAACCCTAAAATCAGCCAATAAATTCTACACCATAATAAATGTTCATGCTCCCACCAATGACAAAAACAATCTTGATGAAAAACGTGTGATGAAGAAATGCCCACAGTTCGGAACAGGATTTGCAATCAATCTTAAAATAATTGACTCAGTCGTAGAATTTAAGTCTTACTCCCCCAGGATTTCAACCTTAACCCTAAAATCAGCCAATAAATTCTACACCATAATAAATGTTCATGCTCCCACCAATGACAAAAACAATCTTAAAAAAGATAGAGAAAAGATGGACAAATTCTGGGAACTTCTTGACCAAACTGCAAACAACATAAATAAGACCCACACCAAGATTTTAATAGGGGACTTTAATGTCCAACTTGGTAAAGAACGAAGATATCGTGATATTATCGGAAAATGGCCTGCCCAGAAGAAAACTAACAAGAACGGCCAAAGACTTGACGAATTTTGCAGAAACCATAATATGATCTCAAAATCCACCCATTTTATGAGAAAACCAAACAAATTGCAGACTTGGAAACACCCAGATTGGAAAAAAGGGGAATGGTAACTCGATCATGTTTGTATGGACCGGAATTATCACAAGGAGATTTATAATGTAAAAGTCTTGAGAGGAACAGATACTGGATCGGACCATTACTTAATTAAAGTTAAAATAAAATTCACCCCGCATAAAAAGAAAAAAATCCCAACCTAAAAACCAAAGAGCTTATGATCCACATAAATTAATAAACAATGCCATCTTTGAAGAAACAACAAAAAAATCAAATTAACTAATAATTTAAAAGAACTGACATCCCAACTGAAAGAAATAGCTGAAGAACTAGCCCCTATAAACCCAAGAAAAAAACACCAATGGTGGAATGAAGAATGTGACAAAGCATTCAAAGACCGACACCGGGCTTGGATCAACCACCAAACCCAGAAAACTGAAGAATCTAACCATGAATTCACCAAACAAAGGAAAATAACTCAGAAAATTATAAGAGGAACCAAACGACAAGCCCAAAAAAACTTGATTCAGCAAATAGAAGAAAGTTCCAAGAAAACTAACTCCCAAGACTATTATAAAATTTTTGGTCAGGCTCTTCAAAGATATGAACCACCCACCCTTATGTTGAGAGGAAAAAAAGGAAATATGGCCCACACCAATAAAGAAAATGCTGAAATTTTGGCAGAAACCTTCAATAGACTCCTCAACTGTGACGACTCCTCAGAGCTTCTTGAGATTGACACTGAAACTCCAGTTAAAACTTCACCAGTAAATATCAACCTGCCAACAATTCAAGAAGTTCTCGCAGCCTTAAATAAAATAAAAAACTACAAAGCAGCGGAGAAGACCAGCTTTTCGCAGAACTCTGGAAACACTCATCAGTTTATTCAATCAAAACTTCCCTACATCTATGTCTCGTGAAAATATGGAACGAAGAAAAACTTCCAGAACACTGGACCACAGCCCTCATTCATCCATTACATAAAAAAGGGGATAAAACTAATCCGGAAAACTACAGAGGCATATCTCTCCTGGATTGCACATACAAAATCCTGTCGAGAATCATATACAACCGATGCAAAGACCAACTTGAACTGGAACTTGGGGAATACCAAGGGGGATTTAGCCCATGGAGAGGTTGCCCGGAGCAAATAATATCCCTAAAACTTATGATGGACTTATATAAAAGACGGAAAAACAACTAATAATCACCTTCATCGACTTTAAAAGGGCCTATGATTGTATACACCGACCATCCATGCTGAATATTCTGAGAAACCTGGGCCTTCACCCTAAACTCGTAAACATGATAAAATTAACTTTAACCAATACCCAGTCCAGAGTGAAATTCAGAGATGAACTCTCTCAACCCTTCTACATAAAAACTGGATTGAGGCAAGGAGACGGCCTCTCACCACTCCTTTTTAACTGCGCCCTCGGATTTGTAATGAGAAAATGGTATGAAATAAATCCCAAAAATATAAAAATGGGTACTAAGAAAAACTCCATCACACTAAATTGCCTAGGATTTGCAGACGACCTCGCTCTTTTAGCAAATAATATTCAAGAAGCCAAAACACAAATCATGAGCCTTCAAAACCTAGCACAAAAGATAGGGCTTCATATCTCTTTCGAAAAAACTGAACTAATGGCCATAGATCCTCTGGTAATAGAGCACATTACGGTAAACAGTCATAAAATTAAAATAGTAAAACAATTTAAATATCTAGGGGAATAATAACTTATAATTTAAATGAAAAAGTGACATGGCAAAACAGGACAAATAAAATTATTAAATCCCAAAAATTAACTTGGTCAACATATAACAAAAAATGCCTTTCCACTAAAACAAAACTTAAACATTATAAAACTGTAGTTCACCCAGAAGTCACCTACGGAAGCGAGACCCTTTTCAAAATCACTCAGAAAAACCGAATTGATAAAATTCTGAAAATAGAGAGGAGAATTTCAGAACGTGTATCAATAAAAAACACCAAAAAGAAGGCCAATGGTGGATTGTGCCAAATGAGGTGGTGTATCGAGAAATAGAGCCTGTTACTGACACTATGCGGAAAAAAAGAATCTCTTTCTTTGGTCATCTCATAAGGACACCGGAAACAAGACTGTCAAGAAATATCATTGAAAAGCTCTGGTTCCAAAAGCTAGAAGTAGGATGGATCAAAGAAATTAGAGAAGATATGAAAAAATTGGGAATTTCCCTGGCTGACCTACAGAATAAAACTGGAAAAATTACAAAGCTAAAAGACAAAAGCATTAGATTTAAACAAGACAGACAAACGACAAAATACAATGAAGAGGGTGTTTACGGATGAAGAAAAGAAAGCAAGATCTGAACGGATGAAGAAATACTGGGCAGCTCGGAAGAGTAAAATAACACGCTTTTCTCAGAAAAGAGCCAACTAAAATTGACTTAAGTGGTCCCATGTTGGCCGTAAAAGCATAATAATAATAATAATAATGAATTGTAATATATTTATCTGGTATGTTATACAAAACCGTACTCCTAAAATAGGAATAAATTTTTAGAAAATTTAAAAGCATAAAATTTGATAAAAACAATGTGTTAAATTAATACATACAATATAAAGTGAATATATTATTTGGTTACATGCTTAAGGGGTTTCCTAGTTTTTAAAACTGACACTATAAATAACAGCACTACCGATCACTACACTGTGCTTCTAATTAGGTCCTTAGGTCCTTTGAGAAGAGTAATTTCATTATTTTGAAAGCAATTTGTGTTCTTAATTATTTAGTAATATTAAAGTTTATCAGATGACGTCATAATTTTTTTTCTAGATTTTAAACTTACCAACTATTTTATTTATTTATTTTTTTATCGGCGGTTATCAGGATGGAAATAATATTTAACATTATTTCAGATTTAGAGAGTTAATTTCTAATTTATTCAGCTTAATATATATTTTATGATACCTTAAAAGAAGCTAATGATACATTAACACTGGATTGAATTTGTGCTAGTTTTTATAACCTTTTCACTGGTTTAACAAATCAGTTTAAAATGTTTTTTGAAATTTTGTATTAGATTAAAAAATAAGTCAGGTCATTATTGTAAACATAATTTAAGAACTTTAACAAAAGTTCTTTCCTGATTCCAACCTACAAAAAAAGGAAGAAAGAAGGATGTTGTATTTTCCTTCCTTCTAGCAAAGGAAAGTTTACATTTTAAGCTCTATGAAATTACTTATTGATAGTTTTGCAGTAATCTATTGCTAAATTTCAATGAAATAAATCTCACAATGATATTTATTTAGGATTTTTCTTTTTTAAAGTTGATTGCTAACATTAGTTTTCATGACTGAATGGTGACATGCTTACAAAACAAAATGAAGTATCAGTTCAGCTACTAGATTGACAGCAAGCATTAACCTTTTTAAGGAACTGCTCTCTGAGTGACTGTAAATCTAATCTTTTTTTTTTTTTTAAATAAGTTTAATAAATGTATTTATATGAGGTAGTAGTAAACTCCTGTCTTCACAATTTTTTTTTCACGATTTCAACCTAAAACAACTTATAAGTAATAAAATGGCACTGAATCTTATTTTATTTACAATAGAAACCTTTTATTATTATAGTGAATTTCATATTGTAACAAAGGAGTAAAAAAATTGATGTAATCAAATAGATTAAAAGATTACAGAATCTTTTGGATCAATATTATCAAAATACAATATTCTATTATAAAGAATGTTATCTACATAACTAAAATTAATTTAATCTATATGTGAAAGAATATATATGTACTGTGCAATGCCATATATATATATAATTGTAGAAATTAAATTATTTTATTGAATCTAAAAAATGAAAATTCAAAACTTTTGTAATTTTAATCACCTTAAAGTAAATGTATCGACAATTTATGTTAATGTACATATAAAGATGAATGAGATATTTAGATCATTTTATTGTCTGAATGGTCTGTGATAAAATCATACAAAATAATAGTGACTTTTTGATATCCAAACCGAATTTTAAACTTAAAGCTTTAAAATGAACTGAACCAAATTTTTAACATAAAGTTTTAACTACAACATTTAGTAGACTTTGTTAGTGTTTAGTGCTAGTATTGCTAAAAGCTCTGTAGTTTTGAACTGAAGTTCAAAAGCATGAAATTACTGAAGCAAAAAAACAGATAACCAACAGCTACCAAACTGCTGTTGGTTGCTTTCATACAAGATGTCACATATTTAAGATATGGTTGAAAATGATTATTAGGTGAGAACATGCTCATTAAATATATTAATGTGTGTGTTTATAGGTTTTAATGTGTATTTTTCAAAACATTAAGTTCGTTTATGATGTGGTCATTTTCATTATGTGCAGAATACATAGGTTACATATTTGTGCGTTTCTTTCTATGAGTGGTTGTGAATTTCATCTGTATATTTTGTGAAGTACTTTAACATGTTCTATTTGTATCCTGTTCACTTTGCTGTAGAAATTTGTTTCATCAGAGCAAAAACTCTAGTTTGTATACCTCTAGAGCATTCTTGATTTATTTCTGATTTTATTTCATTTGTTATTAAAACTGCTTTTATTTTTCCTTCTTTTTTGTAAATAATTTGTTCATGTCATCTTCTTTATTAGAATTAATTGATGTGTTGTGAAAGAAACTATCTATCAAATTCAAGTTACATATTCTAGGATACATTATTTTCTTTTTAATTTCTCATATTCCTGTTATGAAATGAAAGAGAAATTAAAATCATGCTTTCTAATAAAAAAAAAAAAAATGATGGAATCACTGAAAGTTTTCGTGAGTGGAAAGAGAGCATAACTGTTTCATGACTTGCTGTTTATCTCTCAGAACATGACTAATTCACATCTTAAATGAAACAACATGCCATGCCTTAACTGGGTCTAACACCAAGAAATTTCATATAGCGGTAAACTTGGTCATATTAAACATATCATGTTTTCTACTTATCATGTTCTTCTTCTAGTACAGTGATAATTGAAGGGTGATTTTATTATTGCTCAACATGAACACGAGTTTAGGAGTTCTAGAAAATGAATTTCTAGACTCTACAACATGAAAATGCGACACAGTTATAATGAAAATTGATATAATTGTATTTTATTTTTTTAGGTAATAATTATGATGAATTATATAAATGTTTAGTAATAATTGCAATACCAAAATGAAATAATAGAGACAAATCTATATTTTAATTCTGTAATTCAGTGCCACTGCACAGCTTGTTTGTGGTAGCATTTCAGTATTTCTGCATTTGTTCAGTGAAAAAAAGTAAAAAATTATATATATATATATATATATATATATATATATAATTAATATATAAATGTATATTTTAATATATTTATATTATATATATAGTTAAGAAAGACATTTATATTTAAAATAATTTTCTTAAACAATATATTTGTGTAATTTAGATAGAATATGAAGTAGAAAAACATCTTATTTAAAAACTTGAAATTAAAAGAAATAAATATTTTGATAGCAAACATGACTAATTATATGTGAAGTGAATCTTTTAATTTGAATAATTATGTAAATAAGTTTTATCTTTTTTTTTTGACTAAAAGTAGTTCATTAAGAATTTCTATGTTCAATTTTTAACTATAAAATTTTTTAAATATAATGATTAAAAGCTGAATTCCATGGCTAGAAATCTAATACAATTTCTGGCCAGACCTATGAAAAAATAAAGGTTATTAATGACTAATAAATAGTTAATTTACTGATTATAACTTTAATAAATAATAATCTTTTTTGTAGCATTAAAATTTGAATTTCTTTGTTAGTTAGGTGTCTTGCTTAAGACTTGGTGAGCTGTGTGAGATTGTTTTGAGTTCATTAATTAGTAGTAAATCGATGGGAATGTCACTGGTGGCATCCTGGCCGAGGCGGACTGGAATATGTCAAAAGCCGAAGTTTCGAAGTTGACCTCCAATGAAGCCCATAAGGGCTACTAACGGAGGGTGTCTTCTCCTACAGGGTTAGGATGTTGCATTAAAATTATATATAGTTGTAATATACATAATTAACTATGATAATTAAGTAAAATGGCAGATTTATAATTTACTCACATATGTTATAAATCTTTAACTTCTATTTATAAACATTACTCTTTTTACTTCCTTGTATGAAGTAAAGGAAGTATTGTGATCATGAAAAATTTTGGTTTTCAGATTTCAACGGAAATATCCATTTTGACCATCCCTGAATCCATTTTGACTAGTTTTGGCGTGACATCTGTATGTACATATGTATCTTGCATAACTCAAAAAACAAAGAAGCTGTAGGATGTTGAAATTTTGGATTTAGAACTGTTGTAACATTAGTTTTACACCTCCACTTGATTGAAATCGACTAAACCAAAAGTGTCCGAAAAAGCCCAAAATGAAAAAGATTTTGATTTTGGACTTTTTCTTAACTGCAGTAATAAGCCCTCATTGAGAGCTTTTCAACGATATATCATAACTGGTACTCATATTCATTGGTTCCAGAGTTAAGGCCAAATAAAATTTTAATTAATGAGATATTTGGATCTTACAAGGGGAAGGCTTATCAGTTTGAATTTGATTTCTTTTTTTTTAACTGAAATATATTGATTTATTAATAATTATTAACCACTGACTGTAAAAAAAATTGACAATAAATAATAATTCAGTTATTAACAACAAAAAAAAATATGAAAAAATATCAGAAGTTAATAATGAAATAAAATTTTATGTACTTTTCATTAAAAAAAAATGTGCATATGTAATTTAATAGGCATACAAGGAAGTCATGTGGTGTCCACATCAGATTTGTTTTATTTTTGAAGATGATATAAGTTTAAAAATGCTGCTATAAATCTAAACTTACAAAAAAACAAACAAGTTTATTTCATATTATAAATAAAATTTAGTTTAATATAATTTAAAGATTACCCCGCTATATTAATTTTCTTAAAAATAGACTAGGTGGTTTATTTAATATTTTCATAAAATCATATATTTAAATTAAGTTTTAAAAACAGAAAATAAATTAATTTAGTTTTATTTCTGTATGTATACAAATTATACATGAAACTGCCTATGCTACATAAATTCTTTTGTGCAACACTGGAGTGTAACGTGTAGAGCATGTTCCATCAACCAAAAATATATAGAATGAATTTTGATAGGTTGTAGAAGTAAAACTTGTATAGAAAACAGATAGATGTAAACAGTTAATTGCATATTTTATCTGTGTATTGAATAATATATAAATAAATTAATTTTTACCATTAAATTTAAACATAATGGAAAATTATTTACTTAATAAAATTTTATAACTTAAAAAGCTTTTAACTAATCATTAATAAGCTTTTAGCTTTTTATTAATCATGTTATCCATTTATAAACGGCTTGTGATCAGTTAGTCCACCAACTTCTTCCTAACCACCTCTTCTGGTGCTTAGCCACCAGTTTCTGGTGGTTAGTCCATTGTCTATTATAGACAATGTACTTAGAAATGTAGAAATTTTTTTTTTTATCGATGATTCATATTTATGATCTTAATTAGAACCAAGAGAATAATCATCACAAAATAATGAGGATAATAAGAGGATGAAGAACATACCAGTGTGTATGTGTGTGTGCACATTTTCCACACACACAAAAGTGCATATAAGATGTCATTCCAGACCAACCATTATTTCTCTTACAAAAAACAGCAAGAAAAAAATAGTTCTGTCCTATAAAATAAAATTTTTCTAACTACTTTATGTGAGTGAGCAATTTAAAAGATGCCTTTACATGTACTAACAATAGTTATATCTATTATTCCATATCCATATAGGAATTATAAAATTATAGAGTATTATACTATATATTATTAGTAATAGTTTATTATTATATAAATAAATTATAATAAATGTATATTTAATGTAATACATAATTTTTATATATTAGAACGTACGCACAGTTATAAATTAATGCAAAAAAAATTATAATGAAGGTGTGGGAGTGAGAAGATAGAGCATAGGATTCATTATTATTAACAATTAAAGAATTATTTCAGTCAGAATAAATTTAAAATCCTAGCCAATTTTGATACTATAATTTTATAATTCGCCTCTTCAGCTGATGATGAAATGAAAAAGTAATGAAAGTAGTTGGCTTAATTAAGTGTGCAGCAAGTGATGAGAACTTAATATTAGGAGACTTGAATGCTAATAAATTAAAAGAGAGGAAGAAAATAGCTGGGAGATTTGGGCTTGATAAGACTAATATTTTTAGTTTCAGTACAAAATATTAACCAGAAACAGTAAATATTTCTTTAAAACATTCATTCTCAAAGTGGGTGATAACATCCCCTTGTGGGCGCTGGAGGCCTTCAGGGGAAACAGTAGAAGGCCCACAGAAAATTAGTTCAGGCGGTCTAGGAAGGTGATGGGGTGATTAAAAAAAGGCAAAAATGATTTTCTGATATTTCAAACTAAAATTAAATACCTACTACACTAGTAAAAAAAATTAAAGAGAGCAGTGACCATATTCTATCACTATTGTTGTTATATAATTATATAGATACAATTGTAATTTTTTTGAAAGCAATTTTAATAAACATACTTCCAAATATGATTAAATATGCGTTTTAATTGCTCTCATTTAAAATGTAAGTTCAACTCAGAAATAGGATATGACACATTTAAAAGCAATAATTGCAATTGCTTTTTTTTAAGAGTGCATCTTAAAAACAGCAATTGCAATTATTATTTTTAACAAATGGTAAGTTTAAAAATTTTGGGAACGCTAGAAAATGTTTGATTCTCAATGTGGACAGTGAGCAAAAAAGTGTGAGAATCAATGCTTTAAAATATTATAAAAGATGCACACCGGTCAGGCCATTGATAATGAACAGATTAGATAGTGGTTAGGAAGAAATTCCTAACCATAATAAAATGCAGTCTATAAAACATTTCTACACGCAGACTTGGATACTGATCATAATTTAATTATGATGAAGAAATTTATATTAAGGAATTATAAACTAAAAAAGAATCTGGGGAAAGAGAAAAGAGCTGGGATATTAGTTAAATTTTAAAATAATATTTAATAATAAATAATAATAGTTATAAATCAATAATAATAATATTAGTTAATTATAATAATAATAGTATTATAAATACTTCATTATTTTATAAATTTATAAAACTTTGCTTTTAAGGCAAAGTTTAATATATAATAAATATGCATTGTAGAAACAGGTTTAGAAATTATAAGAAAAGCAGCTACTGCAGAAAGTTAATGGATGAATTTAAAAGAGGAAGGCAAAGAAAAGACAAAAAGAAGACTGATAAACTCTACATAACAAAGAAGTTATAAAAGTTCTAAAGATGACAGCGGAAAAAGATTGTATAGGGTTTTGAAATATAAAATAAAATGACAATTTAGCAAAATAGCAACAGAAGAAGACTGATTGAAGAAGGTATGTTCTTATGAGAAAATAGAATATTTAAGAAACTATTAATGTATCATATAGAAACATAAAGCATTTTAAAAAACTGAAAACTAAATGTTCTATTAAGTCCTGTACTATAAGTCAGGTGGAAAACCACAGCGAGAAAGTAAAGAAAAAATTTATAACTGTTAAGAATACATAGGATTACAAAGAGGGAAAAACTAGTTGATGAAGTACTGTTGGAAGAGAAAGAAGTTGTTGATGAGTTATAGTAGCCACACTAAGATCAGATTTGAACAGGTTTAAATAAGGATAAGATGTTAGGGATATATGACATAATTTCAGAATTGTTTTGCTGCTTAGGTGAAAGAAAATTAAACAGAGTATACAGAATATATGATGCTGGAAAACAAATATATTGAAATTAAAAAAACACAAAAAACAGAGAAGTACATCAAACCAAAAAAAACTATCTGTTGAAGTTCATGGTATAATTGGCAGTGGTAGGAATTTGTGAAGGTTTGATTTCTATCAAAGATTTTTACAGTGCAGTCATGAGATGTGACTAAAGATTGAAAAGGTCTCAGAGAAAATTATAATAAATGTTATTAGTTTTTCAAACTGTGGCTCCTTGTTTTTCTAAAAATAAACACGATATGGTACATGTTTCTATACAGAATAATATTACTAATTATGAATCTCTATATATATGTTTAGGATTTTACTTGTTGTGATGAAATATATTGATATTACACCTGATAGCTACAGAATGTAAAAAAAATATCTTTTTATTTAATTAGCGAATGAATATTTTTAAAGATACGTTTTTTGCTTCATATTAACTCTATCATTTATAGAGTGGAAATCTTTCCTGATGTATTTACCAAAGATCTTCCAAATGAATATGTTCAATAAATTTAAAACCAAAAATTTTCAATGGAAAAAGTAATATAACAAAATGAATGTACATGTAGCATTTCTATAAGAATTTTTCACTACTTTATGTCATCTATTTCGTTCATCCAATGAAGAAAAGTGTTTAATCTCTAATTTGAAAAACATCGTTCAAGATTCATCACTATAGTTAAAGTAGATGTTCATCAACTAAGTTAAAGTAGATGTTCAACAGTTGATAGATTAAATTGATAAATTTAAAACTGTATATATTTTAAATGAAAAACCAAAGCAAATTTAATAATTATAATACCTTCAGTAGCTATTGCGGTCATATTTAGTGACTGGTATTGCTGTCCAAACTCAGGTATCAGCCACTGTTATTACTGGCAGCTTTCTTTTTGTTTTGGGTTAGATATATACAAATTTAGGATGCTGTTGAAAAATTTGTTGGATTTAAATTATACATGTTCATTTAATAAATCATTGTCATGTATTGTGTACTATTTCATAATATTCAATGTGATTCTTTTTTATGTATGTGTATCAAAGTTATTTTTTATGCTGGTGGAATTGCGATTTGCATATATGAGATTGTTAACAATTGTTGATTCCATTTTCCTATGAAGAGCTTTTAATTATTCATTGTGTCTGAAGCTGTGTCCTGCTGGACTAATTTAGATTATTGTACAGTCAGAGCAGCTCAGTTTATATATATTCTAGGGATATCGTATTGTTTATTTTATGATTGTGTTCTGTCTACGGTAATCTATTTTGTACTACGCCTAAATAAAAAGACCACTAGGTGCATGGGTGAGATCAAAAACATCAATTGCTGAAGATTGATGTGGTAGTGGTTGAAATAAACCAACTAGTCTAGTCTTTAGTTTAAAATGTTACTAATTTTCATTGTTCCAAAGCAGATTGAATAATTTTATAAAAAATTACAAATGTATATTTGCTAAATAACAATAGAGATTGAAAATAATTTTATATAAAAACTGAATTTGCAAATATGTATATAAAAAAGATGAACTGCATAAACATAGCAAATTCTTATCTCATTTTATGAAGCATAATGACATAATTTAAAATATTGTATGGCATTTAAATTAAATATTACTATTGTTAGTTGATCATAAAAATTTTTTTTTTCAATTTCTTACTGTTTATTATTTTTCTTTTTACCTACAATTAGCAATTTTAGAGAGGTTTCTGTTTTTTCAGAATATATGTTGAGAGGTCTGTTTACCATCATAGCCACCTACACAGAAATTACTATTACCATATAATATGACTGACTGATAAGGCAAACGTAAAACTGATAAATGTAGAGAAAAAAGAAATAATAAGCACTAAATAAATAAAAATATTATTTCTTAAATAATTATATTCTTCTACTAATACACAATTTGAACTATTTATTGATATTTGTAAATATAAATATATCAACATTTTCTTAAATACATTAAATTAGTGCGCTAATCAGACTATAGACCAGTTGACTAATTGTTAACAAAATAAATGAGTACTTAAAATTTATTCATGGTGCTTTTGCAGTAAACAGACTAATTTTTTTGGAAGATTCTGGAGTAGCTATTATCTTCTAACCTTAAACGTTAAAAAAATAACATAATTAATTTTTTTAAATCAATAAAAAAAAATTTAAGTGCTTAAAAATAAATAAACTTAACATTTTGTGTTAATATAAAATTACTGTTTTTTTTAATAATTTTATTTAAAAGAAACAAATTTAAAAACCATAACCTTGATTAAACCATGAACAAATTCCATAAGTTAATAAAACATTCATGACTATCCATGAAAAACAATAATAATAAATACCAAAAATGACATTTGTTAGTACTGTAAAGAATTAATCAGCGATTATAAAAAGCGTGTTATATTTTACTTACAATTGTGTAAAGGACTTCATTTTCATATCCCAACAGTCTCACTTTCTCTTTTACAACTGCCAGCACTTCACTACAACTAGTTGCCAGTAGGCAGCAGTACCGGTTGCTCAACAGGAATGAAGTTCTCCCACCATAATATAATTATCTTCCAGGTGGGGTGGGTTCTCATTCACCATTCACAAGTCAGTATTCAATACCTTTTTCGACGAGGAACTGAACGGTTGGTTGTCGTTTGTACATTAAATCCTTCGTCAACATTCCTACGATTAACGCTACAATGTTAATTTCGAATTCATAAAAAGTAGAAGTTGTCGATAATTAAATTTTTAACATAAAATTACCGATTAAAGTTTTTATATAAAAGTCTTGAAATCATATGTAATTCCTGGTTACGGGCATAATAGACGAATGCTTTTCTTAACAGCTGCTTGCAAAGAGTTGATTTATGTGTACATCATACCGATCCAAAGGGAGATTACTGCTCTTTCAAAATATCCAGAAATCATTTTATATAGCAATATTATCGTAAGAGCATGAATCTGAAAGGGGCTAGTCTTGACCTTGTATATATTTTTCCAAGGAGTTTAGAGAGTTTGGCTACTGTTCATTATTTATAAGCATTTGCGTTAAAACATATCATTTATTACAAGGTTGTCGTGCTGGACATGCCGATTTTTTCATTGCTTTGTGTTTTCTTACCGTTCATTGCTTTGCGTTTATTTATACGTAGATAACGTCTTTTTATGTGAAAAAGAAAAATATTTATTTTTCTGTGCTGAAAAAAAAAAAATGGAAAAGGATTTGTTACAAAAAAAATTCCTTTCGCTAATCATATTTCGTCATTTGTTCTGTCTTAAAAGTGTTTAATAACCAGTATGTTATCAAGTGTACTGTAACAAATGTTTATGATTGTCCTTGAATAAAAACGGATATTAAGAAAAAGTGCATTCTCGACTGAAAAAGAATCAGTCTATTACACGTTAGAACACAAATTTTAATCATTAGTAAACATATTCTTAATATCTGCAAACAAAAAATCACATTTTACTTTAGGCATTCTAAATAATACGACGCGACAAAACGTGATCAATGGATGTAGAATAAACGTGACCGCAATGCTACGCGGTATGCCTGAACGTAAATGATGCCTACAAGTATCGGACGCGAAAGCAGAACTCTTGTGCATTACACGAATTATTTTCTTTCTCATGGAGATGAAAATATGGTCGCCCTCCGTTATCCTCCCTCCAGTCAGTCGGACGTCATTAATCCACGGTTTATATTACATTTAGTGCTGCACGTATAAAAGACTGCATTAACGAAATTTATAACTCAAGTTCATGCCTGTCTGTTAAGTTTAAGATAGTCCCCACCAATAGTCTGGTGCGATTATGATTCTTAAATTAATCTTTAGCAAACATGTTCATACTTGTCTGATACATCATCATACTGTCGGTAATGTTATTTGGGTAGTTTAATATTTATTTTTTAAATTAAATCAACACATCGAAATTATTTGAGTAGCGCTGTACAGTTATTGTCAATTCAGTTTGTCATTCAGTTTTGTAATTTCAATTCGACTTCGTTATGGATTTTCTGCGAATGTGTTTGAATTGTTTGTTTTATCAGGAGATAAAATGAATTGCATTCGTTTATTTCAACGTTTCTGGTATTTTACCAGGACATAAACTGTGACACAACATGGCGTTAAATATTTCGAATGACCGAGAACGGGGACGGTGTCAGAAAAGGCAGCACCGAGTCGATCTACAAATGCGGCCCGATACATGGTTACATGAATCTAAATTAAGCCTTGATATAATTTTACTATTTATTTATTTGTGTAGCTATGAAATAACTACTGAGGCCTTCTGTGAACGCGATTTAAATATGAACCACAATACAACTGTCGATTGGAGAAATTACCTACGGGAAGTGTGTGCCGAGAAACTTTTAAAATCAAATCGTGTAACTGGTGCCCCGGGTCTGTCAGTAGAAATTGACGAGTCTTTATTCGTTAGGAGGAAGTAGAACGTCGGCAGAGTCCCTCAGGAGTAATGAATGTTCGGAGGGCTATGCCTTGAACAGGGGGAATGTTTCATGTTCGTAGTAGATAGTCGTTCTGCAGATATGGCGGCGGGTGGCAGGGGTGCCTAGGCATTGTTGTCACCAATTGCTCCGGCGAGACGCGTTCCTGTTATCTGAGGCCGGCATAGTTTATAGTGTAAATTCTGAGCTATATATATTATTAACTGTAAATAGTGTCTGAGTGTTATGTAAATATTGGTGTGAATGAGAAGTGTTCTTGTGACGCGGGTGGTGCTGATGTTATCGTCAATTCCTGCGTGAGGGAGTGGATTTTTAGTGGGTCCCACAGCAGCCCACCGGGTTGGTCTAGTGGTGAACGCGTCTTCCCAAATCAGTTGATTTGGAAGTCGAGAGTTCCAGCGTTCAAGTCCTAGTAAAGCCAGCAATTTTTACACGGATTTGAATACTAGATCGTGGATACCGGTGTTGTTTGGCGGTTGGGTTTCAATTAACCACACATCTCAGGAATGGTCGAACTGAGAATGTACAAGACTACACTTCATTTACACTCATACATATTATCCTCATTTATCCTCTGAAGAATTATCTAAATGGCAGTTACCGGAGGCTAAACAGGAAAAAGAAAGAAAAAGTGGGTCCCACCGCATAGGCGGTGAACCCCACACACCCAGTATGTGCGGGCTGCTGGGCGTTTGGCTCAGGCAAATTTTCCCACTTCCTACGGAAAAAAATGTTATTGCCGATTGTAGTAGAGAACATTGGACCAAGTTCAATAATAATGTTTGATCAGTGGGTGGCATACAATGGTATAGGTAATTTGAACAGGAATTACGTGCACAGTGCTGTAAACTATTAGCAGAATTTCATCGATCCACTTACGAGGGCAGCCAAAAATAAAATGCGCCGTAAATCAGGAATAACAACTAAATTTCTGGACGGCTACTTATACGAATCTTAAGGCGGAAAAAATTGAAAACGAATGATCATAATTGGTTTTCAAGCGTATCTGGAATATATTGCCGCTTATTGGCCTATGCGATAAATATTTGTGTTCATATGTAAACATTCAACGTTTCAAATATTATTATCTCGGTTTCAGCTTTCATCAATTTGTATTTAATCATTTCAACTGAAAATTTGTTTGCACATTTTTATTAATTTAAAAAAATAAATATAAAATAACAATCTACGAATTTTTAAAATATTCTTCCCGAAATGCTAATGCAATTTTCTGCCAGAAATACGCACAAAATAAATGGGGGAGGATAACGAATGACAACCGGAAATATTTTGTTACGCACTATCGTCTAACGATAGCACTCCAAATGTAATGATAACATCATGTTTTCATAAACCAGTGGATTTTTCTTATAGAAGGTGTATTTGTTCCTACGTTTTTACAATAACTTTTTTTCATTATTTTACTTCTGTCACAACCGACTGAAAATTTTAGATGAAAAAATTAAATATTTACTGTTAGTAAAATTTTCGAAAACATTACCGATTAAACTAATTTTTAGATACGTTCGTTTACATAACAACATATTTAATCGCCATGAAACCCTCTTCCTAATTATAATTGACGTGCCGGCGGCTAGGGCGTGGGTTGTACGGGATACGTCGAACGGCTCCACCGACAGATTGTCCTGCACTTATAACAATAACTTGGCCATTACGGTTTCATCCCGCTCCGAACAAAGGCCGTGTGCCGTTTAACAATTTAGTAGTTAATGTACCTTTCTGTTACGATCCCAGAATTTGATTAGACCTGACGTAAATATTCTACTGTTACGTGAATCATCACAACAGCGTAGAAACTAACATTAAATTGAAATCGTGGACGGACAGCCCATCTTTACCGTTTCCTTTCACTTTATTCTTTATCGATAGCAAAAGTGATAACTGTTAATTCTATAAAAATGTGAGATTTTTTTTTCTTTCGTATATAAAATCTGTCGACTTGACATACTTTTACAGATAGACTATCTCTCTATTCGATAAATCTAACGTTTTGTTATCGGTCAGAAATGTCTTCGCAATGAGCATGTTTATTAATATTTTATCGAATTAATCCTACCACATTATCACACGACGTCTCCCACGTTTTATCACCGGATTTAACTCGAAAAACTTTATCTCGTTTAACAACCAGCTTTAACTCGAAAATGTAAGTTTTTCAGGGTTTATCTTAATCAGTATTGAGTTGTATATTAAAATACATATATCTAGTTTTTTGACGCTGTCTGTTCTTGATAATTTGTTTGTTAGCACGAGGTCGCTCAAGTTGAATTTCATTCAAAAAATTAAAACGACATGAATTAAAGAAGATTAAAATTTCGAAAATCTAACTGGAATTTTGCACAGCTTATATTCCACCCGTAAATTAATTCCATCAACGGAAATTTTTTCCATTGCTGAATTCATTTTTTATTTAAAAAAAAATGTTAATGGAGAAAAATTATATCAAGTAAGATTTAAAAATGTTTTTTTAGTAAATATTTTTCAGAAAACTGGCTGTTTTTGAGGCAGTTTGTCGATTAGTTTTATGCTTTGGAGCTCAAACTTACGGTGGTACTAACTTAAGTCTGATGGAATTTATACTGCATTTTTTTAAATAAAAAAATGTTTTTAATTTACCAAGAAATACGCCTAATTACTGATATGCCGTTACGAAAAGTACCATTAGAGCGAGAGCGACTGAGATAACATTCTGTCTCTAAACAGACTAAGTTGTTTTTAAAAGCATCGACTCGAATTATAATTTCATCATAAAACAAATCGTTTCCCATCTTATACTAATGATTTCTAATACAGTATTGGAATTTATTTCATAATAATAGAATCTATTTTTCTACTTACATTTTGCAAGTGACTCATAATAACATAGCCAAATTTAGATTCCATTTCCAGGATACCTAAAATAATTCATTTTTCATAATTTTGCATATATCATTTATTTATTTAATACATCCCATACATCTAACACTCTGCATAACATATTTTTCACACAAATTAGGATTCTTAGGCTAACTTACACCTATTGAATGCATGAAAGATAGACGTATCACGTCCTAATACGCACTTTAAAATCTTACTTCACTAATTTTGTCACAAAAGAATATCAATAGACCTACAGCATTCCATAAGATTCAAAACGTAGTGAGCCTGATATAAAGTTAAGAAGATTTACTGAATTTCTTACACACTTAGCGAAACCGCAAGAACTTCATCTTCACCGCTTTCCTCTTCCTCCAAGTCACTTTCAACTGATCCTTCATCACTGTTCTTCGATTCATCTTCACTACTATCATAACCGCCGAGACTTATAATGATAACTTTGTCGACTGCATCTTCCCGAATTCCATCTTTAGTCCAAAACTCATATTCAAATTTGATTACATTTTTATAGTAGGATGACCAGCCCTCAGGTGTGACACTTTCAGCACCTTCTGTTACTAGTTCTCGCAATCTGGTTAATGACATGTCATTAATCTGTTATTATATCTGATGTGTCTTTTAATTTTTTCCCGAGCTAACTCCATGGGATTTAATTCGTACTTGTAAGGGGGGATTCGAATTACGGAATGACCATGCGGGGCCAGTAGTTTATCAACCTTGTATTATTTCTCTTTTGGCGGCAATTGTTGTATCGACTGAAATAGGTCAACTTTGGTCAGTTTCTCATCACAACGAACCCCATTTTGCCTCAAGTAGTTGATCATGTCTCCTTTTAAAGATGACTAAACCGGCACTTTATTTACACGGTACGGCGCGTTGTCATAATGATAACACTTCCTTGTTGAGTTCTTTCTCTTTTATCCACGTATCAAAATTTGAAGCATTCATTTTCCTGTGGTAATCACCAGATGCACAACAAATATTAATTCTGCCCCTTTAACAAACCCCTCAGAAGATCCGATGTGAACGATGACAAGTCTGTTGGACGCACTGGTAGTTTTAAGTGTTCCCAAGACATTTTTACTATGCCAACATTTTTGAAAATTTGAATTGGTACGGTCCAAGTTTCATCTAAAAAAATATACTTTGCCTCGTTGTAACTTCCCTAATTTTCTATAAATATTCGTATGTACATCTTAAATTAATTATGTTTTTTTACCACAAACACTTTACGTTTAGAAGCACAGGTCTTCCATTTAAGACCCATTTTATTTAAAATTTTCCAGAGTGGTTCTTTTCCATTTAAATTCGATTCGGTCTTTTAAGACCGGAAGAAGTTTTGAAATTGTCGGGACAACGTTTTGTCGGACATAGAAATCTTCGATTACATTTCTAATAACGTCGGAATCAAAACTATCGATGTCTGCGTTACGGTAATGAGGACACTTCCTTTTTCGCAGGGGTTGTTAGCGATTCACCTTTACAAGGACGAACGTCTTTTTTGTAGCAGACACAGTTTATCGTAACAGTCTACAATATTTTGCTGCTCGTACTGTCGCTTTAGTTAGTGAAATCGTCAGCCTGTTTAATTTTTTCTCTTCCTTGCAACAATTTAAGTCGTGAGCTATTAATTCTCTTTCAGAGCTGAGAATTGTTTTACCTCATTTTCGAAGATTCGAATCTTTTTCCATCATAGTTATTAAAACTAACCTAAAAAGTTGCGTAATTACAAAACCAAAATTTTTAAAAACCTACCATAAATACAAAGGGTTACAGTCAAAAGACAACACTAGTAATGGGAACACAATAACTACATTACACCCGAATTTGATTTTATAGTGACCGACAGTCTGATAAGGGGTTAGCACTGCGTTTACTTGATTAATACTTTTAGAACGAGTAGTAGCTTCTCATGCGCGTGCTCGCTAAGGCCTTTTTCCCGTCTACAACAATCCATGCCACTTCTCGTTGTGGCATATTATTACATTTCATATCTATAAACCGATTATTGTCATTCTTCATTCTTTGAAATTACACTTAAAATATATACAGCGGTGTTACAGCTTAACAGATACACGTTAACAGAGAACTGATAAGGCTGAATAAGTATTCCTATGCGATGCAGACAGTCAGTTCTTTATGTAAATGGGGGTACAAGAGAATGCGTTTCATTTAATTGCTGTTCGTCCAAATCTCAATGAATTACGTTCAGATTTTTTCATGAAATAACTTTAAGCGAAAATCAATTAATAAATTATTTAAAAGGACTTAAACGGGAATATTTAAATTATTACTGTCAATAAACTTAGGAATACCGATATTTTTTGATTAAAGAATTCAAAAGAATCAAATCAAGGTTAAAGAATCAAATAAGTACTTAAAAGCGTATTATCTTGGAAGAATAAGTTCTTAGTTTTATTCTTTTCTTTCAGAAGCATATTTTTTTACGTCAATTTCTCAAATGGTCTTTTGAACAGGAGGAGATCGTTTGCTTTTTATAGTTTCGTTTCTTTTTTAATTCGACTTGTTTATTATAGAAAAAAGAAATAATTTATTTCTTATATATAAAGACACGGTTATTATTATTTTCCAGAATCTTGATTAATCATTTTTTCTTTATCCTAGCCTAAAATTTTACATCGAATCGATTCGGTCCTATAAATTGTTGTCTCACAAGAACAGGCCTACCGAAAGGTGCCCGGTTAGCGGTTCGGGATAAGAAAACAAAATTTTAGGTTTCAATTTACCAGATCGTATTTTTCGTTCTGTAAGTAAAGGGAATTAATAATTTTTATGGTTTCTGATCTGAAAAATTAAATTCAATAAGTTAGGTTACAGAATTGTATCGATTGTATTTTTTGCAAAAGTTAGTGTAAAACAAAAAAAATATAGTGTCACAGAACAATTTTTTTTTTTAATGTGTTGACTTACAATAACTTGATTAAATATCTGGAAAATAAACAACATTTTGCAAAAAAAGGCGAATTTGTTCACAGTAACAGATAAAACCTAAAAAAAATACCAATAGTTGACTTCCGCGGGATCCCACATCATCAGTCGGTACACAAATTCTATAAATACGTAAAAAAAATATAAAAAAATTAAAAATTTATAAAACATAGAACAATATTAATAACCACAAAATCTGTATGAACCACACAACTCTACTGCTACTGCTGGAATGATATAAATTCAAAACATAATGGGTTTATTGATTAATTAATATTTATTTTCACTAAATATTGAGATGTCTGTTGAAAATTGAATTAAAAAATCGAAACGTCGTAAAATTATTAATTAGTGTAATTAATAAATTTTCATCCACATTACTGCTAATTTTCACTTAAGATCATTCTAAAAAAGTACCTCCTACATTTTTTTTTATTTAATAATTTTGAAGTTTCATAACCGTGTGATAGCTTAATTAATCAATAACAAAATTAAAACACTGTAAAAAAGCAACGGAATTAACATTTTAGTAGAAATTTTTATCATTTATTTTTACAAAAATTTAATTATAAAAAATTAAAATTATTTTTAAAATTATAATTATAAAAATTTATCTTTATTTTAACATCTATTTTACAAAATTTTAGATAATTGTAAATTAAAAACAATTTTAGAAAATTCTTTATAAAATTAATCAGCTACAAAAATTATAACTTCAATTTTTTAAATGTACTTTAAACTATAATTATTATAAGTACCTTATATTTTAATTTTATAAATGTTATAATTTATTTTACAACCTTACATTTTTATTTTCAAAGAGCCGTTCAATACTTCCTAAGTTGCATAGAATCAAATGAAAAATTTGTAGGTTAATTTAATTGTTATTGAATGCGCGTGAATACATCATTAAAATTCATAAAAATCATGTAAAATACTCACTTCAATACTGCGCCTTACAAATTTTCACAATGCATTTTTTTAAATTACACTTTAAAACGTTATTTTAAAGACGCAAGTAACTGATATGCGAAAAAGCAACAAAATAAAAAAATTTCCTAGAATCCGATCGCAGCACCAACTACCGGGTCTGACTGATGTGCCAAAAATTTTAAAAAAATTTCTAAAACGCGATCGCAGCGCTGCGGATCCAGTTGTGAACTCTAACCATCCCAAAATCAACAACACATAGATAAATAAATTAAAAAAACATTTTCTATTGGATCAAATTGTGAATCTAAACCATTCTCGAATCAACTTAATCACACACACAAAATTTCATCCAAATCAGTCCAGCCGTTTAGGAGGAGTTCAGTCACATACACACGGACAGAAGAAATATATATATATATATATATATATATATATATATATAAAGATAGCGTAAGGAAAAAAAACTGTAAGAAAAGACGAAGCCCTGGAATATGTAGAATAAATAATTTTGAGGATGTGATAATTTATATAGGATTAAAAAAATTAACACAAAAATAAAGAAGTAGAAGAATTATCAGCTGAAAGATGTACCCTAGCTGTACCCTGCCACGCCTCGCTGTGGCACAGCGAAGTTTCTGCGACGTTTATCAATTGATCGTTTCTTCGATGGAGAACAATATCTCTAGGTTGGAACTGATCTCCGACTATGACAATTGCTACTTCGTCTATAGTTGGAGCATTATATCTCTGGACATTCTCCAGCGGGCGTTTTGTCTGCGTGAATGACAATCTTGTGGCTATCTGATGGCATCATATCAATTGCCGTTTTGAACAAACGCACCAAATTGTTCCTTTCGTGAAGGAGCTTCTATAGCTGCGAAATAATGGATCTTCTTACCGAGGTATGTATTCCACAACGTGCATCGACTTGATCTCTATCATCACCAATGAAGTACATTTGAAGGAATTTATGGTCACTATCTGGGAACGGGAGAAGGGAGCCAGCTTTGTGATATATTTGCCCTTTGATTTTAAAAGTTGGCATGAATTGAGTCGTCACGATTTCCGCACCAAATGACGTCATTTGGAAGCAAGAGTTATATTTCCTCATGTTCGATAGGAAATGCTTCGATTCAGCGGTAGATCCAGCAAGTAGAGTTTTCAATGGCTCTGGTGGTGCATCAAGTTGAGGCAATTTGATTTTTCCGCCAGCGCAACACATCCCTTTCGTTTCATTATTAAACTTTAGCCTGGCAGTAGGTACAGACATGACTCATCTGGCCAATGACAACATGTAATCAACAGCTGGATTGTACCGGAACGCAAGACGATTGTATTGCAGATTCAGATCAGCTGTTCTTTGGGTTCGTGTTTCAGCTATCCTCACCCTGTCGCGTTCATTCCGTTGAGAACGAACCAAATCTGTTGTTGCAGAACGCGACTGACGTGCTCGCAATCGTGCATCCTCAAGCCTGGCTGCTCGTCTTTCTGCCGGTTCCACGTTACGTATCTGGATGGTGCTTAGTATGTTCCTCTCTCGTACGGATTCCCGCTCTTCCTCAGTCATATTCGAAAGCCGTCTTCTTGATCTTTCTGTGTGGCGAGTGCGACGGCCCAAATTCGATTTCCTGCGAGGCATTATTTCGGCTTTCACTGGAATAGAAGGAAGGAATAAGCTAACCTCTTATGGCTCTCACAGCTCTAGGTTGAAAACCATTACAGAAAGGACAAAAAGTTTAATAACGAAAACTTTTCATTTTGAAAACCCAAAAAAATTTATTTAAACTTTTTTCACCTATCTCTCATGGTTCTCATAGCTGCAGCTCGACAACAATGAGACACAGGGCAGACAGTATTGAAAAGTAGCTAAAAATTAATAATATTAACTAAATACATGAATTTAAATAAATAAGTAAAATATTAGTTAAATAATAATTATAAAAAATTAATATTTTTTCTGACCATCTCTCATATAAAACATAACCTCTACTTACGATTTGGTGAAAGGCACAGCTCAATCACGACATGATCACACAAAAGTACATAAAAGATTAAAGTGAATATTTCATTCAGATTGTATAATAATCTGAATCAGATGCAAGTGGATACGTTTTTTTTTTTTTTGTTAATAAACAATGTAATTGGGAATAGGTATTGTTTCACATGTGACTGCGGTTGTCGTTAGCTAGTATGGCGAGTGTTCCCCTCGCTTCCGGCAGATGGCGCGGTCACTGGTACACAGCTGACCGTTAAAAAAACTGTTTTCTCGCGGTCGCGGGTATGTGACTGATGCGAAAAATAGATGAAAACAATCTTTGATGTGCGGGTGATATATCGTGCTAAAATTTGAACTCAATCGGTGCAGAACATTTTGAGTTTTTGAAGCGTACACAAACGAACTTAATCGGTGCAGAAAATTTTGAGTTTTTGAAGCGTACACAAACGAACCTAACATTTTTATATATAACGATTTTTGGGCTGCGAAAAAAAGCTCTTAAGTCGTGCGAAAAAACATATCATTTTAAATGCTTACAAAAGCAGAGTAATGCTTACAAATTACAGAATAATCAAACGGCGTTGATTTCAGATGTTAATAAACTGCTAACATAAGTAGAAGTTGTGCTGCTTCAGTGTACAACGTGATTCTCGAGTATGAATCTACTAATGAATTATGGTCTCCAAAGAAAACAAAACCCCGCAAGTCAATTGAGAAAAAGGTGAGATTTTGATAAAAACGCGATTCGTAAAAAATTACACGAATTTGAATTATTTAGAAATAGTTTAGCGGTGTATTATGTCCTTCGGAAGATAATTCGGTTATTGTCTTCGACAACGCTTCTTATCATTAAACGAAAAACATTTCAGCCGTGTTATAGAAAAACAATGATATCAAAATGTGGCTTAGTTCAAAAGGAATAATTTTTGAAGAGGTTTAAGTTCAATCATTGCAAAGGGTTTCGCGTATTAAAAGTAATTATAGTCCGTATAAAATTGGTTTGACACACACCGCCATATTGGTAAGTCGTGTTTTTATTCGGCTCCTAACGAATATGTTTGCCGGCCTCCGTGACGCGAGTGGTAACGTCTCGGACTTTAATCCGGTGGTTCCGAGTTCGAATCCCGGTCAGGCATGGCATTTTCATACGCTATAAATCATTCATATCATCATCTGAAGCAATGCATAACGGTGGTTTCGGAGGTTAGAAAAAACAAAAAAAAAACGAATACTTAGTTGTGTGGTTTCAGTGTTACTATTTGTGAATTTTGTTCTTTGCTTTTACATAGCAAAGAACGCTAAATGACCAAAAAACGATTGTTTGGTCATATATATGTTAAAAAATAACCTAACAAAGGATTTTTTGGTCATTATGTAGGGATATTATTTTCTGTGTGTTTGGTTATTTCGACTTTTTTTGTTTGCATAGTCTTAAGTCTATCTGGGCTATAAGAAAGTTGGGTGTTTTAATTTATTTACTGTAAGTCATCCTTCTTGGTGGCTTTTCTTTTTGTTTTGGTGTTGTTTTTTTTTTTTAATAAAATACAGATGTTTTAGCTGTTAAATATAATTCAAAGAAATTTGTTACTTAATCAGTTGTGATTTTGTTTACATTGGCAACGACTATACGGGCTCTTTGTGATTGGTCGTTGTATTTGACAGCGGCCATCTTACATTGATCTGATTGGTTTTCCTTTGTTTACATTTCCATCTGATTTATTAGCCTCTTATTTATTAAAAAACTGTTTTCTCGCGATTTTTTGTAACACAATAATAACACAAAATTACGAAATATTTTTCTCAATTTGATCGTAGCACCAACTGTCGGGACAAACTAAAATTAAAATAGAATATTATTGAATATTCGATACTGCGATGGTAGCGCAGTCCGCCGGATCCAATGTAAAACATTCCAAAATCATCAACTACTTATAAATAAAAAATTAATTAAAAAAAACATTTTCCATTGGACCAAATTGTGAATCTAAATCATTCTCGATTCCCCTTGAACACACACAAAAACTTTCATCAAAATCGGTCTAGCCGTTTAGGAGGAGTTCAGTGACATACACACGCAAATAAGAAATATATATATATATAAATATATATTAAAATCAGCTCATTAATTATCAAGCCGATTTATTATTTATAAACATTACGATTTGAAAATAATAGCAATTATTAATGTGTCTAATTTCATTAATATTCTCATTACTTTCTACGAACATTTTCCTAGTTTGTTATATTTAATTTTTTCAAATCGGTCAAAATGCCTGGAAAAATTTGTGAGGTAAGCTGTATAGATATAGCGTTTGTGTATTATACATTTTTAAATTTTTTTTTATATGTATTATTTCCCCAATAACTGAGGAGGAATACATTTATAAAAATATTCATCTAATTTTAGATTGTAAGTAAAATTTTTATAAAATGTTTTTGAAAGCTTTTTTGGTATCTAACATATCGATGTATCCCTTTCTATTGCAAAACGATCAATTATAAACGCTGTGTTTACCTCATTGGGAAAAGTAACTTATAAGTTACTTATAAAAGTAACTTACTAGTTCGGTATAGAGGGCCTAAGTAACGGATTCCTACCAATTATTATGAAAGTAATATAAAGTATAATAATCGCAGGAATACAGAAAGGGACAAAAAGGAGAATCCTTTTTGTAAAGTATAGGTCCATTTAACAATCGTCCTTTGTTATACTGCCCGCTAACACACAATGAACACCTGTTGTACGGCGAGAAGAGACCAGGTTTGGAATTTATGGGAACAAAAACTTCGGTCAACTGTTCTCACGCTTCTACTTGAGTCCAGTCCGCTAGGTAAAGAGACTAGAAGTATAAATAGCCCAGTAAGACCAGCTAAAAGAGAGCCCCGTTGTGGCGTATTCCTGCTAGCCTATGAAGCGTTAGCACCGAAAGGACTTCAGTGGACGGTCTGAAGGGGAATTACGTCGGGAGCACGGGTTTTAAAAGCCTAGCCTCCCGTGGTCGGACCCAGAAATGGGTGTGAGAACGCTGGACTCGTACGGATATGGAACGCTATACAAAAAATTCGTCCATAAAACTAAAAGAAACCTTTAAACTCATACTCGACATTAAAATAAACCCTTAAACACGCCCGATTAATAGAATGATACAGTAGCAAGGGATACCGTCCAGGCTCTGCGTTTTCGAAGGGAGAAATGAAACTCCCGCCACTTTTGCGTTCCGTTCCTAAAAGAGAGTTCTATTAGAACCAGTCTGCGAGGCGTTACGGCGTCGGTCCCGCAAGAGCAGTTCTACGAGGCGAGGCTCCGAGTTGTGTAGGTTCGACGGAGTTCTGCGAACCAATCCAGCGACACGTTACGGCGACAGTCCAGCGATGAGAGTCACAGGTGTGAGTCTGCGAGACGTGTCTAGCGAGAGTTCTGAATTCAGTTCGATACTAGTAAATCCAAGTATACAAGAAATATTATCGGCGAGTTACAATAAAACTGTAAGTGTATATGTGAAAGAAATAATACAATAGACTTTATTCATGTGTGTGTGAGGGTAGATAGCAAAGGAATTTTCGTGTGAACACTATACGACTGCAAGACTAGTGGTTAAAAAGGGTTAAGACTAGCGGTTTCTTTTGTTAGTAGGTCTAGCTTTCTACCTGGAATAAATTCGGAACGATTATTTATTTTGAACTTTATCTTGTCTGTAATCTGTATTTATTTATTAATGACATTTATCACTGTTGTAATTATAATATTAATATTTGTGTTCATTAATTGTTTTATTATTTTCACATTATTATTATAATTTTTATTATTATCATTATTGCATTTATCACCATTGTTATTATTAATTTGTCTGGTTATATTTATGAACATTTTAAACCAATAAACTGTAATAATATAATTATAATAAATTGTCAACTTCTCAATATCCTGATCGAGCCGCAGAACACGCAACAATATAAACGAAAAATTAATGGTTATATTTTTAACTAGCTTTTTCCAATTTCGCACTAACTTTTTATAGAAGTAGCTTATATAAAATCACATCGGGTGGACAACTTGAAAGAGGTTACTAAAAAAAAATCCAGTAAGGTTGTGTCACGTTCAAAATTTGATAATCGCTTATTTATCTTTTTTAATTTCGAGGAAAGAAGTGTATTTAGAAAAATCATTTTCAGGTCTGAAGAACGAGGTGGAGAGTTTTGATTTATTACCGGGTAAATTCTTGAATTTTATTACGAGTATAACTCTGTTCTGCCCTAGTTCTTGTTTTATTACGTTATAAGTTAATAGATACGATACCAAGTTTATGGTAATTCTATTCTGAGCACGAACGATAAAAAAGTATAATTCCTTTAGTAGATCGGAAATCTTAAATAAGTTATCTGTTGACAGTTTATCACATTCTCTATAATGCAATTATTATTTTGGACAAAGTGAAGTGTAGTATCATAACTTTGTTCGGCTGAGTGGTCAAAACACAGCCCCAAATTACGATTACTTAATTGTTTAATGTCCATTAGAGTTGCCCGCATTTAACTTTGCAATTAACTGTAAGTTGCTGTTCTGTTCACCATAATTACGCGTAATTAAATTCAATCGGTATTAGAAAAACTTCCATACTAAAGTTTTAATACAATATAATCTAACTTACTATTATTAGAAACAACCATCCCTCATTTTTTTCTGGTCTCCATGAGTTTTGAATATCCAACTTTTCTTAAAATTTGTAGTCGTGGCTAAATTAAATTTCGATATTTACACACGATATTTGAATAAGAAATATAATAACAAGGGCAGTAAACTTGTTCCAATGAGTCAGTCTAAAGATTACAATAAGAGTTATATTTTATACAGTTATGTAAATGAAAACACTTATAAAATAGTGAACGTATATAGTAAAGAAGAATATACAATCGCATATAAACCAGTCAATAACATTTCAATAAAATTATTTAGTTATAACTCAACCTACGTCTTTGACAAATTCAACTTGAGCGTCATATATAATATTAAGTGTACAGACTGTGATGCCGTATATATTAGAGAAACCGACAGATCGTTCAGGGTAAGATTCTCGGAACATCTGAGGGCATTCAACAATAAGAAGAAATGTTTTTCAAACATAGCGGATTACTTGATTTCGAATAGACACAGAATTACAAGCTTAGCGGATAATCTTGAAATATTAGACGTTTGTAACGTTAAGAACAAGCTAAAAATTTAGAAAAAAATAGAATTTATAGATATAGGAACTTCAATTTAGAGAACCATTAAACACATTTCGAAGACGACGACCTATTTAAGTTTGCAATAACATCTACACATTGACATCTGTTTTTAACATCTGATTACAATTTTAATTAGTTTCACCTTAGTGACCAACTACCTAATGTTTTATTAATTGTGTTATCTTAAAAACTGATGATGGATCCAGTGGGTCCGAAAAGGCCATCTTGAATAAGAAAAGATTTTAACCCTTAAAGGTGAGATAAGGTGGACCAATCTTATTTTTTATATATGTGTGTATATGGTGATATTTAAAGTATAAATAATATATATATATATATATATATGTGTGTGTGTGTGTGTGTGTGTGTGTGTGTGTGTGTGTATTTAAATGGCCTATGACACTCCCGATAATGTAAGGATTCTAATGTGGGGTCATACATCTAAATAGATTCAGCCGTTTTGATCTGCTACGGTGGAACGAAAACATACATACGTACTCCCTAAATACATTACGCTACTTTTTGGGCAGTCGTATAAAAATAAAAAATAAGTCTTTAGTGTCAGACTATGTGAACAGTGATGAATGTAATTTTTTTTACAACAAATTTACGTGGAACTTTTTTTTGTTTACTGAATAAGTAAGATTATTGTACGTTTATTGAAATGAAAGATATTTTTTAAAAGTTCCATATCAAGGCTCTTGATAGCGAGCTAATCTAAATTAAAAGAAAAAAAAATCGAAATTAGTACGTAGTGACAATCTGTATGTATAGTAGTAATAAATATTAATTTTTTGCATAAAATAGGTGTGAGCACGTTGTTTTTTTTTTCTTTTTTTTACTAAACCAAAATCCTTCAGGCTTACTGAAACGTTGGTCACTAGAAAAAAATTTCGAGGGTTGTTCATGTCGTTAGTGTCATTTTAAAACATCGGTAACTAACTGATCCTAGAAACTCGGTAGTAGTGTCAGTCTATGTAAAAGGTACTGAATACTAATTTTCCACATAATTTCTTTGAAAAAGTTAGTTTCCAAATAAATCAATAAATTTTTTGCAGTTTTATTAAACGCAATACATTTTTAAAAAGGAACAATTTGAGGTTTGGTCAGGCAAGAGCACATAATATTAAAATATCGAAAGTTAGTACGTGGTCCCATCTATATGAATAATAATTAATTAATTTAACTTTTTAAGTTCATTATAAATTAACTTAAGTTAATCCTTTTAAGATAAAATTTTTGTGAGCATGTTTATTTTCTTCTAAATCGGCAACTTTTTTTACTTTATCAGAATGCAGGACTTTTTAAAAAGTCGGTCACGACGAGAGAGCCTGATCATAAAAATTCCAACGTTAAAAAGAATAAATTAATTGTATTTGTAATTTTTATATCGTTCAAATTTGTTTAGGTCGTGGTTTTTACGTTATTTTTTTTAAATTTGCATGGTGTGGTTAATGTCTGTCTCTATGTGCGTTCTGTGTCTGTGAGGTGTTTGGCAATAGTTTATTTTGTTATGAAGAGTGGTGACTGTCACGCTTGCTTCTTGTATCTGCGTGTAATTGAGCGTCCATAAATAAGAGGTTAAATAGTAGACTTTGTCCGCTCTAATATTTAGTGCAACATAACTGTTTTATTCGTTTACCTATTGATTGCTGCGTGTTTTCAGTTTGTGTTTTGTTAATTTGCTGTCTATTATCTTTAGTATCTTATTTATTATTTTGAAAACGATAATATATTTCATTTCCGACGTAGACATTCGGTAAAATGAAGAATGTTTTATTTATAACACTAATAGTTTGTTTCGATCTAGAAGCAAACTCGATTTAATTTCACTTTGTCCAGATCTTTCATTGGTTATTATTCTTCACTTGGTAGATCCTAAAAATTGCTCTTTCAGCCATGAATAGAATTTTTCTAATGTACCGGTTCATATATTTTCAATTACGTATGCATGTAAATATGTGTTCAGACTTTTTACGTATAAATATTTTGCTCAAAATCTAATCTTGTAGTTTTTTTTATTCGTTTAAAGAAATTTAAATCACAAAACCTATGTACATATATGTTTTTTGTGCCGTACGTAAGAAAAAAAAATCGAAATATCTTACGTTCATTACTCTTCATTTTGCCTTGACCTCTACCTTTCATCATTCTCTCTCTCTTTCTGTATACGCGCGCGAGCGCTTGTGTGTATTTAGTGTGTGTGTGTGTGTGTGTGTGTGTGTGTGTGTGCGCGCACAAACACACATACGTATGTACAAGTTGACACGCGCGCATGTTAACTTACCGGTAGTGTGTGAGAGCATGTATATTCATTACACTTACATAGGTGTATGGGCGGGTGTTTACGCGCGCGCGTTATCGTGAACCACAGTCAGGTGGTCACTTAATAGACGATAGATATTAGTTTTTCGAAAAATGAGAGTCGGTGAGGTGCGGGTATCCCAGCCAATTACTGTTCTCTCCGACATGTAATATCTCGTGCTAACCCGATACACTCCACGGCGCTACTCTATTAACCCTAGCGTTCTACACCTCGCCAAACACACTTATCAGTTCTCAAGGAAAATTTTGAAAGAAATCTGTTGAGAAAATATCGATGGCGTCTCATATTGTATATTTGAAATAACAAAACCCGATTAGACGTATTTCATTTTAAATCACATGTAGTTTTTACCTTTGTACATTTCCTAAGTATCAAATATTACTACTGCAATACAAAATTGTTATATTGATTGGTATACGTAGCCTAAAAAATGTATACTACAATTAGTATTGCTATTTCATTTCAAAATAACACCTACATACAATTCCTTAAGGAATTTTATATTAAATCCATGTTATGGTACTTGAATGAGTCTTGTAAGATCGTCAGAAACGGTTCCCTTTATAGCTCTCGAACTCACAGATTGAGGGAGGAGAGGGAGTTATTCGTTTATCCCAAAGTTGCATATTAATCTTAAAATCTACCACTTTATATCCTCTTCTCAAAAAAAAAAAAATGAAAAAGTTATCCTACGATGTCATGAACTCACCGCCACAACCACCGATTCTTAACTCTAACTACAAAACCGTTATACTAAATTTCTTAGCCATTTATAATCGAAACCGACTTATTTTTTTTCAATTTTATTTCTTGCACTCGATATTGGATATTTTGGTCGCTTTGTCCTGGAACAACCTGTAAAATAATATAACGCGAATAATACTGTATAACGGTGTGTCTTTGCGTAAATTGCTTTCAGTAAAGAAAACACTCTTGATATTATCTATATAAATAAAAATGTAAATGTTCGTTTGTTCAAAATCTTAAATCTCCGAATGTTCTTCACCGACTACTTTGAAATTCTGACACAACGTTGCATTCGCGCGTGTTTTTATATACCTACTATTTATATACCTAAGATGTCACACCTTTGACAGGTAAAAACATGCTTGTTTGAAAAACAGCGCTATCTGTTGGACGTAAAAGCAACACACGCAATACTAAATATTTTACGATTCCATTTCAATGTGTCCGATATATTTGTCCGCTATAGACTAAAAAACTACTGGACCGATTTACGCGCGGGGAAAAAGGGAGAAAGGGAAAATCGAAAAAGGTAAAACGGAAGAAGGTAAAAAGGGAAGAAGGGGAAAATTGAAAAAGCAAAAAGGGAGAAGAAGAAAATGGGGGAAAAGTAAAAGGGGGAAATGAATAGGGGAAAAGGGAAAGGTTTTAATTTTGTGAAGTTCTGTAATGTTCATTTTGTTAATGTTTTATCAAACTTTCAATTGTGTTCATTTAATCTATATATATATTCAAATCTAGCAATAGCGAAGCATTGCCGGGTCTGCTAGTTTTAAAATAAATACTTTCGATTTATTGACCGTCATCCGTCTGTACTGAAAGCGTTAATTGGCTTTAAATTCGTATCCAGTGTGTAAATAATTTAACAGAATTACACTTGTCAACAGATTTTAAAAAAATGTTTTGTCTCAAAGTTGAAAAAGAAGTGAATCCAATAATAATTTTTTACTCAGAATTTAGTTTTCTACAGAATTTCTTTATCACATTACATAAGGATTTTATGTGATATGTATTTTGAATAATTACGTATTTAACGTGTGTGTGTGTGTGTGCGCGCACACACACACACATGGTACAAGACTACCTTATTTAAAAAGCAAACAATATTGGCTTTTCTGGTATAGTATGTCTCAGGAATAAACGGACCTATAAAAGGCTGAACGTTTTTAAAGATCCAGAAATAGCCAGCAAGCATGGTTGGAGTCCACTCGCCTAGTAAAGTCCTGATAAAACCGCTCAACATACTCATAGCTGACTGCTTGTAGATTTGGAGGGGAAAATCCCAGTAAAAGTCCTAGATTATAAAAATATGTTAAATCTCATGATCTTGTGAGATTCTAAAAGCTGATCCATGATTTCTCTTGCTATCTGGTTTATGATTCCGCAGGAAGTTATGGCAAATGTTCTTAAAATACTTTCATGGAACTTCCATGAAAGTTTCGTTCAACTTACTGTTAAAGATTTCATCTAATTAGATCTATTATTTGAGATTCTTCAAAGATCTCCTTTTTGATCTCTGCATACTGATCCTTCAGAACTTAATAAGTATGCAAATATAAGCCTGTTTTGATCTGTTGTTTTTACAAAGTTTTCATGCACCAAGCGTATGTCAACGTGACGACGTTCTTTTTTTCTGTGGTTGGTGTTCAGTTATGTCACCATTTTCCTGTATAAAGATTTTTTATCTTCGCTGCCCTACTCACAAAAAAAAAAAAAAACACTCCATTGTGAATCCAAGTGGAAACCCAACCAAGCAACAGACTAGTAATTTTCTTGCCATTACAGATTCAAATTGTATTCTTGATAATTAATTTTATCTTGTAGGAATTTTATGCTCTAATGAGCATGAAAACCCTTCATATTAGCGATAGAAAATAGTGCCACAGGTCGTTACTTCGAGTTGGAGAAGTACAGATTTATATTTTGTAATCATCATGTACTGTGTATTTTTATATTAACATGTGGTGAATAAAGACACGTTCTTCCGTCAAATATGGTCTTACGCAGTTTCAAAACCAGCTAAATCCAATTTTTAGTTTCAAAATTGGATACATACAAAATGCAATGATAAATATTTTCTTTTTTAAATAATTATGGCATTTCGATAAATTTCACACTTGATTTTCAAGTATTAATTGCCTACTCATTAGTGGAGGTTAAAACTATTAGTATCGTCTATTATGGAACCACAATAGACGATTTTTTCGTTTCCTGCAAAATGTTGTTTTTGTGATGTATCTGGGTTTGCAAATAAACGACTCGCTTATGAATTTAAGAATAAAACTACAGACAGGCTTTTAATAAAAAGTGAATTATGGTTATAAAAAATTTAAATACATTAAAATTAGAACTAAAACTATCTATAAAATTCCACCGAGTTCTTTTGTCTTTTTTTCTTAAGGTAAGAAATGCATCTTACCTTATTAAAGCATTACATAATCGTTTTTTAAATATTTTTTAATATTTTAACAAATTGACGTTACAAAATTATTTCTTCAATCTCACATATAATAAATTCCTTTTTCCATTCTACCGACGACCAAGAATTTGATTCTGTAATCAATGACTTTCTACGGAACAATTTTTATTTTTATTAATAAAACGCGTATCTTTATATTTTCTTATACTGCCACAAAATAGAATACAATAAATTAGAAAACTGATATCTGTAAATTAGAAGTAATTTATCATATGAAGGAAAAAATAAATAAAGTGGGGAATAAAAAATCAAGTAAGACATAGGAAAAGCTCAGAATGACCGATGTGTTCGCCGAAGTTTTGTTAAAAAAAATTTCTAAATATTTAACACGCAAAGTAGAAAAATATTGTAAAGGGTGGAGTCCTATGAAATACAGTCAACCCATAAGATTTTAAAGTTTCGTTAAAAAAACGTGGTGACGTAATATTACATTTCATTTTTCAGCCGATCGGTGATCAGGAAACAAAAAATCGAAATTTTATCGAATCGATCAAATTTCTGTAGTACTTTTTTGTGCTAATATAAAATATAAATGATTTTATTATTTCTGTACGGAAACTGATAGAATGTAAAAAATTAAAAAAAATATTACTTTTTAATTTGGCAAAATAATTTAATACAATATTTATTAATTCATGAAATACGAAGTAGTATTTGATCTATCACTTACATAGACTTGTTTGGTCGTGCGTTTGTAAAGATGTAAAATTATAAATAAAAATTTATTGAAATTTTTGAGGCTGACTTAATGTATCCAGCCAATAAGTTTTAAGCTGATATTATAGTCCGTAATCGAAGAGGGGGTACACCGCGTATTCCGACCGATCGGAGCTCGGGATCAAATGAGTTAATCATCTGGGTTATATTTTTCTCCATTATTATTTGTTATAATAGATTATAAGTTGAAGATTTTTATCCAATATAAACAATCTACAACAATGTCTACTTTTTGAATATAAATTAGGCCGATAGACTTTTATCGAGAAATCCAAGGAGCTTAAGATTATCAAAGTTTTGTTTGGCTATGTATCGCTAATCGTTTTATTTTAACCGTTAATATTAAATGTAGACGCTACGAGTTTCTTGTTGCAGAGCTTCGTACTATTAATGATTTTAAATTCTTTCGTTATTTTTTTCCACCTGTTTAACGACGTTCAAGGAACCAATGGAATCGTCAACTAGCAGGCCTAAATCCGGAGAAATTACTCGAAGTAGAGCTTGAAAAATTATTTTAAATGTTTATTTTTTGTTAAACTTCGACTGACAGTAAACTTCCTTCAGAGCCGATTTATTTATGATTGACGATTTATTGTGTGTAGTAGGTGATAAATCGGTTATCATTTTAACAAAGCCCAACAACAGATTAACACTAGCTCAGAAATTAATTTTCCTATCACATGTAAGAATAAAAAAAACTTCCAAGTAGGTGACAAATCCGGATAAATGTAAAATTATCCTTCGTAGGACCGTTTTTCAGTTTTATGGAAGTTGAATTTTCCAGTAGTAAGGAAATCACTGAAGAATTAAAATCGATTACTTAGCCTCAAACCGATCACTGAATTTAATATTAAATTGTGAAATAATATAATTACCAAAAATTTAGGAAAATTACGGAATTTTTATTGCAAAAATAGATATATTATTATTATTAACTATAAATACGTGCAACTGATATTTTTACAAATTATTTTGTCGTTAGTATTTTAAGGAAAACATCCTTACGTGAAATATAGTACTTGGGCGCTCACATTTCTTTGGCTTAGTTACAGACGCTGACTTGCTTAATAAAAAGATTAGTCATTTTACATAAGAAATTGCTCGGTTAGGTATTTTTCTGCTATTTAAGTTACCTATGTATTGGAATAACTAACTAGTATTTATAAATGTTATACAATCATTGAATTTTATACTGTAAGATCATGAGCTCGCTAAGCGTTAGAAATTTTGAAAACTTGTAACTAATCTACGCTGTTCGGTAAGTGCTTTGATCCAGTAATAAATATGAGTGATTCGCAACTCGTTAAATCACTTCTTTCTTGTTCTTTTTAATAAGATTTAACTTAAAATGAACAACGAATTGAATAACTGGTGACCGTAAACGTAAGATGAATTAATTTGTAATGTAATAATAAAAGTATTATTATTATTATTTTCCTCTCATCATCATCGTCATCATCATCACCACCATCACAACCACCACCACCATTGCAGTAAGTCATTCCTTATTATCAGGCGAATGACGTAAGCATTAAAATTTTTCATAAACTTTTCCGTGAAGATTTGAAGAACTGAAGGGGAAGTTCCCATCGCGAAGTTTGCTTCTGGAGAGGAAATTTGTTTCTGTGAACTTGGCTGCTACGCATTTTTCTTTGGCCGGTATAGAAAGCGTTCACTATTTGCAACTCAAATGCTAGTACTGGTTTTTTGATAAAATTATTTTTTATCTTTACCTCCCCCAGCACCTTATTAACTAAATAAATATTTTTAAATTCTTATATTTGACTGAACGAAATGAATTCTATTTCAACTCGACCTTTTGGAATCACATCTGTTTGCGTGTTTGTGACTGAGTTATGGGCAAACACATTTACCGTTATCTTATGAAAATTAACAGTAAAATTTACTGATGGACAGAATATCGGATAACGTCGATATTTCGTAAGTTTTTTCATTTCAAAATAGCTGAAATACAGTTGTTGGGAAAAACGCCTACTGTTAGTCCTTATTCGCCAAGTCACCTCCTGACTTACTCTCCATGTACTTTGTTCTATATTATTTAATATTAATTTATCTAGTATTTTGTTATACATATTTATTATGTATACTGTTTAAAGAAAATAAATAAATAGAAAATAAGGGATGTGATGGATATTTTTCTTCGGCAGACATGTTACTACAATACAGCTTCTATAATCGTAGGAGCAGTGCTTACAATATCTCTAATACAGTAAGATTATTTTTTGCACCGAGTATATCTTCTACAACCATTTACGATCGAAAATTCCGTATTGTACCTGTTTTTTCAACTTACCGATTAAATTTATCACTGTTCAACTTAATCTGTAAATTCAGAACAAGGTGGACGCGGACTACCGTTTAAAGAATCGCTTTAGATAACCTTTTGTTTCATATTCATAAAAAACTGAAGTAAGGAATAGTCCATCCGGATTTGTACCCTTTGATTAGGGTGTATAATTCATTTTATTAAATATTTAATTATAGTTTATCGTTTAATTAAATTTACAGAAATATATTTAATATTTTGAATCGAGGCTGAATCCACCTTTGATCTACATGGTTTTTTTTATTTACTCACAGGGGATGCGTTCTAGAAAAAAAAGGAACGGAAAAGATCGATCAATAATTAGATATAAAATACATTCTAATAAAGTGTAAATAGTATTTTTATAAAAAAAAATAAAATTTCAAACGCAAAATAATTCGAAATTTTTTCCTGTACTCATGATGAATGTATATTTTTTGTCATTTGTATCGTGAGAATTCATTCTAGGAAAATATTTCAATGAACAGAGATGAGATAAAATAAAATTGGAATAGTTGTCCTAAGAAATATTTTTTTAAATTTCTCATCCCCCAGTCGGCAAAACCTTTTAATGATACACTCGCCGAGTACGCCTTACTGAAAATATTTAAGAAATGAAAGTTACAGAAAAAAATTGTTAAACAATATTCGTGGGAACATTTTTAAAAAATGTGAACGTAGGTTTGCGCTCCTCTGATGTGAAAAGAATTTTTGTTACTTTCATCATTTGGGGTGTATTTTAGTAAAATATTTCAAACGCTAAATAAAAACTTGAAAAAACTCGCTTGGAATGGAATAGGAACATTTCCCGGAATTGTCACTGATGATTTCCTTCCAGGTACAAAAACTATTTCAGCTAGTTAACATTTTTTAATTTAACAATAATAAAAATTCTAATTACAAAATTAATGGTGGATGACTATGTAAAATCATAAATATTAAATTTATATTTCATCATGTTATTGTTAAATTGCGTACTCAATTATTTGAAACGTATTGTAAGAGCATCTCATTTTCAAAATTTGTGTATATGAACTTTCACACTGTCTTATAGACAAATGGTTCTTAATATCGTGAATTCTCGTTAAAAATAATTAAACATTTTTTTATAAGTCTCTAGGGTACGATTAAGAATAAATAAATAGAAAAGGAACTTCGTATTTTAACCGTGTACCCGCCAAAGGTTTGTAACAGGTTGGAGTCTGTGTTTTCTGATTACGTTAGATGTTTCATTAGTCGCTAAATATTTTCGATATAAATTTAATTTATAATAACGGAATGCGATATGAAAATGAGCGTTAGGAAAAGAAAAGAAGTAATGAGAAAACCAATGAATGTTTTCACTCCTCTTTACAAAAGAAGGAAGAGTTGAACAAGCAAAACTTTACAGAAACGGGTAAAAAGGTACCGTATAAGACTGCACGATTTCAAATAAAGTAAAAGCCAAAATAGCAATAATAAGGAGGAATTTAACAAAAATAAATAGTTATTATGTAATAAGATAGAGTTATATTTGAAGAAGCATATTGTAAAGTGTTACGTTTGTAGTATACTTCTATATGGATTTGAAACTTGGACATAGAAAAAAAAAAATAAAGACTGCAAGCGTTTGAAGTACGGGCATGGAGAAGAATAAATGGGCAAAGTGAAGAAAAATGAAAAAGTAATGAGGTCAAGGTAATGGGGTCAGGTAATGAGGGTTTGACTCAATTCAGAGTAAAAATACTAATCGGCTGGGATATACCAAGAGAGCAGAAGGGTAAGAAGAACAATAACGGTAAGACCAGCAGAAGATGCATAGAAGAGAAGCTGGAAAAAAAGCAAAAATTATATATAATATTAAAAGAAGTTCAGCAGTCAGTAACTCAAAAGTTCAGCACGAAAAAGATGAGTACAGAGAAGGATGAAAGGGACCTGCCTCAGGGCAAATAACCATATTACATTGATGATAAGATCTGAATAATTTCATCCGTTTTTTATTCAACCTTGACTCATTCGTAAGAAGACTTTACAACTGTTTCTTTTTTTTGGGATAAAAAGAAAAGTTAACTTTTATCCGTGTTATTTCAAAAAAAGATTGATCGATGCTAAACGGTTATTGAAACAAATTTGTAAATAGAAAACGCTCATAAACCGTTAACAAAAACGGTTTCTTTTTATGACCTTATTGTTTGTTTTTTCGATGTCTGAATACAGCCTAAGTAGACAGCAAAAATGCATTTTCTTGATCACGCCCAATACTGACCGCTATTTCCATTAATTCTTTTCACGATCACCGTATAAACTTAAAGCTTGCGCATGGGAATATGAAATTGATTATATTGTAGTGTATTGGAAAACTGCTAAGTATACTCCCCGAGATTCGAATGCGGAAGCTTCCGGCTGAAAGGCTAAGATGTTATTACTCTACCACGGAGGTCAACTAAATTTTTATTGGTCTGTTTTTATGAAACGTAAAAGAATTCTACTTTTGCACTGAATCGAGCCAGCAACATTTGAAATACATTTTTTCATTAAGCGCATTTAAGAAAGTCCCAAATTTCGTTCTTCCAGTATTATAAGAAACGAGACTCTTACCGTTAGATATTATAATTTTAATGAAATAAAATTTAAAAAACTGAAATAAAATCTAACTCAGAAGAAACTATATTAAAAATTACAAAATAATAGCTTTACAATTTACTAAAATTTTATATTCTCTGATTATAAACTGCTAACAACATTTAAATTGGTTTTGACTTTGAAATTTAAAGAAGGATTCTTAATTATTATTTTTTTAATTTTTTAAGTCGGTTGTATTATTTTTTTAAATTTATTTTATTTTATTTTTATGTAAAATACTGACAAATTAAAAAACCCACCCCTACATAAAAAGCTTAATTCAAATGTATGGAAAAGACGAGAAACCTGTGCCTTGATAAAAATACGAAACGGAAAAAGAAACGATGAAATGAGGTTGCTACTTAGCTTGGGCTAAGGCTCCTGGAATGCTGAAGAATATATTATGATTATCATTCTTTTAATATAAGTTTTTCAATTCTTCTGAAATTTCGCGGGAAAATACTTTGAATATCATAATTACTATATACATATGCAGGTGACCCAAACTTAAAAAATATTTACTACCTCCAGGGCAGGTGTTAGCCAAACTTAAGGGCCTAATTCAGGACATCAATACAAACAAAAAGATTCATCACAATCTTTCCCTCTGTCCACCATTTTTTTGATTTTTCAATAAAAAATTATATTTTATGAAAAACTGAGATGTTTTAATGAAATCTTGTATTAATGTACTCTACAGCACCTGTATAATAAATGTCTGAAAATTCAAAAACGGTAAGCATTAGAATTTTTTAAATCACGATTAGTTCCATTTGTATTAGTTTTTTAGAATTATGTTTTTGTTATTTAATATGTTAAGCGTTGCACTGTGAAATAAAATGATACCTTACTTCTTATAATCGGTTGAAGAATAGCTGAGATATGGCTGAAATTATTAAAGTGGATCATAAAAATGAAAAAAACTTGGATTATAAAATTTTGTGCCTGTTTTTTAATCTTTCACGAATTGAATTAAAAATAAATGTTAGTAGCTGAAAACAGGCAAAAAATTAAAATACCTTAGGTCTTAGGATACAAATTCTTATTGAAAAAAAACAAAATGGCGGATAGATGGAAAATGAAGCTATAGAGCATTTATCCACACGAACTTTTTTGTTTATTTTCATGTCCTGAATCACTAATCCTATGTAAGTGTGTGTGTGTGTGTGTGTGTGTGTGTGTGTGTGTGTGTGTGTGTGTGTGTGTGTGTGTGTGTGTGTGTGTGTGTGTGTGTGTGTGTGTGTGTGTGTGTGTGTGTGTGTATATAATAATCGCTATAACAATCTAGTACTGATAACATTTGTCACAATAACGACAAAAAATAAGAAAAATAATTTCATATCTTATATGTTGACAACGCGATTTTTCGTTAAAAAATGTTTTTCTTAACTTATGCGGAATAAATACAACGGAGCCGCTAAAAAAACTTCCCCTAAAAAGTAAAAAAAAAAATAATTGAAACTGGTCCTATAAGAATCGAATTGAGGGTCTATTTGAAATTTACTAAAAACAATTTCAATTTTTTAATATTAATTAGTTAATTTGCAAAAAATTTACATTTGTATTTCACCTTAATGGTCTATGTGTTTTTAATAAAGTGTTACTACATTCATTGTTACGGATATTAAAATATTTTTGAAATTTTTTTAAAGCCCGAGAATGAATTTTTACAAAATTAAATTTTATTTAAGCGATAAATTTCACGAAATAAAGTTGACGCTTGTCGATGGAAATATGTTACAGACATTTTAAACGCACGAAAATCCCAAGCCTGACCAGGATTCGAATCAAAAACTTCCAAATGAAAGGCTGAAACACAACTACTTCGCTAAGGAGTTCGGCGGAAAATTTTATTATTTAAAAAACGGTTCATACGAGTTCTGTGTAGTTTATGCGTGTAACAATTTTTATTATATTTTTAAATACAAAGATAAAAAAATTTATATTTTAAAATATAAATTGAAATATACACACATAAAATTTAAAGACGCGCGCGCGCATAAATATACAAATTATTTTTAAATGAGGTGCTGGGTAAGAAATTACATCAATAATAAATCCCTCTTCGATAATATTCAGCGTCTTATTGTAATAAAGTTGTTTTCAATCATTTTTTGAAAATGTTCTGCAGCTGCTGTGAAGCATTTTTGATAAATTAAGATGTAAAATTCTGCAAAATAATCATCCAACCTAGCAATTTTAGCATAAAACCTAGCATAAAACCAAATCAATCTTTTAAAGGTGGCGAACTCTAAAAAAAATGAATTTAAAATCAGCCTATACTCTTCCATATTCAGTTTTGGCTGTTTCTTTTACTGTTTTCAAGAAAGTTGTATTTCATGAGTCCAAGATTTATAATTTCGGTTTGCGCAAATCTCGTAACCATTTTTAACAGATGGACTTAACTGTATGTTTATAGGTTTGTTCATGCTAGCGTGTGAGTGCGCTTTTTTGCATTATTATTATTATTATTATTATTATTATTATTATTATTATTATTATTGCTAGGCTATTTAAATAGAAACTTAGTTACCTTGATGATGTAGTAGTAATTGGTGAGCCGAAGAACGAATGCACTGTTTTTACTGGAAGTTTGTTTACACAAAGGTGGGTGTGGGTGTAAACACTAGACCGATGGGGAAGAGTAATAGAGTTTGGAAGCAATATTTCTCCCTAAATGACATTAGGGGAGTGCTATCCTCCCTCAAAGAAATGGAGGGGACTTCGGGTATATAAGATTTGCCGGTAAAGGAAACGCTCAGTAGCCGCTTTTGAGTTGTACTTGTTTGAACTCAGACACAGTTACCTTAAATTCTTTGGGTAAGTACAAACTAGTCTGACGTATATTTGTAATACCATTTACCACAGATGGTAATCGGTTCTGGCGCAAAGTTTCTTTTTTATTATAAATCTGCTGAGTGATACAAGCCTTTTTAGGCGTGTATAAAACTCAGTTTATCTTTGAATTAAACTTTATTGAAAATAGTTGTAATAAAAAAAAAATACTTATTCAGACAAATATAATTTATAATTGCCATTATTTTTGTAAATAACGAAATTTAATTCATTGATCTGAAGTTTTGATCGATTCTGAAAGTTCTTTTACTCCAACGTATTTAAAATAAATATTTCCACCGATGCAGTATTAACATTTCAAAGTTCCACTAACCGCTATAAAATTCTGTTTTCAAAGCTGTAATTTGTCAGAGGTTTTAAATCTAACGCATGGCAAATATATTTTTTTTTTTTAATTTTTATACTCCTTGTTCATAAAATAATTCGTAGCCAATAAAAAAATATTTCTATACTTTTAATTAATTCACAAATTTCATTCTTTGAGCCGATGAACTTACCTTTTAAAGATGTTATTTTTTACGCTATAAAATGTTGCTTATTTAAAGTAACCTCTCCTTGTTTCATCCCAGTATTTATACTGGGATCAAGCGTTTACCCATCAATTTTTAAAAATTTCTCTTTTGCCTAACTCACTATATTATGAAACGGTTACAAACATTCAATTTGAAATAAAATAGTTTTGATTTCAGGGTGAAAATTTCGTACCTGTTTATAAAACTTTTTTCACAGATAAACAAAACATTTGACAATATTGAATAAATACGGCATTAACAATTATTTAAAAGAATTTTAATTTAAAAAAATTGTGATTAAAAGATTAAAAATTTTAGAATACAGTAAAAAGTAAATTAGAAATATTATAAAAAGAAAGATAATAACATTTTTAAGATATATTTCGAATTAATAGTAAAAATTAAAAATGTAACATTAAATTACCATTAAGTTAGAAGAAGTTGAAAACCTGGATCAAAATGTAATTTCTTTTCTTAAAAAAATGCGTTATTTAAATTTAAGATATGCACTGTCAAAAACCTAAAAGGTTTGACTGAAAAATAATTATAATGTCGGGCAAGATATTTTACAGAAATTTCATTTAATAAGTATTATGGAAGACTATACAAAAAAATATCTTTTTACGGTTTAGAAGAATAAAATAAAAATAAAAATTATATTTTTTATAATTGTAATGTTTTGATAACGTCTCATAAAAGAGATATGAAGTTCTACCTCCCATGTTTTAAAATCCATAGGCCACGTTCTCGGCTGATTATTAAAACATGGTAGCGGTATTATAATTTTTTTTTTTTATAACTCAGCCTACCGGGACGGTCTAGCGGTTAACTCATCATCGCAAGTCAGTTGTTTAACGGCTTATCTTTGAAGTCGAAGGTTCTGTGGTTTAAATCCTAGTAAAAGTTCCTTTTATACGGATTTGAATACCAGACAGTGAAAACCGGTGTACTTTGATGGTCGGAGTTCAGTTAACCACACGTCTCAGGAATGATCGGCCTGAGTCTGTACAAGACTATACCTCATTTACGTGTCATACATACATATCGTTTTCATCTCATTGGGCCGTGGAGAGTTGCTCATTCTTCACTAGTCGAATAGATTGCAACGTACACATTATGGAAGAAAGATTGTTAAAATCTAATCTTTAACAATGACAATCTTTAACATTGTTAAAGATTGTCTTATAAAATATTAGGCCTGGTATACCGCTCTAATTCTGCCTGGGCTTTGTATAATTTTTGGCATTAGTTGAAAGGTAAACTGATATCAAGCGTTAACGTAATATTATTTTCACTTATGAATATCGATATCTGCATTAAAAATCTACACCTGTTATGTTTTCTAATACATGTTATATCTAGATTAACTGTATCTAATATTCTGATACTACGTTCTGTTAAATATACAAAAAATAAAAATAAAATTAATAAAATTAAAAAAAAGATAAAAAAGTAATATTACTGTTACTTTACTAGGAAGTAAATCATTGATATAGTTATCAGTTTATTACGAGATTATTATATATAACTTTTTTTCAGCTAATAAATTCAAATTGTTTTAGTTTTAAATGGATTTTTAGCGGTCGTTATTTCTTCGTACATGTTTTTATTTACAGACTTATCGTTCTTGGAGATGTCTTTTTAATTAAAAGAAAAAACTAACCGCATATAATTTTAATAAAAGCATTAAAAGTTGTTTGAACTATGTTCAGATTATGTAATTCTTCGATTAATTTGGCTTTTTAAATAAAAACGTATATTTTCTCTCAGAGATAAAATATTGTACCGTTATCGGTAACGAATGAGTAACATAACTGCTGATGAAACGTTTGTTATAGGAAACGTTTTATTGTTTATAAATGAGGCCCAGAAAATGCAGTAAAACCGTTACGATTTGGCATTCTGCACTTTCCGTACCACAATGTTGAAAATTGTTACAATTTGGTAGGTGTTGTGTGTAGTGTTAACTATAGATATATTATTATTCTCTGTTATTTACTGTAATCTGAAATCGAATAAAAGTTTATTTCTGAAAATGTTTGCATAAAAAAGAAGTTTTGTTTTTCGTGTTTTTAATGTTATAATTAGATTATCTCATCTTTAATTACACTTTTTACAAACAAATTTTCGTTGTAATTTATAGAACATTTTTTATTAAAATAGTTCTGGAATGTTTTGCACATCAAAAATGCAAGTCAAAGCTCTAAATTATAAGCAAAATTTTAAATATATACGAAATTTTATAATTTTTAAGTCGTACATATTCGAAAAAATCCTAGAATTCTGTAGAAATTCTAGAAGTTGTAAAATATATTTAGCAAAACGTTATAAATTAAATATTTAGAAAAGAATCCAAAATTTTAATCGTCCGTAAAATTACTGCAAACTGTAACCTCCATATCATGTTACTGTTAAGCTGTAATCTTAACTACCTAATAATATTGAACTGGTGTCACTAAAAGCTGTCAGATTTTTCATGTAGATTTTGAGAAATGAAAAAAGAAACAGCTGTTTTGTCGCAAATATATATTATTTAGCTTTAATATTATGATTTAATTTTACTACTATAGTTATTTCGAAAACTCTGAAGCAATTTAGATGTATTTCAAAAGTCAAAAGCTTTTTAGCACAGTTCATGTAATCATAAAATATTTACCGAAATTTCAGATTATATTACGGTAGTTCTTAGCATCTTCCCGGTTTTTTTGTACCATCACATATAATCTTTTCTTTTCGAAAGTTGATTATTTCTGTGAATGTCACTTTCTCCGTCTATAAAAAATTAATTGTTGGACACTATCGGAATGAAACATTAATGATGATGAATTGTTTAAAAAAGTAACAGTTATCGATTTAATTTCTTTTTTCATACGGTTTAAACAAAAAACAGAAGAAACATTAAGAGAGAATTCTCTTAACGTAACGTAAATGTTTTCCTCTTTTGTGTGTACATTTTGATTTGATAGGCCATGATTTAATCCTTTTTTTAAGAAGGTTTAGGAGTCTGAAAAAAAATCTTTCAGGCGAGACGCATGTGTTTAAGCTACTCCTCTATAATTATTATCTAATCTGATAGTTGTTTAATTTTTTTTATATGTAAATCTTAGTTAGATTTCTGTCTTATCTCAATAATAATAATAATGTTATTATTATTACTTTTTTGGACAAAAAAATATTTTGGTACTGAAACCCGTGATTTCTACAACAGTTGAACCTAAAATTGTTGAGGACTAAACCAACAGTTAATTATTTTTATTTATGTTTTAATAAGATTCAAAAATGTAAAATAACATGAACACAGTTTAAAATTTCTTGCTTTTAAGTTAATAAATTATGATGGTTATAAGAATCTTACCTACACCTTTCGGTGGAATTTTTAATAATAATTAAGATAATCATTATTTCTTTAAAGAAGTGGGATGGAAAACATATAATTTACATTTACATACAAACTAATTTATGTTTACGTAATTTCATTACAATAATTTACATTAAAACATAATTTTAAGTGATTAAAAAAAATTAACATAAGTTATGTCCAGTTTTGGATATTTCTTTACTGCGTATACAAAACATACGCACGCAAGACCAAAACAAGGATATATAATTTCATAAGTAATCATTATAAAATTCATAAGCATGTTTATCGGTTATTTTCTATGCATTACATTTGAAAATCTTTATAATTTTTTATAATAATAATTTAAATTTTAAGTTAGGAGTCCAAATAATTAACTAATCGAAGACCAAACAATTTTATGTTAAACTGTTTATAAAATTCCTAGAAAAGACCGAAGAACATAATAAATTAATAATGTCCCTAGTGTTATGATCGGGAAATTCTAAGAATTAAAGGGACAAACACCCGACACTGTGAAAGGCTAAGAGTTAAAGAGGTATACAGTGCATTTCAGGGTTGTTTACTTTTTATTTTGTAAAAAGTTTTGATTTTCATGCTAACGGATAAGTATATGTAACTGACTTTTCGTTGTGAAAACAAAAAAAAAAAAAATCTAAGTTTCAAAAATATAGATACATTTAAATTCAATAAATAATCTAATTTTACTCATAATTTAAAAGAAAAATTTTCGGCGATCTTGAGAAGCGTCTTTGCAACATATCTTATTGGCTTATGGTTCGAAGAAAATTGAAAGTTATCTTTATTTAAAAACAATTTACGTATGCATTTTTGTAGCTTTAAAAACAATGTTTTTTTTTTGTGATTAGATTGACGAGAGCACTACTGAACGAATTAACTGTTTTCCGCCGTCATGAAAATCCTCATAGAAATTTGGATAGGACAAAGAATTTCCCTATTTTTAATATTTAAGATTAACATGAAAACTCTGCGCGTTGAAAAACACGCGGAGTTTTCTTTTTACAATTCATGTGTTTAAAGCAACACTAATTAATAGAGCGTTTATGAAAATTTGTTTGTGCAACTAGATTTTTTTTCTAAAATGGTTAAAATTCATACTAATTTTAAGAGCCTAAGCAATTTATTCATATTATTATTGTTCACCAGAAGAAACCATAAAACCCCCATAACCTAGTAGATCACCCTGCTGGTCAAGAGCGCTTCAAAAAAGCAACCCCGAGACTCACAACAACAGTTCACCTACCCCTACACACAGATATCAAACATCAATAAGAAGTCCTAACTTTCCAGGGAATTGAATTTCTACCGCACGTAAACAACAGCCACAGTCCTTACTGTTGATCCAATGACTGTACTCTTTGCGCAACCTTTTACAGTTGATGCAAGATGGAGCCTCAGCTTTTTGCTGACGATCGACTGTACACTGTACACTAGTAATTTGTAGCGACTTCACTCGCTTCTTCACCGCTGCTCGCAAGTTAATTACATAGCTTTTCTTATATTTTCCTTGCCTCGCCATAATGCCCGGACACTAGTGAACGAACGTTTCTCTTCCCCCTCGCTTCAGAGAGTAAGCAAATAAGGTTAAGCTGTAATTCTTATGAAGTAATTTATGTGTATAACAAATATTTTAGTTAAATAATCAATTTAGCAATTTTAAATTTAGCTAGTACTATTTAATAGTACCATATTTCAGTAGTCCTATATATTTTTCAAATACTATTTATTCGGTGTTCATCCAAGAAAGAACGATTAGAAAATTCTTATATTTTCAAAAGTATGTTTATCTTAAAAAAAAAACGTTATTCTTAAAAAATGTTGGTCGTTTTGTCAAATGAAAGACTTTAGTCTGAATTTGCCAGATTTTATGCAGATATTTGCTTGCAGTTTGCAGGCTGTTATTACAACAAAAATAATAAAAAATAAAAACAGTACTCCAAAATTTGTACTCCTAATCACTTGTTTTCTACATAGACAATCCTAAAAATCTGTTAGTCATCCACCACACGAATTTCAAATTAGTAAAGTGAACGGTAAAATTTTATTATTTTTTTGTTTAGGGCTAATACGATTTTACTGTAACAAGATCGAATTTTTGTTTCGAATTTTAGGAGAGGAATCTATCGATACTACCTTGAATCCATACTAAAGTTTAACCTATAACGAAGAGAGTAAAGATTTATCTGGTACAGAAACTTAGCTAAAGGCAAAATGCAAAATGAAATTTTGCAGTTTTAGTGTAGATTCTTGTTTGACTTCAGTATTTATGAGCGATAATAACGTAAATATAAGTAGATGAACAAGTATTTATTTACGGGTGATAAGTGCGCCCACACATTCATTCTTATTACGTATCTGTATTCTATATCGACTTCACGATAGATGATATAAATGTGATCGTAACGGGAAGATGATAAAGATGTAGGTGTGAACTCACTTTTAGTGTTCGACTATGAGAGAGGTATTCAACGATGAAACCGTTCATCGTAAGGTTTTTCTTTATGGATTTTATTCTTATCCTGCGACTTATTTCTTTAATTTTTTTTGACAGACTGACAGTATACATCATTGTTCTGAACAGAATCTATAGAATTTGGGTAGACAATGAATATAATGAAACAAATATTTTTTACTTAACCGGTATGTGTTTATTGTTAATGTTGCAGACCAGCCGCAAAATGTCCCGCTACAACATTGTAATCTGCTTCCTCGTACTCGCTCTCTTGGTTCTCACTGAAGCCACTTACCGCAAACCACCCTTCAACGGCAGCATCTTTGGAAAACGTGGAAACGTTGCAGGTTTGTAACGATAAATTATTTTTAAAAAAGTCAGTTATTCAATAATCTTATTATTTATCAAATAACTGTATTTAAGTAATTAAATTTACATGCATTAAGCAAAATCGATTCACACTCCAAAATTCACTGAAGTATTCAATAACAAGACCAAAGATAATTCTTAAAATTCTTAATTTTTTTCTAACATGGAACTATTCGATCAATCTGGCAATACTTAAAGCTAAATTAATTCTTAAAGCGGCAGCTCGGCTGTTTGAAAATTTTCAGTACTATCTATTTTTTTCTTTTTGATATGATTTCAAAAAAAAAACATAAATGGAAAATAAGTATTTGTATGAAAAAGTCCAGATTTTTTAAAAAAATAAGTCCATTAACTTTTTTTCAAGTAAACTTTGAAATTAATTTAAATACGGTTCTTTTTTTAGTGTAAATTAAAAAAAAAACATTTCCTGTTTAATGAGAAACGCTCTTTAATTTACCCTAAATTTTGTTAATTTGCTACGATTAACAAAATATTTCTATAACAAAAAACTGGACATCTAATTCTAATGTTTATTTGAAAAAATATCTTAAGGTATCCCTAAAACAACCAGTAGAATATCTTTTTGTATTAAAAATGGATAAACACCCTGAAAAACACCACAGGAAAGACAGTGTTGGCTTTCGTATAAGTTTACTTATACTGTTATGAGTTTTCACTATGGTTTATTCAAGATACGTGTAATATTTCTTTTTCGCTTTTCATTCTGCTGAGGCGATCACAAGTCCTTAAGGATGATTTTGTTTTATGTAATTCCCGTGTAAGGTATCTGCAAAGATTTACTTATCGTTATTTTAACTTACATTTTATATCGTGTAATGTTTTGCACTCTATTTTATTTTGAATGTTATAGTTTTAATTTATTCTTTACAATATAGATTTATTAATTATTTTTCTTGTGAATTACAGCATCTTATGATTAATAATTAACGACTGATATTATTGTCGGTCATACTAACTCTTCGTTAGGAGAGTTAGAAACGAAACTACTATCTGTAACTTGAAATTTTATGCGCATTTTATTCCTGGTGACAAGGAAAAAATCGATAATGGAGGGTTCCAAAAAAAAAAAAACAGTCTGAAAATTTCACTAGTATCATCTGAAAACGACTAAAGAATCTCTGTTTTATTTTATCAGGATGCTTGATTTATAGTTCTGAGATGGGCTTTCATCTCTTCTCCTCAAGGATTGTACTTTCAAAATTATTCCGGTACCTATCCTTTTCGAGTTGATACATTTTTTACTTAAGGTAAACAGCTTTTACCTCGGAATCTACTGGATAGCAAGTTTAAAAAAAACACCGTTTAAACTACGTATGAATTTAGATTCGTAAGTATGAACTGATTCCTGTCCATTCGATTCTACTACTTCAAAACCTTCAAGCGTATGGAATATAAACTGTATTGCACAACATTTTCCGTCTGTAAAATATATTTTTATCGGTTTACTCACCATTTATACGGTACAGATCTCATAATACCTTACATTCGTCTGCACATCTTGTTATACAGTCCGCTTCATCTTATTGTCATCCTGTTTGTCTTCATTTAAACCCCGAACTAGATTTGCTATCTTTGTCGGCATTATCTTCTCAAAATTTCTCTTGAGATTATTTCAAATTCTTCCGAGCAGGTCAGCTGTACATTTCTCAACGCGCCATTTTTTACTTTGTATTCTAAATCGCCTTTGTGATTCCACGTACGGTTCGATTAAATTAGTTTTATTTTTCATTTCTTTTGTACTTCCATCGTCCAGTTTACTGGATTTTTTATTAAAATTTTCAATAAAATAAAAATATTTATTTATTAAAATTATTAAAAAAAAATCGAACGGTAAAGACGATTTCAACCTTTTTGGAAACGAATGAAATACAGCTCATATACTGACTGAATTATATATGAAACCTAAAATAATCTATCGTCGTTGTTATTATTATTATTTAGGTTGCAACCGCTTTCAATGTATATACCTACTTGAGAAACTGAAGTGTTTGCAGTACAAACAGAAATCCCCATATAGATTACTGTTGAAGATGGTCTACGATTGATAACTCTTAAGTGTAGTGGTGTAATACACACAGTTGAAAAAGTAGTATCTCCTTTGTCTTTCCTTTCTAATGGAAGAAATGTTGACACAACCATTTGGAAACCGCCATATCCATTATCTTATAAAGTACTTCACTTATAAAAACGATAAGATATAGAATTTATCTTCTTCATCGTTGTGGAATGACTCCAATAACTTGTTCCTATTACGGTTCAATTTAAGTACGCGATATATAAAATAAATTATGCTATTAAATTTGTTAACGAATAGCATTTTGTTTGCTATTATCTTAATGAATCGTGAATTTTTTATTTATATGATCTTTCATATTACGTGAAATTCATCTCATCAGAAAAGTTCGAGATATTAAGTCACGTAAATTAATGTACTTACACCGACGCATTTAAAAATAAAACGTTATTCTTTACCACAAATCTCAATATCTGTTGTTCCAATTTGAAAAAATTATTTTATTTACCGATAGGTCATGTCTTTTTAATAAGTACTACTTAGTTTGGGGGGGGGGGGGAAGGAATTTTATTAAACAGCGAAGAATAATTTGAATATAAAATTAAGACTATTTCTCAATTTATTAGTCTTTTCTCAAACGTTTTTTTAAAAAATTCAACCCTTCTTGATTATTAAAAATTATGCACTATTGACACTGTGTAATAGAAATGGAATCGAATTGTTTTGTTTCGTAGATTACTTTCTTTTCTATTGGAAGATATTACCATGGTTTTTATCTTCCTATAAAATAAACTCAGGATGGGATCGAATCATTCTAGAACATTTTAATGTTTGAAATCAGAATTAAAAAAAAAAAAAAAATATTTTAATATAATAATTCTTTTTTATTTTTGTCTAATTCGTATCTTTATTCATTAAAGTTTCACTATTTGCGAAATGGTGACTGAATGAAAAATAGTTCCGGGTTTTCCATTTTTTGTATTTAAACGTACGGTAGCGACGAATGAGTCTGACGTAGAAGTGAGCAATCATTCGATAACGTAAATGTTAGATCGATTTTCTTTAGTTATCGTTCTTGTTGAAGCCGGGCAGAGCCCGTATTGTTCGAATATAGATAAAAGATTTATTTAAATTACTGAAAATAATTTTTGAAATATTCTAGAATACGTTATTATATAAAATTTAAATTTACAAGTGAATCTAAATTAATACCGGAGAATTAAAATTAAATTTACAATAATTTACGTGACTTAATATCTCGAATTTTTCTGATGAGATGATTTCACGTAATATGAAAGATCATATAAATAACTTTTCTCCGATAACTCACGCTGTACGCTTTCTAACGTTCGTAAAATTGATTACGTAATTAAATACAGGCTACCTACGATAACGTTAAATTAATTACTCACTTTTGAATTTCTCAGTGACTTTAATTAACACGGTTTTAGCAGGGATGTAGATGCGGTATATTTCTTCGGTGGCCTAATTAAATTTTCTCTTATAGTAAAATTTTGTGTTCACGAGTTAACAATAATTCTGTGACGGTACATCGTATTAAATAAATCAAATAGTATATATCGTCACAAACCACTTCTTCTTGTCACAGCTGTAACTTGGGTTCTTATCGTTTTCATTCCAGAACTCATAAAAATTACTAACTTAAAATGTATTTATTTATTTATTTATTCATTCAAAAAATGTTTCTTAAAGTAATTAGCCTGACAGGCTAATTACTTTGTTACGTAAAAAGATATTCTTTCCGGAGCAGTCTGCTTCATTTTATGTTTATCTTAATTTTCCTATCTCACAAAAGGTATCCGTTTCCAAAGTAATTTTTGCATCGATTATGTACACAGAGGTTTGGCGTCCTCGGACTATTATATTCTATAATCAAAGTCTAAATGAAAAATTATTTTCATTTATTTATTGAACTGCGTCACGACCTATATAAAATTTCGATTTACATAAAATATAGTTTTAATTCACTATTGCATATAATCTCTTCCGTTTTATCGTTGTTAGTAATTAGAACTCAGAATATTCAAAGATCGGTGAGAAATAATGTAAAAAAATATTTGAATCATTCTCAATATTTCCATCAACTTTCCGTATTCTATGACGTCAGAAAGTACCCTTCTAGAGCGAACATAGAAGAGAGGAATTAAAAATAAGAGAGATGAAGGATATGTTAAAAAAAAAAACTAGAGAAGATTTATAGCATTGTTTCGTTTAATTTTTTTTTTAATTTCTGGTTTAACAGTAAACAGCTTGATTCTGAATCTGCTCTGCGTTCACTGTACCGTAATATTATGTTTAGATGAAGTTCAAAATTCGAAGATAATCGGTCGCGTACAGTTATGTATGTGCTCAAGTTAGGTAGGTGTGCTTGAACAGTGATATTAAGAAATAGCATGTTTATTTACACTTCATAGTGTAGTTACACCTTGAAAATCGGTCTACCAGCGATAATGATAATCGTGCTAGATTTTAGTAGATATCAATAAGAACTGAGAGATCCTTACGTACTAATCATCCCGCTCTCTGTTTAGCACAACGGTATAATTACTGTTTGTACTGTTTGAAGCCGAAACTTTTGTACTCCACCGTAATCATAAAAACCTAACCTCTAGTTTTAGGAATTCTTCGTTTAGAAAATGTATTATATTACTGTATTTTCATTAAAATCTTAATAAAAAATGTTGAAACAATTAAAAAATAAGAAACTTTGGGGAGATTTTTTTTTCTTTTCGGACGAAAACGTTTGTCATATAACGGACAGGCCAGCATTTTAAAGTTTCTCACTTGTAAACCCATGGAAAAATTAAACGAAATCGATCCTAACAGTTGGCGGAGGTCTGCCATAGAAACTGTACAAATATCGGATTAACTTTGTTTAAAAAAATCATTTTGTTGGAATTAGAGATCACCAAAAAATCCTAACTTCTGAATTTCTTAGTATCGGATCGCTGTACGATTATACACTTTTTCTTTATTCGAGCGTGAGAAAGTGGGAAGGTATTTACCATTAAATCTTCGCATAGTTAAATTTTCCTGTGTTTCTTTTTAGAATTTTGGGTCATAGGAAATGTAGCCTAACATTATTCACATTAAAATTAATCTTCGAGATTATTATAATAGCATCAGCATTTTGACGTTCATATACGTGTTTACGATATTTTACTCATCATAATTAGTCTTAAAAGCGATTCATTCAACGCATAAAAAAATGAATTATTTCATTAGTTTTTATCTTACTCCGTATTTATACAGGACTTTAAATTTGAACGATTCAGACGTGTTTATGTTTATTATTTTTCAGAGTATGAGAGCGCCAGCAAAGCTTTGTCGTCAATGTGCGAAATCGCTTCAGAGGCTTGCGCTGCTTGGTTTCCTGTTCCTGATAACAATTAAATTGTAAGTAAAATGCTACTTAATTTTTCTCATAATCTATGAAATTATAAAATAAATGTTTACTTTTATTAATTTTTTATTACTTTAACATTGTTTCAGGAACTCCTGAAAGGGAATCTCATGAAGAATACTTCTATGTAAACAATTAATTATGGAATAAATATTAAACTTGTATGTATTGAATCGTATTTTATTATTTCTTATTTATTTTCACCTCATGAGTTTTTAGCCTGTTATGTCTAACAATTTTTATTAAAGCTTTTTATTAAAAATTGTTAGAAATTGTTATTAGCTTTTACTGTAAAGTAAAAGCTAATAACCATTTCGGGTGTTATACACTACTACTTGCCGACCTACTTGGCGGGTGTCTTCGTCTTTCATCCGAAAGGTTCTGGGTTTGAATGCTGTCAGGCTGGGCAATTTTTAACAGTATACATATTTTATATCATATTCCCATGCACAAACCCTGAGCTAAAAAAAGTGTAAAGTAGAATGCAGTTGTCTCTTCTGAACCCACTGGGTTGGTCTAGTGGTGAACTCGTCTTCGCAAATCAGTTGATTTCGAAATCGAGAGTTCTAAGGCTCAAATCCTAGTAAAGGCAGTTACTTTTATACAAATTTCAATACTAAATCGTGGATACCTGTGTTCTTTGGTGGTTGGGTTTCAATTAACCACACATCTCAAGAATGGTCGGCCTGAGACTGTCAGTACAAGACTACACTTCATTTACATTCATAAATATCATCCTCATTCATCCTCTGAAGTAATACCTTACGGTGGTTTTTTAAGGCTAACAGAAAAAGAAATGAAAGTTGTTTCTACTAAATACAGTAGAAAAAATATTAAGTTGGTTAAATATTATTGGTATCAAATTATAAAGATATGCAGATTTAAGAAGTAGGTCTAGCCGAGTGCACCTTAGCTTATAAGCCTTTTTTTACATAATTTTCTGATTTTTTTTTGCATTTTGCAAATGTCATAGAATTGGACATGAGCAAGAGGAAACATTTGGCTACCAAATGAGAACCTTTATATTACCTATCAGGGGGTAGGTAATATTTTTATTTTGGATGTTTGGTTCTGAAACATCTCACATTCCATGAATAAATGCCTATCAGTTTCATTGGGTTTTTGGCATATCTTTTCTTTAGGGCTTCTCAACAGACCATTGGTTTTTAAATGGTTCCTGAACCTATCATCAGTTAAGAAAACAAACATCAATCTAAGACTTTGCAGAGTGAGAAGACAGTTTTATGAGGTTTTTCAATGAAGAAGTCGGGTATTCCAGCCAGAATAATTGGACTGAACAGTTTCCAATGGTCACAACCTAATGACAGAATCAAAGACCACAACTGCTTGCTGACTTATTTACATCCACTCAGAACCTCTATTGGACTGCAGTTTTTGATATATTATGCCGATTCCACACACTGATTTAGGTTCAAGTAATGATGTCTTAATATCCCTTAGTCTGAACAGCTCTCTCATTACCTTCCAACATGAATACATGCATACCCATTGCAGTTTGTTTATAACAGCCTTTTATAGATTTACCATTAAGGAGTGAAACTGGTTTGAAGCAAGGAGTTTAAGCAACACTTGATTGAGGAAATGACTATCATTTATCAATATATTTCATCTCCAGACACAGATATAAGCAATTAAGAAATATAAAAATATCTTAGCTGGAAAACTCTGAAAAATCTAAATACACTATGATTTACTACAAAGATCAGCTCCATCTAAATAATCAAACAGGAGGAACTCACTGTCTAAATATCAGATAGTTCTTTAATTTTATGTTATGAGTTCCTTTAACATCTTCAATGGTGACTGAAGGGTTGCAATAATGAAATTCTCTATAACATGTAATTAAATTTCATCATCATTACAGGATTTTTTTGGGGAATTTTTCCAGTATTATAATTAAAACAATGATAATGTTTGTAAATCTTATTTACAATAATCTTCCTCATTAATTTTGACGACCAAGCCATCAAAATAATGTTACAAACAACGGTAGCAGTATACTACCTTGAGGTGTACTCTGATTATAAAACTTCCACTTAGTAAACTAAGTTGAACTTGATTTATTTTAGTAAATTCACTAAGAAATGTTCACTTTATTCATCTAAGAGTGGAGGCTGCCAGGGATAATAAGCTTGATCTGCTTGTAAGATATATTTGTAGGAAGTGTATTAAGGAAAGTTCCATAGGTTATGAAAAAAAGTAACTGTAGTTCAATCTGCTGAGAAATTGACGTATGCTATATTATATGATTTTTTGATTTTTTAAATCACTACGTATAACTATAAGATTTCATGTTATCCCCATCCTATAGTGGACCAGAGTATTGATTCCCAGAGCAGTGTGTTACCCCTTGAAAAATGAATCTGGAGAAGCAACTCTAAAGTGTTTTAACTAGAAATGGTTTGTTTTCTTGGGAACTTCTAGGGTGCTCAGTGGTGTATAAGCATCCCTAGCAATTAATCTGTGAAATCATTTCACTGACTTTATTACAAAAAGGTTACCAGATACCTCATTTGATCTTTCTTATATATTTAATATTATTGATCACTTGAAAATTAATTCTTTAAAAGTTTTCTTTAAAAGTACTTTTAACCCCTTACTCAGATTTTATTAGCATATTCTTCAGTTTGAGAAAAGTGCTGATTTAGCTATGAAAGATGTTATGGTAATTCACATCAATACCAAGTTGTCAAGTTTGCTGGTTGATGGAAGAGCCTTGCTGTTTAACGAAAGACTGAACTGATCACTACTATGACTAAATCAATATTTGTGATAATTTTTATTTTTTTAAATTCACTGTCAAGCACTTTGTTTTTTCACAAATTCACTATTCTGTTATTGTAAGTAGACGTACTTTAAATTAACACTTTACGTGTTATTTAGCCCTCAACAAATCCATGGTTTTGAATTAGGATTAAGAAGCAGTCTTCAAAGAGGAACTTATTATATTAAACAACCAATAGTGTCTTACTGTGGTAAATATTGGCTTGGAGGATCTTAATTCTCTCCATCTTTTTTCTGATCTGTTTACATCTTAATAACAGTGAAATATCAAGATATCATCTGTATGAAGACCTTTTTTACTAATTGCTTCTGATACAGGCTTCTATACAAGGCCAACTTATCTTGTAATAATATAGCAATTATTAACACATAATTATTCCAATTATAACACGAACAATTTATAGGGGCCTTTTTTATTATTCCACTAATTGTAAAATATTCTCTATGAATTCAAGTGATATCCAGTAGTAGATATTTATTGAAAGAGATGAAATAGAATGAAGCAATAAAAAATATAATTAATATTACTTTTTTCACCGCATAAAAATACCTAACTTAACCTAACCTTAATTTACTTATCTAATTCTCAGGAAGCTAGTATGCCTTAGCGTTATATGATGTTCTTCCTATAAATATTTCTACAGATATGTAATGTTTATATATAAATATTTCAGGAAAAATTGTTGTCTAGTACCCGGCTCAAAAATATGATAATCCAAGGTTGTTAACAACTTTCTTTTTCCATAATCATTACAGAGGACACTTTGAATTGAATGCCAGTGGGGAGATTCTTTAACGATAATCATATTAATATATTTTAAATAATAAATAAATCTTAAAAAAAAAACATTATTAGGTAAACACAAAAAAATTAAATGTTAAATTCTTCATAAATTAATTATTTAATTTTTTAACATAAAAGTTATGTTTAGTGAAAAGCAATAATGAGTAAGTTTAGTAATAATAAAATGTATGATATATTAATATATTAAATGATATTAATGGTATATTAATATGCAGGCCTACACAACTGAGCATCAGTTTGTTACTAAACCCTAGAAAATGATGACATGTTCTGTTGTATGAGATAAAAGTTTCCTACATTCTTATTTATATTTATTGACCGTCTGGTGCATAATCATTAATCCTTAAAGTTGTAGCAGTGTATCGCTTGTGATCATAGAAAAGCTATTTGCAAATATACTTGTATTTGTATTCTGTTAATGCATGTTTCAGTTTCATGCATTTATAACTTCCTTAATCTCTGTCCACGCTATTCAGCATACCATTGGATCTAATGAGATTTTCTGGCATCATTAAGCTTTTTTTATAAACAAGATATGGTTCATATTTTATAAAAAAAAATTTGATGTGTGTAATTTAGTTAAACATTAAAAACAACAGATGATACATTTTTACAGTATGTCCGAAAAGTCTTCGAACCCCTTCCAACAAGTAACACATTATTACTATTTTGAAAATCGCAAGATATTCGGTCCTGAAAAATAATTTCTTTGTCAAGGCTGGTATCCCATCTCTCAAGATTACACAGGGCAGTCACTCACTCTCGTTTCAGTTGATGCTTGCTTCAGTTGATGTGAACGGATGCCGTTACAGTATTGAGGAGCAGTTGGTGACATTTTTGTTTGCACGAACGACGACGCAAAGGGCAAACAATGCCATAAATTCTTCCAATTGTGTTTCTGACAGCCCGCGTAGTCGACGAAAAAAGACCATCATAAAAATGCGTCATCTACGATTAATTGAAGCACTCTTCAATTAAATCTATTCATAGACGAGCGAGCGAACTTAATATATCGTGGTCAACATGCGTGATCATTTTAAAAAGACTTGAATATGAAACCATTTCGAGCTTTTGTGAATGAACTATCGGATGGTGACATGGAACAACGTGTTGTAGCCTGCGTTTTATTATAGTACATTTCCAAGTGCGGTGTCCCGCACAAGAGTGTATTGTTTTCTGATCAATTAGCATTTTGTAGCTGCTCATGAACCAGAAATTTGGTTTTCTGGGCTAAGGAGAATACTAATTTTGAATGTGAGTTCAGGGAATTCACCACATATGGACCGGGATGATATCGCAATACTTGTTCAAACAATATTTTTTTAATGAGTATGTGAATGATGATTCTTATTTGAAAATATTGGAAAGATACCTCAACTTCAAGTGAAGGGTATCATGGAACGTGACTGGTTACAGAAAGACAGGACTTCAGCTGATTTTGCTCTTCGAGTGCGCGATTTTCTGAATAGACAATAATCCATACAGTGAAAATCACTCACTGAATTTATTGTAACTATTTAACTTTAAATATGGAAAAAACCGTTGCATTGTGCTTCTCAGGTAGCTGTAATATTGTTGATCACATGGGCGTTATTCCTATTCATGATAACCATACTATGCCCACAAAGAGAAATTTCTGGGTGTTTTCTTAAATGACAAGTTCTCGTGGAATGATCAATTAATTTCGATTGAAAAAATTAACCGTATTATTTGGCTCTAAAGCGTCTTAATAAAAAGCTAAGCTTGTCATCATTATTAAATATTTATTATGCCTACATATATCTGGTATAAAGTAATGACATCTCTTGGGGCTCCCTCAAACAGTTAGAACGTGTTTTAAGATTACAAAGACGGGATGTCCGATCATTATTTGGCGCCAATAAGAATGAATCGTAGATCGATAGTTAGAAAGTTAAATATGTTAACTTATCCTTTGTTAATATTTATGAATGTGCAATCTCTGCAAAAAATAATGGTCACTTAATCTTAAAAAATAACAATATACATCTTTGCCAAAATAGATAACGGAACTGTTTTCGTATAATCTAACACAATACTTCGGCTTACGGGAAAGAACCTTATGGTTCCGTTGCGATTTTTAATAAATTTTCGAATCATTTGAATAATCTTCCCGCTAATTTATTTAAAATACAATTAAACAATTTTTTACGAAAAAATACTACTCTGTTGATGAATTTGTATATAATACTAATTAAAAAACAACAGAGAACAAAAAAAAGATTTGTCTGCATCCTTTTCAACGTCTACATAAATATATGCTCAAAATAATTTTCAGTAGCGGCTTCTGAATCATGAATTATTTTGTAGTATATTTTTAGATTTAATGTATTTACCTTAACATTATTTCATTTGTTTGTTTTTATATAATTTATTTTTATATTTATAATTTATCTTACATTGACCTGATCGATATAACATATTCCTTATGTTGCGATCAGAATAAAGATTTACTTATTTATTTATTAACTTATAGCAATTTCAAGGCCGTCGGATCGGCTGTGGTTCATAAGCATTACCGGTCCCTTTGCAGTGGCCATCACGAAGCCCCGATCATACCTCACCCGACTAGTCATTGTGGGGGAATAATTAAGGCCTACGTATCTCAACTTCTATACGGAAAAATAAAGAACTGCATAACAATGTGGACTTTCTTTTTTGTTTAGCCTCCGGTAATTACCTTTCTGAGGATGATATGTATGAGTGTACTCTTGTACAATCTCAGTTCGACCATTCCTGAGATGTGTGGTTAATTGAAATCCAACCACCAAAGAACACCGGTATCCACCATCTGGTATTCAAATCCGTGTAAAAATAACTGACTTTACTAGGACTTGAATGCTGGAAGTCTCGACTTCCAAATCAGTTGATTTGGGAAGACGCGTTCACCACTAGACTAAGCCGGTGGGTTATAACAGTGTGGACCAGCCTTTCGAATCAAAACGCCGGAGATGCTCGCTACATTTCAAAGAAGACGAGGAAATAACAGCTCTGTGCACCCAGTACAATGGTACAAACACAAATCCACTAGATTATTCAAAGTACAAATGTATATATGTGTTCAAAATATGTACTTACTCCACAACATATATTTAACTAGTTCGGGGACTTCTCGGACACACTGTTTACTAGGTTTACGCTTCACAAATGATAAAACCAGATCAAATTTTATACAGAATAATTTTCATACAAGTTAATGTAAAATTTTGGGCTTTAAATGTAGCATTGTAAAGTATAAACATGAAAAATAGTTCAATTTTACAAATATAGTGTAGGATTTACGTAATATTGGGCCAAAAATAATTCATGTTGACATTTGAAACTGGATCAGAATAACCAGATACGTTGCTATCCCACTGATAATCTGAAAAATAAAACACTGATCACCATATTTTGATATGATAATTAATTAATGGTTTATCAATAATTGAAATTTATCTTTTTATAACTAAAGTAGATATTCTAATTAATAATGTATTTGAATATAGTCATCTAATAAAATAAAAAATGTTATGTCCTGCAAATGTGTTCTCTTTATACAATTAATTTCTTCAATTCTCCATAATGTTATCTTCTCCGTTTCTTAATGTTATCTCCTCTCATTCATATGTCTTTGTTTGCTAATAAGACTCTCTTGCATATAAGAACTTTGTTAAATTTCATATCAGACATCAAGAAACCTATCAGGCTCAACATTTCAATTTTAGTTACATTAACGCATTATTTAAGTAGTTAATTTTTAAAAGAAATTTTATTTAGATTATTTATAAGATAAAGATGTTTTTTTTTTATAAAATGATTTTTTTACTTAACATGAACAGTTTTACCCATTAAGTATTTTGATTTAATATTTCAAATTAGTTGTTTTAAATGACAGCAATATAAATCTAGAATTGTTCACTCTTGGAAAAAAAAGTAACTTATGCAATATAATGTTTAATGAAATTACCCGTATTTTGATTTATATTATCAAAATAATTGCAGTGTTAGATGTGGCATGCAAGTCAGTCCTATAATGTATTATTCGATGCAGACTAATAACACACAATCTCTTATCACTGAATATGCCTGATTTAGTAATTTTCTGCTATTGCTAAAACATTTCTCCCACTCCTTCATTCGGCTGATTATTGTGAACTGTATGTAAGACAATGTGACTACATTAAAATTTACAGATTCAGCAATCACCTTAGCTGCAGTTGGCTGCTGGAAATGAGGCAAGAGGCTTTCAATAAAAATTGACAAAAAAACATACACATTTGCATTTATAATGATTACTACAATATTTAGATATAGTTTATGTAAAATATGTCAAATCATTCATGTGCTTCATCTAAATCATAAACTATTGCAGTATTTCAATGAAGGAAAAGTAAAATCTAAACTCTTCAAGCCATAATTTATTTATTAATTGAAATGTTTTTATTTGAAAATGAGTTTAATAACTGTTCTTTACAATAGACTTAACTGCGGGTGTGGTCATCATACATAGCTGTGGAGCCATAAAATACAGTTGAGTATCAAATAAATTTTGTGTATTCTGATTTAAGTACATAAAAATAATAATAATAATAATAATAAAATAATAGTAAAAATGCCCTGAGGTAGATAATCCCCACGTCCGGAACATAACATCTATGTCCATGTCCAGGGCGGCAACAGCTGTACATAAGTACTATTCATAATGCTGGCTAACGGGCTCCAAGTGTTTCCTCGAAGATGGAATTTTCTTCGGCCTGATTCCACTTACAGGTCGTTCTACAAGGACTGGATTTTTTGGACACCTGCAGATATGAAAATTAAAATGATTAAGGAAATGGATCCACATCATCTTTAGAGATGGCGATGTGGCGGCCAGGGTCGAAGTGGTTGGTGGTATAACGGAAGCCCTTCCACTGTCCTCATGCGCCCTGCGATGGCAAGAATGTAGCTAAGGTGCCCATGTATCTCGGTGCATGGGAACCCTGAAAACTTTGGAGTGGGGGTGTACCCCAGTGGCTAGCCTTGCTACAGAAGGAATAGAAAATCATGCAAGTTGAACAAACATCAAACGTGACAGAGGGTTAACGTATACCCTCGTCTTGAACAGGCGAAACGCAGAAAGAGTCATGAGTCAGGAAGGATGGAAAAGTAGGTTAAGAGTATACAGAGGGCTTTATACAACAATAGTTTTTCTAAACATAAATATATGGTAATTAGTAGAGAGGACAGTAATCTTTCGAGGGTAAGTCCTTTCCTTATTGCTCGAGATATAAGTAATTGTGCTGGAGGCCTTGAAAAGAAAAACCATAAAACTTAAAACAGGCTTCATGTAGAGACGACTAATGACAACCAGTTACAGAAGATCTTTGAGCGAAAGAAGATGGTGAGTTTGCTGTACGAGTCGATCCATACAACACCCTCAATACATCAAAGGGTGTTGTGGTTTGTAGGGATCTACTCATCTGTACAGAGCAGGAAATTGTAGAAGAGTTGACACCCGAAGGAGTGATAGAAGGCCGAATGCTGAACATGAGGAGGAACGGCAAAGTTCTTCCGTCTACCTCACATGTTCTTACTTTCAAGAAACCAACCCTGCCAGAGAAAGTGCGTGCAAGAATACAACGATTGGATGTGCGAGCTTTTGTGTTTCAACCAATGAGATGTTTCAGGTATCAACGCTTTGGCCACACCGCTGCTCGAAGCGAAAATCCACAAATATGCATGTTGGTGAAGAAATTCATGAAGGGGAACCGTGCAGGAATCCTCCTTCCTGTGTAAACTGTAAAGGACAGCATTCATGCAGACCAAGAAACTGTCCTGTTTAGAAAGACGAGGTAGCTGTACAGAAAGTCAAAACCCTGCAGAAGGTCAGCTACTTCGACAAAGATGATTGTAAGCGCCCGCAAGCCTAGAGCAGCAACAACTTATGTTAAAGCTCCAACTGCTGTTGTTACAGACCAGCTTCTCGGAAAACTTGTGCCCACATTAGCTACTACGATTGAGAGAATAATAGACAACAGAATGAAGTCTTTCACTCATTTACAAAACCTTTGATAAAGACGAAGGCTCTAAATAATACGCCAACCATGAGCAAAAACGCATCTGATCGAAGCAGACAGCTACTAAACCAGCAAAGGTTCAAAATCTGTCAGATGATGGTGCGAGAAAAGTGGTTGCTTCAGAGATTTCTATGGTGGCTCCCAAACCTTCTACAACTGAGATGGTCTCCAAATCACAGAGGCCACAAAAAACCACACAGGAAGGCCTGTTTACTTCTTGCCTGAGACGATAACTGGTGCGACTCCTGTTTCGGGGGTCTGTCAGGCCCCGCCTCTGAATCGGCACCTAAACCAAGTACCGATTCATGACTGTCGTCAACCGCGGCGTCGATGGTCACCGATTCGGAGGCCGGGAGCTACACGGGCGATGACATACTTATCGAACACGAAACTGTTCGAAAGGTGGAAAAGAAGAAAAAAGGATGGTCGAAAGTCAAACCACGAGATTATCTCGTTAAAAAAATAAGCGATTCGATTCTTTAATGGAAATCAATGGATGTTTGTCAAACACATATGAACTCCAAAGCTTGGTACTTGATGTAGACCCAATTTGTATATGTCTGCAAGAAACATATTTTCGCCGAAATGAAAATTTCCACCTAAGAAGATATAATACTTATCGACGATAACAACCGCCAGATATGAGTTAGAGGTGGAGGCATACCAATATCAACTAGAGCTACCACCGAAGCGATTGAAATAAACACAAATCTGCAAGCGGTCGATATCAGAATGAAGCGTCCACTGCAGATCACTATCTACAGCATATACTTGCCGAATTTTGATTGGAATGAGGATGACATAACACGATTAATTGCACAGTTTACCCCACCCACACTAGTGGTGGGTGACTTTAATTGCACATAATTCTCTTTGGGGATCGGATCAAGTAGATCCCCGCGGAAGAGAATTGGTAAAACTCCTATTATATTCTGATTTCGTTATCTTAAATGATGGTTCAGGAACTTTTTTCAGTGCCAGAGATGTATCGACGTCCTGTATAGATCTAGAATTTATAAGTGCATCGATAGCACCGAGGAACACTTCCAAAGTTTTAGATCTACATGGAAGTGATTATTTCCCGCTGCAAATTGTAACTGATGCTACAAGAAAAATATATCCTATTTCCAAAAGATGGCTGTTTGATAAGGCAGATTGGACGAAGTTCACAGCTAATACGATAATCCCTGAAACAACTAGAGTTATGGAAACAGATGTTGACGATATGACGAACGCTATATTTGACGCGGCATCAAGATATATTCCCAGAACATCCGGGAAACTCAAGAAGCGACCCGTTTCGAGGTGGAACGATAAAATAAGTGAAGCTATAAAAAGAAAGAAATAAGCATATAACGCTTTTAAGAAACATCCAACATTAGAAAATCTAATTGCCTTTAAAAAATACAGAATGTATACAAAAAGACTTATGATAGATTCTAAAAAACGATCCTGGCAGCAATACGTGTCATCTATTAACAGAAACACGACTGCATGAGACGTCGTCTGTTATCCGAAACAGGTCCTCTGTTATCTTTGTAGCGGATTGTAATGCTGATAATCATCTTTGGCGATCCAATCGTTTGGACCCCGCGGGAAAATCAGTTGAAGGTTTTCTACTAAACTCAGATTTCATATTATTAAATACTGGCACAGGAACCTTCTTTAATGTCAGAGATGGTTCTTCATCCTGCATTGATTTAGCTTTTGCTAGCGCCACCTAAATTAGATTGGAAAGTTGCTGAGGATTTACATGGAAGTGATCACGTTTTAATCGTAGTGTCATTAAATATACCCGTTAAATTGTATTCCATACATAAGAGATGGGTTTTTGGCTAAGCTGTCTGGATTAGTTTCATTAAGGATATCCATATTCAAAATCTAACTGTAGTCATCAACAGCGATGTTGAACATGTAACAAACATCATCGCTGCTGCAGCATCAAGGTACATCCCTCAAATTTCAGGGATGATGCAACGATCACCTGTTCCTTGGTGGTCGGATGCTGTACGTGATGTTATTGAAAAGAAGAAAGGACTTTTAACATTTTTAAGAAAAGACCAATGCAAGAAAATTTAATTAAATTAAAAAAATGCAGGGCTAGCGCTAAAAGAACTATTTTAACTGAAAAAAGAACCGCCTGGAAAAAATATGTCTCCTCTATAACAAGACAGACCACTTCGGCATAGATATGGAATAAAGTAAAAGCGGTATCCGGTAGATCATCCTACCACCAGATTACCTGCATTAGAGAAAAGCTTCTAGACTCGTCTTTGGACATAGCTGAGAAATTTGCGAGTCACTAAAGCTGTCAGTGCAACAGAAAATTATAATTTTATAAAACACAAAATTTCATACTCAGAACAAATTGTATAATAATGAAAATTTCACCGAGGAAGAATTCAATTACGCTCTGAGTAAAACAGCGAACACTACCGCTGGTCCAGTCAACATCCGATATGAAATGATCAGAATGCTAGATGTCATTACAAGGAAGAAAATACTAGAACTCTTTTGATCAAATTTGAATTTCGAATATATATCCACGATCATGGAAAAAAGAGATTATAGCTTCTATTTAAAAAAAGGAAAAGTCCCTTGGATCACGGAGCTACCGACCTATCTCGCTTACTCGCGTACTGGGAAAACTTTTAGAGGGTATGATAAATTATCGACTCCTGTGGGTGCTTGAAAAAGACGAATGGATTTCACCCCATCAGACGAGGTATCATAAATTTCATTCCACCACAGACCAGATGATTAAAATTGAAAATTTTATATTAATAGCTTTATGAATAGCAAACATTGTGTTGCCGTCTTTTTTTGATTTAGAGAAAGCTTTTGATATGACTTGGAGATGCGGCATCTTAAAACAATTACAAGATTGGGGAATAAGAGAAAGACTTCCAAGTATTATTAAAAGTTATTTGGACGAAAGACACTTGTGCGTCAGAATTGAGTGCCAATATTCGTCGATCAGGAAGTTAGAAAATCGAGTATCTCAAGGATCGCCGCTTAGCGAAACCTTGTTCACAATCGTAGTGAACAAGCTTATTACCATCTGATATTGGAAGAAGTTTATATGTGGTTGACCTTGCGATTTTCTACACCAGCAGTCAAACCACAATGGTCAAATACAAGCTACAAATGGCTATTAGCAAGCTCGTCGAAGTAGCAAACAGGACGGATTTCGGTTTTCAACTGAGAAGACATGTTGTGTGCACCTCACTAGGATAAGATCGGATTACAGAAGTCCAGTTTTGACAATAGACAACAGTATTACAGAATACACAACAGTTTTGACAACAGACAACAGTGGATTTAAAGAAACAGTTTGTTTCTTAGGTCTCATTTTAGACAGATACCTTTCATGGAGGGCGCATATAATAGAACTAGTATAGGGTGTCCAAGCCGAATTTGTACAGATCTGATGAACACCATAGCTGTATATCTTGCTGCCTAACGAGCACGGGTTTATAATACTACTCGATTAAAGACAGTACGTAGTAGGTACGACTATAGTTTATTCCAATCAATGAACAAATTCACGTCTTGTATTTATTTGTTACTTATTTAATCCTGAGTTTATAAATTAATAGTTTATTTCTTTATTAGATAGTGAAATAGGTATGTTATGCAATATTATGCAGACTAATTGGTTATTGATTAGTGTTTAGCCTTAAATGTATTTATTTATAGTTTTATAACCAGTGGCGGCTCGTAGCTAAAATTAGTGGGGGTGCTGGTCGAGAACATTTTTTTGTGGACCTTTTCAAGGCCATAGTTAAAGTTTTCTGTAAAATAAAAGAACCGAAAAAATGAATCAAATAGAATAGCTGGAAGCAGGATAATAATCTAATTCTACACTTTATCACATTCAAGAATATGGTATTCGGTTTAACCGAATAAATAATAAAATATCAATAGAGATAATTTTTTTTTAATATTATTAGATAACTTAATAAAATGTCCGCTTAAAACCACTCTAGTCCAATGGTGCTTAATTAAAGTTTTTATGTACGCAGAAAAAATACATAATTTGTTTTTACTAATTACCTTCTCTTTCGCCCTTCCAGCGTGTTTTTGGACAGATTTGACAATCAAAGAGGCCTTGCTTTCCGCCATCTTCTGATTACTAATAAAAACATCAACTGAACCGTTTTCATATTCCTTCTACCGACTAAACTAGAAAAGGGGAACGAAGAAGGAACGTTCCATACACACGCGGAGTAAAAAAAAAACTACCTCCACCAGCACGCCAGGGTTGGCATTGTGGGAGCGTCAGTGCTCTCCCTCCCTCGCAGCCTCGCGTGCAGCATTCTATGTGCGCATGCGCACAACAGCCAAAGACCAGACCGCTGGAACTGTGAAGCGCACAATTCCGTACAAAGATTTTTGTATCTTTTCCATAAACTGGGGAATGGCTACTGACATTAAGCTTAAGAATTATACATTGTACAAGTATAAAGAAAGAATTAAAGAATAAAGGACTCATATTAAATGTTATCGATAATATCAAGTGGAAATAGGGGATGCTGCAGTTTCACAGTGTCTAAACGCGAGCCGCCACTGTTTATAACTGTAAAAAATATCCAAGCCAAACACGCACAAGATTGATGTCTACTGTTAATGCTATGTTCTTCGCCCTTTTTTCTGGGAGTGGGGAACAACCGTACGCTAGCCTAGGCTATCAGTCATACGTAAGAAAAGTTTCTTTATTTAGGTTTGAGTAAATAATAACCGAACGATGTGTCATTCTGAACATTCAAATGAAACATTAAATCTCTAATTATACAAACCGTTCCTGATTCACAACAGAGACTAACTTGTTTTTGTTAATGATTCCGTTCTAATTTACACTGTATTTGCAGTTAAAACTTGTCCACTTAATTGTGTGTATCCCAAGAGTAAGGTTATCGTCCGATTATAGCGTTCTTTGAGTTTCAATTCTTGAAAGTAGTTGAAGTTTTAAGCGAAATTTTAAAAGTAATCTATTCGCGTTAAATTAGTAAATTTTTGTCGGTTCTATTCTTATTGTAGCGAATTGATTTTATTATTTTGCACATTATGACTAATTTACGTAGAAAAGACATTCACCGCCAAGAGAAAGACATTATACACAACGTTTTTAATCACATGGCAGGAAAAGCTGCAGTTGAATGTTTGCTAGTAACACCAAAAAAGTTGTAGAACGTGTTGCGTGTGCCACAGCAGTCTCAAAAAGAACAGTTAAACGGATTACTGGTGAAATAGCTTCCGAAAAATATTCAGTTCTCTTCCCAAAACACTAAAAGGAAGTGACAGACCGGGAAAGTTTTAATCGGAATGCCATACGACGTAAAGTGTTAAAATTTTACTTACACGAGGACTGCTTGCCTTCTCTAAGGAAACTTACGGCAAAACTTAAAAGTGATGGTGAATTTAACGGGCAAAAGAGTAGCTTACGGACATTTTTTTTGCATGGACTTCAAACGGAAGAGAATCAGAAATAACAGGGCAATCCTTATTGAAAAACATGATATTCAGTACAAACGATTTGTGTGTTTCAATAAAGTTGAAGAAGACCAAGGAAGACGTAGATCGAGCTGAAGGAAGACCAGTTGTCTACGTCGATGAGACTTATATTTTAAGTTCTCATTGTCAACAGAAATGTTGGCAACCTTCAAATTCGCCTGAGTTGTTTTTGCTGTGCCAATTTCAAAGGGAGAAAGGATAATAATTATTATTATTGGATAACTATTATCCTTTCTCCTTTTGAAATGAGATTGGTTCTCAACTGCTTGACAATGTGGAAAGCCAAATCTTCCTCAGGTGATTATCATTCTCAGATGAACTGTCTTTAAAGTGAACTGGGGTGCTTGCACCCCACTCTTTAAGCCATTCATCACGCATAAAAAAAAAATTGTTAAAAACATCAACTTTTCAATTTGAAGCTATGACTTTCACATAATCTTACATAAAATCATCAAAGCTTGTTGTCAAATCCATTCTGAGATACCGACCTAAAATTATTTTTTACCTTTTAGTACGTTTAATTTAAGAGTGGTGTTTAAATTTTTTTTTATATATTTTTTATTTTATACTTTTAAGTGCATTTAATATGAGTGGTTTCTAAAAAGTTTTTTTATGTATTTTTTTATTTTGTACTTTTTAGTCTTCATAAGTTTAAACTTTACAGCTGCGGTAACGCACAGGTTTGATCGTATTTAGCTGAAGATCAGATAGGTACGTTTTACGGTGGGTGAGCGTAATCAAAATATAGGGCTAAACGATTTAATCTCGGATAACCAAGATCCAGTCGATCAAGAGTGTACCTGATGCTTTAAATCTCGATGTGCTGATACATACGCCGTTTGAATCCTGAAAATCGGACGAGCGGTTGCTGAGATATTACGGTGGCACCCCATCGCACTCACTCCTCAATTTACGAACGGCGCCCCGGAGACACTTAAAAATATTATCATCCGATGGATACTACAGAAAGCGGATGGGGAAACAACAAGGGGGGTCGAAAAAATTTTCATAGCACTAAGATCGACCGATTTTGAGATTTTCGTCCGAAAATACGGATCCGGTTAAAAAGTACTAAATTTTCCCAAAATTTCGGTCAGTACTATACAGCATTGATAGTAGCAACCGTATACTCTAATGTATATCTTGTGTATAAAACTAATAGCGTGTTATCATTTAGCTCCAGTCGGTTGTTATAGTAGGTAGAGCCCTACGTTTTGATAAAATTATTATTTCAAACGTGTGCGAATTTTAGATCCAAACTTACCGAGACAGGCTAGGTTAACTTTCAATAAGAAAATATCTTTCGCTATGAAAATATACATGTAAACTAGGTTGCATAAGCTCAAGGGGAAGTTTTTTCATTTAGCAACTTGGGGCATCTTAGGGGCTTGAAAATGTGTTGCCATCAGGAGAAAACTTGTATGCAAAATTTCAGAGTGAATGGATAACCAGAAGTGCTTCAAAATTCGCCTAAAAGGTTCCGTACCTTGAATCTCACATGCATAGTCCAAGAACGAGTTAATATGAGTGATAAAAATAAGTTAGCTAAATATTTGTGTATTGTTTTATTCAGTTATGAATTTATTTATTTTTTTGTACAAATATAAGATTAAAAATAATTTTAAAATTTACGATATGAATTTGTTTATTGATAGGAATAAACATTAATGTAAAAAATACTTTTAAAAAAACCGTAAATTAATACAAAAAATTAAAGTTAAAAAATTACTATAAATAAAAAAAAACATTTTACTGTATATATAACGTAAAATTTATTATACCGTATATATACTGGCTTCCACGAGTAGCACATATTAGCTCCGCGGTAGTTAGGCAACCGTCGCTTAAATTTGAACTTTGCCAATTCGACGTGGACAAGCTCTAACACAGTGTCAGAAAGCCCTAAATGTTATCAAGTGTCTGTCAAACTTGAATTAGGGATCTGAAAAAGAAGAATTGTTGATACTTTACCAAGCATTGGTTCAATCTTTTTTTTTGTTTTTTTTGATGAGTCAGAGAAATGCCATTTAAGCACGCCCCATAAACGGTCTCGCACAGCCGTCTACCTGCACCCTAAGCGTGTGTCTACCTGCACCCTACCGACTAAAAATCTTTTCTCACCGAATCTCACCTAGATTTGTGTGTTTTAGTGTTTTTTTAACAAGTTTTTTTAAAGTACAAGGCTATTTTTGAATGATCTGTTATGACAAGTCTACTGACTATGTCGCTGGTGTTTTTAACAGGGAGGGAAAGAAATATTTTATTGTTCATTATTTTTTTTGTGATGTGGAAACGAGCTAATGACCATGACAGTCGATGCCCCTAAACTTCAAAAAAAAAAAATATATATACATATAAATATAAAGTTGCATCCTTTCATCCAGAGTTCCTGGGTTCAAATTCTAGTCAGGCATGAAATTTTTCATATACTATAAAACTTCATTTCCATATCCCATACACAAGCTTCAAGCTTAAGTGGCGAAATCATCAAGCCAAACTTATCTTATCATGTGAAGATTTCAGAGAACAATTTTTTTGTAATACATAAATGTGATAAAAAATTTCTGTAGTCCTGTCTATTAAGAAAGAAAGTGTTCTTATGTGCCTATTTTTCTCCTATCAAAGCTGACGCAGGCTAAATTTTATTTCAATATATACTAAAATTAACAGTCTTTTTTTCAGTACTATTATAACAAAATCCATCATTGTAGACAATATTGTTATATAAATTTTAGGGTGCTTATAAAAGTAAAAAAGAAAAGTGTAATAAAATGAACTGATCATCTAATAAGTAATAAGTACGCTAAGTAAAGTACGAGGTGCATATGTATAAAGTTATCAGCCAGAAGACTGGTTTTATACTCGCCTATGAGGAATAATCTTGTGACCTAACAATTTAATTTCAGCTGATATTGTTCTTTGTTACACGATACATATCTTTACACAGCACTAACTGGCAATTAGTGCTTTTGTCATGATCCACGACTATTATTACAGCTTCAGTGTCATAACGTTTCCATTCAGGCTCTTTTTTGTTGTTATTAGATTACAAAAGAATGCAAAAACACATTACTTTGCTAATTAACAATCACATATTGGCCAAGTATATAGTTAAGGAAATAATACAAAATGTCACACAAAAAGTAGCCATGTGTATGCGTTATTTCATCAATGCCTATCGTTGAACCAATACATTTAGAAAGTATGCACAATTGGCTGATGCTTGTTAAGTCTTAAACCATAATTAGGGAAAGAAAATTTGTGATAGCTAATGTTGTAAATGTACAAATATTTATACTCCACCAGCCTTCAATGCAGAGGCTTTTCTTCCAGAAGATTCTGGGTTCAAATCCTGGTAAGATTAACACTTTTCGTGCTCAATTTCTATCTCATAAAATGACTGTGATTAGGCATTAGCTTTTGTTGCTTATAAATAAATATAAATTTTATAATTAATTATGAAGTTCTAAATCTTACCACAGTAAGCTGTAAACGATCAAGAATGTAAAATCCACATGGCGAAAATTGTACTTCCTGATGTAACAACTGTTGGCTCAGTAATTTCAGCTGCAAAATGTACACTTTTATGCAATTTAACTTACTGCAGAATTAAATTATATATATTATCAGAAACTACCCATCTTATAAAACTCCAAGTACAATTATTTTTAAATATGTTACGAAATGTGTAGCTCTTCCCAGAAAGGTAGGCTTGGAGACTTTGAACAAGCAAGCTATTTGTGGAAAATTGAAATATATTTCCACCCAAATAATGAAAAAATCTGGTGGAGGAGGAATCAAACATATAATCTTAGAATTGAAAGCTAAATAAAAACTGATAGTAATCTATCAATTACCCTTTAAATTTGGTAAATCAATCACTTGAGATTGTTTTGTAAGTCTGTTTTTGGTGTCATACTTGCTAAAGTTGTAGGCAACCTGAATGAGTCTCAAGTCACTTCCAAACATGAGATTGACATGTGCAGTAATAAGAAAAATATGCCCTGTTATGGTCGCGAAAGTGAGCAATCAAGTGATTTCCTGTTCCTTTTTCACTAAGTGCTGATATGCTATTGCACACTACCATGGGCATCCACCTAAATTAAGTTCAAATAGAAGAACCACCAGTTCAGCACCTGTTTGACCTGGACCATCCCCTACAGACATAAGATTCTTCAGCTGACATAAAAAACTTCTAAAAATATTGAGTAAATTCATATTGAGTACATTCTTTACTTTAAACAGACTATATGTTTGTAATATATTTTATGTTACATGTGAGCAATAGTGAAACAAGCCATCATGATTTGCTTAATAGAAAAAAAAACAATTTAATAAAATTAAAACATTTTATACTAGCAACAAACAGAAACACATTGGAACCATCTTTTTTTAGTTGCTGTTCATTAGAATAAATTTAGAGGTCTGACTGAAATAAAACAAATTATTGCCTTCTCTAAATCCTAATGGATACCACCTACTGTTGCACAGAAATAATAAAATTCTGTCAAAGAGATTGAAAGATGCTTAATTATATGCTCTTGTTCATATTACAATTATACTTTGAAGTATACATTTATGAAATTGTCATTAAAATTAAATTTTCAAAATACCAAGGAAAAATAATTCCACTGTTCCTTAAGATAAGGATTAAAACATAAATTGTTGGTCCACTAATCAAGGAGTTTAGTGATGCTATTTAAAAAAAATCCATGTTGAAAGTATACTCATACTGATATATTTAGCCAGAAATATTTTAATTCCAAAATTTAGAGATATTTAAAAGTAGGCTACATTCCTACATAATCTGAAGTTAAAGGTTTGAGGTGTTTCAGTTATAAAACAATTAAAAATGGTATATTGATTACTGATGGTGAAAAAAGAATAACTGAAATATAATGTTGAATTCTTGGTGTGTTTAAATAAATCAACATTAATTTTCAGTTACAGATCAACTTAATAAAATGAGGTAAAAGCTTTTATAAAATAAAATGTTAACAGCTCAATTTCTAAATAACTGGAAACATGCTTCCAGAAGATCTTTATAGAACTCTAATTCAGAAACTTAAATTTTGTCTTGAAATGATCTTTTAGAAACTTTTCCAAGTATTTAGAAACTAAGTCATAAATATTTGAAAAAATTAATATCAGAGATGACAGACGAATGTGACTATTCATTTTCATCATATGCTTCAGCTGTCTATCAAGATGTCGCATCAGGAAGTAGTTTTCTGTCAAAAAATTTCACCAAATCCCTTCCACCTAAACCCAGAGAAACTTCGTGAAATGGGTATAGAAGAAAAAAAGATTCAGAAATTTTGATAACTTACCTCTTCTGAAAATTTCTCTAAGTTGTTTCCATTAAGAAGCATATGTACCATATCTGCTGATGATTTAGCCTAAGAACAAAGTTTTACATATTCATGTTATAATGCTTACTTAAACATACTATGTCGTAGTTGCTAATCTATTTTATTTTTTGTTTTTAAAAAATTAATTTTTTTACTAAGTACATGTAGTACTAATCTAATGAGTTTTTCTTTCTGATTTGTCAAATATTTTATTTTGGGTTGGGAATTGGTTAAGTTAGGAAGTATGACACTGAAGGGAATGTGCTGTATATTCATGTCTAATTCTATACTTTTTTCATTTTTTACATTTCATTTACTGCCAAATAAGTCACAAGTGAAGAAAATGCTTATATTGTTCAGTTAAGACCTTCAAATTGTTGTGCTTATTTTTATATTCTGTACAATTAGTTGTTTCTTAATTACAAAAAAATGATTACCTACTACAGCTGTATTACAAGGATGGCCCAGAAAGTAACTTACGTTTGTGCCTAACATGGAGATAGAGCCACCATATTGACATCAAAACATTTCTACACTCAGTAAGCATCAAGCTGTTGTTGCATGTGGACTGTGATTTTTCTACTTTGTTCGTTGTGAATTATTGAAATGTGCGCTTCAGTAGAAAATCCCGCGAGTTGTGAGGTACATTCAGCGACTGGGTTTTTACTGGCAAAAAACCACAAACCAATTGAAATTCATCGGCAACTTTGTGAGGTGTATGGAGATGGATTAATGAGTGAAGGTGGAGTGAAGCAGTGGTGCATTCAGTTTAAAAATGGCTGCACCAATGTTCATGATGAGAACCGCAGTGGTCGGCCTAACCTTTTGACTGATGAACTGACGATGAAAATCAATGACAAAATTCATGAAAATCGTCGCATTACAATTATGGAATTCTTGCTTCATTTTCCCCAAATTTCACAAAGTTACTGCATGAAATTGTATCGGGGAAGCTTGGTTATCACAAGTTTGGCGCAAGATGGGTGCCAACAATCTAAGGTGGCAGATTTCTACAGAGAAGGAATTAAAAACCTTGTGCATCGTCATGATAAGTGCCTCAGTTTAAATGGTAACTATGAGGAAAAATAGTTTAAGATTGTCCCTTTCAAATGTATATAATAAAATTTCTTTTTTTATTTGGTTGGTTTTTTATTTCAAAATGCACGTTACTTTCTGGACAGCCCTCGTATTATTATTTTTAATTCATCAGCTTTCTTAACAGCATTCCTACACCTTTCATCTACTAAGATGTGGTCTATTTGATAGCGTGCCTTTTCTTCAGAGGATACCCATGTATATCTCCTCCTTTCATGGTTTTTGAACCATGAAACCATGGTTCACATAATGTCTTTGATATCTTCTTCATAATTTGATGTTGGCATATATACTTGTACTACAATTAAATCTTTTGGCAACATCCCAATCCTTGACAATATTAATCTATCATTTATACAACATACTTTCTGCATTGATTTTACAACTTCATTCCTCATAATTATTGCCATTCTACTTTTTCCTTTCTTTCTTCCAAAATAGAATACGGTAACTTCTCCACTTTTCATTTCAACCTGTCCTTCCCACCTTAATTCACTCAGTCCTAGTACACACATTTTATTTATCTTCATGTTCCTCTTTTGATTCCTAACTTTCCAATCTGTAACAAAGTCTTGACATCTCAAATTCCTATTCGCAATCGGTCTTTTAACTTCTTTTTTGCTTCTCCCCGAGATCCGATTGAAAAGCTATTTTACCTCTGGAACATCTAACAGAAGAAGTCAGCACCACAGGATAATGGAAGAAATTATCACTAGGATCTTTAACACAGTGGTTTTCCATTGCCTTCTGTGTTCTAATACCATTGATTTCCTTAAGAAGTTACTCCACTTTTGGGGGCAGTTTCCCCACTAACTAGGGCAATTGAATGCCCTATACCCACCACTGCTTATCCGCCATCTGAGGAGGCCATTGGCACTTTTAACAGGAAGAACTTCTTATACCGTAACTCAATCATTTCATTTATTATTAACTTGTATACACTAAAAGTTGTTAATATATACAATTATTGCACCCTCTCTATTTTAGGGAGGTGAATATCAGGATTTTACCTTTACCAAATCTCAGATCTTAAAATTATTTCCTAGATTATCTAATTCTTTTAGGGAAGATAAATAATAATATATTAATTTTTACTTTTTAATATTCATTATAAATATTTTATTGACTTATGGAAGCAATTTTGTATTCTTCTATTTCTCTTTAATCCTTATGTAATTATAACCCAGAATATATTAGAACAACTTTGAAATTTGGAATACATGAGTCTTTAATAAGTAAATCTCAACTACTAGTAAATTAGCACTGATTATTACTCTCCCATCTTGATAGTGCTATAGCTCTAGAAGTGAAGTACTGTAATTGATCCTATTTGGGCACATGCGGTTTTCACTGGCTCTTGACATTTTGACACCTAAGGAATCCAAAAAACTGGGTGGAAATTTTCTGAATGTCAATGTTTGTGTATGTCTTTGGTATTGGCTTCTAAACCACCTTATATCTCCAGTACTGACTGATTTTGACCAAACTTGGTCAGATTACTTCCATATATGGGACATTGAAGCCATTAAATTTTCAACTTAAAAGGTCAAGGGGGTGAGGCTGTAGAGCAAGGTCACCCTCAGTATCTCAAAATTTCACTTAATTAAGATCATATTTTTCTTAATCCACATTTGTTAATGATTAAAATATAACAATATATGAAAAAACGTTTTTTTGCAAAATTGCACCCCCACAAAAAATGGTGTTGTAGTCATCTGCTATGTTGTGACATCACAGGTGAGCTGTAGAATTAAACAAATGAATAATATTTAAAGTGTAAAAAAGTAACTTGGTCTGGCTGGGTCTCAAATTCTATCACCCGGTTGACTGAGTACCTGGTGCATTAAATGCATTAATGCACCAGTCTGCCGACTGTACAGGTTAAATTTGTTCTATGTAGGTTATGAAATTACATTAGTTTAGTTAGTGCCAACCATCATCACTAGTACTTCCACACCTGCGCAAATTAAATATGGTATGCGCGCTTGTGCTTTAATTAGAATCATTGAATTAAATAAACAAAAAATATTATATTTAAATAAAATGATAAATATTTTTAATTAAGTTGTGTGTATAAAGCCGTGCATCAGAAACAACCCACAGTTGTTTGTGTTGTTGTTGTTGTCATGCAGCTAAAGCCGCGTTCCAGGAAAGTCCTAGAACTGTGATGTCAGCTTTTTTTTAATATTCCCATAGCAACATGTTAGTGTAAATCAACATGGATTCTGAAGTAAATCAGTGTAACATTTTGTATCATTACCTTGGTCTTAGTTATATCTCTTATTAAAGTAATAAGCATAACATTTTTAATCTATCAGAATTTTTAATCATGTAACAGAATGTTTTTGTGTGTGTGTAATTAGTAACAGAATGTTACTAATCCATGAGTTACTGAAATTTGTTAATTAAGAATGCAATAAATAAGATATGATATTCTCTCGTGTAAATAACCAGGCCTGTGATGATACTTTTTAATGACAAATATGATTATGGTTTATTAATGCATACATGCTTCCTAATGTTTCTGTTGTTCTTTAATATTCTCATCTATGGTAAATCAATTATTAATTCCTTCTGGTCAGTGCTGGGTTAAGCTTGGAGTACCTAAAGCTATTTAACTAATGAACTGCATTTACAGGATATATATAATATTTAGATAACAAAACAAGTTAAAATATATTTTAAGTTTTATTGAATTAAAGAAATACAATCTAATTATTCTCATGTTTTTGTATAGAAAAAAATTTATAAAAAATATGTTTCATTTCAGTTAAAATAACAGGTACTTTTAGATACTTCTTCTGTGTTCTAAAAATTGTGTGCGGTTAAAACATAATGAGATTAGCTATCCATAAATACTACTTCTAATAATATCAATCTGAAATATTCACTGAAAAAACCAAATCAGAAATAATCAAAGAGCTCTTCAATTTTTTTATCTATTTAGTTTTACAGCAGCAGAAACCCTAGGTTTACCTCACCTTGACTTAATCTTGTCAATACTATATCCACTGATCTTCTATACTACTTAAGCTAAGGGCAATAAATAATCATACTCAAAGTAACAAATATAAAATATAATTTACCTCTTGACTTGTAGTCATGCATACTGTGGCTATAATACTGGTCACAATTAAATTCCACAATGCTCGGAACATATTACAGCTCAAAAGTAACTGAACAGATACATCTCTCTGACTTTTAAACAACTGGTATAACTCAAAAGTGATATTTGCTGTATACATACCGACAGAAAGAAGTATTGGATATGAATAACAGTTGTTGAAGTTATCACTTATTATACAAAGATTTCTATGTAAGTTTTTAACAGATCTTATAATACACAAAGGGGGTGCAGTAAAATATTTTGAATTTTGATCATCCGTGGTATCAAAGATGTTATGAACAGCAATTCTTAACTGATGAGGAAATATGCTACTGGGTCTAAAATTTCCAAGTCTATACAAAACATTATTGAGTATTGAAAAGTAATTTTTTATACGTAGAACTCCACATATAAATTGGGTTTGAATAACTAAACTGACTGCTAGAAACAGATGAATGCTTACAGATTCATTATTTAGATATGAACATATTACATCTATTCCTAATATGAAAAGAATAAAAAAGATTTGAAAAAACTGTGATCTGATAATGGAATGATAGGTAAATTTGAAACCGATTTCATTTTTAACGCTCATATCAACATGTGCTAAATCTTGTAAAATTCCTACAGAAGTTGAATTATTTTTGAGAATAGTGATGCTGGAAACAAATGTTGTAACAGAGATGAAAAACAATCGAGCAAGAAGTACAAATTGTCCTAACTTTGATGAACTATTGCTTGTTGCATCATCAAAGGACTCTTCTAAAAATAACAATAAAACATAAAGAATTACAAGCGAATGGAGTGCCTGAAAGTAAGTTAGATTAATAAATGGTGATAAACCTAGTATTTTAGAAAGGTAATATAATGGTTTCATGCCAAAATGTGAACCTTTTGTGAAATTCTCCATAACAGTTTGGTTATCTCAGAAGCATTGGCTGTGAACAACTGACCTGCTTTATTGATTTTTATTTTGAATAATAACAGCGTAATAATTACAGAGTAATTACTTACTACTTTGCATGTAACTAATTAATTTTCTGTTGAAATATCAGATAATAATAACTAAATTGATCAATTAACACAATATAATTGTGTTTTTCCTTTCTTTTTTAATCTTTCTCAGTAGACATTTTTACTTCATTAAATTCCATGGACATAGGATAACAGAACTGTCAGTGGTTTCTTAAAAATTACTTAGATAAATTTGATTTATAACATTTTAATATATAACAAAGTTTTATCTGAATTTTTTTTTATAATCTAAAAGCATAATACATATTTTTATGTATAATGAAATCAGAGTTTGGTAAACATTCATTCTTTAAAAATAAAATCTGCTTTTCTTAACTACCACTTACTTTAGCATGAACATGTTTTGTTTTATATCCATGACACATATGTTTCTAAAAGAAAATGAATGATTCTTGTTTCTTGCTTCTTGTCATATATGGTGTACCCAAATCAATTACTACACACTACCATACGTGAATGTCCTAGTTATATGAATTGTAAGTAACCCCCCCAAAATCCTTCATCCTACTTAGAGAAAATGATGAAAAGCACCAGAAGACAGAAATGGTAATGAAAGAAGAACCCCAGCAATTGAGCAATGGAAGAGCAAAGAGGCCTGAACTTTTCCCTGTGTTGCCCTTTTCAGAGCAGACAGCTCTTTCTATGGCTACAGTTTGTAATTATTTACAACTGAAAATATGGATAGGCAGGCTAAAGAAGAAAAAGAAGTACATCCCATGATATGGAACCCAGCCCATCCCTTACCAGACTGATGCAATACGGAGAAAATGACAAGAGTGAAGAAGAGTCTACAAAACCTAAATTCACCAACCATCCTTTTTTTCTCCAACCTACAATTTTGGCCTCTGTTAGCACATGCAACTCCCTTTGGTAAAGGCATTACATCCCATCCTTCAATGCAATTAATGTCTCATCAGGTGCATTCCTGCCAGACCAAAAGGCACTAGCACTAACAGGCCTTCAGTGGATGGACTGAAGGGGAACCACATGGGGAGAAAGGCGCAAATACATTTCTACTGTCCCAAGAATAGCCTAAGTAATGATATTTCAAACTGATCTGTAAGAATCAGAATACAATCCACAATTCCATCCATAAACAAAACAAATTTATAACGACACCAAATAAACAAATACCCGCCTGATAATAAGAAAGACCCAGCAGCAAAATACTGTTATCTAGGTTCTACGAAGAATAGGAGGATACGTAACCCCCTTTATCCTTTCATTCCAGTTCATCCCCACATTTATGTACAAATTGATATTTATTTAAATCAGTTGTCAGCCTAGAAATTTTAAAAAATGTTTTACAGTGTGGTTAAACTCATGTTTTTTTCTTTTTTTTTACACTTTTAAAAACATATTTATTTTTCACTGAGCAGAAGGTATAGTTATTTTCTATACACTACGTCAACAATGGAAAAATTAAACTATACTGCTATTGTTTACCTGAATCCACCTAATTTCAACTTTCATGAGCAACTGAAAGTTGAAATTATATATATCTTGTAAGCCTTAAATACGCTTACTGTCTTAACAGCAAATAGTTTTAATATAAATAAGAAAAGTTAATATAATTAAAATTCCATATTATAATAAAAGTTCAGGACTATCAGTGAAACTCTGAGGCGGGTAAATTGTGTTAAGCAAGGCTTATCTATCCCCAACTTAGATAGAGAAATAAAAGGTAAACAACACTGTAACTACTTCACAGTGTAAAGAATCTTTATAAAATTATATAAAATGATGCTCTATGATATCTGTATGCAATGGGTTTAAAACTGTGCTCTTAAAATACATTTTCAGTTTGATCACTCTACTAGAATGAGGTACCTATAGAGATTATAATGGCTCTTGTCTTCTGCCAAACAAAATAATTTAGATCTCCTTCTGCAGGATTTATTAATTCATGCTCCTGGTCAACATGGCAAACTACCAGATATTCAACAGGTTTGTAGGGGTTGATCTTCTCTTCACTCCATCCCCTTTTCCTTTTCTTCAGCAGATTGTTAGCAGGAATATTAGTCCCACTGTGATACTAGATTTTACTGCAAGAGCAATGCAGATTTAAAAGCAAGAGCCAGAAGAGCAGTTCCTTCCATAGTAGAGCTTGGTATCTGGGAAACGATGTGCAAGTTTTTCTAAACAATCAATTCTCTATCCAGGGTTTGCACTAATGGTTCAATTAATGTTCTTTCTTGCTTGGACAGCTAGTATAGTCATATAACAAATGGAGCCTTATTGGCTCCATCTGTTACACTATGCTGACAAGTTTGGTAAGATGACTGCTTTCATACCAGAAAGCAGTGGGGTTGTAAAAAAGGCAAGGCTTGTAAAAAATTCAAACTAATGACTGAAATGCATGTCAGGTAAAGCTGAGCCTCCCACTACTCCTATGATCGAATCACACAGAAGTCTGAGATTTCCCTGATAACCACTGTTCCAATAGGTTGATTGATTGAATAGATAAAAATTCACGGTCACATTGTTCCCTAGATTTGGTACCCCTCAATTTTTTCCTATTTGGTTCTGCTTTTACCAGCCAAATTTGCTGAGCTCAAAAATTAGTCCATACCACAACTGCAGAATTGTTGGATGTGCCGAATTAAATTTAGTAAGAAACTGATATTATGTAGATTATATCTCCAGTGGCACTAACATTTAAGAAAAATGTTTGTTTTCTGCAAAACTAGGTTAGTTTTGACATAAGCTGAAATCTTAACTGGTCTGGAAAACATTTTTGCTTGTTTTCAATGTTTTAAAATTCTTTATAAATTATTATATTTATGAAATCACTCATCAGTAAATGTTGAGTGATGATCAGCAATAAAGCTAGTTCTTTTTTTTAAAGCTGGTTTTTTTTTAGCTGAGTTATAATGGAATGTTGAAATCTAAGAAGGAAAATAATTGGGTGAAAAAGATGTAACATTTAACATAGTGCGAGAACTTATGGGATCTCTATTAAATTCAAATTGCACATTTTACATTGATCATTTCTATACAAGTTTACAACTCCTACTCATTTAATGGACAAAAGAACCAATCTTATGGGAACATTGCATAGCCATAAGATGTACAACCCAACAGTCGTGCCAAGTAAAATTAAAAAGGGGGAAATATATGCTTTGAAAGCAATACAAATATAATAGTAGGTAAATGGAGAAACAAAATGGATGTTTTGTTTTTGTCTACAAAACATATCCTAGCAATTCATGATATTACTAGAAAAGGAACAATAACAAGAGATAAATATTAAAAATTAAAAAATATGACTGCTGAAAAAAAATATTGCTGACAAACATTGTTCTTTTGTTTTGGTTTGGTTCCAATCATGATTTTTTATTAAGCAAATACCCTGTTGGAATTTTGAAAATCACACAATTGCTTGCAAAGATATTATCTTTGCTCACTGCACCTCCCAAAACAGCGCCCCAGGAGTATCCCGTTTGTTACCAGTTAATGGTGATGATTGATCTAGCCTCAAATGAGGTACTCGCATCACCTCACCACTCACCACTCTAGCCTCACACGCAGTCCCCACAGAAAGCCTATTATTATTAAACGGAAATTTATTTAATACTATTTTATTTTATTTAACGTAAATTTAATTCTATTATTTTTGTAATTTTATTAATTCGATTGATTTGAATCATTCAATTCAAACTCAGCTAACACAGTGACAGAGGCTCACAGTTCACAGTTCATTAATTCAATTCATTAAAGTTTATATGCTTCAACCGGCAAATTTCCACTACTACATATATTTTTATAAATATACATATATATGTATAATATATATATGTATATAGCCTATGACACTCCTGGAAACATAAGGATTCCAATGTGGGATCATTCATCTAAGTTTGTTTGGCCATTTAGCTGCTACGGTAGAATAAACACACATACTGTACATACACCCTAAAAATATTACTCCTTTTGGGCAGTCACGTAAATTATTAATTTTATTTATAAAAGAAAGGGATTATTAGTTAATATTTAGCAATAAAATTGTGGCACAGAGCAAACCAATGGTGGTGCGCCAGGTGGCTGCACACGGCTCCCTCCAAGACTCTCTCTCACTAGAAGCACCCCATTGTCAATTAATTTACAGATTTAATTTAATTTCTAAGTGTAGATTATTTTTAATTAAATTTTATATTTGTATTTTTATTTACTTATTATTATTTATTAATTTGATTTTAGTAATAAAAGAAGGGGATTATTAGTTAATATTTAGCAATAAAGAGCATGCTTACATTACATGATGAAATACTGCCCATCAAAAAATCGTAAGATTTTTTTCTTGTATGTTTATAAACAATAAATAGCAACAGAAATAATAATTATAAAATAAATTAATAAATTTTATTACTGTAATTCATTCATTCAATATCATAGCAGATCTTAAAACAACTATTTTCGACACAAATAAATTGATACTGAAAATACTATAGATTATCCATTTAGAATTGTATATATTATTTTTTGTGGTCAATCCACATTGACCATGATTGGCTATATAAATATATATATATATATATATATATATATATATATATAGCCTGTGACATTCCCTGTAACATAAGGATTCCAATGTGGGATCATACATCTAAATTGGTTTGGCTGTTGAGCTGCTGCGGTGGAAAAAACATACATATATACACCCTAAAAACATTACACTCCTTTTTGGGCAGTTGTGTAAAAAACAAAAAAACAAAATATAAAGTATAATAATGAAAAAACCTACATAGATTTATCTGATCAGAAGAAATCATATTCATCACCGCATCAACGAAAAAGTATCAAATGGTACTGAAAAGTAGGCTTAGTAGAACTGATGCACACTTTCTTTTCAAAAAAGTCACAAATAGAAAAATGACTATCATCAAATTCCACAAATCTCTAAACAACTGCTTTGCTCAATCTTAGTGATAATCTGTTACAAAACATTCAGTTATGTAATAACAGATTTTTGTAAACTGAAAATTGATGCCGATGTAATGATTGCTGTGCTACAATTTCTAAAAACTATGGTCCCTCATTAGCTCTAAAGAAAACAAAACAAGTTTCTTTAAAATGTTTAACAATAATGTGATAAAAACTTTATCTGTATGAAATGTTTCTTTGAACTTTTCAAACTAACAAGATTCTTTTTTCATTTTACTAAAATATTTAACAAAGTATTTTGTTATATTTTATAATTCTTCTACTTAACATTTTTACAGTATATTGTTACATTATATTTTATCATATAAATTTAGTTCTGCTACATAATTATCTTGTATATATAATAAAAATTTAATTTTCAGTCTTTGATGTGATTTATGCATTTACCCAAATGGTTTACAATGTGATGCACAAGATCTAAAATAAACATAATGTTCACATTGTAATTAAAACTGGTCACATCTATCATAAAGAAACACAAGTAATCTTCTAAAAAAAGCAAAAATAGATTAAAAAAGCTATTAGTAATGGCAATAATGTATCAAGAAAGTTTTTAGCTAAAAACATGGCACTGGCCTGATCAGAAAAATTTGAAAACAGGTCGAGCATTCAAAGTGTTAAAATAAAATGGTATTTTAAAGGGCAACACATTTTTTCTGATTTATAGATTTCAAATTACATTGCTCATTTCATTGTGTAGAAGCACAAATAACAGTTGAAGAATAATAAAAACACACAAGACAATTTTGTAACAATATTAAAACTTTATTAAAGTCAAAAATAAAATTCAAATACTACAGACTACAATTAGGAATCGATTAATTCTAGATCACATTGTTTTGATTTAATAAATTTACCAGATGTGTGAAGAACAGGCATGGTTTCATGTGCAGCTGGACCAATAAAACTTAATACAACTGGTAAAAATATTACACCATGAAATAAGCCATACACAACAACTAGGAAAAAAATCTGAAAGGAAAGAATAAATAAAAATACTAAATGCACATTAAAGTAGAACTATGATTGTTAAATTAATGAGAAATCATTTTTCAGTTATTAATTCAGTTATTAAATATGAGTCATCCTTAGGAGCATGTAGTATCTTTGGAGATGCTTATATGCTTTTTACAGGAATAAAGAAATTCCATCAACTCTTTTATACACATCATTCAAGGAGTAAACCCTGGATTCAGTCCTTATAATGTCTGTCATAAGATGAAGAAAATGAAATAGGATGTGACTTCTTAATCTGATACCCATTCAAATTCACACAAACTGAGCTTTTCGCAAACAAAATAAACTTGAATCACATTTTTTTACTATTGACTAACAGTGTCTTTGTATTTTGTATCGCATTAAGTTGTAGGGATTTTGATGTCACAATCACATATTCAGTTGTTAATCAGGTATTCCATTCATCATCAACTTTCAAAGATGGAATCAAACAACAAACTGAACTTCATGAAAATGTCTATTTTGACCATGTTTCTTAACTGCAACTAAGAACTCTGACATTAATTTTTAAAATAAAGATTGGGGTGGTTTTAAGAAAAACAACTTGTGAAAATACATAATAGGTTACCTTGACTAAGAAATCAACTGATAACATTCAAATCACTAAATCTAGAGGCACATTTGAGTCATACGAACAACATGAGTTGAAAAAGCACTTATAACATTTGGGTCTCCTGTATACTGTATATTTAAGATTCCAAATACTATAACACCCAATTTCATGAAATTTTTCACACAGTTTTGTCAAAGTTTTCACAGGAAGATTATATCTTACATTTAATTGCCTAATTCAGTTTAGTCAGGCATATGTAGATGTTTTAGAATTTTGATATTAAAAAAACTAAAAGCATTATAAATTTAAATGTTAGAAAACCATAACCCCACTAGTATTTTGGATTGTCAGTTGTTAAATAAAATTTAATAAACTATTGAAAACAATATTTTCAATAGTTTACTAAAAACTATTAAAAACCAGCCTCACTAATGAAAATGTTAAACAGAAAACAAACTAGAAAAAAGTTGTCTTCAGTGCTGAAGGAGACAACTCAAGTATGTAAATTCATCTTTATACAACAATCAAATGTCACATGTTTTATGTATCAACATTTACTTTAAATTCAAGAACTGCTGGGCTGATCTGAATGAGTCTTTTACACAAATGTTATTACTGAAATTTTAGGATGGTTTAGATGTAAATTTATGATTATTGGGTAAGCAGTAAAACTTAATGCACGTGCCACATTTTACAGTATTATTCTTTGTTATAATATTCTGAGTGACTGATTAAATCGTGTTCTGTAAGAAATAGCTGTATGGCTCTCATTGATAAAATTAAAAAAAAAGACTAAATTTAGTTAGGTATCTCATTCATAAAATTAGTAATTGCTAAAGATATCAGTTACTTAGTAGACAATTCTATTGTACCAGATTTTATATATAGACAATTGATGTAATTCTTTGTATGGAAAATTTAGCTTAATAAACTGTATTATAAATGCTTAATAGCAAAAGGAGAAGGGAAAGAATGTACATATAAGTCACATGAAAATAATAATTAAATATGTTTTATTTTAAAGTAATCTTTGTAAATTATACAAAACTAAAAAACAAAAAGGCTTTTGGTTTTGCCTCAATGATTTTGTTTATTTTAATTTACACCCATTATTTCAATTTTTGTCTGTTCTACTGTTTCTAAGGATTATGTAAGAACAACATAACCTGTTTTAACAAAATCTGATTTAATTCCGCTAACAACAAATTGGTTGGCATTTAAAACATTATGGTTCATATTAGCCAAACAAAGAATTAATATTGTAAAGAATAATTTATGCATTATTGCATTTACCCTGGACTGTTATAAGCATTGCTTTTGCAATAGTTATAATTTCTATCTTTTTGTTCTTAGTCTGCAATGCGAGAAGTTGAAATGGTAAATTGGAGACAATTTAGCCCAGGAAACAATTTAAAAATACAAATTTACTCTAATTCTAGCTTATTACAAGTTGTAACATGTTTTGACATGATATTATTTTATTGAATTTTGGTTAATAAGAAGAGCAATTACTTAATGAGAGAAATAAAAGTTGAATGTTTTCATTTTCTTAGTTAAAAATAAACTAGTTTGTATTTCTCAATTTTATAATAATAAAATTGTTACAATCAAATGTTTTTATAATAATTTACAAGTGTTCATTAAAACTGCAATGATATGACTCTCCAAACATCAGATCAGTTTTTATTAGCCTAAAAACAGTAGAGGTAGATTTTAATAAACTGGATAATAATTTATAGGTTTTAGAAGTGAAATCATAATAATAGTATTCTCCAATAAGATTTAAAAAATTTACTGTGTATGTTTTCCTGTAGGTAAAATATGGTTTTAGAAGAAACAAGGGGATGCCTGATATAATCAACCCTAGTATATTTTCAAGGATATTAGCGAAGTTTTACACTACTAAGTGTAAAACTTAGTAGTGTACTTACTGTACTTACGTTATTCCTACTGAATATATTTTTTAAAGAAAAGAGCAAATAGAAAACTTCTCTGAACAAAAAATATTTCTAGATGTTAATGACACAATTTCATTATTTTTAAGGTTAATGTTTTTAAAAGGATTTTAGCTTTATTAAAAAAATAATGATAAAAAAAGACAAACAACTTACAACAAAATTATTAGAACACGCATATTCATGATTCTAAAAAATTAACAATTGATAATTCAAGATTTTCAATACTCACTACGCATATTCATGATTCTAAAGAATTAACAACTGACACTTCAAGATTTGCAATACTCATTAAAAGCGATTATGTTTAGCAAATATTGAAGCTGAAAAGGACCTTATATGTAATAACAGAATTAGAAACTGTAGCATCCATCTATACTAACCCAATAAATAAAATTAACATTTTAAAAGCTAATACTTACCTTAAAGAATGACTGAAATGTGTATGATTGAGATATTGATAACATTGACAGTGCAATTAATGTTGAAATTCCACCATTTATAACAGCACTACCAACACTTTCAATTGTTTCTAAAATACGCTCATTCCTTGAACCATGGCATTTAAGAAATGTGTGGCCTACATGTGCAGCATAATCAACACAAAGACCTACAGCAATAACCAGGGCGATGCAAGATACAATATCAATAGTTAAGCCCCAGAAGTACATAGTACCACATACATTAATCTGCAAAAAAAAATTAATGATATAGAAAGTACTTATACTTAGGCTATTTTTTTATTTTGACATAATAGCTTATTGGACTAAACTGGTTCACTCTTAGATGAATGAATGCTTATTAATATTAGCTAATGCCTCAGTAAAATGATTAAGGAGAGCTTCATAGTGTTTCCTTCATTCATGTTTATTTCTTGTAGACTAGCTGTAATACTTTATTTAAAGAATATTTTGTGACATCAAAAATAAAGTATAGAACAATTAATAACATGTAATAATTGCTTTCTGGAAGAAAAATGCAAGCAAAGTCATCAGCATTACAATCACCATAGAAGTGCTTACAAAATAATAAATGCAATAATCATTCACAAAAAAAATCTTAAAAATAATTCTTACTCTATATTTTAATTTTCAGAATTTTCATACTATAAATTCTCTGAAGTTTTTACAATTATATTATAACCAAGTATATTTGCCAGACTTCTAGTTTGTGTCTGACAAACATTTAGATTGTATCTAACACTTATTATCTCTTTTAATACATGTAGGTTTATGAACAAATATTTGTACTAGCGTGGTTTATAACCACGACACCTTATTCTTTCTTTTTTGTTCTGAATATACTCTAAAGACAAGTGAAATAATATACAGACATGCAACATACAACAGGATCAGCAAAGTTCAAAGTACTTTGCTGTACAACTGTTTAAAATTAATATAAAATTTTACAAATGGATTAAACAACAGATAAATACACCATACACATCAATGCAGATAAAAAAAGGATGATAGAAACTATTTATTTTCTTTAAATTGCAAGTATGAATTTAATTTTGTGAATAAAATAGAAATCATAGAGGACTAAGTCTACTAAGTAGGGCATATGCATGGCATATTAAATATATGTTCCTATTCATACAACTCCATGGTTTTAAGAGGAAATATTGGCAAACTTGTTTTAATGATCCAACTGTGGTTGAATCAAAGTTATTATAATCTTTTTTTGTACATATTTTTCGTAAACTTTTCAAAACATCACATTAAAATTCAGAACTGATTGTAGTGCAAATAGGAAATATTTCAAATCAAGCAATCACTTTGATGAAAAAAAAAAACAAACATACTCTTTATAGATTGTGGACACAATCTTAATTTCTTTGTCTCTGTAAGTATGAGTTCAGCCAATGTGATGAATGTTGCTATGCTTAGTTTGTTAATTTAATTTAACAAAAAGGGAACAATTTAAAATAAAAAAACAACAACCTTAATGTAAAAACACAGAAGATATTTATCTAAAGTGAAATTTTCATTCTGCATAAATCTTATAATATAAATCAAGCATCATGATTTAATGAAAGTAAAAAATAAAAATAGTAATTAAAAAATATGCTGTAAGAAACAATAAAAACAATTGTTAAAGCTTTCAATTTTTATTATTTATTAAAAAATTAATGGTTCTTTACACCAATAATACATATACTTAATAACAGTTGCTGTCCATAAATAGTAAATATTAACTTACATACCAGAGTTAAAAGAACTGCCATGAAAATCCAAAAGCATAAGTGAATATTTAAAATAAGTACTGTAGTAGTAGCCATGACACATATGCATGCCAAAGTAAGATTTCTATAAAGTTCTCCTTGAATTATCTGAAATAAGATTTTTAAAAATTCTAAAGGAATGCAGTTTATTTTTTTATTTATTTTTTCTACCATTACTAAAATATAAAATACAAATATAATACAATGAAAGAGCTGTGCTAAATGGTTAATGAAAGAGATTGAAAAACAATGAAACACTCAAAAGCGATTAACAAAACACTTTACTTACACTATAAAACTACATGTCCATCTCATTTGTTAAACAATCATCAACAGAATGTATTGTTTATTTGTTAATTAATATTCATTATTTTTAAATATACATATTTCTTCGTATTTATTGTTGATGATTGTTTAACAATCAAAATGGCCATCTAGTTTTAGATTTTAAGTAGATTTTTTATTAACAGTTTTGAGAATTTTATTGTTTATTTATTTATTTTTTGTCAACTGTACTTAACATAATGAATAATCAATATAATGAGAATTAAAAAATATATATACTTATATGAAGAAAAAATGTAACTGAATAAGAAAAACATTTTATGAACAGTTTTCTAACAAAACAAAAAAGAAAAGAAAGTAAGTATAAAGCAAGTACTCTCTTTTATCATCTTGTGTATTTATTTCCCACTAGAAAGTATTATTTCCCCCTTTTTTATTTTAAATTATTAAATATTTAGGTACTTGTATATTATAACGACGCCAGCATTGTTGGGAGGTTATAATCAGTGCGACTGGTGGTGAGTTAAATAATAAGAATGTAAATAAATAAAATTATAAATGTAATCTAACCAAACTTAACTTATGCTCACTAACCTTGACTAATGAGCAAAAGTTAGCGAGCAAAGTAAGTGTAAGTTAAGTTTGGTTAGATTATATTTATAATTTTATTTATTTATTTTCTTATTTCAATATAGCATTTCAGTGGTGACATCTAAGAACTATACAATTAACTACAGAAGCGTTGTACATATAACCTTCAAACCATAGTGATGTCGTTACCAACATTTATAATTAAATGATTCATACCACAAAATAAAACCAGTTTTATTTTCTGATTAACACAAATTTTTGGTCAGTAATTAAATTAATCTTATTATTTTAAGAATTTTTTTTAGCATCCACACAAATAAATTATACTTAAGAGCGAAGGCCAAACAATTAGTTTTAAAGTTTAATTAAATGAATCTAAGCAGATTGAATCAAGATTAAAAATGGATTAGTGATTAATTTTTTAAAACACAGTTGGTAATAGTTTAGTATATTATTAGACTTTGTTATATACAGATTGTAAAAAAAGTCATTCAATATTTCAGTAGTGAGTTTTTTAACATCCGTATAAAAAAAATTATTGTAAACAGGTCTGAAATGCCTTTTTATCCATCTGGCCACCATTTTCTGTTTTTAAATAAAAATTTATACTTTCAGAATGGAGTTATTTTAATGAAATTAAACTTTTTTTTTAAATAACAATATCTAAAAAATAAACAAATAAAAATGGAAATTTTATATTCATAAATCTAAAAATGGTGGCCATCTTAAATTGAATTTTTCATCTTCAATAGCTCAAGAACCACTAATATTAGGAAATAATAGTTTATTAGCAAAGGTTTTAAGTGTTTCATTATGAACAAAATGATATCTTGTTTTTTTTCAAGTCGGGATTCAAACACCTGAATTAAATGGAAAATTCACTGCAATTCTATGCTCTACTTACAAAATCATTTCATGCCTGCCAGTTTTTATCTCCTCCGTTACATGATAATATTAGTCAATACCACACAAATAGTTGACATAGATCAACTGCTAAACTGGTGACATTTGGCAAAAACTCAGAATAATTTAAATTTATTAGTCAACTTTGTCCAAAATCTGTTTCCTTAATTTAGATGTAGAATCATTTGTTAATGGCTCAAATGTACTAGCCTCAGATACTGATGATGGATTTTAATGAACATTTTACTAGAATACTGTCTACAATCTGAATAATATTTACAATAAAAGCAGGCCTTTATTGCAGATTTCCACAAATGTCCTTTTCCTTTTCTGTATATCAGTTACATATCAGCTATTTCATGCTTGATATACAGATTTGCCATTCTCATAGGAAAATAATGATTTCAACTTTTCAAAAATAATCAGAATAATACATGCTACATAATAATCACATTAATTTATTGTACTCGGTTCAAAAAATTAAGATCAAATTTACATAATGCTTAATTTTACAAATTTTGCAAAGAAATTTATAAAACAGCTAACCGAGTATTTTTGAGGTATTTTCGACTGAGTGTAGGAGATTAAAACGCTGGTTTAGTGATACTTAAGCAATATCAACTATTTGAATGATATTAAATAATATTATCATACACTGAAGATATAAACTGGCAAGAAATTATTTTGTAATTTGAGTGTAGCCTCATACCACATTATGAAATCAGATCTGAAAAAATCAAGGTGTCATTTTGTTCACAATGAAATAATTAAATTTGTAATTTATAAACAATTACCTCTTAATATCAGCAGTTTTTTAGCTATTGTGTAGTAAAGATTAAGATGGCTGCGATTTTTAAATTTACTTACATAAAATTTTCATATTTATATATTTATTTTGTAGAGAATATTAGTTTACAAAGATAAGTAAAATTTCATTTAAATAACTCAATCTCTTCTGAAGATATAAATTTCGATTTAAAAAACCATTCAATAATGGACAGATGATAAAAAGGCATTTCTGGACAATGTGTACGGTAACTTTTCTCTTGTACTGATATAGCAACACACTAACAAAATATGGATGAGTTTTTTAAACTCTGTACAACAGTTGAGAAATATATTAGACAAAATTTATCCAAGATCCCAATAGTAATATGTGTGGGAAAAACCAGTTCAGCCATACAGGACTGTTACTTATGATTACTGTCAAATCATAGTCATGGAATATTAGTTATACAGTACTGTACATTTTCATTTGGCTAATGAAATAATCACTAGTGTCTGCATTGAAGAGGGAGGTAACAATCCCCATTTTTGTATTGCTTAACTCTTGGCTATTTGTAACTCTTTGGTATTTGTATTTCTCTAGCACTATAACAACAGTATGAATTAAGTGGTCAAACCAATATTGGGGTTAATGGCCACATGTAAACAATGACTGTTATCCAACACCTACATTCAAGCAATATTTTATAAATATTTAATCCTAGAAGCAACAGAAAAAAATAGACTCCTAAATGGCAGCTGAGTTTCAATAGTTGGGCTTACATTTGTAAAGATAAAAATATAAGCATGTGATCAATTTTTTTCAGAAAATCCAGGATTTAACTTTTTGTAAATTAAAAGAGCTGAAGAATTTGGCTGATTTTATCAAAGTAAATTTCTTCCAATGTTCTGTAAGCAATTAATTTTAATAATTAACTCAGTATTACAAAAAAAATGCTTATTTTGTCCACCCAAGATAATTCCATTTTCCTAAATGTAAGTAACACAAGGGTAAAAAGTTAAATTTGCCAAAATGACAATTTCCACACAATTTCATGACATTTATTGCACTAATTGGAGAAATATAATTTTGGCTTACAACCAATTTCATATGGTAACAGAAATAATTTTCTGTTATTAGAAACTTAATAGGTTATTAGAATCTTAATAGGTACATTTGATATTTCCTATTAAGGCACAAACCTTAATAGCATCTTGTGTTTGGCAAAATCACTTTTCCTGCTTCTGTTGATCCCTTCTTTTTAGAACAGATAAAAAGAGAAATGGGTAACCTAAAGCACAGACTCCATCTACAATCCCACCTGATAACTGCTGGGTAGTCATGTTTTTGGAAAGGTGAGATGTGAGAGTTGTTAGAAGAGATCTGTTTTCTATGCACAGATTGAAAAAAATCCCAATCAATGACAGCAGTAAATTAAAGTTTTCTAATCCTCCTACAAACAAAATGTAATTTAGGTACACGAAAATACAAAGAGAGTTTGTAAAAGCAATTACAACTTCCCATATATTACACCTAAAATCACACGTAACTTAATAAAAAAAATTTACATAAAAAATCAAATTTTCACCTCATCTGTAACCCAATGAGCAAATATTTTCCCCCAGATCGCTTTAAAACCATCTCCACTTGTGATGTTACTGTTTTTTAAAAGATCTTTAACATAATTCATAGCCGGTAAAGCTTCTTCGGGTCCACTAAATAATTTAAACTTTAAGTCAAAACTAGCAACCTGAAACGATAATGACAAATGAATATTAATTTGTAATTTCAAATAGCACGAATACTCTTAACTTAATTGGCTTATGAAAGATAATAATTCGATAACAATAATCACTACTTTTTTGTTGGACATTTCTGATATTTAAATAAAATAATTTGTGAATCATTTATTTATTCATTCTTCCACAACCATGATGGTGTAGAATTTAACATAAGGCATTTTGACAATTCTGAAATTATAAGCAGGTGGAAAATATTTGATAGTAAAATTTTATATTATATCTGACAATATACTTAGATGCAGATTGTGTGGTATTTAAGTTCAGCCTAATTACAGAATTTCATCCATCCCTCTCAGTCAAAAACTCTCTTCATTAAAATTATCAAAAACAAGAAAGTTACCTAAACAAAATAGTTGTTGATTCTCCTGCTTGCATGAAACTATAATAATATTTTTAATTTTCAGCATCTCATATGTTATAAAGAACTATAATCAACATTTTAATTATGAAAATACATTAAAATATATGATAATTACACATGTTGCGGCTCTGATATTTTACAAAGGATTATAAACTAAATTATGAAAAATTACTAGAAAACAAAGAAATACAAATGTCATGGCAAAAAAATATTTAATTCCATTATAAAATATATATACTAATCAAAGTTTACTGAGGAAAATTCTCTGAATTAATATATCCTAGTGTTCTGATATTATTATACAAGTACAAGAACATTTCAGTATAAAACAATCACAAACCAACATCAGATACTTAGTAAATAACTAAAAAAAGAATGTTGCAAAAAAAGAGGAAAATAGTTTTTCCTCCAAATATCAAATTTGTTATTTTTTTTGCAGATAAAGTATTATATTGAAATATATATTACAGTGTAAGTAGGCAACAAGATATTAATCTACCAATATAAAATATTAGTAACATAATTTCATAACATCAAGACAAACTGTTTTGGAGTTGAGTTATCTCAATCAAAAACTCAAAACAAGAGTGAATAAAAAGAAAGAAAATGATAGACGGGAATTATTTACAGTAATGGTTAAGCTTCTTGTGAAAGTTCCCAACTTTTCACTCACTAAAAATAACATAACTAAAATTATAACCAGAAATACTGATTTGCTATGTATTTCTCTTTATATAAAAGCTATTTTCACTGTTAAATATTCATTAATTGACACATTAACATGTTATTTTCCCATCACGGAAAATGAAACCACCATTTTTATTCTTTTCCAACAGGATGTTAACACATGTTTTGTCTACATTTCATCAAATGGCTCAGACTAAAATCATAGGGCTCACAAATATCTCGCACTCTTGAGTCAAATTTATGTCCATTAATGTAATTTTTTCTGAGCTTCAGGCATTATTATTTATACCCACATATGAGTCTTTAGTTTTTAAGTGAGGGTGAATGTGAAAAAATCAAATGAGTTTCTACTATTATTATAAATTTCTTTGAACTCTTTTACACCATTACTTTCCTACTTTATTTGAAAATTCTTTACTTGTGGTTTTGTGTGATCTCTTACATCATTTACAAAAAAAATTCTCTATTTCAGTATTTTAAATAAATCCATGATCTTCATTTATATGCAAAAAATTGTTTACTTTCAAAAAAGAAATCCAGTGATCAATTGTTTAAAAAAGTATTGGCAACCATGATATTTTATGAACCTAAAAATTATGCATGAACAGAATAGACTGTATTTGGTTTCTTACACCCAAAGAAGGAAAACAATAATGTGTAAGACAAGAGAAGACAGTCTTTGACAGATGAACATAGGAAAAAACAGCTCTGTAGTGAATAAATTTTTGTAATTTTTGTAATTTTTTAATTTTTTAGAGAAGTTTGAGAGTAGTAATAGTACTCAGTTTCTTTTTATATTAATTTTTTTCACATTCAGAGCAAACAATTCTTTTTTGAGGGATACCTTCACACTGTAAGTGTTTGTATTATTCACCATTTTTTTTATATCATTTTGTTTTTGTTGGCATTCAGGACAAACAATTTTTTTATGCCTCTTTTTAACTAAACTTTTTTTTTGTATTAAATATATATTACTGTGACAGTGAAAAAAATATAACAGTGATTATTTAGGAAAATATAATATAATCAGAGAATGTAATTTTCTAACATACAGTGATTGGTGGAGCAAGCTTTCCACATTCAAGTTTGTCAGCAAAACGGAAATTCTTGTTATATTTGGCCCCACTTGGGCTAAATAGGTACTTTCCAATAAACATTCTCAATTCTTGTTCTGATAGAATCTCATTAGGTACATCTGTAAAAAATAATTTTAAAAAACTTTTAATAAGAATGTGGAAAACTAAAAAAATATAATGTATGAATTTTAAAAGCATATGTAGAAAAAGGGAGTTTCATTATTAGTTAACATTTTAAAAAACTTAACTTTAACTACATTTTGAAAAACTTAACTTCTGTTAATTTTAAAAAACCTAAACTTGAAAGTGTCAAGATTTTTAAAATGCACCACCAGTGTAATCAAGTAAGGCATCAATTACATCAAGTGTAAGGCATTCTTCTATCCTCTCTCAATCTTTTTCAGCAATCAGTAAGGGGTTTGTTATTGTGTATTAGCATGAAAAAAGAATTCTTTGGTTTTGTTATCTAGTTTGTTGTTACTTTTTTGTTGTGTTATACTCGTACAGCTTAGTTCAACATAGATCATTTTTTGCAACTTCTTGGAGAATATTTTACAGAAAATCAGGTTAATATAATTTTTTTATATTCTATTTGTTACATTTTTATTAATTTACTTAAAAAATGCTTAATATTAACTAATTAGTAAAAAAAAATATTTAGAAAATATGTTTACTTTTTTAAAAATTCTTTGAGAATAAACAAAATTAAAAAATTACTTTTTTAGTATTGGATTGTATCACAGAAAGGTATAAAAAAGCCTACTACACTTATAAAATATTTAATTATAAGATTTATTTTATGAAACTGTTTTTGACATGTTGTTTTTTTAGGTCCTAATTCATAATTAACTTTTCGGTTTATCTTGTAGAAAATTTTGTGAAGTATAATTCAATATGCCTACATTTTTTATGTTTATTTTATTTAAATTTTCATTTCAAATTGAATTATGCATAATATATTCTAGTTGGTTTAGTTTTTTCTTTAAATTTGAGAACTTATAAAATTAAAAAAAAAATAATTTAATGAAATACTTTTAATTAACGTTTTTTGTTCAGGAAATTATATTATAATTTTAGTAAATTGTAACCTAAAAAGATTGCTTAACATTGCTGCTCTGACAGAATATTAAATCATACATTTTAAAAACCACTGACTAATATCCACGAACAAATGAAAGAATATACACCAAGAAGCAATGAAACATGTGGGTTGCATAGCTGTGGGAGTCATTTATATATAGCTTGCTGATGACGCATACGTGGTGTTGTAGCATATTTTCGAGACTACGAAAATTCTAGACTTAAAAAACTAGCAAAAATTATGCTAGTGTTATATACTAACACAATTTATTAAAAAAAAATCAACAGCAGGTAAGTAGATTTAGCAGTGAATTTGTTAATATGAAGGACAGTATAGAACTCATAAATTTATAATTATTTATAATAATTATTTTTATTGGACGTTAACAACATAATTAATAAATTTTATTGGTCTGTTTAAAACAGATTACTCACATGGGTTAAAAGCAGTCTGACACTGCAGACTGTAAAGAGTTGAAAGATAAAATTTTTGCTCTTTGACATTATTGTACCATTCAATTTTACACTGTAAACATTATATTACATTATTAATAATTATGGACACTTCACTTTTAAATTATAAGGAAATTAATCCAAGTAAGAAAATTAGTCAATTCCAAAGGACCTTTCAGAGCTAATTCTGAAATTCCTATTTCAGTTATACCATTGTCAAACAACTTCAGTGCCAGTCTCAAGAGAACCAACCTACAACTGAAATCACCAATAATCTTTAATTTGCATTCATCTGCATACAAAAAAGCTCAGCACATTTGTGGATTTAAGAAAGTAAGAGAGGTCGTTAATATAAATACTAAAGGACAGCTATCCCAATGAAGACGCTTGTAGAATTCCAGGAGTACCTATTTGCATGATAGGACTTGGATTTAATTTAATTTGCATGTTTAGTGTTGCAGTTTACTCAAAAGTATATCATGTATAACAATATCAAAAGATCTAAAACATATTAATTCCCCATCATCATTATTTTTACTGTGTTTCTAACCAATGTTACAGCAATACCTGTACTGCGATGTATACAAAACCCAAACTGTCAGTAAAAATTTTATTATCTTCACTATTAGAGGATATCTGATTGTACAGTAAAAACTCTTAACACTACTTCCACAATCTAAATGGGCTAACAGTTGTCAAAATTATCCTTATCATTTTTAGGGATAGACACTATCTTAATTTTTTTTAAACTAGTAGTAAAGTGCCCCCCTGCTCCAATATGTTTATTAAACAGTATTTTTAATACTTCAAAAAGAATGCTGGACACCAGTATAACAATCACTGAGTTCAGCTCATCTACATAGAGACATTTACTAGATCTTAGAATGTTTAGAGCAAAGATCAACAATAAAAGATCTAAAAAAACAGTAAAGATCTGTTCAACAGTAAAAGATCTAAATCTAAACCCATTTTTAATAACTGAAACCATATTCAAAAAATATATGTCAATGTGGTGACACTTTGTTATTTTGTGATATTTTTAACAATATTGTGCTCGCTATTGATAAATAATACATTAAATCCATGATAGCTTCGGTAATTTCTCACTCCTACTTCCTAATGCATATTTGCATTATGCATTTTGTCACCAGGTGTTTTTAATTTTATTTTACATACCAAGTTGTCTATAATTAAGAGTAAATAGATTAGCCAAATGTTTTACTGTATATGGAAATGTAAAATCTGTAAAGAAGCTGCATGTTTGTGTTCTATAACTCTACCAGTTATGGTGGGCTTTCAAAATATTTTAAAAGTGAGCTTCTTATATGTTTATGATATGGTGAAGTCAAGGAAGATGAATATTTTTTTATGCTGATATTCTGCAATGAAATTTAAACTGGAGTATATTGATGAATGTAAAGATTATCTTGTTTTCTTATGTTTCATTTGTACGGATGTATATCATCAACATAGTGAAGTAAGTATAATATTCTGTATTCGTTTCTTTAATTGGAAAATATATAAGTGACTCCAAAATTTGTAAAAACATTTCAACCAGCAGCCTAGAAGTGAGTAGGCTTTGTTTGTGGAGGTAGGTAAAGTTATTTTGTTCTTTAATGACTTAAGTTAAGTGTTAGGATTTCACTTATGTGTACATGCACTACACAGAGAGATTATTTATACTTTCATTTTTCAAATGCAAGTATGGAGTGTGTACATCTCATATTTTGTTCATAAGTTGTTTGTTTTATACATAAGTATTAAGTACAACCTGATATTTCCATATATCTAATTAGACTGTATTAATGAGTTGCAGAGGAAGTGATGACATTTTAAAATGGTCTCTCTTGATTTGTCTATTTTGAATTATGTTTCTTATGCATATGAAAAGGGGTGTATTTGTTTGAGGAAATGTTTGTTTACATGGTTAATTATGAATTTTGTATTATTTATTATGAATTTTCTTTTATATTTGAAATTGTAATGTACGATCAAATTTCTAGCTATGATAAATAACATTACGACTGGTTACTGCATTGAATAAAGAACTTCAAAATGAAAAACAAAAGATTATTAGGAAGATTGAATTCAATACTTTAAAAGTGAATTGTTTATCATTTTTAATAATATTAGGATTTATTAAGTTTCACCTTGTTTAAATAACAGCTTGGTCCAGATTTTGAGTACTTCAAGCCGATGTCTGACCATTTATCTCAAATTATCAGCATACTATAATTATAATTACTATAATTATCAATTATCAGCATAAAAGTACATAAACTAGGACATCATTATCACTAAACACAACAAGCTTTATGTAAAATTATAATTTATAATTATAATATGTATTATAATAAAATACCTCTTTTATAATAGAAGTTGACATAATGGAAAAATTCATCACACCAGTTATCTAATTCTGATATTATAGATTTTTCTGATTGTAAATGATTTGCTAATGCGCATATGTTATTGAGATCGGATGAATAATTAAGTTTTCCAAAATAAATACCAGCATCTTGTCCCATATCTGGATACCACTTTTCTCTTTGATTTAAGAATTTTACTAAATAACTATCTTCTGGTAAAAACCATTTAGGATCGAATTTCTGTTTTAAATTCATAACTCCTTCAATTCCGACACACATCATGCCAATAGTAATCAAAATTATTAAGATCTGGAAAGAAAAAGAAAATAAAAAACCAATAAAAACGATTTTAAAAATTAAAAAAATAAAAACGTAAATAAATTGAACTAAAAAAATGACAATAAATCAAATTAAAAAAAGGAAACAAGGTATGTAAATAGAGGACTAAACATTGTTAAGCAGTATTTAATTAAATAAAGTAATGGGTGACCAATCAACTTTCAGACAGTTTTATGGTAATTGTTTAGATATATTTTTCATGTTGTAGAAAGAGAAGGCACTTAAAGTTGCCTAATGATTAAGTTCTCACCAGGTCTTACATCGATAAGAAAATCTGTTCCATTACCAAAAATGTTTAAATGCAGTCGGGGGGCTCTTTAATGTAGGATAATTATATTCAGAGCTCTTTAATTCAGGACAATTACTATTCAGAACCCCTTGACTGCATTTAAATATTTTGTTGTAGGACAAAATTTTCTTATCGATGTAAGACAAACAAATTAACATATATACATCCTAAAAACATTACACTCCTTTCTGGGTAGTCGTGTAATAAGAAATAGAAAATAAGGTTTCAATTTGGTTATGATCTGCTACTACTGGTTTTGAAATGAAAAAAATTTTAATTTTTAACTAATTTTTTGGAATCAATATTTTATTAACAAATTATATTATCAACAAAGGTTGATAATATTAGAAATATTAACAAAGCAGGTGTATTTGGATAACATATTACTTTAAAAGTATTACTGCAAGGATTAGAATAGAATATAGCTATCCCATCTGTACAGAATATGGTGTGTTTTTTCATAAAAGTAACATAATTTTGAATTAAACAAAATGTATACTTTGTTAAATATCAGAAAAATAATTTAACTAATACATAAATTGCGATGAAATTAAATTCAAGACTATGATGTAGACCAATTCAATCTTTCAGCAGTGGTTTATGGTTTTTGAACATTATATCAGTAAGCAATACCTTTTCAGACAAAAAAAAAGCAGCAAGCAATCAATTTTTTAATTAATTTTAATAAATTAAGAGCAAAACAAAATCAAAATATTGGTACTAGATAGTAAAAACAATCTGTATTAATATATTCTAACAAGACCGGTATAACAGGCCTGAGTAACAAATTCCTACCAATAATTATGAAAGTTATAATTATAAAAAGTGTAATAATGGGAGGAATTCAGAAGGGACAAAAAGGAGAACCCTTTTTGTAAAGAATAGTTTTGTTTTACAATAGTCTTCTGTTATACTGCTCGCTGACACACAATGAACACCTGTTGTACGGTGAGAAGAGACCAGGTTTGGAATTCATGGGAACAATAGCCTCGGTCAACTGTTCTCACACTTCGACTTGGGTCCAGTCTGACACGTAAAGAGGCTAGCAGTATAAATAGCCCAGTAAGACCAGCTAAAAAAGAGAGTTCTATTAGAACCAGTCTGCAAGGCATTATAGTGTCAGTCCTGCAAGGGCAGTTCTGCGAACAGTTCAGCTTGAAGAGGCTGCAAGTTGTGTGGGCTTGGTGGAGTTCTGCAAACCAGTCCAGCGAGACGTTACAACGACGGTCCAGCGAGGAGAGTCACAAGTGTGAGTCTGCGAGACAAGAGTGGGAGATGTCAGTCCAGTGAGGAGAGTCCTGAATCCAGTTTTATATGAGTAAGAGAACGCCATGAGTATCTCCAGTAAACCAGAAATGCTATCAGTGAGTTACAGTAAAACTATAAGTGTATAAGTGAAAGAAATAATACAATAGACTTCATTCGTAAACTGTGAGGTTAGATAGCAAAGGTATTTGCAAGTGAACACTATAAGATTGTTTGTTAATATGAGACTAGTGGTTAAAAAGGGTTAAGACTAGCGGTTTCTTTTGTTAATGGGTCTAGTTTTCTATTTGTCTACCTGGAATAAATTCCAAATGATTATTTATTTTGAATTCTGTCTTGTGAAATCTGTATTTATTATTTACTAATGACATTTATCATTATTTGATGTGTAATATTTTGATTGTTATTACAGAGTTGATTAAGCTCAGTTTTTGTCATGCTTACTGTTTTGATTATGTTATATTTTATGTCATGTACTGTATTATGTATTAATTATTTGATTTTTTATTATTAACATGTAATATTATTATTATTGCTTACTACTATTATCCTGATTATTATTGTGGTTGTAATACCATATTAATATTTTTGCTCATTAATTGTCACTTACTATTATTATTATCATCATTATTGCTATTATTATTAAATTTGTCTGGTTGTAATTATGAACATTTTAAATCAATAAATTGTAATGATGTACATTCTAAACTGTCAACCTCTGAATATCCTGATCGAGCTGCGAAACACAAGACAATATATTAAACAAAATTTAAAATTGATTAGAACCAGATCAAAGAGTTGCACAATTTAAAAAACAAACAAATTTTTGAACTAAGAAAATTTGCAATTTTCAATGTTACTTTTATTTGATGATGCAGAAGATGTATCATCACCAGAAAAATACCCTCCTGATAATTTTAATATCTTAAATATAGTTGACCTTCAATCAACAATTTATAGTTGAAAAACAATTTACGGTTATTTCTGGTTTAGATGTCAGAAAAATTTCTAACATGATTATTTAATTATTTTTTAAGCGATTCTGGTTTCTATAGCAATTAGACAGTAAACTCTGGTAATAGCATGAAGTAACTGCATCTAGAACACTTAAATTCAGTGATTAGGTGCATTCATTAATGATCGCTTCCAGAATGTAGATTTCCTGAGACATTCTAGGTGTTGCAAAATCATCACATTTATGGTACATCGGCTTACTGTCTTACTCAGTACCCAAAAATAACTAGTTACATCAATGAGGTATTCCAATTTAATTCAACAAATGATCAGTACATCACTATTTTTTTATTTTTATGATATTTGGTACATGATAATCCACCTTGTATTGGCAAAAAAATAATTTTTTATATGTTTTAAAAAATTTTCTTGAGTAAGACTATTTTCTAACTCGTCAACAGGTAAAAATATCATTTTCATCACTTTTTCCATGAGCTGAAGCATTCTTATTATACGTTGTATAGAGGATCAAAAAGGACTTTTTGGAAAGAGTAGATATGGAACTTCATCTTAGTGTACTCAAAATTCATTTTGCTACATAACCAAATCTTTTAATGTTTATTTAAGTTATGTTTACAAATTGTTGTTTTTTCAAATTTTGGGCCCCAAATAAATAATGAAGGGCTTAAGGTAACAGGCTTGTTTTTTACCTTTTAATTCTTAGGTACTAATAGTACTTATTAAGAAAAAATGGACTGTTATCGAGTGTCCTTCATTAAAAAAAATGGCCACCAAATCGTAAGATTTTGAAAATGCCTCATTTTCAAAATTTTTGGGGCCCAAAAACCACATGTGGAAAAACAGGAAAAAATGTGGAAAACAGGTGGAAAAAATCTGAGATGTTTACAGCAGTAAGTACTTTTTATGTGCTTTAAAACCATATAAAATTTATTTTGTTACTCAAAGGGGTTGACGAGTAATGAAGCCATTAAAACCGCTAAAAACACCGTTCCTTCTAACCGTGAACAAAGATCCAAAAAGTTTCACAGCATGTATTTTTTCAGATAATAATGTAGGCCTACTATACAAAATATTTTGATATGTCTACCTGTTTTTACCTGTTGACGAGTTAGAAAAAAGTCTTACTCAAGAAAAGTTTTTAAAAAATTATTTTTTTGCCAATACAAGGTGGGTAGTTATCATATACCAAATATCATCAAAATCAAAAATAGTGATGCGATAAAATTTTTTTTCCCACAAATAAATTGTTTCAATAACTGTATTTTTAACTAAATGTACCAGTTATCTACTACATTAATCAGATAGCCGAGATTTCAGGTGATACTCACATAACTGAGGGTCTACTGTAGGAAAATTATAATTACATTAGTATTTATTTAAATTTACTAACCTTGCCAGGAATTGTAAGAATAACTTTTGAAAATAAAAAATGAAGAAAACCTTTTGAATGTACATTATTATCTTTTTTCAAGTTCGTTAAATCCTGACTGTCATCACATCTGAGACATGGAATAAATGGATTACCAGATGATGCCAGTCTTTGCTCATCAAGAACAACAAAAGCCAAGAAAAATGTACTTTGATAGATAAATGTGATAAAAACTCCAACAGAAGCAAAATAACAAAATGATTCCAGTGCAGGTAATACCTAAAAAAATGTCAGAAAATTACATATAAGAAAATAATTAGATGTTATTAAGAATAAATATAAACATAAAAACAAATGCTCTGCAACTATTTCCTTGACTATAAAATCGATAAAAAATGCACTATGGTAGATAAAGATATGTTTTTGCAGAATTTCACAGCTAAACAAAGATCTGTAAAAATATCAATAAACCTCTATGTGTACATCTTTTATAGCTGAAGCACATTAAATCAGCTCATCTGCAGTCTAACATTAGAGATGAGTGAAATAACAAATCTCTACACTTACTGCATGCTCATTTATAACACAACTGTACAAAAATCAATAAGTGAAAATATAGTTATTTTAGAGTATGTAGTTTTTTCTTAATCTTTTTTTGTATTAAATAATACTAATGTATTCCAGATGTTTATTTCAGCAGAAGTAATAATAATAATAATAATTGAAAAATAGAACATAAGACAAAATAAAACACATTTTTGTGTTTTATTTGTCTATAACTTTGTCCAGGGATATGAAAATATAACAGAAGATATATTTTTGCCTCCAGGTCTTGAAAATAATAGTTGTTATATTCTGTAATCACCAGAGACTCAATAGCATCGTTAAGCATAATCCCAAAGTCTTCAGATTAAGAAACCCATTAGGCCATTCAGAATTTCCATAATTTCAATACCAACCTGGTGTTGCATTTTCCTTGAAACAAGAGGATTTATTGAGGAGAAAAACTCTTTGTGAATGGAAGATATTTCTATCTTGTAAAAACAGAATTGTTTTCTTACAACATGACATTCCTGAAGTATCTGCCCATTCCATGACTCACCCTCCTCTGTGATCCTCATATCATTCTCTTTGCTGTGTGGTAAATAATTAAGATAATGTGTTCTGGCTTCCAAGAGATTTTATGGTAAAGCTCATTGTGTAAAATATCATTCAAATAAAGTGCTCAGACCTTGATATTTTGGTATGTCAGTCTTCAAACTGTTCATAAAAAAAATTTGGCTCTTGGTAAAAGATGCATGAAATCTTAAGTAATTAGTAAATCCATACCTGACCTCAAGATTAATTGCTAATTTCATGGATCTGGAGATAACACGAATAAACTTTAAACCTGCTAAATCATGGAGTCTGCCAACAGTTCTTGGCAGACAACCAATATCAATAATACATTAGTGTTAGCACACACAATGACTATGGCTTTTTAACACCTTTTTGCAGATATCACAATTATTTCACTCTGGTCATTTCTGTAAAATTTCTATGGAAGCAATCAAATTGGTTAGATGGCATTTACCATTTCTACCTTCAATGATTCCTTTGCTCTTTTATTAGGAGCTTTTCTGGGTGTCCTTCACCAAACTGAATCAGGCTCTTTTTAAAATTCTTTTTCCAATTTTTGATAAACCAAATTATAACCTACTTGCTAAATAATAATGTTTAGATAACGTTCTGACCAAACTTGTATTGCTGTAAGCTTTTACAAACAATATCTCATAATTAAAACAAAAAATAATCAATCATAGAACTGATTGTGTTTTGTGAATCACAGAACAAAAAAAAATAAGTCTGGTTATTTTGTAGTCACACCTTCCTATAATGGAGTGATAATGAAATGTTAAATAAAAACAGAATTATTATTATTATATTTTTTCTTAATTACCCTTAGTCTTCTAAAAATATTTTTAATTATCCATTAACTCACTGTAGTTCCACCAATTGATGTAGCAACTATATCAGTAAAAGAAGTTATACAAATTGATACACCAGCACGCCTTAAAGCAAGCCCAATCTGAGTTGGTAAACTGTGCCTGTAAAAAAAAAAAAAATAGACAATCATGAGATTTACCAAATTCACTTTACAAAATAACCTTGTAACAAAAGGCTGATAAACCCTTACTTGTAATCACTTTATTTTTAAGAGTAAATTTGACAAGGTCACTAACCAGTACCTAACAACAGTATCTGGTTATCAACCAAATGCAAAAGGAATGCAGCATTACCTAACTCAATGGTTTAAAGTTTTTTAAATATGGCTCTGACCATTGGCATTTTATCTTTACTTCAGATTTTTTTATTTTTCAGTATGACAATCCTTGAGATCTTCCAGTATAACAGAATCAAATTATAATATTTATTTACGTTTTAAATTTGGATCATAATGGTTTCATTTATTTTTGCTACCGTTTTTGGAGATCGCTCCCTTAAGTTACAAACACTTTCTCTTACTAAAGAATTACAAGAATTTTAAAAATACTATATTTAATAATATTAATTTAACTTGTCACTAGAGGATTAACAGTTTTGATAATCTTCACTAATAATAGTTCTGTACAATTACACTGGTCAACATGATTTTTGTCTCACAAGTACCAATAGGAGTACTTAATGCAGTTTTTTTATCCTGTTTTACCATATGTATTCAGAATTTCTCCATAATCCATAGTTTTTTGTTATTTTAATTTTTTGTAATATTTTAAAACATTTTTTCATCCATTTGTTCATTGTCAAGTAAAAGCTCCAACAGCATTGTAAATATGATGTAACTAAATGAGTTAACTCAAAGGGTAGCATTGCTACTGTTGTGCAGGTTCAGACATGTATAGACATGTACAAACATGATCTAGTGTAGCACACATTCATCAGAATGATGCCAATTGTGAGATTAGTGAACCAGTAAACACGTCATTGTGAGTGCTTTATGTATCCGAATTATTGTGTATTACATATTTACAACTTTATTTCTTTTAATTAGTCGTTAGTTAAAATACCTAGTTTGTTTAAATCATCTTATCAATGTTTGTTACGTACATGGTGAAGTGATGCTCAAGTCCCAAAAGCGAAACCTTACTTCATTAGTAAAAAAGTGTTTTGAATTTTATTTTGGGTGTAAAGTCGAGAACCAAATAAGGGCCTGGGCCCCACATATCTGTTATCATGTTCTAGGCCTCTTACTGCATGGAAAAATGGCACACGCCGCATGCCATTTGCTATACCTATGATTTGGAGGGAACCCAAAGATCACTCTTCTGATTGTTACTTCTGCTTAACAAACATTAAAGGGATTACGTCAAAATCAAAACATACAGTGGTGTACCCTAACTTGCAATCTGCAATGAGACCAGTTCCACACTGCGAAGAACTGCCCACACCAAAGCCTCCAGAACATGTGACAATAGATGAAGAGGGCTCAGAGTCTGATGGAAGTAAGGAAGAAAAACGAAACAGATTCTGGTGATACAACATTTGAACAAAGCAGTTCATCTAAACCTCATTTACTGACTCAAGAAAATCTTAACTACCTCACACGAGATTTAAAGTTATCTAAAAAACAGTGTCAAATGCTTGCTTCCCATCTAAAAAGGGGGGAATCTTCTTCAAAAGAATACAAAGAAACGTACTTATCGTAATCATCATTCAGAATTTAAAGACTATTTTTCTGAAGAAAATGGCTTAGTGTTTTGTAATGACATTTCTTCTCTTATGGAGACACTTTGTAATGAACATAACCGAACAGAATAGTGCTGTTCATCGATTCCTCTAAAGTTAGTTTAAAAGCTGTGCTTCTTCATAATGGCAATAAATTCCTATCAGTACCTGTGGCTCACTCTGCTACTATGAAAGAAACATATGAAAATTTTTAATTTATATTGGAAAGGCTTCAATATGCAGTGTACGAATATGCACTTATTCAATATGCACTTATTATGCTTCAATATGCACTTATTCTTGGTCTGCAGCTTGGTTACATAAAGTACTGTTGTTTTTTGTGTGAATGGAATAGTAGGGACATTATAAACCATTTTATTAGAAAAGAATGGCCAAAATGTGAATCACTCAATTCTGAACAAAAAAATGTGAAACATGACCCATTGTGTAATCCTAAAAATGTGTATCTACCTCTGTTACATATCAAACTAGGATTAATGAAGAATTTCGTCAAGGCCATGGACAATAGTCCTGGTTTCATGTACTTAAAACAGAAGTTTCCTAAAATTAGTGATGCAAAAATTAAAGAAGGAAAATTTCTGGGTCCACAAATACGATCACTAATACATGATGAAAAGTTAGAGGAACTATTGAATCCACCGAAGAAAGCAGCTTGGCAAGCATTAAAAAATGTTACTCAGAGTTTTTTGGGAAATTACTGTGACATTGTCAACGATCTTATAACATCTTATAAAAATGTGGGTTGTAATATGTCCTTCAAAGTATGCTTCCTGCACTCACACCTAGATTTCTTCCCAGAAAATGTTGGTGCAGTGAGTGATGAGTGCAGAGCACACTTTCATCAGGATATTTCAACTATGGAAAAGAGGTAACGAGGCAAATGGAAACCTGATATGCTAGCCTATTATTGTTGGACCTTATAGAGGGATGCTCCATAGGAAAAATATAGCAGAAATCGTCATTTCTTACTTAGGTGAGTCAAATGTTTGAATATCGTGTAGTTAAAAATGCAGAAAGTATTAAAATGTTTGAAACTATAAATGCTTGTCTTTCGGAAACCTTGTGTGATGGGGAAAAACTGATATCATATTTGAATTCAGGGGGGAAAATACTATCAGAATCACATATTTTTCTTCCTGAGACTAAAAAATATTCTTTTTTGTTCATTAGCTTTATACAAAATGAGACTCAAAAGTATAGTCCACATCAATTATAATAACCAATGAGGTGTAAGTACTAGTTTCCTTATTATAATGTCAAATTGGACATAAGTAAATGTCCAATTTATGTCGCAATTTCACTTCATGTTGAAGTGAACCAAGGTCTGTGCAAAAAATCTTATTGCCACTCCTAAATCTGTTCATGCTGTACTCAATAATGAGATTTTACTGTTTTTATACATTAGAATTGCATCAGAGTAAAAAAATAGTTAAGAAGGCAGAAAGTAGTAAAGTGTTTGAAATTATAAATGCCTGTCTCTCGTAAACCTTGTGTGATGTGAAAAAATCAATCTCATATTTGAACTCAGGAGAAAAACTATCAGAATCATATATTTTTCTGACTCACATTTATTTCATTGATAATACTGGGAAAAAAAATTATTTTTTGTTCCCCAGTGTTATCAATGATGGCCAACCATCACTGCTAAAAAGATCCTGAATCATGAATTCTACAAATTTCATAAAATTCTGTTATGTTAAAAACAAAAATGTGTATCACAAAACTATAGTAAAAAATAATATGTGTTAATTTGTTGTTTAAGAAACACAAATGAGAAAAATAAACTGAAATATTTTATGACAGGAAAATTCTAAAATCACAATGTTTTACGTGTTTAATATTATTACAAATACATCAGAAAACTTCACGTCCTTTTGAAACTCTTTGGAGGAACTGGAGAAAAAGCTAAGCCAAAATCGGCAGAATATAAAAATTCATAATACAGATTCCTTCATGAGATAAGGATAAACTGATAAAAATTGCAATTCCTTTCAAAACTGTTATAAGCTCTTTTTAAGTACATTCATTAAAACCTTTTAAAATTTAAGTTTATATACATATACTTATTTACAAATAAATATTTCAATGAATAACCACTTCTGCTGAATGGAAGTAGTTTACATAATATACTGTTACTTGACAGAAAATAGTGCATTAATTTATTACACTATTTCTCCCAGTTTTTCTTACATGTGTAAACATGTAAAGTATCTGAAATAGAGATAACACAAGGTTGTCAGCTTTCTCTGAGAGTAATGATATACATTACACAGTCAGTACCAGTGATGAACAGAATGAAGGTAGCACTTGCACAGCTGGATATTACAAGCATTTAAAATTAACATGCTTAACACTACTCTGCTAAGAAAGGCAATAAATAGGTAACTGTTGCCCTTTTTTTGTATAAAGGATAGCAAAAAAATTTCTTTACTAGTTTTTAAGAATCCCAAATCATATTTTTCTCTACATGACAAGCAATTTATAAAATCTTATTTATTAAAGTGTTTATTTTAATGACTACAAATAGAAACAGACTTCAAAAACAAACATTTACTTTTTTTCTTCATTAGAAAGATTATTCTTGCAGGCCATTATAACAAACATATCATCAACTCCTATACCCATAAGGAGAAATGGCAATGAAGTGTGAACAGGACCATATGATATTCCCAGTGCCGAACATATTCCACAAGCTGATATAAATGCCAAACCAACACATGCCAGTCCTCCACTAGCTGGAATAATCTGTCATATAAAAAGGATCTCATTATGCAAAATTGTTACTTGAAAATTACTATAGAATAGTTTATCTTATACACTTCAATGGAAGAGCAAAACTACTAAAATACAAAAATATATACATATGATATAGATATGAATAGTGTGTTCAGTTACATTGAATATGATCCTAACAGTACATTAGGAATTATAAAATCTGCTTTAAATAATGACAGTCACATTTTACATTATTGTAGGTCAGATTCTTTTTTCAGCATTTTTTCAACATCTAAATTTTCAGATCTGTCTAGAAAACTCATAACATATTACACCCAGCTTTCTCCTGACCTAAAAATAACGCAAATATTAAGATATCTCATATGAATATTCAGTGTCTTTCAGACAAAACTGAAGAAGCTTAAATTTTTCATCATAAACCTTGGACATTGCATGCAGAGCAATTTTTAGAACACTGTTTGACTAATAGAAATGCTATCTTAAAACTAAGGAATTTTAAGCTGACTGAATTTTTTTATAGAACTGCAGAGAAGAATTTATTCAAAAGTTATCTGTAATGCAAATTGTATAAGTTAAAACATAATTACAACAATACACATAAAGCCATTTGAGGCATAATTAAAAATGAAAGTAGAATTTCCAATACAAACAATAAAGCACTAAAAATACAAAAAACTCAACTTCTGTTCTTTTCTATACTAGTAGCAAAGGAATCTAATTAATTCATTTCTGATATTAACAACATTAATACTGATCCTTTTTAAACTAGACACTTCAGCCAGACAATTTTGTAGATGATTCAATTTTTTTCCTGGTTGACAACCAAGAAGTTAAAATTTGTATTTTAAATATTAAAAGCGAACATTCAGCAGATTTTGATGGAACTCCCTATATTTTAAAAGAAGCTGTAGATGCTATTATTGCCAATTTTAAAAATTTAATTGAAAAATGTTTCATTAATGCAGTATTATTTGTTTTATGGCCTCCAGTGTTATTTTTCTCCATAAGAAAGGTTTTGTATTTGGTTTATAAAATTATAGACCAATTTTATCAGTAGTTTCTAGTTTATTTGAAAAAATTATCCAAAGTAGACTTTAACATTTTTTTTTTAAAAACATAATACCAATCTTCAGTATAATTTTAGGGAAAATTTTCCCTGACACATACACACATTTATATATATATTTATGAAAATATAAAAATCCCTTTTTCTATTTTTTAGTAGTCTCAGTAAAGCTTTTAATTGTCATATTTTTTATTAATAAAAAAGTTAGTAATTATGGAAGCAGAGAAGTAACTTAAAACTATTTAATCATACCTTACAGACTGCAATTTTAATCTTGAAATTTAATTTAATCTTTTGTTAATAGAGCCCAAAAAATGTAGATGCATGTGCCAATATACCTATTTTTGAAATATAGTTATCAAATATGTTTAAAGAAGGGATCCTCCAGAGATTTGTTTTCAGACTCCTGCTCTTCTTATATATATATGTTAATGATCTTCCTCAAAATGTAAAACCATTTATTGTTATTCTCTAAGCAGATCATACAACTTTATCTATATTAAAAGATAATTACTTCACAGGATAAGAATATCCTGCATTAGTAGTGGAAAAAATCATTCACTGGATGGACTATAACTGTATAACTTTAAATGTGGATAACACACCAATGCAAACCACCAATTCAATAGATTACTGACCTTTAAAATGTGCCTTACAGGTAGATACCACTGTTATTTGTGTGGCTAAAAATCCCATTATTTTTTTGCCAGTTTTTTGCCCACACTAACTTTTTGGGTGTCTTTTTAGATGACACATTTCACTTTTTTGGGATGTCCAAATTGATTTCATTCGTAAAATAACTGAACCATACAGCTTCATTTTGTAGCATCTTATTCAATCACAAAGTTTGGAATCATTGTTAAATATTTAATATGACTATGTATACTCATGTTAAAATACAATATGACGGTACTTAAAAAATCAAAAAAGTATTCGAGATACAAAAATGGGCTATCAGATCTTTGTTTGGAGCCAATATGAATCACATAGGCTGATTTTTAATAAATTAAAAACTATGCCATTTGCATGCGACCAATTTATAACTGCACAATATTTGCTAAAAAAAGGTGTTATTTATTACCAAAAAAAAAAGTAATAATATTAAAATAATATTTACTGTTATCATACCAGACAAAACACATCATACATTATATATATATATTTTGTGCATTACACATCATAATAATGTTGAATTTTTAAGTACTAGCTACTAATTAGTTAAAGCTTAATTTCCTGCATACTCATTTAATGCATAGTTAAACACAAACTCAAATATTTAGCTAATAATAGTTGTATCATTATTATTTCATATGTTTATTTTTATGTATTAATAAATATTTTAATCTTATCTCTTCTTTATCTGTAATTTTCTATTTCATAATTTTACTCTGATCAAGGTTTTATCACCTCATCCTCGAGCATTCCAGGTAAATCCTGGAACAGTTCCTATTCGTTAAATATGGAAAACCAAGTAAACTTCCTGATATGATATAAATATACATATATATTTAATTTTATCATATATTTGTATATGTATATTATGTTATGATCTAAATAAAGAATTTATGATTCCTGTTCATACAAAAAAGAGGAGAACTTGATGATGGAAATACAAATATAATCCAACGTAAAATTATGAAGAGAAATATAGAACTATCAAAAATTGTAAAAATCAAATAGGATCAAAAAAATTATTAAAAAAAATAATTTTACATTTTCGAAGAAATAAAGAAAGTTGAAAAATAATTCACATTTTATTAAAATAAATGTTAAAAAATTAAGAGCTCAACATGAAAAAACCCAGCAATTACTATTAACAGAAATTTAGTGAAATCTTTTAGAAAAAAATTCTGTACAATTAAAGCTATTGGCAATAACTATAAGAACTAACCAATGTACAATATTCTATGTGTCCTTTAGGAACCTAGAGCAATAAACAAAAACTCAACAACATATCTAACAATAATTTTATTACCCACAAGAAACAAGTGATCAAATGCTGGATCTAATGAAACTGAGCAATATAGCACAGACTGGTATAGCCACTATGAAGATTTGTATGAACTGACATGAAATAGTTAATACCATGCAGTACTGATAAATGAAATAACAAGTTTTTAATTGTTTTGTGATACTGGGATATCACTGTTGGCCTCCTGACATAAAATTAAAAAATTCAATTGAAAACTATATAGAAAAAATACTTGCTTTTATATGAAGCCAGCTACATTTTGATAATACAAACAACACATATAAAAACATTAAAAACACTCCCATCATCACTTTATCGATATCTTGAAACATAATATCATTGCTAATATCACCAAAACTGAAACAAAAATACATCAAAGTTAAATAAAAAAAACATTTTTTTTGACAATTATGATTGTTATATTTTCCCAACTAAAGAACTGAAGTATAATAATAATATTTTGTAGACATACAGAAAATTAAAAGATTTAACTGAAAATCTAATGTATAAAATCAACTTCATACATTCAATATTGATCTATAATCATAACTTGCAGTACTGTAGTTCATACATAAAACAGGGAAGCATAAGTTGTAAATCAGAACTATCAACCATAATCATTATTAAAATTAAATTTAAATATGATATTTTAATGGAATTTTTCCCTCCAATTGAAATTATCTTAAGGATGACCACTCTTTTAAAATGTTCATGACCACATTGTGCTAAAACCACAGGCCAGGTCTGTTATAGCTGACTGATGTCCAAACTGTTTTATTCTCCTTTCCTGCCAGACTACTAGTCTGTTTGAGAGATATTTTGTGAGATAGAATAAAATAAAATAAATAAATATATATATAAAATATACTCTCCATAACTGTCCTTTCAATGAACATAAATACACTATAATCCTCTACTCACCTGGACTGGACAGGAGTGGACGTAATTTAAATCAATAAAAGTCCATATGATTCAGAATTGTTTTATAAATGACTGAGACCTCAATGAGGTGTGATATACAAAATCCAGAAACTTATTTTGTATTGAATGTACATATTTACTAAATCATACTGATTTATAACTGTTCCTTCCTATTAACACATCTTCACTGAAGAATAAACTTAAATGAACCTTTGCACATCCATACCGTGGTTTATAAATGATAAAAATACCAGACATGGAAGTTGGGCTACAAAGTGTTGTTTAATAGCTTAAAGTACATAATAAGTTATAAAACACCTGTATATGGTCTTATATCATGTGAAAACTATACTACCTCCCACAACTTAGCTTACCTCTAGAGTTGTGTGAATAGAATAAGGTAAATAGCAGCATTAAAATCTAACCATTACTATTATACTTAAAAGACATGAAATCAAAAAATAAAGTATAGTAATTCTGCTTGCTACGTCTTTTCAAGTGAGTTTGTCTTTTTCTTAGGTAATGGCAGCAGTCTATAATGAATATCAATATTTTCAGCCATATTAAACACCTAGTTCATATTTGGCAGCTGAGTAATTAGGATGTAATTTCTTACAAGTGACAATTTACTTTATTTGGAAATAACAGAAAAAAGTATTTGCATTAAAAATGAAGATTTGCAATAAAGTGAAGATGTTAGAGAAGAATTTTGGCAAGGATGTTATATCGACATCAAGAGTTTGTGAGTGGTAATTTAAACGGTTTCAAGAAGCCCCTGAAAATATTGAAGACAACAAAAGTATCTGATGTCCTATAACATCTATGACAGGTGAAAATATTGAGAAAATAAAGGGAATTGTGACCAATAACTGTTGAATCACTATTAGAGAAGTTGTTGAGGAGGTGGGAATATCTTACGGTTTCTGTGAAACAACTCTGACTGATATTTTGGGTATGAAATGAGTAGTAGCAAAATTTATTCCAAAACTGTTGAATTTTTAACAAAAGCAATATTTCAGAACATTTGTTAGTTGACATCTGAGATGACTTAGAATTACTCAAAAATTACATAAAAGGTGATGAAACATGAGTGTATGGTTATGATATTGAAACAAAGGTCCAATTATCCCGTGTAAGCTTTCTGAAGATCCAAGGTCAATAAAAGCACACTGTTTGATCAAATGTTAAGGTTCTCCTTACTGGGCTTTGATTACAATGGCATTACCCATAACAAATCCTTACCACAAGCTTGTAGAATCAACAAACTCAGTAGGCAACAAACAGTATTAAGTGTCTTGAGTTACTACATTGTTAACTGTCTTTAATACTTCATAGTATTAACTGTCAACAAACAGTATTAATGGCAATTTTACACTATTTACATGAAGAAATCTGAAGAAAATGCCACAAGTGTGTGCAAAAAATTGTTTATTATGTACCATGATAACATTCCAGCTCACAATTCATTAAAAATTTAAGATTATTTAGCAAAAAATAACATCATACTCATGCCACAGCCTCTGGGTTCTCTACACATAGTAGTCTGACTTTATTGTTCTTACTGATTAAGAGAACATTAAAGAATAATGATTTGTGACACTGATCAAATAAAGAAAAGATCGCTAAATGAACTTAAGGTTATACCAAAAAATGCTTTCCACAAATGTTTTGAGGATCGAAAGAAATTCTGGCATAAGTGTAAGTATGTGTGCACATGTATATAGGTGTGTGTGTATGTGTGGTATCTATGGGTGACTACTTTGAAAGGGATGATATCAATATAGAAGAATAAGTAAATCCTTTTTGATAAAAATTAAAATTCTTATTTTTTTATCCCACCTCATAAAATACAGTTTATGAATCTATCCTGGATTAAAAATATGTGGTGCACAACAATGGTAGATTCAGTAGTAATAAAAGGGGATATGTCCCAAAATACCCAACAAAGCATGACTTTTTTTAATATATTAATTATAATCATAAAAAATTTGAATTGATTACAGAAATTTAAATGCACCAGTAATAGAATTTGAGTATCAGACTGCAGCTTCTTCAGATACTTCCAAAAACAGAGTTTTCTTGATTCATCCCTTTAGATAATTTAATAATCATATATCAGTTACAAAGGTAAATAAATGCAAATATTTTATAACAATATGTACCTTCTACCTGCTTCATAATATAGTTTAACTCCAAACATTTTACGGGTACTTAATTCTTCCATTGTATTTAAAAAACTTTTTTCCCATGTCATTCCTTGTACTGTAGCCTAAAAACAATAAAATTAACAACAAATTATTAAAAAAAACAAATAAATAAATTATTTTTTAAGATCGATTAAAAATTTTACTGGTAAATGCCGCTTGATTGTCAGCAGGCTAATAATCTAGTCTATTAATTATGTGGCAGAAAGAAAGAAATATAAAGAAAAAAAGGAATTTTTTTATAGAATTTTAAACAAAAGACTAAAATGACAATGAAAGAAATTTCAAACTGAGAAGTTGGATTTCATAAAATCCGACCCTTACAGAATAAAAAAATAGGATTTTCAATCAGTATCAGTGTCTTTGATTCTACTTTTGAAATTTAGTTGCTCTGAGTTTTACATAAAACTAATTAAGGGATATAATTTAACAATCTTTTTCAGACACATTATGCCAGTTAGGTTAAATTACAAACATTTTGCTGCTTGTAACATTTTCAAAAATTACTGCATATAATAGTTTCTCAGCATACTGCTACTATTAGGTACTACACAACAATTCTAGTATTAATTGTCTTTAACTGAGATTCTATATTTCAAGTCAACAAATAGTGCAATTATTATTTTAGGTTATAATGGATGTTTTATTTTTTACAGGTAACTTAGTAGGTAGAAGTTATTTATGATGTACCCCAGATCAATTTTTTTCCTATTTTCAGATTTCTTTTAGTAATAAGTTTGGGTCTTTGAATGTCATGCGATTCTTCCACCAGTTAAACCTTTACTTCAGTAAATTTAAGGTTTTTCATAATATCTATTGTAAAATATCCAGTAAAAATATCAAACCATTATTATTTTTATTCACACTTTTTAAAAATTTATAGAAAAAATTTATTAGTTATACAATTAACAATTTGAACGTCTTCTTTTGTGCCTTCTTTTTCTGTTATACGTTGGTAGTCATTCTGGCAATTAGAGCTTTGTTAAATGTGGCTCTAAACAACTCTAAAGATGTACAACACAACCACTCCCAAATTTCTTAAATATAACATTCTTCTCTTCCTTGTACTTTTTTTTACAATTAAAGTTTCTCAAATTATTATTGTAAACATATTATGTTTTTCCCTGCTAAAACTAGCCCAGTAGTTGAATTTATGGAATAGTTGATAATTAATTCATAATATATACGGAAAATATTCATGAAATTACTCTGAACACAGTGGCGTTCCACTACGCTTAAAAACAGGAAAATCCACGATTGCATGAACAAACTTTTAACAGGAGAACAACTGGCTGATATACAATTACTGAGATGCCTCCAAGCCTCATAAATTATTAAACTGATGATATTTTTTTTTTGTGAGATGCGACCAGTGACTCCAAGAAGAAGATGTTTTTGTGAGGTGTAGTCCAAGAAGCCACAAATGACTGAGCAAGTGAGAGCTTACACTGAGGATTCATTAGAGGATTTGGACAGTGATAAAGGTCTATATCTCACAGTATGTAAAAGCGTTTCAGCTAAACTTGAATGATGCATTTATGAAGATTGAAAACACTTTGAACATAAAATAAATAATACAAAATCACAATAAATAAGATTAATATATTATTTTAAATTCAAGCATCAAGTTATTTTCATGCCATTCTGCATATAAAAGTGTAGATAGTAAACAAAGTTTATTTACGGTGCAGGCTATAAAACAAGCTGTGATTTACACACTTTTTTTTGTATTACCACAGTTTTTATCAGCCTGAAACTGGATGCTTAGGTATTTTAGTTTTTATGATGTTGGGTGTTTTCAATCAATAACGAGTCACCATTACTTAAATGGCCTGAATTTGTAATTGTGCTAACAGTGATCTTTAAATTCTTAGACCAACATCCCAACAACTGATAATTTTCACTCAGTGATGTAAAATAATTTTATGTAATTTTTTTTTAACTGAACAGTCAAATTGTCAAAAATTCTGAAAACTCATAAAATTCAAATAAACTACCCTTAAATAATATAGCTTTTTATTCCTGAAAGGAGTAGACTGTATTACTGTTCTGTATTATCAATCAGGTGTAAGTTTGAGCATGATGTTTTTATCATTTCTGGTAAAGAACGTTTATAAATCCATATAGAATATAACACTGCTGGTAAAAATGACTTTTAAGATAAAAACAAGAATCATCTCAACTTAAAAGATTACATGAACTTTTTAAATATAATTTCAACATTATACAACTGTGATAATTTTGAATCACAAATATCAATTTCTTCTTACCCAATCATTAGTTCCACCATTATTTCCAACTTCATCCATATTAACAGCAGAAAAATTAACATGGACCATCCACAATGATAAGAGAGCTTTACCTTTTACAATAGAACCTGATTCATCTCTTTCTGCACCTCCAATTAAACTTTTATACTCCATTGGAAGGCCATAAACTGGACTAAAAAATTCAAAGAAAATATTATGATAAATACAGAACTGACTTCTGAATGGTTTCATAAATAATTATCTATCTATAAGACAACAAAAACTAAATAAATAAGAAAAACTGTTACCTATGACAGGATAATCTTTTACTAATGATTAAAAACCAGTTTCATAAATCAGTTCCTGAGGATCACCAAAGTTGACAATGTTGTGTTTAATTTCACTACATGCTGTTAATATTTATTAGTGGCTAATAACAAACCAGTTGATGCCAGTAAAAAAAATATATTTAAAAAAAAAGAAAGTGTTTTGATAAATGGATTTAACTGCAAAAAAATCTTACAAAGATATTTTACAGTTTTGCTAGATATATCATTTCCCCATGCACTAGCAAGCATAACATTACAAGAAAGTTTTAACATACTAACCTTACTGATACAAACTTTTTTATTTTTTTAGTTTCTGTAATAACTGAAAAACATTCAGATTCTAATCAGATTCTTAACTCTGGTAAAGAGGAATTATATTTTTTATGTAAATTAATAACAAGTTTTAGCGATTTTACTACTTTACAATCTGGTAATCTTTGTGCAATTTGAGGTCATCTCTTTCAAATTAGTTCATTTTTCTCACACAGTCAGTCTTATCAACTTCTATTGGCCTTAAAATTAATAATATTTTTATTTTTCTAACCACAGTTTACATGGTACATAATAATCAAAATATCAAACCCATACTGAAATTAATTTAAAATAAATTTAACAATTTTCCTTTTTTAATTTTACTGTATTTTGCGTTTAATCTTTTGAAGGGTTTTTGATAATCAGTAATGTCATAATAAAATTTTGCTTTTATTCCCAATCTTCAATACAAAGTTTTTTATACTGACATTTTCACCGATTAAAAATTTCTAACTTCTACCACTTTAATTATAGTTTTTACTATCAATAAATAACAAAATCATAAACCCTAAGTAATATTACTTATAGAAATATAACAAAATAAATGAATATTTTAAGTAAAAAGACTTGTTCAAATAACTGCTAGGTTCTGGATAATAAATTCCCATAGTTTTATGATGATTATTTGAAGAAAAGATTAAGGATTGGAGAAAGCCTAATGCCGGTGTAGCATAACAGGTATCTTACACGAACATAAACTTACATTCAGAAATTTTGAGAAATCTAAAATAATAACACAGTAAAACCTGATTAAAAACCCATTAAAAAGTGATGTAACCAATAATAATATCTTCAGTCACACACTGAAAGTACACTTTTCAATACAACACTCATATTTCAGATTGAAATTCTTAAAACTCATTAATACAGGAATGTCATTAGGAAATAGTAATTAAAATACAGCATTAAATAATGGTTTTCAAACAAATTAAATTTTATAAAGCACTTTTCACATACTAAGTTGTTTTAAATCATTCCAATAATAGACAAGTAACCAGACATGCTACACAACATTTATTAAACATTTCTAATCGTTTAATTATCCTAACTGATGACGAAAATATTAGAAGTTTTTTTAATTACATTAAAAAAAGATTAATGAAGAATTTTAAAATTCAACGTACTTTGTAATTATATTAAAAAACCGGTAAATAAAATTTTCATAATAAGCATTTTTTTTTTTTTTTTTTTTTTTTTTTTTATTAATCATAGCCATTTTATTGCTTTTAATATCATCTAACACATATAATAGTATAGTATAATAGTAGTCACATAATAGCATATATATACCTTCAAAACTGACAAATAGAGAAAAATAAATTTGTTAGATGTTGACATAGAAATTAGTAAAAGTAATAAAATTATAGCATCTGTATAAAGGAAACCAACAACTAACAAAATAATTATTAACAGAAGTTCGAATCATCCTTGCGCACACAAACTTAATACATTTACAAACATGTTAAGTAAAGCAATACATTACACACATAGTAATAAAGAAAAACTAGATTTAGAAAAAGATATTATAAAATCTATTGCAGTAAAAAATGGATATAACACAACATTAACTGATAATATTTATAAAAAATAGAAATTAAAATCTAAAAATGAAACAACATTGATACCCATAAATAATAAAAGTGTTGATGAAAATATTTATATAAAATATTCCTAGACTAACATTATTAACATTATTGAACATTTACAATGATAAAAAGTATAAAATAGTTTATAGACCATACAATCATACAATAAAACATTTAAAAATGCATAATGATAATGATCCTAATAATTTGTGTGGTATCTATAAAATAACATGCAATGATTATAAAAAAAATTTATATTGGGAAAACCAGTAGATCATTTAGGGCAAGGTTTGCAGAATATTTTAGATATAAAAGCAACAAGTTAGAGTTCTCCAACCCTGCAGACCATTTAATAATCAATAAACATTTCATCATCGATTCAGGTACAAATTTAAATACAATAGAAATTGTAAAAGGGTGTGATAATAATAAAAAATTTAATATTTTGGAAAAATATTATACATACAAGTATAGACAAGATTTTAATTTGATTAATGTACAAACAGAATTTGATAATTATTTTATCTAAACCGCCTTAGATAGCAGCACATTTATACAATTTAAATAAATTCAAATAACTTTAGTATAGTACTGTATGGGTGGCTAGCCACATAATAAAAAAACTTTTAATTTTATATTTTTTTAATATTTATAACTACATATTTTAATTTGTTACAATTTTAATGGTTTGAATTTAATGTGTGATTTGGAAGAAAAAGTTTAACTGAAGATGAGGGAAAACCTCGAAAGCACTATTAGAAAAAATAATAAGCTTAAGGTAAGAAGCATTATCCAATTCTGCACTCTTGGTGGTAAACGGTTTTTATACTTTTGTCTTTGATATATACTATTATATAAAGAGAAGTGTTTTTGTTTGTTTGGGATAAATAAAAAACTACTTGATCAATTGCAAACAAATTTTTATCCATGTTTCTTGGCATAACTGAAAAGGATTTTAGATATATTTCATTTCGAAAAATCTTGAAAAATATAGTAATGGAGATTTGCTGGTTAAAGAACAAACCTTAATGAATTGAATTAATGAACTGTGAGTTTCCATTACTGTGTGAGCTGGGTTTGAACTGAATGATTCCCATCAAATGAATGAATAATATTACAAAACTAACAGAATTAAATTTATGTTAAATAAAATATTAAATTAAAAAAATTTCTGTTCAATAGTGGGTTTCCAATTGGGACTGCATGTGTGGCTAGAGTGGTGAGGTATGCGAGTACCTCGTGCAAGACTGGACCAATCATCACCATCAACTGTAACAAATGGAGTGCCCCTGAGCTGCTGTTTAGGGAGGTGCAATGGGGTGCTCATATAATATATCTGCAAACAATCATCCAATTTTCAAAATTCAAACAGTATTTGTTAAGTTGAAGGCTAACTTTTGCATGCATCACATACACTCTAACAGAGTGATCTAACAGATCACGGTTATTAAAAAAATGTGTATATATATAAAGTTTGTCTGTTTGTTTGTTATCACATCATGCGAGAATGAACTGTCCGATTACTTTCAAATTTGCAGGATACATTCATGTTACCCCAAGAAAGGTTTTAAGCATCAACCAAGACCCTAGCTCCCTTGCAGGTTAAGAAATTAAAAATATACATTATTTCTTCACCACCAAAGGAGGATGAAGTTGTGAATTAAAGTTATTCAATAAGGAAAAAATAGATTAAATCCTTTTACTTAGTTATATTTTTGCCACCATGGCAAAGAAATAAGTTATGAATTTTTCAACAAAGATGTGTGTACTTTAGTTACTGTAGTTACTATTATTCTATCTTTTGTAATTTAGTTCCTTTTTTATGTTTCTACAATGCCTGAATACTATAATTATTATTTATTAGTGTTATTCTCAGAAACATGAGGATAACATACAGTATGGGGGTCCAGAGCACCGTTTCCCCTGGCAAATTGGGAATGGTGTGTGAAGTGAGCTCTGCAGCCATGGGATAGGCCTCATGTCCCTGGGAGGCCCTGAGTTGGCTCTGGGATTCACCTGGGCTGACCTGAATCCCAAGGGTCCAAGTTCTAGCTAGACAGGCCAGCTAGTATATATATGTATGTGTGTGTGTGTATATATATATATATATATATATATATATATGTTTGTGTGTGTGTGTGTGTGTGTGTGTGTGAATAGAAATATATATTATTTAATATTCATTGCAAAAACAAGTTTCAGAATACCACATTATATTTTCAAAGCAAATCTTTTCTAGAATATGTTTTAGCAACTTACACAAATAGTGAAACAAGAAGAGGTTGCATAAATTGGGACTATCTTAAAGATGAAGTACAGGTAGTTCAGACATTAAAATTGTCCACTAATAAAAAGCAGACACTATCATAGATTTAAAAATTGTAATGCTATTTATTAGTCAGTGTAACATACAAAAGAGACTACTCTACTTCTTCAGATAAGTTTAACAGATTTACATGCTTAAAATATTTTTAAGAGAATTTTTTTTAAAAATAATAAAAGATTACCGCATGATCTCTCAGTCATGTTAGATTAAATTTAATTGCTTGGCTATCAGATTAATCTAATACCGGTGTAATATATTTCTTGATTAGAAATTATCTATATTCATATTTATAAAACAAATTTTAGTAAATGTTGAATTATTAAAATAACTATTCAACTTCCATGAGCCAATACTAATTCCAAAATTTTAATTGTTCATTAATATTATCAGTGTTTTTATATTACCCATAATTTCACAAGTGTAAGAAATTTGAATTTTTATTATTATTATTAATTTTTAATAATGTAAAAGTCAGTTGTTTTTGAAAAGGTGCAATTATTTGTTTGTTTTTTAAATAAGATCTCTACAGTTTGACTTTAGTTTATCATATCTGTAAGTATTTTATTTTGTATTGTCTATATGTCATACGTAAGTAGAACATTTCACCACATTTAATTTTATGTACACTTCGGTTTATTATAAATCTTACTATTGTCAGATTTGTTTTAATAAATAATTTTATTTGTTCATTTATTTAATGTTTTATAGAAAATAACTGTTTCTTGAATATTTTAGTAGCATTTATTAGTTACAGACGTGTAATATTTATTATATAATCTTTATAGAGTTGTAAATTATGCATTCAATTTTCATGTTTAAATATATTTTTACTTATTATTTTATTTATACTGTTCTTAAACATTTACAAATTACTATGTATTTTATTAGATTAATTTCTTTAGTAAATTCACTGTTATAAACTGAGTAATTTAGAGCTCTAATGGTCATACTGTTGTTATCAGTTGCTATTTTTCAATAGTAAAAATGTATTGATTTCTTGTTCATCACTATAATTAGAATTAATGATCTTTTATGAAGTATTAATTTTTATTTGTTTCTACTTTTTTGTAGTGGCACTATTCTGTTATTTCTATCTGTTTTCTATATGCACATCCTACTTTTATAAAGGTACTAATATTATTTAATTACCATATTACTGATATTACCTTACATCTGTCGTATTTAGTGCCTCAATAATATCGGCTTTGGTAAGCTTCTTTATTCTATCTCTGTCATAATTCCAAAATTCTAAAATACTCCTTTCAAAACACGCAGTTGGAAAACTTTCCACTATTTTGCAGAACATACCAGTACTTAGATGAACAGTTGGATCAAATTCTGAAGATGGAACATCGAATGCTCCAAATAAACCACCTTCACCTCCAAATAAATCATTAATACCACGACGTAATCTTGTATTTACATCCACGACAGGAATCCTTTACAACAGAGAAATAATAAAATTATAATTTTAAATAAAGTTTGAATTATTAGTTTTATACGATGATGAAAATTTAACCCGCAAATAATTATCATTAGTTATTATAGAAATTACTATTTCTATACAACATAAAATTGTTGTATAGAAATAACTATTTTTCAATATATAACTCTTTATTAACTGTAATATAGTGATCTGGAAGCATCTTATATTAAATTTAAAAAAGGTTACTCATAAAATCAACACTAAACAGCTTCAAATATTTTAAATGCTTTTTCATTTATCCCAAGAGAACGCAAACAGAATAAATTGAAAGTATTAGCCGTAACAAAATTTTCAGTTTACTAATACTATTTATAATTAATTTATCACCGATACAATGAGAGAATATATAAGTGTTGAAAGAAGCAGATAAGATCACAAACATTCAACAAAGAGTGAGTAGGTACTCTCACCCTTTGAATATAAAAAAGTCAGTTTCCACTCCGTTTTACCTGGAATCCTAGATACGCTTAAAAATTTCTCAAGTCTCAAATTATTTGCAGGTAATCTAAATAATTAACAACATTTCTAAGCAGGCACTGCCTAATACAAATACAGATGAGGTACAAGATTTAAAACCAGTTAAATGCATAACACTATTCTCCAGAATTACCGTATTTATTCGAGTACCCCCCGCACTTTTTTTCTTGGAATTGGAGAGAGAAAATAAGAGTGCGGGGCTTACTTGAAACATAGCCTTTGGTCAGGATAATCTATGTAAAGTAAACGTTTTCTTAGAAGTACCTAAATTCAATCACATAAATATAGTTACATTAGGCTTTCGTTTATCAATACCAGATGCCGCTTACACAGAATCCATCCTTAATTATTAACATCCTGTTCATATTATCGATAGAAACGAAGTTACGGTATTTTTATAAAACTGATTCATTCTGTATAGGCTGCATCCGGTTCTAATGACACAACAGTATCAGTTACCCATCGTCGTCTTGTCTATTCACCATGGTCATTGTACTGTTTGTATATGTGGACGGTTATGTGCATTTTATCTGTTTAGTTTATCTTGTAAAGTTTAATACGGTGATTTAATTTATTTACAGTATTAAAATGAGTACAAAAGGACAGTGTCTACGATCTTTTACAGTAAATGAAAAACTGTGACTTATAGAAGACGCTGAAAAATTGGAAATCGGGCGGCAGGAAGAAAATTTGACGTACATGAAAGCTGCATTCGAGACTGGCGTAAGAAGAAACAACTTCTGGTGAAAGTCACTGGTAATAAAGGCCTTTTCGTGGCTTAAAACCAAAATACTCAGACATAGAAAAAAAATTGTACGACTTTGTTATGGAAAAAAGGAAATGCGGTTATGCTGTCATGACAGAAATGTGTCAATTATATGCTCGTGAAATCGCTAAATCATTGAAAAAAGTTGATTTTAAAGCAAGCCGTGGATGGATAACACGATTTTTTTCACGAAATGATTTGTCAACAAGACGAAAGACGACTGAACGTCTGAAAGTCATTCTGAACGAATTCCAAACGCTTATGAACAAAAAATCTTACACTTTCACAAATACATAATAAATCTTAGAAAAGATAAAGGCTATTTGCCATCTCAAATAGGAAACGCTGATCAAACCCCCGTATATTTTGAAATGCCATTTGACAAAACCGTAAACAAAAAAGGTAAAAATGTGTTACGATTCGCACTGGTGGTAATGAAAAACAAAGGTGTAGTGTTATGCTTTGCATTACTTCTGATGGATCAAAATTACCTCCGTATACTGTCTTTAAAAGAAAAACTCTTCCTACCGTACAGGTAAATGGAGTTATTATCAGAGCACGGGAATCAGGTTGGATGGACGAAACCTTAATTTTAGATCGGATCAGGTGTGTATGGCAAAAGCGGTCAGGAGATTTACTTAATAAAAAAAATACCGGTATGCTAGTAATGGATAGTTATCGGGGACATAGGATTGATAAAGTGAAAGACATTTTAAAAAAGGGTATGACAAACCAAGTAATATTCCAGGCGGATCGACATCTCTATTGCAACCACTAGATGTTTGCATTAAAACAACTGTACAGTAAATGGATGGCTGATGAAAATTTGTTTCTCACGCCTACAAGAAGAATCAAATGCCCAGATTTTAATCGGATTTGTGTTTGGATAAAAGATGCTTGGGAAGGTATTTCCACGGAATTAGTAACGAAAAGTTTAAAAAAATGCGGAATATCTAATGAACTTGATGGTAGTGAAGACGATCACGTTTGACAGAGCGACGTGGAGATTACCGGCAACTCTTCTACAAACATTGACAGTGATTAATTAAAAATAAAATCCCATATTAAGAAGTGTATTGAAATGATCCTTTTCAACATGATACTTTCTTTTCGTTTTACTGGCCTACTGATTCTGAACTAAACTAGTTCTTAGGGTAATTAATTATTAATGTAATATTAATATTGTAATTTAAATGAGCAAATAAAATGCTTTACTTTCTGAATATTTTCGTATTTTTTTATCATATCTGTTACATTTAAAAAGACCGGTATATACTCGATTTTTTTTTAGATTTTCGGTCCGGAAAATCGACGTGCGGGGCTTATTTGAGGGCGGGGGGTACTCGAATAAATACGGTAATCTGTCTGAGCAGTTTACAAAATTAAGCTGTATACATCCACACACCACAAAAAATTTTGAAGGTGAGGGTTTACCTTAAGATTTTTTATTAATGGCTCTTTTATACCTGAAAAAAAAACAATTTTTTGCAACATATATTTGTCCTTGTCTGTACATTACTGATCAGTAATAACTTCCTCTATCCTCGGAAAGATAACTAATTTTCCAGGAGACTATGGAAAGAACAGATAATCACAGCCGAACAGGCCCTGAGGTATTACTTTGGGTAGAGGTTCCTTGCCTCATTTCTGTGGATGAATTGTCCCTTTATCCCCAACCATCTCTTCTTTTATCCAATCCTTCCCTCACCAGTAGTTTTGTGTAGGGTTTTGGATGTTACACATTGGATACCCAACAGGACACATAGGGCTGGCACTGCCTACATCTGGGGACTCTGTTTCCTAATGAAAAAAAATAGTTGGGCTTTTTTCTTACAAAAATTCAAATCTGAAGCTGAGGGGCTTATTGGCCTACTAATCCTTTGTAAAACAATAAATAAAGTTTAAAATTATACGTATGATTTTTTTTTTAAATACTTTTTTTCAGAGTGCACTGGGAAAATTTTAACGGTAACTTTTGTGACTATAATCTCAAAATTATGTTCTTAATTGTACCACAAAAAAAAAAAATTAAATCACAGACAGAAATTAAGGTACAAAGCTGAAACTATTGCATTTATAGACATGTTAGTGCTTTACCTAGTTTAACTAAACCCAAATTTTTATAAAATTTGAAAGTTTAGCAAAACTTCATGAATGTAATAATTTAATTTGGAATTAGTAATATTTTTAAATTTGGAAAATTTTATAATGCGATGAATATTTTAAAGTAAAAATCTTTACAGTACTTTTTTAGAGGAAAAAACAAAGCATTAAAAAAATATTCAAGGATTCATTAACAAACCAAGTAATATCGTCTAAATGAATAAGCATGATACTTCAAGATCACAAGACATTAAGTAAATATCATTAAGACATAGCTTACATATATTGCTCAAATTTTATGAGCAACATTTTATAACTTTTAATAGTAGGCTAAACAATTGTTAATAGGCATATAATTGAGCGATTCCTACTAACTAACCTAAACTATAGTTTAGTGGTGAGCATGATTGTACTTCTTTAGAATAATGCCATAAAAAGGCGCAGGTTGAAACTTAGGGGGCTTTTATTTTTTAATATAAATGTACGCTGTTACTTTTATTATTATAATTACTATAACATGTTAAAAGATTCTTTTTTACTTTATATTATTATACACTTCTTGATAAAACAAATTCCTGAGCTGAAAATTGTATCATACAAATATTAGATAATGCATTGTTTTTAGTCAAAACTTTCAATTCCAGTTCTCTTGAAAATGGTATTATATACAAAAAGTAATAAGAATAAAATTTACCCCTACACAAAAAAAAAATAGTTTTTACCACCATTAGGGCAGAACCCCACAAATTTTCCCACACATGGCAATATGCAAAATTACATCATCGGATACCGGTGTTCTTTGGTGGTTGGGTTTCAATTAACCACACATCTCAGAAATGGTCGATCTGAGACTGTACAAAACTACACTTCACTTACACTCATACATATCATCCTCATTCATCCTCCAAAGTAATACCTGACGGTGATTCCTGAAGGACAAACAGAAAAAAATCCCTAAAACAGATTTTCCAATAAAATGAAATTTTTGTTCATTACATAAATTAACATAAAAAGTAATAATAATAATAAAAAAGAACAATTTTTAAATGAAAGAAAAAAGTAATAAGAAAACTGACCTAAAACAAACATCACTGATAGTAATGTTGTTAAGTTCACTTCTAACAACTTTCTGTCGAATATCCAGCAGCTAAAAAAAAAGATAATAATAATAGTAAATACATCGCACAAAAAAAACATTTATAATAGACTAAACATTGAAATATTAATAACAAAAACATCTAAGTTTTTTTCATTACATCAATGGAATTAATAACTATGATGAAAAAAAATGTTAAGAATAGACTTGTGTGAATTTAACACAATAAAAATCTGTGAAATTATTCAAGAAGTAAGGATATTACACACACACACACATATATAAAAAAGTCTCAAGTTACAGCATTTCACTGTGCTGAAATTCTTCGTTTCTTTTATGTTGGATGAGGGTATCCATCATGAAAAAAGTACAAACAAATTTTCATGCGACTAACAATGCAAGCAGATATATCTATATGAATGATATTGTAACAAGACCGGTAGAGCGTGGCTGAATAACGGATTCCTACCAATTATTATGAAAGTAATAGAAAATATAATAATTTGAGGAATCCAGAAAGGGACAAAAGGGTTCCCTTTTTGTAAGGTAACAGGTCCGTTTAGCAATCGTCTTTTGTTATACTGCCCGCTGACATACAATGAACAAATATTACTACCGTAGAAAAGTCACCGGACCAAGTCTGGAATGCAGTGGGAACAAAAGCCTCTGTCGATTGTTCTCACGCTTCGAGTTGGGTCCGGTCCAGCAGGTAAAGAAGACAGGAGTATAAATATCTCAGGGAATCCATTTATGAGTCACTTGTGCGAAGTCCAGAGAGACGTTACAACGTCAGTTCTGCAAGAAGAGGCTGCGAGATGGTAGTTGTGTGAGTTCGGCGGAGTTCTGCGAACCAGTTCAACGAGGAGAGTTGTGCGAGGTGTGAGTCTGCGAGACGTCAGTCAGCGAGAGCATTCTGCGGAGAGGACAGTGAAGGAGTTAATTTCCAGTGTAAATTAAGTTAAGTTAATTAATAGGCAACAGAGAAGAGCCAATTTGCAACTACTGCAACGAGATAGATGATGCTGAGCACACCTTTTTTGAGTGCAATAAGTGGGACACACTTAGACATAGTAAGGCACTCACAGGTATAACTCCAGAGACAACAATAGACTACATGCTAAGAAGCGAGTCAAACTGGAATAATTTTGCTAGTTTTGTTAGACAAGTTGTTCTACAGAAATACTTCGATGGGAGAAGACAAGGTGTTGGCTAGAATAGGACTGGGTGGACAGCCTTGCTGGTAAGGTCCAGCATGCTGCGGTGTGTTGGCACTGATGAGCCACCAAGGACTCCACGGGTAACAGTCAGGCAACAGCACACTGAATACTGAAGGGACCCGGTACCGCGTCGCGGCGAACTGGGTCTGGCGTGGTGTAATAATGTGGTGTATTAGTATTGCCCTTTTGGGTCCCCAAGGGGGCAATATTGATAAAGAACTCTCAAAAAGAGCTAACCGGTAGGCCGACCTGCCTTGCCGGTATATAGCCGGTAGGTGGGGAGGCCTATTTGAGTTTAAAGACACTCCCCTGGGCGGCGTAATACCAATAAGTCTGTCCGGCCCAGGGGAGCTGAGAGAAAAAAAAAAAAAAAAGTGTAAATTAAGTTCGATACGATTAAGGTGACGCCACGAGTAATTCCAGTAAACAAGAAATACTATCGGTGAGTTGCCGTAAAACTATAAGTGAAAGAAACAATGTACTAAATTTCACTCATAAGCTGTTAGGGTAGTTTTATTTGTGGACAGCAAAGGTATTTGTCAGTGAAAGAACTTTATACTTGTCTTATCTAATGTACTATTATTTGTTAATGCAAGACTAGTAGTTAAAAGGGTTAAGACTAGCGGGTATGATACATCTTTTGTTAACGGGTCTGAATTCTGGTTTTCTATTTATCTACCTGGAATAAATCCTATTTTAAATTCTGTTTCGTATAAAATCTTTATTTCTTATTATCACTGAAATTTATGATTATTTGTTTGTTACAGACATGTAACATGTTTAATCATATTATCTAATGGATTTTGTAATGCCATAATTATTCTAATTATTAATGTGAGATTTTTTTTGTCTATTATTATTACTATTGACATTTATGACTATTTGATGTGTAACATTATGATGTTTACTGTTTTGATTATGTTTTGTATTAATTCTTTGATTATTGTCGCTTATTATTATTTATCAATACTGATTGGTCTTGTTTTAATAATGTTTGTAAACCATTAAACTGTAATTATATAAACATTCTAAATTGTCAATCTCTCAATATCCTATTCGAGCCGCGAACACGCGACAATGCAGTTTAATAAAAAATAAGCTTTATACAGTTTGGACTGTCTGGTCCTTTAGACTGACATGCGTGAGTCTGCTCTTTGACTGTGGCTTGGTCCTACATCAGATATGTCCAACCCACAGCCCAGTTGTTCCTTTTGTGTGACCCTTATAGATTTCACATAGATACTTTTTTATGCATTAAAAAAATCTAACAAAAATTATAATACATTTTATACAAGTAATTGAACATCTATGTATACTGGCTATGGCTGCTTAACAGGTTAATACAGTTTTCACAGCTATTTTTTGTTTTAAACTATTTACAACATTCACAGAAGGCTCTAAGAGTCTTAAGTTTTTTTTAAATTATGACGCTAAAGATACACACACCCTAAAAGATTTTTATTTTAAAAATAATATGATTTAAAAATAAAATACATATGTTTTAAATTTAAAAAAAATATGTTAGAAACAAAATATAAATAAATTTAGTTAAATTTGGGGAATTTGATATAAAAAAACATTAAAAAATAAAACTTTTTGATTTTTTGAAAAATATTGTTTTATTACACTGAAAACTGTATAAATAAGATTATAAGTAAGTTAAATAACTTACTTATAACCCTTTATACCTCTTATCTACAGGGCACGTGACTCGCTTCATATTCCTAGTATTTAATTGGCCCGGTAACGATTTTGGGTTGGACATAGTCGTCCTAGATCAAATTTACCCTTGACCTATCATAGAGCTAATATTTTTATAGTGGATTGTTATGAAAGCCAGTCACGGTCAAATTTCAGATTCTTATTTAAAATAACCTCATGTGAGAAAAATGTGAAGTCAATGTTACTTTTAATGGATGAAATATCTTGCTGTGCAATCGGTATTGGTTATTGATTTTTATGTTATGAGTGCAAAACCGGTCAGTTGGACCATAGTAGAAATTTTTGTCTGTCACAGTCATATTCTTACTGACAGTCTAACCTAGGTTAAGACTTATAAAAAAACTATGTAATTAAGCAGTATGGTTAAGCAGCAACTAACTGAGCCAACAATATAGGCTAATATCACAGGTTTATATTAGATCACCATGTCGCAAAGTATCTGTATAAGTTATTACTTAATTTGGGATTGAGGCCTCTTCACAAAGGACAGAAGCTTCAGTTAATAATCTAGCGATGATAGTTTAACAATAATCCCATTGAGCAACTTCATACAGTCCAACTTATAGTCTGAATACTTTTCCAATAGTAACAAAAGATCAGCTTTCTCCCTGATATTGAAACTCCAGGGTATAATTTTTGGCTTCCTAAGCAGTACAGCATTCATACATGAAATGGTGATTTGACTGGATTATCACTTAGCAGGTGTATGAATCATGAATTTCTAGGGAAAATTTCTTTAAATATAGGGTAAAATTGTCACGTCTGGTTATAGCCTAAGCTACCATTTCCCTTTATAAATATTAGTCATACTATTATCTTAATTATGGTATGATTTCTAATATGGACTGTTTCTTAGATAAGACAGTAGTCATTCTGCTATGCTTCTAAAGTGATGGTTGAAACATTTTCTTTTGGACAGCGTAGAACGATTCAATAGAAATTATAGCACCGGCACCAGCCATAACAAATATATCATTTGGAGATCAAAGTCCAATACGGGGAGCTGCACCAAGAAGTAATGTAACTGACACTAGCCAGTGATATCACTAGTACCACGGCATCAGTCAGGAGTATTGTTGATGTCAATTCTTTCCTCAGCCAGTACTTCTCTGAACAGGAGCCCCATACCAAACACCTTCCTTACCCTTCCCAATCTCTTTGTAGTGCATTACACATTTACTATCAATTCAGCAGAGGAAGAACCCTTCCCAATATTGCAGTAGCTCTATAGGAGTGTGTTTTAATACACAGGTGCATAAAATTATTGCATACAATAATATTACCTCACTTCAGATCCAACCTATACACCAGTACTACAGGGTAGGACATTATGCACTTTTACAAATGCAAAAATTTATGGAATCATTCTGACATTTCCTATCAATAGGCTTTGTTAGATAACATATTCTCTTCAATTTATGCATTACCTGTAAAACCTGTGTGCATTATTAGTATCAACCTCTTTAATGAAGCTCTGTTGACCTGAATTTTGGGAGATGTTTATAACAATATGTTTTTTGATTGACTACTCAAGAAGCAACTTGTAAAATATTTACAATAGGCTGACTGATTTTTAACTGCTACCTTATCCTAATCCCTTCCTTCATCACTTGGCTGGTAAACAGTACTCACCAAGGGTCTCCTGGAACAATCTGACAAGCAGTGAAAGTCTAAACTGGTCGCTCACTAGTGGCCTCCTGATCATAACTTTTATCTCCATCCAGTACAGTTTATGCACTACTGGAAAGCAATCCATTGCATGCTTCTCTGTCACATAAGGAAGTAAAGCCTTACGATACGCTAGAGCAGTTTTGCTCACGGGAGGAGCAGGAATTATAATATCTATTTTCTTGATACATCTTTGTGGGCATACTTGTTTACCATACCAACCAGGATTGAACACTGAGCAGAAATGATTTTATTTCTGACTTGTAAAACATGTGAATCACACACCACAGCCCTTCTAAATTTCTGTAAGCAACAGTTTAAGATTAAACTGTTAAATACAGTAGCACATGACACAATAACAAGATAGTAACAAGCATTGTTATCAGCTCTAATGTCTTGTCCAATAAATCATTTTGATTCAGAATTCATCATCACATACTATAAACAAAACATGTTATTTGTAATACAAAATATAAGCCATTGCACAGAGAACACTGAAAAAAATATTAACCAACTGAAACATGCATTGGAAAGATCAACCTCTCTAAATTAACACAACTGACTAGTAAACCTTTCCATTAGATTGATGGAATGTCTTTTGGATTGATGGAAAATATTACCTTTAAAAGTACGCTTGGTTGTAAAACATCGTCTGCAGTTAACAATACGTACTGTACTCTATAACCTTCTCCAAATTCACTCATAAGCCACTCAGTGTTATGCGCAAAATCTGAATCTGGAGGTATCCATAATTTCAATGGATGCTTCTCTTGATGAAATCGAAATAAACCAAGACAAAATAATACTGTAAGTAAAATTGAACCGATAATAAATTTCCACGGATGATTTCCAACAGCACAGCCATAACTACACAAAAAAAAACAAAAAATATAACAATATATCATTTTAATGATACATTGAATACTGAATATTTAACAGAAAACAAGGTGCAGGAGATTAAACAAAAAAATTATTTTATTTATCATACAAACCCCACTGAAATCATACAGAATTTCCTGTAGCCTATTTTCTTAACATAAACACAAAGATATAAACGTAATTAATTTTTTACTTTCCTGGCACCATAGCTCTAGAGCTATGCTGCAAAAAGGAAAGTATGGTAATCAGTCAAAAAATAGGGTATGGGTTTTTCTTGACAATTTATGACCCAGGAACCCTAAAAACCATAAAAAGTGAAAAAATGGGAGGTAATACTTGTACATATGTTGATGTGTTTGAAGCTTGTTAACGTTTCACTGGATAAAACAATTTTGATGAAATCTTGTAAAGAGACTCGTGCGTATGGGGCAAATTGTTGGTAAAATTTTAGGGTCAGTATCTTCAGGTGGTAAGGTAAATAGTTTTTTGGTGTCCATTTTCTCAAAATTTTGCAAACATAACCCCACTTTATATTAAGCTCAGAACATGTATGCATGCTTATGTTACCATTTTTTTTTTAAATGTTGTCCCAAAATCCCCGTCCCAAAAATCGAAAAAGCTATCTTTTTATTTAATGCATATTTTTTAAACAGATCTTTTTTGTCTTCCTAGGCATAGTAGTAGTGCAAGTGACCCAAAAATATACTTTGGAGGCAATATTGGGAGTAGGGGAGCTGATCAAAGTTTAAAAATCACTTTTTGAATTTTTTAAATCTTTTCGGTTTATTTAAACTTTTAATAATAATATTACAATAAAATTTTATTATATTCACCCCCACCCCAGAAATCTTAGATAACTTTTTATTGGTTGTATATTTTTCAGTGGATTTTTTTAAAATATCTTCCATTTAATATAGTAAACAGAGAAAAATAAAAAACAAATTTTGGAGTGAAAGAGCAAAGAAAATTAAAAAATGCTGATTTTTAAAAACTTTTTAAGCTTTTTTGGTTTATTTAGACATATAATGATAATTTTACAATAAAACTTCATCATAAATTACCCACCAAAAAGATATCTTAGGTAACTTTTTTCACGTATCATTACTTCTCCGCTATATAAGAGTAAATAACAAATTCCATGCAAGTATTACAACTTTGTTGTCAGCTTTTTTTTTAATCTGAATAAATAGGTAGAAAACAAAAAGTAAAACTATTAGATTTAAAGCAGAAAGTTGAAAAAAACTAATAAGTCAATTTAAGATAGTAATTGTAGAAAGAAAAAAATATATAAAATACAATCACAGCATCAAATATTGTAATGAAGAAAAACAGTACTACTGTGGTTACATGACAAAATTACAATTATCTACAATAAGTTCAAATTAAAGACAAAAATTTTCATTTAAATGAGAAAAATTAGGGGAAATAAACTCAGCTAATCACAATAAACATTTTACAACCACAGTATCTCATTTATCGGAGAATAGTACTGACTATAACTGATTTACAAATAAAAACCAAATTCTTCCTATCAGCCAGTATCATAATTGAGATATTTAATGTACTCAAGATATAGAAGAGGATTTGTGAAATTATGTATATATTATAAAATTAAAAAAATAAAATCAATTTCCCACCCAGATTTTACAAATGAAACATTAAACAAGATTCTAAAATCCTTATTAAGTCTATGGAAGAAGGTAGACCAAATGTTTTACAGGATATGGAATCCAAAGTATCCTCCTCTATGAATCATGAGACCTTGCCGTTGGTGAGGGGGCTTGAGTGCTCAGGGATACAGAGTAGCTGGACCGAAGGTGCAACCATATCGGAGAGGTATCTGTTGAGAGCCAGACTAAGGAATGATTCCTGAAAGAGGGCAGCAGCTCTTTCAGTAGTTGTTAGGGGCGTAAGTCACAATGACTTAAACGGCCATATCAACATCACTCAGTCCTCTGAGTACTGCGCAGCTGAAAGCAATGGAAAACTACAGCTGTTTTTTTTTCCAAGAAAATGTGGCTCTGCATTTTCAAAAGTAATAATGGAGGCGCCTTCCTTGGTAAAATATTCCGGAGGTAAAATAGTCCCCCGTTCAGATCTCCGGGTGGGGACTACTAAGGAAGGGGTCACCAGAAAAGTAAAAAATAACATTCTACGAGTCGGAGCGTGGAATGTTAGAAGCTTAAAAAAGGTTGGTAGGCTAGAGAATTTAAAAAGGGAAATGGATAGGGTAAACGTGGATATAGTAGGTATTAGTGAGGTTCGGTGGGAAGAGGAAGGCGACTTTTGGTCGGGTGACTTTAGAGTAATTAACTCAGCGTCAAATAATGGGCAGGCAGGAGTAGGTTTCGTGATGAACAAGAAAATAGGGAGGAGAGTGGAGTATTTCAAGACGCATAGCGATAGAGTCATTGTAATAAGGATAAATTCAAAACCTAAACCGACAACGATTGTTAACGTCTATATGCCTACAAGCGCCCATGATGATGATGAGGTAGAATGTGTATACGAAGAGATTGATGAAGCAATTAAACACGTAAAAGGAGATGAAAATTTAATAATAGTTGGAGATTGGAATGCAAGCATTGGAAAAGGCAAGGAAGGAAATATAGTGGGTGAATACGGGCTGGGCAAAAGGAATGAAAGAGGGGACCGACTTATAGAGTTTTGCGCGAAGTATAATTTAGTAATTGCCAACACCCAATTTAAAAATCATAATAGAAGAATATACACTTGGAAAAAGCCAGGCGATACTGCAAGGTATCAGATAGATTATATCATGGTTAAGCAAAGATTTAGAAATCAACTCGTGGACTGCAAAACTTACCCTGGAGCAGACATTGATAGCGACCATAATTTGGTGATAATGAAATGTAGATTGGGGTTTAAAAACCTGAAGAAAAGGTGTCAGATGAATCGGTGGAATTTAGAGAAGCTTGAGGAAGAGGAGGTAAAGAAGATTTTTGAGGAGGACATCGCAAGAGGTCTGAGTAAAAAAGATAAGATAGAAAATGTAGAAGAAGAATGGGAGAATATTAAAAAGGAAATTCTTAAATCAGCAGAAGCAAACTTAGGCGGAATAAAGAGAACTGGTAGAAAACCTTGGGTTTCAGACGATATATTGCAGCTGATGGATGAACGTAGAAAATATAAGAATGCTAGTGATGAAGAAAGTAAAAGGAACTATCGGCAATTAAGAAATGCTATAAACAGGAAGTGTAAACTGGCGAAAGAAGAGTGGATTAAAGAAAAGTGTTCAGAAGTGGAAAGAGAAATGAACATTGGTAAAATAGACGGAGCATACAGGAAAGTTAAGGAAAATTTTGGGGTACATAAATTAAAATGTAATAATGTGTTAAACAAAGATGGTACACCTATATATAATACGAAAGGTAAAGTCGATAGATGGGTGGAATATATTGAAGAGTTATACGGAGGAAATGAATTAGAAAATGGTGTTATAGAGGAAGTTGAGGAGGATGAAATGGGAGAAACAATACTGAGATCTGAATTTAAGAGAGCATTAAAAGATTTAAATGGCAGAAAGGCTCCTGGAATAGACAGAATACCTGTAGAATTACTGCGCAGTGCAGGGGAGGAGGCGATTGATAGATTATACAAACTGGTATGTAATATTTATGAAAAAGGGGAATTTCCGTCAGACTTCAAAAAAAGTGTTATAGTAATGATACCAAAGAAATCAGGGGCAGATAAATGTGAAGAATACAGAACAATTAGTTTAACTAGTCATGCATCAAAAATCTTAACTAGAATTCTATACAGAAGAATTGAGAGGAGAGTGGAGGAAGTGTTAGGAGAAGACCAATTTGGTTTCAGGAAAAGTATAGGGACAAGGGAAGCAATCTTATGCCTCAGATTAATAGTAGAAGGAAGATTAAAGAAAAACAAACCAACATACTTGGCGTTTATAGACCTAGAAAAGGCATTCGATAACGTAGACTGGAATAAAATGTTCAGCATTTTAAAAAAATTAGGGTTCAAATACAGAGATAGAAGAACAATTGCTAACATGTACAGGAACCAAACAGCAACAGTAGCAATTGAAGAACATAAGAAAGAAGCCATAATAAGAAAGGGAGTCCGACAAGGATGTTCTCTATCTCCGTTACTTTTTAATCTTTACATGGAACTAGCAGTTAATGATGTTAAAGAACAATTTAGATTCGGAGTAACAGTACAAGGTGAAAAGATAAAGATGCTACGATTTGCTGATGATATAGTAATTCTAGCCGAGAATAAAAAGGATTTAGAAGAAACAATGAACGGCATAGATGAAGTCCTACGCAAGAACTATCGCATGAAAATAAACAAGAACAAAACAAAAGTAATGAAATGTAGGAGAAATAACAAAGATGGACCACTGAATGTGAAAATAGGAGGAGAAAAGATTATGGAGGTAGAAGAATTTTGTTATTTGGGAAGTAGAATTACTAAAGATGGACGAAGCAGGAGCGATATAAAATGCCGAATAGCACAAGCTAAACGAGCCTTCAGTAAGAAATATAAGTTGTTTACATCAAAAATTAATTTAAATGTCAGGAAAAGATTTTTGAAAGTGTATGTTTGGAGTGTCGCTTTATATGGAAGTGAAACGTGGACGATCGGAGTATCTGAGAAGAAAAGGTTAGAAGCTTTTGAAATGTGGTGCTATAGGAGAATGTTAAAAATCAGATGGGTGGATAAAGTGACAAATGAGGAGGTATTGCGGCAAATAGATGAAGAAAGAAGCATTTGGAAAAATATAGTTAAAAGAAGAGACAGACTTATAGGCCACATACTAAGGCATCCTGGAATAGTCGCTTTAATTTTGGAAGGACAGGTAGAAGGGAAAAATTGTGTAGGCAGGCCACGTTTGGAATATGTAAAACAAATTGTTAGGGATGTAGGATGTAGAGGGTATACTGAAATGAAACGACTAGCACTAGATAGGGAATCTTGGAGAGCTGCATCAAACCAGTCAAATGACTGAAGACAAAAAAAAAAAAAAAGGAATCCAAAAATTTATTCTACATTCAACCAGGCTTAATAATGTGGTAATTAAAGTATGGGTTCCAAAACAGGACACATATTTCTGCTGGCCATAAGCAAGAATTCAATAAAACATGTGTAAAACTGAGCACATCTCAATATAAATCATAAAGACTAATTAATTGCGGTTGGAAATGTTCAAATGCAGGTGAAATATGTCTCTTCCTTTTCAGTAGGTACCTGTGAGAGGGTATTATCTCTTATTTCATAGTTATAAAGAATGGATTTCACTTCTTAAAGGACATTTTTCAGTTCATTATTTTAACTCTTAATCCTTTTTTTCAAAACCACTTGACAAGTCTAAACAAACATGTGAGATCGCATTTTAAGAAAGATTTTTCCATTATCTGTAAACATTAAAGAGTAAGAGTACACACAGATCATTCACAAACAATAAAAACAGCAAAGGACTGAGATTAGAATCCTGAGCAGCAACTAAACTATTCTTAGAATAAGATGACCAGTAACTTCATACACACACTGAACATGGCCAGTTAAATAACTTCTCAAATAATCACTAAATCTAAACATCCTAAAATTTCCAAGCGTAGAATTATGGATCAGAATGTCAAAGACCTTGGAGAAATCGATATAAACAACATTTACTTCACCGTTTAAGTCCAAAACCCATAAAGTAAAATTCAGCAAGTCGATAAATGTGAAGTATCTCACAGAAAGCTGTACCGATCAGAAATTTTGAGATAAATAATTAATAAGTCACAAAATAAATTCTGTTTATGCAAACACATTTAGAATTCTGATAGGCTAATAATCATTCACACTTAAAAATCAATGTAACTCTGGGTAATTTCCATTCATTTAATAAAGTACTAATCGATAAATTATATCGAAAGTGAAGAGGCCTGGCTAAATACTGCAAGCAATCTTTCATGAGATAAAAGGAACGTCTACCTCGGTGTAAATATAAAAAATTAAGTTTAAATTAAAAAAAAAAATGATACGCTATATAAAACGGGCAAATTATTTTTTCCCCATATTTTATTATTCCGCTTAGAAATGTCCATGAAAATATTTTTTTTCGTAAAAGGATAAAAAATCATAAATCAATTTTTTTCTTTCCTTTTACAGTGATTTATGAGAAAAATAAAATTAAACGATTCGTAACATATGAAATTGCAATTCTTTGAAAGTAGTTTCTTATAATTTGAAAATGATAGACTACGATGAAATACAGCAGACTAATAAAATTTTAAAAAGATATTATTAATCAGTTTTTTTTACTTAGCGTACGGTTATAAATTCCAACCGCCCGGCATTCGCGATCAAGAGAGCAGCTATCTGAATTTCAACCGTATTGTTTATCCGACACAAATTGAATTCCTTTTACATATTTATTGTACATTTGTTTGAAGCCATATAATATTTAACTACCATCATAAAAAATAAAGAAATCACTATTGATAAAAATACAGATGCCGTAGAAAGAAACGTTTTAATATATTTACTTCCTGAAGGTTAAATCCACAATAAAATTGGTAATTTCAACGACTCGGACGTACTACATGACTATCCTACAAATAGAAGCAAGACAACCTGGTAATTTATCACCGTTAGGTTTAGACTAACAAATGTGCAAACTACGCACTAACTCGAGTTACTGCCTAATAAATAAGTATGTACATTCACTAAATATATATTTAATTTAAAAGATAAGATATATATAAGAATATATTTTTGAGATACAAAAGCCATTTTGATGTACGTTTCAGCTTGATCGAAAATTTGAAAAAAAAAACTTTTTTTTTGGCAGTTTATTAAAAGTATAATATATTATTGAAAGTATAAAATTCTATCAATTATAAAATCTATATAAATAAAATACCAAGATGACCAACTGTATAAAAATAACAAATAAAATATAATTATATAAGTAAATGTTTTTCGGGTCTTTTTCCGCTCCGCTTTGCAGAAAAATAAATAATTAAAAATCAAGAATGATCCTGTTTCTCAAAGAATTATTTCTGATAAAAAAATCATTAAAAGTTACACATCAAAAACATTAATTGTTAAGTTTTAAATAATTCTAATAATAGTATAAGATTCCCATTTATTATGGTAAAGCACGTAAAAATACAGGTAAAATTATATATTACTAACTTTTATTAAACATTTTATAATTATTGATGGAAAGGAAAGAGTATAAGTAATTATTAAATAATAAATAATTAATAATAAGCAGTAATTATTGTGTAGAGTTCACATTACATCTAAAACAAAAATTTCCCCATAAAATCAAAAATATTATAAAAGTACCTTCAATAATTACCGAATAACGCTGCGGTTCGGTACTTATTTGCTATTAGCCGAACTAATATTCTCTTTTTCGACACCCCAGGTTGAAGAACTGCCCGTATACACGTTCACGCTTTCCAAACTTTGACGGGTAATAATGTGTAGATGTTCTAGCAAGTAGAAAAGAAAATAATTTAAGTAACGATAACAATTCCGGCTTTTAAATCGAGAAGAATACGGTAGCTTCACAGTGCTCTGCGCGAAATAGTTGTTCAAGCAGGTACGATGCCAATATTATATTACACGCATACGTGAAACGACAATACTTCCTAAAGAATCGTTTACGCAGTGTAACAAGTTAACAAAAAACTGTTTTGAAACTTATTACAAATTCAAAAGAGAAATAATTTAAAACATCTTAAACGATTTAAAATATGGTTCACGTTTCTAATCCGGTGCCAATAAGGAACAAAGGAAAAAATACAAAAAACAAAAAAAATTACAAAAATATATTTGATTAGATATAAAAAATTATTTTTTTAAAAAAGCTTTTATTTAACTAATATTAATATTAACATTAATAAAAAAAGGAAACAAATTAGAAAAACCCTCTAAAAAGTAAAAAATAAATTATATAAATATCTAATAAATAACCAATAAATAAATAAATGTAATAATTAATAAATTTATTTATACAGTTATCTCTTACGAGTAGAGACGGTCGAACCTAAAATCGTATTGTTGCCCTGAGTTTTTTTTTACATCACAGTACAACGCAACGGAAGAGTCATCTTCCTGCAAGAAGACTTCTTCAGACGCCATAATACTGATAGAGAAGCTACGGAAGTAGAATGTTTTAAAACGTGTTACAAGAATTTTTGAGACTTTTTTAGAATGTTTAAAACATGCTGTTTTATAGTGTAAATGCCCTTAATATCAGCGGAGACTCCCACCCGTTTAATTTGAAATTTTTCTTTCTTTTATGACCGTTTTTCCATTCCGTTGATAATCGAAATTTTAAAAATATGTATTAACAGTAATGTTGTTAAAATACACAGTTCAGCGTAAAAGAAGCTATCTTTACCGAGAGCAGAAAAAATTTTTTTTTTTAAATATCGCATATTGAAACCGATTATCAGAAACATGTTAAATGACAGATGAAACATTGTTCTTAAATACACACAAACATTATATTTTTATTAAATCTGTTAACGGATATTATTAACGGAACACTGAAATAGCACAACCATAAAAATAGTGGAAAAACGGAGTACTTTCAATACGTAATTTGCATATTCCTACAAGTTTTGTTTTTACACTAAAATAAAACTCTTAAGAATAAGGAAAAAAATAACAAGGATAAACGCGGTATAAAAGCATTTTTTTTCATCAAGTAATGTGAAGAAAAAAACCCTTCAAATGCAAGCTTATTCTTTCATTACACATACTAGAGTAATAAATTACAACGTTTTATTCATTATAACTTAACTTATTTTTTTAATTAATTAATTAATTATTAATTTTATTTATTCTATCAAGTGGTTTGTAAGTTAAAAAATAAATCGAAATAAAAACTTTTTTTTTAACTAATCAAAATGAATTACAATTTTTTTAAATCTCTGAATAATTTTCATAATTAGTTAAAGTATTTCAACAGCAGTAAACCATATATATATGCGTTTGTTTTTCTAATAGCAGTTAAAAAGTATATTTCTCAACACAAACTCAGATCAAGAATCATAACTATTTTTTAACCAGTGTTTTGGATATACACATAGACATATGACAATGACATACTTATTTAAATAAGTACATAAAAAAAAAATTGCTCAACTAAGATGTAATCTCGCACAAGGATTTGTATATTAATAGTAAAATTACCTAATACCTAATGTAAGACATACATTGAAGTACAATAAACTTAGTTCTACTAAAGAATACTTATGAAGGAAAGATCAGCTTCAAAAGTTCATCCTTGATCCTTGACTCTGAAAGTACATGTGAAAATAATGATGTCACTAACTTCGTTAGTAATATATATCTATGTATTATTATAATTTTACCTATTTTTTTTTGCAACGCCTTAGCAGGTATTTTCAATTCAATTTGTTTTTAAATTAAAACATTTCAAAAAAATAACAAAAACGCACCTCGACATTCGGGTACAGTTAAATAAAAATAAATCATATTATATATGAATACATTGAACGTATTATCAATAAATTCCGTAGAGATTTGGGTTTATTACGCGGATCACAAGACATTTTCGTAACATCGACACAAAAGTGTTATTGTTTAAGTCTTTTGTTAGTATTCATGTAGAATACAAAACTGTTAAGTTATATAAACAGTGCGCCTACACCGAGGCGTTTGTTGAGGCTGTTCAGAATAGGTTTCTCGATGGGGTAAGCTATAAATTTAATACCTTTCAAAATATTCATAAAACATTAATCCGCACAACTGGATTTATCTCATTTTAAAATAAGAAGAACCTATTTTTATCTTAAATTCTTTAATAAAATTCGTAATAGCAGATCTACATAACAGTTTCGGATCGGCTTTCGTCATTCTTCTATAACATTAAGAAATCATAAAATGTATAATTCCATCGTCTCAAAAATTGCGCCAGTAAAAAAGTGTACTTCTGTGACCGTTAAGTATCAAAATAAATTTGGCTTTTGGTAAGGCGATGAAAAAAGATTTAAAAAAATATTTTAATAAATATTTACGGATTGGTTTCTGTTCTCCCTATTAGAGAATCAAATTTTATTCGTTTAATTATCAAAAATCGATATCGCACGGTTAGATTTTATGTTTGTCATTCTGCGTTTCATTCCCCGCAGGACCTGCATATGAGATGACAATATAAACAAATTGTTTAAAAAAGTGCTGAATAACCTTCTCATGAGTAAATTTGTTAGTTACGCTTCTACTAATAATATAATTAAACGTAATTTAATATGTGAAAAATTAATTTATATATTATTAATATTATTTTATTACGTCATCTAATATAAAGAATTAAATCATCAAAGTCATTATATACAAATTAAATTTCATATGGACGTGTAATCAGAAGACTACTTAACATTTTTTTAAATTCTAATTTATACGCAACGGAGTAGTTCGGAAAGTTCCCTACCCGACACATCGATGGCGCAAGTCAGACCAAACGACTACGATATTTGTCAAATATCATCCTTTGTACGGCTGCGAAGTTTCAGACGCATGCGTTTAATTTCTTCATCGTGGCGATCAAGTAAAGCAAACAAGTTTGGACATTTTCTAAAAAATTGAAGTTCGAACTGTTATAAAGTACTTTGTTTTAAAAGTTTAATCCTTATGGACATATAAAAAGTTAGATTCCGCTTTAAAGGATTCTTCACCCCCGTTTTCGACGGTAAAATACGCCATATTTGCTGTATTTAAACGTGATCAGTGACGTGATGGTCGCTGTATGTAAACGTGATCGTAAATCCATCCAAAATGATGAAAGCTCGCCCATAAACCGCTACGACCTACGAAAAGCCACAAAAATTCACAATGCCGTATTAAATGACCGCCGATTGAAAGTACGCGAGCTTGCTGACATCATAAATATCTCGAAAGACCGTGTCAGTTACATTTTACACAATGTTTTAGGTATGAAAAAACTTTCCGCTCGATGGGTGGCGCGTTTGTTAACTGTCGACCAAAAACGCGTGCGAATGAACATTTCTCGACGATGTATAGACTAATTCAAACTTCATTCCGCTGATTTTTAGTTTCTTCGATGTTTTATAACAATAGTAGATGAAACACGGATTCACCATTAAACGCCAGAGACCAAACAGCGGGTGAGAGCAGGTGAAAACGCGCGAAAGAAAGTGAAAACGATTCCAGCTAAATCGTCTTTTTTTAGAATTTACGGTATAGTGCTCATAAACTACCTGGAAAAAGGCAAGATGATCACCGGAGAATATTACCTTCACAGTTAGACCAATTTTTTTATACGGGTGCTATTCAGACTAAATTTTCCAAACAGACCAAAAAGAAAGTGCTTTTTCACCACGAAAATGCGTCTGTATATACCTCTCGGGTGATTGTTGCAAAATTTCATGACCTACTCTTCAAAGTGCTTCCACACGCGCTGAATTCGACTCGCAATGATTTCTTTTTATTCCGAAACCTGAAAAAATGGCTCTCTGAACGAAGATTCCCCTCAAATTATGAGATCAAATCCGAGAAAACCGCTTATTTTGCAGAGTTGAACAAACCCCATTATACTTGAAGGTATTAAAAAGTCGGAAGGTTGTGGGTCTAAATTTATAAAGGTTCCTACGTTGAAAAATAAAAATTCTGAAAAATCTTGACTTTTCTTTTTCAGGCCGAGAACTTTCCGATCGCCCCTCGTATATGTTTAACTGACAAGACGTGCGCGTCAAAACGGGTTTAAAAATTTTTTAAATTGAAAAAAATAGAAATATTTCAATCGAAAAGACGAATCATGCTAAAATTTAATAAGAAAAAAATAAACAATATTAATATCAAAACTCTTATTATCATTTCAATTACATACTAAAAACAAAATATAATTCTTTTGTTAAAATTGATTATAAATGTTTTTGACTCATTTTTAAAAAATATTTTTCATGGAGTACCTTTCAGAGATCTGAATGATTTTTTCATAACGAATTTTTTTAAAATAAATTAATTAAAACTTAAAGACTAAAGTTGTTACATTACTCATTGAAATAGTTTATAATCAGAAATTCATTTCATCGTTCATATTTTTCATTAACTGAGGTAGCGCTCTCAGTTACTGATGTATTTTATAAAACTTAAAAAGTTTTAATTGTACTTTTGTTCCGAAGAAACAGAGACCCCTGCAAATCTCAACTATAAGCAAGTACAAAACTGTATAAAGCATATCTCAACTATAAAAAAGTAAAAATAAGTAAAAGGAAACATTTTTTAATAAACTGTAAAACAATTACACACACACACACAAAATCAAAAACTCAATTCAATTATTTATGACTATATCTTATAACTACTATTATTATACCAACAAATGTTAATTACAAAGAAAACTTTTTCAATCAATATTAACGAATTGGGAGACTTTTTGCGTAAAAAAGCCGCTGTAACAAGTTTAATATGCATTATTTTAATCAAGTTTAAGGAAAATAATTTAAAAAGTAAAGATTTATTTAAAAAAATATTAAATGGTTTAAAACGAATAATTCCAGTAATGTGTAAGGTCAACAACTACATTATACTACGTGTATCAAAATATATTAAAAAAATAAGGTTAAATCCTTAAATCCTTACTATAATTTGTAGCCACTACATTTATCTATCACTCTCTCTCGCGCCCACACACACACACACACACTTGTTTAATACAAGTTGTCGCCGAATGGCTTCGACGGCACGTGGCACTTACTAACCTTATGGTAGCCCTGAGAAGGGCCGTTTTTGTCGTACTTCATAGCCTTGTGATGGCCCTGAAAAGGACCGTTTTTTTGCGTTAGTTCTGAGAAGAGCTATTGGGTCCGGAAGCTGGTCTCCGGCGAAGTCGGGGAGTCACGGCTCGTCCGTTGAAGTCAGACCGGGCTATCCCTCAGCGGCGATTGAGTCCCACTACAACGTGGCAGTGATGGCCACCAGACTCCCGCAGTGTCGGGTCGGCGTCGGTCGTCCTTCGCTGGCGCAGCCGAGGCGGTTTTCCCCGAGCGATCCCACGCTGGACCGGCTATTGATGCTGAGTCCGCCGGCCAGGATGATTGAAGCTCGGCGAGCTGGAGAGGGAAGGTAGCGTCCGCGTCCAGCAGCTCCCTCGGCCGGCCGGATAGGCCTGCTGCGCCGGGGGGGATGTTGGCATCCGTCGAGAGGTCCCGCGTTGTGCCGGCCAGGGAACTTCTTCCACCTTCTTCTTCTGCTTGGTCTTCTCCAGGTGGTAGTCGACGATGAATTGAAAATTCACTCTCGTGTACGCTCTTTTGTTGGAGCCTGAGAGTGGTGGGAGTGATGCTTGTATCAGTGCGTCCGTATACTGTGAGCCAGCTCACATTGTTTCTAGTGTTCGCCTGTCGATAATAAATTAGGCATATGTATGGTAACAATTCCCCCCCGTCCCGGCGAGTGCATATGGATCCAGATCTGATGGATCTTGCTGTAGTTGAGATATCAGGCCGTGGTGTGCAGGTTTCAGCGTGGAGACGTGTACCTTTAGCTGAGTGCCTTTCCAGTCAATTTCATAAACTTGCCCTGTTCGTTGAAGGACAATGTACGGGCCTTCCCATGGAGCCTCGAACCCTGCATATAGACAGAATCGCGAGCAGGGCCGGCATGCTGTCTGACGAACACTTGGTTGTCCACCTGGAATGTCGGTTGCTCTTCTCTGTTTCCGGTGAACCTTTTTTGAGAGTAGACCTCCTGGCGTGCTGCTGCCTTCTCCTCTCTTTCACCAATGGGTTGAGGCGATTCCTCTGCTTTTGGGTGTTGCCAGTCCCCGGGTCTCTTTAACTGTCTCCCAATGAGCAGTTCACTAGGTGGCGTGCGAAGGGCCTTACGAAGGACATTCGGCAGTACATACGGGAGTGCCACACATGCGCCCGCTACAAACGAGGGTGAAAAAATTTCTTCCGACATGCAGGATTTTTACCACAGGCTGGCGAAGTTACTGACGTCGCATGGGAAGAAAAATCTTTAGCGGAATGGGGCAATAGTCTGTAAAAGCCAATCGTTGTCGAATGTATTGTTTGAAGATTATCAAGAAGTTGACAAAGATTTAGAAACGCATGAAACTGGAAGAGATGATGATGTAGAGCCGAGATAGCAGAAATAGACGGAGACGCAGGGTAATGACAACGAAGGTAACGTTAGCGACAAAGATGAAGACATCAACCCACCAGATCTTCCAGAGGTTTTAGCGGCAATGAAAACCGTTTGTCGGTTTCTCAGTTTTATAGAAATTGCTAATGAAGAACCCAAGAGTGTTTGTTTTGACTTAGAAAAGAACCTTCAAAAACTGAATTGCAACACGAAATGTTCAAAACAAAGTAAAATAACCGACTTTTTGCAGAAAGAGTAATTTTTACAATTTTTCTGTATCTTCTTTTACTCTACCGTATTTGTATTTCTTATTTAATATTTTTGTTCTTTTATATTATTTTATTACGGAGATAAAATATTGTTATTATTTTTAATGATTATTATTTTACTGTATTACAAAACCCGTTTAGATGGCATACTAAAGTACCATTAAGCTACTTAAACATCGGTTATTGTGACCATCGGTTATAATGACCTAAAATCGTCAGTTCTTTGGAGGTCACTATAATCGATATTTACTGTATACTGCTTTAGTTTTGTATAATTTTATTTTATAAATTACATTTAGGTTTTGGTTATTAACGTTAAACTGTGTCAAGGAAGCAATTTAGGGCTTTCGCTGTGCGTTTGAGATCTGCACTATACGCTTACTGTATATATATATAAACATGCTCTTATTATCTTTATAGTATTCCTTACATCCCTAGGTATAAGGAAGAAGCGTATTTGGCTAAGATGGAAAAAAGGCTGTAATAAAACGGTCTTGAAGTTAGACCTAGTTTGTCACGTCCATGATAGAAATATTTTAAAAAAGTACATGATTAAATGTACAACTTAAGTTAAAAACTAACATTACATACCGTCAAAGTTTGATAAATGTAGACACATAGATATGCGGCAGTTCTACATGGGATGTCTGAAACAGTGTTGACACTACTACTAATAGTACAGTGAAGCGAATAATGTACCGTGACATGATGTCATAGGTAGCAAAATCCCATTTGCAAGTTCAGCAATCCTACCAGCCTAACATTCAAATAGGCTTTCTAAACACCGATTACTCGTTTTTTTATAGCAATTAGAGATACAGACTGAGGAAATCTTACGCGATATTTAATTATTGCAAAACATCTCACAAGAGGTCTTTGACGATCGAAATTTTTCAGCCGAATGAGAACATCCTTCGCTTCTTTCTCTCACTTATTGCTAAAACTCTCATGTTAAAATTACAACATTTTTACTGTTTGTCCTGTTTTCTTGAGTTCCTTTTCTAAAGATAAGCTTAAAGATGACTTAATAGAATTCCGTACCTCGTGGTGGTATTTTTTCCTTCTATTTCACTATAAAGCTCACAAACTTTGTTTTCATAACATTCAGCAATTTGATTTTTAATAATTACACCCGCATAATTAATACGAAAATTTCTCTTAAAAGACAATAATTATTGTGCAGTTACTAGTCGTACAAGTCTTTTTTAAAGATAATTTTATATTATGGCTGCTCCCTAGAAACCTGTTATAGACTACCATTTATTATAATTTACATATGAATGTTACGCTTAACAAAAAGATATAATTACTAAAATTCTACACATATTATGGAAATTACATTGTATACGAACACAATCTTTAAAACAAATGATATTTTCTAATTTAGGTGCACGTGTAATATGTAGTGTGATAAAAAATACCTTACTGAAATACGCATAGTTTAAAAGACAATTTTTTTTAGGAAATAATCGATTAATACAAAGAAGACAATTTTTTTCCTTTAGAATAAACAATATTTTTGATAAAAGTTTTCATTTAATGAAGAAATTTTTATTTAATTTCCTAGTAGAGGGATTTGGAGAATACGATTTTATCCCCTTACCGATACTATCTACCGGGGATCTATGATTCTAATTAGAAAAAGAAAATAGTTTTGTTATTGCGGAGGGAGTTACGGTGAGGTTTCTTTTAAGTTAGTACACAAGTTTAAAATTGGAACCGGAGCACCGATTGAATTTCAAGTAAAATAAAGGAAACTAAACAATCTAGAACGTCTAAAATCGCATAAAATAAAACATTTTTATCGACAACAGCTGGATTTGAATAGCATAGACGTTCGAAAAAGGGTAAGAATTGAGAGGAAGACTTCAACAACTTCTCGAAGAAAAAATAATCGGCTTAACCGATTCAAAACTTTTCGGCCGAAGATTGAAATCTGACCGTTCGGATGATAGAAGAAACGGCAAGGATTGATAAAAACGTACGTAGGTTTCAGTCCAAAATTTAAAAAAGAGAAAACTGCGTGCAAGTTTTGTTCATCGTTGGTTAATGTCGGAACGAAAACATCAACTTACTGCATCATCTGTTGAATTCATTAAATGTTTTTATAAAAATAAAATAAGCATTAAACAATTTATGAAACTAAAAATTTATTCTAAGAAATGATGGATTAGGCTTTGCTAGTCTGAATAAACGGACATATCTAGTAAGGATACTTCCTCCATCATCAAAAATCACCCCCCCCCCCCCGAAATTACCTCTTAATAGGAAAAATAACGATAGAAACTTAAATACGTACAAATATTCAATAGGTAAAATTTTATACTCCATAAAAATAAGATTAGATAAGATTCTGCCTTAATTACCTTACCTGCCACCACACGAACGAAAAACTTCTGCTGTATTTCACGTAGTTTGATGAGTACTGTATCAAAAAGACAGACCGTAATTTAATAAGAAAGGAAAAATACACATTTCTAGTAACATAAACTGGGTACACACTTTCCACAAATGGTAAAAATTATGCGTAGATTTTACCAAACATTTTTTCATATGCTGAATATGACTGAATAGTAAGAATTTATCATCAGAAATAGCACCAAGCATTTAACTTTACCATTTTTTAGTATCATATCGCAGCCACAAGATATACTCACATAATCATTTATACGATATTGCAAGGGGACATCAAACGAGACAGAATTGGAAAAAGGGAAATTTAGGCAAGTTTTTTAGTTATATTGATTGAAAGCTACTGTAATGAAATCATACGTCATACATCAAGTTATGATACTTGAAATCATCCTGTAAAAACGTTTTCAGTTGTTTAATATCAGCAGCTCCATCGCAGCGGCTAAACCATCATCAAAAGCGATTATTGAACCGCTATAATAGAAAAAGTATAAATCACTTATGTAGATTTAAAACAGAAACAGAGCCACGGTCGAATTGAGGAGCACCACAGTGTATTTCATTAACCTCACTTTTTATGTTACTTGTTACACTTGCTACTTTTTGGAAAGTATTATCTAAACAATTCAACGGCAACTCTCTTGTGCTCGCTATTCTCCAAATTTTTAAGTAGCAACTCATAATTTACACTATCAAATGCTTTTTTTACATCAAGGAAAAGCCCAGAACCTTTCAGATGTCAGATCACTCAAATTATTACCCAGCTGAGCCATTAAATTTCATAGTGTACTGTACTATGTACTGTATCAGGAAAGAAAGATACTGCAAATCATCGACGAATTTATTACATCCTAAGAAAAGTATTAATCTATATTTGACCAATTTCTCAAAAAGTTAAAAAAAGACAGGCAATAGAGATATTAATCAGTAATTCCCAGCTTCAGTTCTTATTCTAACTTAAAAATACGATTACTTTAGCGATTTTCAATCCAGCACTCAACATGATTTAAACTTACCATTAGGCAAGAATAAGTTAAAGGTAAATATACAGCTACCAATAATTTACAAGATGATAACATTTTAATGAGTATAAATTTATTTCACAATACTGTAGATCTAATGTTTATTTTTATCCTTTTTATATTACTTTGTGTATAGATCTAAAGATCGACAGAGCATTCTCTACAGCTTTTCACAGATACATTTTAACGCTGCTTTAAAAGAAAAAAAAATGAATTAAATGTACTGACCATTTTGTATGAAAATGAAAATTAATTAGCGTCTTATAATGACTGAATCGTGGAGAAAAAAATACAGAATAATAAATTTTGAAATGCGGTGTTATAGCATGATCCTGAAAATAACGACTGATAAAGTCTGCAATGAAGAGGTTTAAATGATAAACAGAAAAGAGAGAAAAATCCTACCTTAGTCTGATCTAAAGATAAGATGGTACCCGTCGTTATAAAAAATGCAGATCGAACGGAACAAAATTTAAACAGTGACGAACATTTTGGACTACTTACGTAATTTTAAATTTGTAATATGGGTTTTTTGTAATTAATTTTATGAAGCTAATTTTTTCCAACAATTTTTTTTTTACATAAATTTCTTTACTTCGGTTTAAAATTATAATAATTTTTAATCCGTGTTTTGTATGTTTTTTGTTTTAAATAAAAATTGATTTTCAAAATTTAACAAAAATATTAAATTAAAAAAATCTGAACTTTGTATTCAGTTGACTTTTACTTAAATCAATTTTATCAGAATTAAAATCTCTAAAAATTTTGTTACCAAGATTAATTTTTTTTTTCGAAATTTAAGAAAGAAACTTCATGCCAAACATAATTTAAAAAAAAAAAAATAGTTTTTTCCCTACCATTTTTAGGCTTTATAACAATTTCTTCAGAAACAACTGGATATAAAGAGTTCTAAATTTTTTTTAGGTAAAAAAACATAAAATCACCAATTTTCCCTATAATTTTTGTCCCAAAAATTTCAGTACAGCCTCATTTTACCGCTAAAGCAGAAATCCGGGCAAAAATTGTTTAGTATAACTCTAAAAAACCTTTCGAACTTTTTTCTTCTTTAGCTTCACCAATATAACATATCCTATATTTTTTTTTTCTTTTCTTCGACGCCCGATATATTTGATATATATTTACCTTTAAAAATTTGTAAATATGCATTATAAAACGTGATAATACATTTCTACGTACAATAAATTACCTAAATAAATAGCTTTAATAATCAGAACTTGAGTATTATTTTTACATATTTAATTAGATCATATTATTTTTAATTAAAATAAGCCTAAGGGTCAAAGGCACAAAGGTCAATTTCTCCAGGCTTACAACTAATCTAACGATATAAGTATTAGCACACAGTTCCTTTGTATAACTCAGCGATGCTGCTACTGTGAAATTTACTGTCATTACTCGTTGCTAATCCAGTAAAAAAAGCTGACTACAATGTTGTTAAACTTTGTATAGAACAAGAATTCAATCCCTTTTCCGGCGATAATGCTGAAAATTATTATTAATCTACCCTCATTACTTTTTTATTAATTATTTTACTTTCATATTTTCTAAAAATGAAAAATAATTTTAAAATAGATTGATTTGCCGAACAAGTAAATAAAGCATAAGAGATTATAAAACAGTCAAAAAAATTAATAACCCGTTGTATGATTCACTTATAAAGAAACATTTTAAGTAAATTTCGCGCTTTAATATAAAATCTATTTATTTAATAAATGATAGAAGAAAACTAAAGAAATGTGAAATGAGGCTTACCCGCTCGTCTGTAGTGATGCAGAATGGAAATTTTGCAGTCTGATAATTTTGTGCCTGTTTTCATGAATAATTTTTGAGAATCCACTTAAACAATTTCAGTCATATGTCAACTGTTTATCAACCGATCTGAACAAATAAGGTGTCACTTAGTTTAAAATAAAAAGCTTAGTATTTCATCTAATAAAACATAATTCGATATAACTAATATTTACGGAAATATTAATGATTAAAAAATTTTAATGACAGCTGATTTTTTTAATTTCCAAACGAAATTTTTAACTTACATTTTTTAAACTTATTTTGTATAAGATGTCGTCGGGTACCAAACACCAAATTTTATATTAAAATACCTCAGTCAGTTTAAATTTTTTATTAAAGAAGATTAATTTAAATTGAAATTTTTATTGAAAAAACATAAACTGGCGGACAGACGGAAAAAGAAACACACCGGGTTGGTTTAGCCGTGAACTCGTCATCGCGAGTCAGCCGATTTCGAAGTCGATAGTTCTAAGGTTCAAATCCTAGTACAGGAATCCTACTTTTATACGGATTTGAATACTAGATCGTGGATATCGGTGTTCTTTGGTGATGGGGTTTCAATTAACCACACATCTTAGAAACGGTCGACCTGAGACTATACAAGACTACACTTTATTTACATTCATATATATCATCCTCTGAATACCTTACGGCGGTCCGGAAACTAAACGGAAAAATAAACAACATAGGGCATTTGTCGTGCGACCTTTTTCGTTTATTTTGGTCCTGAATCTGTCTCTTAAGTCTAGCGAAATCCTCTAGAAATCACATTGAATATTCCTCATCCCTAAATCCAATCGACTTAAAACATCTAATTTTAAATAATTATCGAACTACAGCTCATATTTGCACAACTACTATAGAAAAACTAAAAAATTCAGAACAGCGAAAACCACTCTTTTTCTTTTTTTTAGTTTTGTCCAAAATTTAATGCCCCATACGTAGTTTTTTGAGCCGTTTTCGAAGAACTTAGGAGGGTCATTCAATAATTAAACAGACAAACATTTTTAGTGAAGGAAACGCTAATGCAGGCAATTGAAACTTTGGTAAGTGTTAGTTCGCAACCTTGCGAAGAGTGTTACTCAGCTGTTCGATTAATATTTACGTAGACACAACCTCTTAAATCTTAGTTACGACGGCGTGTCCGCTCGAAGAAAGTACTTTTGAACAACAGAGTTCTGCGATCCGATTTTTACTTTCGGAAAGTGTACAACCGTCAGAAATATTCTCTCGGATGAACAAACAAAACAGCAGTAGTCGCATGAACCGTGCCAGTTTTTACGCGGGGATGGAAAAGTAGTTTAAAAGCGGCCGCAAAAGCGTGACCGATGAACACCGCTCCGGGCGTCCGGTAACAGTGTAGACCTCGGCGTTAGATTCTCGTATGGATTCACTTATACAAGACCGACTTACGGTTGAAAAAATTGCTGGAAAATGTCAAGCAAGTGTTGGTATAACTCATTCCATCATTCAAAACAAAATGAACTGCCGTAAGACTTGTGCAAGGTGGGTTCCCAGAGAGCTTACCGTTCATCACAAAGCCGAGATATTTCGCATTTGCACCGAACTCAAAAATCGTTTCAATAACGGTGACGCATTTTTGGACGGGATTTTAACCTGTGATTAAACTTGGATACATCATTTTGAGCCGGAGTCCAAACGTCAAAGCATGCAGTGGAAACACCCTGAATCGCCTATCCGTAAGAAATTCAAAACGCAACCGGCCGGTAAGGTTATGTTAACCATCTTTCGGAGTGCCCATGGTCCGATTTTCTGTGATTATTTGGAGGAGCAACTCACTATCAACAGAGCCTATATTACTCAGCAATGATTGAGAACAAAGTTAAGCCCGCGTTGAAGAGTAAGTGTCTGGGATGGCTGAGGAAATGTGTGCTTCTTCTTCAAGACAACGTTCGATCTCATACGGCAGAACTGACGCTGGAAACTATTGGCAAAGTGTGTTGGAAGCTCCTACCACATCCTCCTTACAGCTCTGACCTTTCCCTCCAGAGTTTTATCTGTTTGGTCCGATGAAAGAAGCTTTGTGTGACATTCAACGAATTTAAAATTTTATTGGTTTTCTGTTGACATTATTTACATCAATCTTCTTATAATTAAATTCTCTACAATTTATGTTTAAAAAATGTATGATTTATTGCCAATTTAACAACGTTATTGTACGTCAAACGTTAAAAAATGTGTTTTTTAACCCTATTTTTGGCGTTTTACACGGGATATCTTAGAAACTAAAAGAGATTCTGGAACCTTTTTTTCAATTTCCCAGCTCAAAAACCATAAGAAACAATTGAATTTTCCCCTTAATTGGCCTTCCCAGAATTTCAGAAAGCCTTAATTTACCCGGAGAAACTGAAACTCGGGCGAAATCTTTCACCCTGTATAACTCGCTAACGAAGCGTTTTCGGACATATGTTTGTATGAACTTTTTTCTTATTTTTAGCCTGTAGAATGAGTTGTCAAAGTATTGACCTATCCTCCTGAACCACCCTGTATATACATATATATCCGATTAGAGACCGTATTATTTATTTACAGCATAAACACATTAAATAATTTTAAGATAAATACATTAAATATAACAAATCCCAACAAAATAATTCAGAAGGCTTTAATGAAAATTATTTGAGCACACTATGTACAAATTGAATGGGATGCAAAAAATTCAAATCAGGTTTTTTTAAATTCTTTAATTAGTATTATTTAAAAATTCAACGGCAGAGTAACATTGTTTCTGTAAAAAGAAAATCTTTTAGTTTTATTCTAAATAAATTGGTAAGAAAACTTTAGACGGTTCAGCAATTTATTAAAATATGGATACGGAATCGTAATAAGGTCCTTTATCATAAGCCGAAGTATCGAGCTACACGAACAACAGTTTTATTGTCTGGTTTGGTATAGATGGATGTTGTTATTCTCTTTAGCAAAGATTGCACATTCGTCAGTATAAACTCTCGAGATATGTTAACATATTTAATTTACTAAATAAAGGTCTATACGATTTTTACTCGAAGATGCCAAACAATGATCTGACAGCCCACTTTTGTTTCTTGAAAACTCGTTATGACTTTCCGAGGGAGTCCCAAGAGATAATATTTTACTTTAAATGAGAATATGTAAGCATAATAAATATTCTAGAATATATGCGTTTTTTTTTATTTATTAAGAAAAACTTCAAAGCGATACAGAACATTTGATTTTGTTAAAAACGAAATCAATTTGATCATCCACTAGAATCTCTCATCTAATAAAACACCCAGAAATCTCGCTTTTATGCAACGGAAACACTATCGTTATCATTATGGGGAATTTTGTCCACGCATCATCAGCAATGTTACGTCTTTCCGACAAGTACAATACACGGTATTTATCGATATTTTAAGTTATACGGTTACAATTCATCCAGCGAATAATTTTTTTAATAACTAACGAAGAAATTTTAATTCCTTTTAAATAATTATCTTCAGATTTAGATACAGTTGTGTTATCTGCTAACAGGTTCAAGATCTTTCCTGTGGGAAGCTGCATCTCGAGACTGCGCCGACTTCGTGTTGGTGTCTGAACCGAATGAAAGAATGGTCAGGGACGGGGGCTGGCTGACTGACCGACGGGTGGACGTTGCATTGAGGGACCTCACAGGGAAACATGCAGTCTCCAACAGACATCCTGGGGACGGGTTCGTTAGGGCGAAAGTGGGGGAGATTTACATCTACTGCTGCTACATCTCCCCCAACTCCTCGTGGGAGAACTACGTGGAGTTCCTTAGCGGACTCGGCGACGATCTCCAAAGGGCTGGGGTTCCCGCCCTTGTTGTGGGGGACTTCAATGCAAAAAATGCTGAAGTAGGTGGTGAGATAACAGACGAGCGAGGAGAGGAGTTGGCGGCGCTGACCGCCTCGCTCGGGTTGGTCAGCCTCAACGACGGCACCCCTACCTTCTGGAGGGGTACTAGGGGTTCGGTCCTTGATCATGTCTACATCACGGACACGGCGGCTCGGAGAGTGGAGAGATGCGAGGTGTTGGAGGAAGAACTAGGCAGCGACCACAGGGGAATCTGGATTGAGCTGGGTGGCCCGCGACCGGCGGAGCGGCAGGCGACGTGGTTTGTCGGCGAAAGGCATCTACCGGGGCTCCGGAGGCGGCTTGCGGACCGCTTCGATGAAGCTTACCCGCAACATCCGGAGGAACTGGCAGTGGCGGTTCAGCAAGCCTGTGAAGAAGAACTGACGGCTGTAAGGAGCCCCAGGAGGAAAGTGTACTGGTGGACCGCGACGATTGGCGAGATCAGGGCTAACGTGCAGCGTCTGAGGCGTCGCCTCAACAGGAGTCGAGCACGGGAGAGAGACGACGTCGAGGAGCTGGCGCGCGACCTGAGAGCTGAGAGGAATCGTTTGAAGAGGGAGATCCGGAAGGAGAAGAGCGAGTCGTGGAAGGGACTCCTCGACCAACTACAAGATGATCCTTGGGGGCAAGCCTACAAGCTTGTCACCAAGCGGTTGGGGAGAAGACTGCCGGTCATCGCCGGGGACATGATCGGCGGTATAGTTGAATCGCTCTTCCCCAGTTTACCTGAGGTGGAGTGGCAAGTGGCACCGATGGACGACGCCAGACGGATCTCCCTTCCAGAACTTCAGGGAGCCGCTGCGAGGATTAACATCAAGAAGAGCCCGGGCCCAGACGGGGTGCCGGGGGCAGTGGCTCGGATGATCGTGGAGGCGTTCCCATGGTTGGTGCTGGACTGTATGAACAGTGCCTTCGTGCGGGGCGTCTTCCCGGCCTGCTGGAGGGTCGCGCGACTGGTCTTGCTACCAAAGCCGGGCCGAGCCCAAGGCGATCCTGGAGCATTCCGACCGGTGTGCTTACTTAGCACACTAGGTAAAGTTTATGAACGGGTCGTCGAGGGCAGGCTGACGGCGGAAGTAGAGGCGGGGGGAGGCCTATCCCCTCGCCAATACGGATTTAGGAGAGGCAGATCCACGGTCCATGCAGTACGGGATGTGATGCAATTCGTCGACACTGCCGCGGCAGGCACTTGGAGAACCAGGATGATTCCGGCCCTGGTGTTGCTCGATGTCCGCAACGCCTTCAATAGCTTGCCCTGGGAGATCATTGGGCAGGCGTTGGAGGAGAGGGGAATCTCCGGTCAGCTCCAGCATATTTTGAAGGAGTACTTGAGCGACCGGAGAGTGTACGCTGATACTGATGCCGGACAGCGGATGTTCCACATGAGAGCGGGGGTCCCCCAGGGTTCTGTTTTGGGACCGCTCTTGTGGAACATCGCATACGATGGAGTGCTGCGGCAGCAGTATCCCGAGGGGGTGGAGGTCATCGGCTTCGCGGATGACCTGGCCCTGCTGATAAAGGGAGCGACGGAGCGGGAGATCGAGACGAAGGGGAACGAGGCGCTGAGACGAGTTCACCTTTGGATGGCTGCGCACGGGCTGTCGATAGCCCCAGAGAAGTCGGAGGCTGTCATCTTCACCGGGAGGCGGCCACTGCGAGACATTCGTCTGGCTATCGACGGCGCAGAAATCAGAAGGGTGCGAAAGGCGAAGTACCTCGGGGTCTGGGTGGACAGCAATCGTTCATTCGGGCCCCACGTCGAGGAGGCTGTTTTGAAGGGTGAGCGCCTCTTAGCGGCGATCTCCCGCCTCATGGCAAACACGGCAGGGCCGACGGAGAAGAAGAGGAAGGTCATCGCGACAACGGTGACTTCCGTACTGCTCTACGCGGCCCCAGCATGGAGCAGGGCTGTGGGCGTAGAGAAGTACCGTCGGAAGCTGGAGTCGATCCATAGGAGGCTGCTCCTGCGCACATGCTGTGCGTATCGAACAGTCTCCTACGACGCGATCTGTGTCGTCGCGGGATCCCCACCAATCGACTTACTGGTTGAGGAAAGATGTATGAGGTTTGGTGGGGTCTCAAAGGAAGAGGCGAGGGCACGGATCCTGGATCGGTGGCAGGAGAGATGGGCAGTGAGCCAGGCGGGCCAGTGGACCAGGCGCCTGATCCCGGACGTGAGAGCTTGGGTGGGGCGACGGCATGGAGAGGTGGACTATTTCCTCACCCAGCTGCTCACGGGCCACGGCGATTTCGGCAGTTACCTGCACAGGTTTAAACGCAGGAGATCAGCGACGTGCAGGTACTGCGACGAAGTGGACACGGTCGAGCACACTTGGTTCGACTGTGCCCGGTGGGACGTCGAGAGGAGAAGGGTAGCGGCGTTCTCACCCGACGATGTGGTCAGGCGGATGGTCGGGTCCTCACAGGGATGGCAGGAGTCGGCAGACCTGGCTCACACCATTCTGGACTCGAAGGCCAAAGAGGAACCCCCTCGGTTGCGTGCACGCCTATGAGAGGCGGCTTCTGGTGGATGACAGTCGGTGTCGAAATTAATATTGTGTAATTATATATTTTGTGTACTTCATTTATTGTGTTAATTGTTATTGTTTGTGGATGAATGTGATTGGTTTGTATGGTTTGCTCCCCACGGGCGCCCTAGTGGATCACAGGGCGGCGTGAGGAGTATGCTTCGAATGAATGGAAAAAAAAAAAAAAAAAAAAAAAAAAAAAAAAAAAAAATTTATATTTATAAAATGTGATATATAGAGTGAGTGATTTTTTAATTTTATGATGATTTTTGTTCTTTTTGAATATTTATGTACTAGTCATTCTGGTCAGGGAATGTAGTGGCTGGACCCTGAAGGTACCTTCGGGCTGGCGGATGAAAAGAATGTCAGCAAAATGACACATGGGGAAAAAAAAAAAAAAAAAAAAAAAAAAAAAAAAAAAAAAAAGCCTTAAAAGATTTGAAGGCTGGGGATGAATCGTGGCGACGATTAGGGACCAGGGAGGTAGCCTTCTTGCCTAGGGTGTTCTGGCTCCACTGGCAAGTGTAGTGGGGTCGGGGCTCCCCGATGATGGCATCAAGGACCCTCAGGTATGAGAGGAACGCGTGGGGGTAGCGGTACGCGGAAGGCGTGCCGACTACATGTAGGTTAGGGACGGGGAGGGTAGCCCCATCGAAGAGGGGGGAGTTAGCTGCCCAATGAGGTGGTTGGCTCACCCTGAAGAGGCTTTGGGGACCCCGGCGGGAGATCCTCCGTAAGGAGGCAGTTAGGGTGGGCAGAGACTGCTGCCACGGCACTGCAAGGCGACCATGCTATGTCTTAACAGGCGGAGGCTGGTTGCCTTGGGGTGCTTAACAAGTTAAAAAAAAAAAAAAATAAAAAAAAAAAAAAAAAAAAAAAGGTTCAAGATCTTTAGGCAGATCAATAATAAACAATAAGAAAAAGTAAATGACCGAAGATAATGTATAATCGAAATTGCCATCTGTTTTTAAATTTCATTTTAATATTTTGGTGTACAGTTTTGATCGTTTTCTCGTTATCAAATTTATTTCAGTAACCGTTTCCCATAGCTCTTTTTTCGTAATTAAATTATTTATTAAACAATTTCCTTTTCCGTTCAGGTATAGTTTTACTTTTTTCATGTCAATTTTTTATCAATTACTTAAACATAAAAATCACGCATGACTGAAAATAAACAATCCTAAAAGTCCTTGCAAGACAAATGTTTCTCAACAAACCCGCACATAGTACTACTACATTAGAAATACAAGGGAAATGGTCTACCGAAGGATGCAGTGAAAAAATTTACAACCGCCTGAAAAATTTACAATTTAAATTATTTATTATTTTAATAAATAAAAATCAGTAAGCCTATTTTACAAAACAATTGCATAAGATTCGTACGGTAGTAAAGGGCGATAATGAAATAAATAATGTAGAAGTTTAACAATGCACTGTTGTTTCTATATTTTGTTATTTTACAATCGTACACTTCATTCGGAAAAAATCCTTAAAAAAATTAACACACTTCCTTATTGTTTTCAGCGAAAAATGACCATAATACTGAGAAAAGATGAATAAAAGGAAATAGGTTTTAGGTGTAAAAAAATACAATACTTTAAATAACATCACGTAATATAACAAAAGCGATTATAAAAATTAAAAAACACCACTGCCAAACATATAAAAAAAATTAAAGTAAAAAATAAATAAATCGAACTAAAACACGACAATAAATCTTACTAAAAAAAAGAAAACAACGTATGCAAATAAAGAACTAAACATCGTTATGCAGTATTTAATTAAATAAAATAATGGTTGACCAATCAATTTTCAGACAGTTTTAATTTGTTTAAATATATTTTTGATGTAGAAATAGCAAGCACTTAAGGTTATCTAATGATTAAACTCTCACCAGGTTTCACATCGATAAGAAAATGTTGTCCTTCAACGAAAATATTTAAATGCAGTCGGGGGGCTCTTAACATAGAATAATTACTATTCAGAGCTCTTTAATACAGAGCAATTACTACTCAGAGCATGTTTATTTTACTACTCAGTTCGATTTATTGTGGTTTTTTTGGTTAAATTTATTTTTCTTTATTTTTTGGCAGTCGTTTTTTAATTTTTTAAAAATTGTTTTTAATATTTAATACTTTTTAGTGATCATCGAGAAAAATTCACGATTCGAAAACTTATGGATCTATTTATCAGATCAGTCTCTATTTATGGATCAGTATTTAACATACTGAGCCAAATGAGGAAACTGTAAACATTTCAATTTATTTAAATGGCGTATATCAACCTAAACTTACAGATTTCTCAAGCGATTGAGTTCCTCGAGTGACTTTTTATCGTGCGGATCATGAAGCAATTTTCTGGGATCCAAATGGCTAAATTCTCCGACTGTCTCACGCTACTCAGTGCTACGTAGGCCTGGCCCTTGACAAAGATGAGAGCGCTCAGATCTATGACCGCTCTATTTAGGGTAGTCCCTTGTAGTTTATTCACAGTCACAGCCCAGCACATATTAATGGCAGCATATACCTTTCTGCTTTGCCCTGTCCCCTACAGTATCAAATTCGACAACAGCGGGCTCGATCCTCAATCCGATGCCGACAGCATTACCTCTAATCGTACTGTCATCAAATTCTACACAGATCGTTTGCGGGAACTTGCCGGGCTGAAGCTAGACTCGGCGTAGCGCAGGCCACTCAATTTTTCTGAGTATATCAGTTAAATTTTGTTACGGTTTGGTTCCATCCTGATTTTTTATTACACTAGAAAATACCCCGTATGAATTTTGAAAATCGGAAGATCGGTTGCGAAGATATAACAACATTTCCGAATAACCGTGATCTGTTAGATCGAGTGTACCTGATGCGTGCAAACGTTAGCCTTTAACCTACACAAATACCCCGTTTTGAATTTTTAAAATCGGACGATTGTTTACAGAAACATTATATGAGCACCCCACTGCACCTCCCAAAAGAGCGCCCCAGAAGCACCCCGTTTGTTACCAATTGATGGTGATGATTGATCTAGTCTCGCACCAGCTGCTCGCATCACCTCACTATTCTAGCTTCACACACAGTCCCCACAGGAAGCCCATAATTATTAAACAGAAATTTTTTAAGCTATTTAATATTATTTTATTCAGTTCTTTTATTTTTGTAACATTATTCATTCGACCGATATGAATCATTTAATTCAAACCCAGCTAATACACACAGTGATAGCCGCTTACAGTTTACAGTCAATTAATTCAATCATTAAAGTTTGTGCTTCAACCGGCAAATCTCCACTACTACATTTACAAATATACATGTTTATATAGCCTATGACACTTCCGGTAACGTTAGGATTCCAACGCAGGGTCATTCATCTAAATCGGTTCGGCCATTGTGATGCTACTCTGGAACAAACATACATACATAAATACACCCTAAATGCATTACACTCCTTTTTGAGCAGTCGTGTAAAAACTATCTTAGAATGTAATAAAAATAATTTAAAAATGTAAAAAAGTAACATAATACTATTATGAAAATACATAAAATCGTAACCCGGTAGGAAAAAATAAGAAAAATAATCTACCGGTTCACGTCAAAATAAAAACAAGTTTTCGTATGAACTCAAAGCAAATGTAAATTTTATTACTTTTACGTAAAGTACGAATTTTATTATTTAATGAAATTTAAGGATGAGAATCTTTTTAAAAATCAGCACTAAGTTTTTTTTTATGCTGAAAAATAAAAACGTAAGTATATAAATATAAAATTACAAAATAAAATTATTAATAATAAAAAAATATTTTCGTTTTATAATCGATTACTTGTTAAGATAGAATTAATATTTTTCAAACGTCATCGCTTTGGCCAAGCGTTAGTCAATAATTGCAGTGTACATTAGAGAACACATTACCAAATATGATTAATTATGACGTAATAAAAAGAATAGACGACAATGATAATCCAAAATATTACAAACCTTAAACAGCTATGTAAATGCTAATTATACTTCTATAGTACTCGTACGAATAGTAAACGTTATTCAGTTGAACAACCAAGAAAAATTTTTTTTCAATAATTTATCAAATAAAAAAAATCAACTGCGCTTAAGGGTATGGATTTCAGAACGTCTAAACATTCATAAAGAACATTTTATGAACGTTCTTTTATTAAATCATGGTAGAACTAAACGCTCACACCGATGACGTTAAACTTCCCCGGTATTTGCATAGGATTTTTTAATTTAATTCTTCTCGAAGTGATAAATCTGAAATTTTTTATCATTTTTTTGAATTTGACATATTTTTTACATAATTTTCTTGAGTAACAAAAAAAATAATAAATCATTTTTTTTTTTATATTTCATGATGATTTGTTTAATAAATAAAACTAAACTGTAATAAAATTATTTTAAATAATTATCTGTTTACCAGACTAAAGATGGTGATCTATCTCCCTCCAGCTCTTACACTACTCTTTACGAATATTTATATTTAAAATGTAGAAATTTTAAACCCTGAACATTTAAACCGTATTTTTGTATTTGTGAAAAGGGGAAGATTTTAAAGAAACTGTTAAATTTATTTTTTACATACTACAAACATTCTTTAAAACCCAAATTCCAATTCTTTCCACTTTAATTTCACCCGGATCGAAACATTAGTTAAGGATCTCAGAGGGGTCACTTCATACATATGACAAACTTTGTTTTTAACGGCTAAAAAAAATATCTAAAAATTTCTAGGTAAGTTATTACCAAAATAAAATTATCACAAGATAAAATCGAAGAGTTCAAATGGGAACTACCTTTCCTACTGATCAGAGTTTGATAAAAATATAAATGCACCAACGTCTCGCATGTATATACGACTTATCACACCTAATTTCATGACGTACGTTTACACATTTCAGAGACGTTGAGGAAAATGGATGCAAGTACATGTACAAACCCGCATACAGAAATGGGCCGTGCAATCGTTTTTTTTTTATTCAGAGTACCTACCTCAAAACGTAAATAAGCGAAAATAAAAGCCGGCTACTCAAACATCTTCACTACGGTATCTTTCCTTACTTTATTCTATACTTTAATAGCCGGAAAAATAAAAGTTGTACATTTCAAATAACTAAATTAATTCTAAGAAAACCGCATTTAATTTTCTACCCGGACATTTAAATTTAAAAAATTATTTAATAAACTGTAATCGTATCTTAAGTAAGCCCATTTTCAGATGAGTTCTACTGTTGTCGATATTAAAAAAGAATAATAGTTTATTGTGTATTTTTATGGTATTATTTTATAGGAAATATACCCGGTAGAGATAGAATTTTTTAAATTTTTACAAAGAAGAACTACACGTTTGGTGATTGTTGTCGCTAATGTGTAATTTTGTAAGGATGTTTTTACGAATACAAATATTTTAAAATTACCAAATATAAATATTTTTTTTTTTACTTAGTTATAAAAAGTTATACAAAAATAAACTACCCGTTCCCAGATACAATCCCGCATCAAAAATAAGTACAAATATCCTATTCGCCGACCTTTTAAAGAGGCCCCTTTTGTACCGAATTAAAATCGTTTAATAATCTGACAGATGCTATTTTAACTAACAATGTCAGCTAATTTTAAAGGCGCCTATAAAATATATTTAATTCTAAAAATGCTTTACTTTGTAAGATATATATATCAGACCGTTCGACGCTGCCAAACGTTCTACATAGATTAAGAATGATTTTGCTATATGTAAGGTGGAAAGTAAAATATTATATTCCTCCGATGACAAATAAAGAGTACTTAAACAAATACTCTTGCATTTAAACAAATGCAACCGGCACGACTGCTATCGAAACTTCAGATTGCTCTGAAGGCTCAAAGGTCTTCGGTGTACCTTTTAGCCGACCTCAAATAGACGGAGCGGTTTACTCGGTTTACTTCGCAAGGATAGGCCCTCGATTAGATGAGATATTCGGTGTCGGGATGAGAACGAATGTGTTGAGAACTCTGTGATGGAACAGCGGGTGTGGGAGGTTGTAGACATCGGCCTCGCTTCCGAAAGCGGACCAGAGCAGAGAGAGATAGGGTATGTTTTCATTAGAAGCTTATTAAATTTGCGAATTCGTTTCTTGATTTTGAGTAAATCAAAAGAACTTTGAGTAAATTGAATTGACGGACAAAACTGTCGTCGTTGCGATCAACAATTGTTTTGTTGGTATGAGAATAGTATTTTTTGTGTTTAAAAGGCTGAATTGAGTAACAATCTGAGCGCATACTCTAACTGAAGTTAGGCATAGAAAGGGTGTTCGTGCGAAACTTTCAGTGTTAGAGGAAGGCTCGAAGATCGCGCATCCGCGAATCGGTTAATTTGATAGTTGAGGGTTGTAAGTTAGGGTAGGTGGTATGACGGTGATAGTAAGTTGTATAAATACACTGATGGAAAAGTCTACCACGGCATTTGCATCGGTGGTATCCTGAGAGAGGCCAAATCGATGACTGTGAAATGCTATCAGGTTTAGAAAGCCTAAAAGACGACCTCCGGTAAAGCCCGTCTGGGCTAGAAATGGAGGGGTTGGTGTGGCAACCGAGATCGTAGGGGAAGACACCCGTCTTCCCCTACGGGGTAAGGATTCTTACCTTTACTCCGTAGAACCCGTGCTTTTCCTATTATCTTGGGCACCTATCTTATAGCCGAAGTAAAAGTATAACCGATAAGTTTTTTAATTAAAATTGTAATGGCTTTTAATGTGATTTTAAAGCAAACTATGCGGGCGCACAACAAAAACTGTTCAAATCATTTGTATACATATGAAGGATAATAAAATCTTAATAATCGCTCGGAATTAATCTGGACTGCGCTTCGACGCAATTACCACTTTCTATTGAATATAAAGAAATACAATTAATTATAAGTAACAACAAGCAAATCTAGTGTGTACATATTTTAAATGCGCAAACTTGTTTGTGGATGATTCGTTGAAAGAGTATGACGTTATAATAGGTGACGTTTATTTTATAAAAAAAACAATAAAACTAATCGTTCCTCGCTTATAATTCTTACATAAATTAAAAATGAATAATTATAATCAATCGGCGGTTTTAATCATTATAATTTGATATCAATCGGCGTTTAAAGGTCACCTCCCTTCCTCATCTCGTCGACCCTATCGATCTTGACTGTTCTTGCCACGCTGCTTATCGATAAAAAACTTTTCATTGAATTTCTAATAGTTTTGTTTTTTGCGTTTGTTTGTTTGCGTCCACGATATTATACGGGCATTGTACAGTAAATTATGTATCACCTTTTCTTAATTATACCTCCGTAACAATCATGTAACGGTTAACCGCTATTTTTAAATCTAAAAAACTCTCTATTTCGATAGTCTGTAAATAGTCCGCGAATTTGGCATCAGTGTAAAAAAACTGTTTATTCCGTGTATACCTATTAAAAGGAACTTGTACAGAATTAACCTAAATTTTATTTTTTAAGAGGAGTTGTGGAAAACTTCTTGTGTTTTTTTTGCGTAGGAAAACACAAGTAGCAGTTGCATGTTCAGTATGGTCCCTTAAAGAGGATAAGTACTGATAAATTGTTGGATAAATAGTAATTAAATTCTAAGAGTATTCATTTATATAAATTTTATTATTTTATTGCGATGGATTTTATTCTTTGTATTCCTGATATTGAAGTAAATATATTTTCCATTTCTATTCAATTTATTTCTTGTAATTTTGAAAGCGCTTCCAAGGTTATATAAAAAAAAAATAACAATCAGAAAATACAACTTTAAAGGAAGAAAGAAACGCACATCATAATTATTACGAATTTAAATAATTTTAAAATATGAACTGTAAAGCTTGAATTAATCAGAATAATAAAATTAAATCGTACTTTTAAGCGTAACAGATTCCGTTTATAAACTTTATTCTTTATATTCACTACATAAAAACAAACTTCCATTAATATAATGAAAAATATGTATTGCAACTCGTTACCGTAAAAACGGTGGTGTGTACTTCAGTATAACAGTATCAGTGCATGATCTCCACCCGCCGATTTTTTTAAATGTATTATATAATTCATAAAATTATTTAATAATGTAACAGCAAAACATTTTTTTTTTCAAAATTTGGTTTTAAACTTTAAAAAATTAAGTGATGTTGCACTCCACGATTATAACACACAATTAATTTTATTCTGGGGACGAAAAATCAGCTACTCCGCTAGAATTAATAGAAATAAATAATTATAAAGTTGCCATCACATAAATTCCACTAAATACGATTCGAGCAATATTCTCCTTAATCCCCCACCGCACATTTTTTGCGTTACTCGCAAGTCTTCAAGTACTTTCTATAAAATGTGTGTGCGCGCGCGGCCGCTACCATCGGAGAATCTACAAAATGCCAAAAGTAATTAGCAGTAAGTTGAGCGTAATTTCCCGGCTTGGTCTCACCATTCGTACGAAACAATCATCGATCCTGGCCTTATTCTATCATTGAAAATGGGAAGCGACGTTCCTGCATTTCTATTCGTTACCTGAACTACAAAACTTCCTTCCGTTTTTCTACAGTACCTACAGAAAACCCATCTTTCAGGCAGGAGCCGATCACTATTACGTTTACTAATAAAAAGCAAACTTATCAACTTTAACCGTTTAACCACCCTTACGTTGCCTGATAGTTTAAAAATAAAAAGTTATATAATTTTTAATTCCTCTTCGCAAACTAAAGCGGACACCCGATAAATAAATACTGTTCAGAAGAGAAATTAAGAACGTATCTTGTGGTAACTGTTTAAATTTGCGACTACCGTCTTTCGAACGCATCCCCACAATTACCGTAAACCGGATAGTTTCGTCTTTAACACGATCCACTAAACTAAAAAACACGCATAGCTATACGATTTACAGACCGTGAAAACGCAACATTGACTAAGGAGTGTGCGTACAAATGCTTACTGCTATTCACCAAACCTATAACAATTGTTACGACTCGTGTATTAACGATACGTTATACGTAAATAACATTCGAATTCCACAATTAAATTTATTGACGCATAACGGATAAAATTTGAATATCACATTTTATCACACGTTAGAAACAAAAATTATGTTTACCGGTGTTATCTTCTGAAAGAAGATTACAGTTAAAATACATACAGTAACCGTGAAGTTTTAAAGATGTAGGGAAACGCAGTTATTTTTACACGGATTTGAATACTAGATCGTGGATACCGGTGTTCTTTGGTGGTTGGGTTTCAATTAACCACACATCTCAGGAATGGTCGAACTGAGACGGTACAAGACTACACTTCATTTACACTCATACATATCATCCTCATTCATCCTCTGAAGTATTATCTAAACGGTAGTTACCGGGAGGCTAAACAGGAAAAGAAAGAAAGAAGGGAAACGCAGTTTGAAAAGTTTCAGTACGAGAGATAAACATAAAAAAGGAAAAAATGAGTCGATGTAATATTATTTCACAGAGAAATAACGGAAGTTAATAAAAATAATTGGTAACAAGTATTTACTGTTTTATTTCTAATAGTACTTTTTTTAACTAATAGTGTGCATCTAATTTAAGTACGAAAATAAGCATATATAAATCGCGATGTAGTTCATTAATGACATAACTTCATTGTTATATACAAAATCGCATAATTAATTAATTTTAATAAAATTTGCACGAGAATTTATCATATTAATTCTTATATAAGTGTACATTTATTTTGGTATTACTATCTAGAACTCGCTAAATTACAAAAGAAGAGGATAAGGATAAAATTACAAGTCCGACGGGGATTGAATCCGTGACCACCTGCAAGCCATTTTATAAGGGAGCATGCTAAACGACAAATTGGCCGGCCGGTTTTCTGACTGAAAACAGGGTTGCCGTGGAATACATTTTTAAACCCTTTGAAAAATCAATATCGATTATCGTTTTGTTTCTCCTCATTTTGTTGTTCCTGATAAATTCAGTCGATTCGAGAAATAATTATGCTAGATTTGTTTTTAAAAAATAAACCGTATCCTCAGCACACGGTCAAATTTAATAGATTTTCACGGTCCTTCAAAAATATAGTACAAAAGAGTTTTTGAAAAGAGTAGTTCATACCTAACATCAATTTTACCCGATTCCAAAAGAAGGTTCTCCAGTTCGTCCCAAACGTACTATTTATTTATAGATGTACGTTTAGGTTTTATTCTTCATTAAATAAACGGATTATCCAAGATTCAATGAATTTTATAAAGCCTTACCGTCCCACAGATGAAGTTTCTTCCTGTGACGGTCCTGTTGTAGAATTTCTCAAAACCTTAACCGGAAGATTTTTAAACGAATAAATTACTTCTACAAATAATATTTTTTCATTACGTTTTTGTCATCTTTGCTTCGTACTGATTTTCTACGGCGTAATATAAACTACGATATCACTCCGGTACAAACTATTTTCGCGCGAAAAATTCAATTAAAAATTAATCGGAAAATTTAGGTAGAAATATATGTATATTGTCATATTTTACAGAAACTGAATATTATCGCCGAATAACAGTTTCTTTGCTTTTCTTTTCTTATTTTTCAAGTAGTAGGTTTCTCGCCTTTACACTTTTGCAAAGCCGATCTACATTTAAACGAATAAAATTAAGTAAAACCTACTTTAAAAATAAAAGATGAATTTAAAAAATAATATTTACGCGAATCAATTCCTCTAACGTTTCAATTTATTTATAAATTCAATTTTATACTTTAACTTTTTGAATTCCGCGCCAAGGTAAGGGTTGGTTAGTAATTTTTTATTTTTTTTATTTAGCGTCTGCTTCAAAAAATTTTAATTAATTGAAAACTTAAAATGCTAAAAAAACACTAAAAAAAATTCAGATTCAGATTTAAAACAAGAAAAGCGGTTATTTAAGATTTTAAGAAAAAAATTTTGTAAATTATTTTTGGGCGCTTTCGTGTTTTATAACTGATTTTAATAACCGTTTAACATAACTTTTTATTTATATTTCAGAATTGAAAAAGTATTCCATTTTACTTTTTACAGCAGTTTTTGTAATCGATTTTATTAATTATTCTTTTTAATTTTTGTTAATTTACACCGGCTGATTTTATACCGAACGGTTTATTTAAAAGTTTAGATTTTATTCTGATTAAGACAAAAAGTTAGGGTTTCAGACCACCTCACGGCTTTATATTTTAATAAAATCCATATAAAATTGGAAAAACGGCTTACCGAATCCCAAGGTTATATCTAGTAATATATCACGATAAGGTTTATTTCTCGTGTCATCACCTAACAGGATGACGTCACTCGGTGATCATTCGCTCAACTACACTAGTTATTTTATTTATCGGTTTAATTTATTGCCTGCAACCCGACATAGTTTTTTAATAAACATTTTTTTAGTTATCTTATCTCTATTAGAATTACAAAAAAGTGTTTTTAATAACGTTTTCATTTTAATTCGTGAATTAATTATAGGTTCCTGAACAACTTGTGGTTTACATTTTATATTTTTAAATTATAAAACGTATAATTTTTTTTAGATTACTAAGATTACATCTATAATTTTATTAAAATGTAAATACATCTATAATTTTATTTTTTTAAATATACATATATTAGCATTTCCGTCACGGCTTCGGCCGCTCTATATGTTTACTTGCGTTTCACGTCGCGGTCAATTTTTTTTAATTTTATATTTTTTAGTCAAGTAACCGGAGACAGGTGCAGCCAGTCTCGTCGTATATAGTTTAGTATAGTCGAAAAAGGGGAAAATTTTGAATCGTTGATCAAAATACATTCACGTGAAGATGAGACACACCAAAAATCAAGCTATCATCATTTGTTACAAAGAAATTAAAAAAATAATAAATTTCATTTTTACTCCACTTTAACCTTTAAACTCAAAATTTCAAAAAATCTTTCCTTAGTGTGAGCTTACACCGTAAGAAGAACGTGTACACAAATTTTCATCGATTTATCTTTCTTCAGTAGTTTTTGGTAGGCCTTGATTACGAACGACTCACAATATGTTATTTTATATAATTATACAGATATATATCTACATAATGCGGTGCAGGAAGTAATTTAATCGAACAGCAAGCATGGCGGTCTCTAATGAGTTTCTGACAGCAACAATGGTCTGCACCTAGTACGATTTCAGTACCTTGATTACTACTAACTTAAGAATATTTTCTTGTATCAAAACTCTGCCGATTATCGAAGTTAAGTTTACTCCATCATAGCGTTTAAAAGTATTAATTACCGATTTTAATACGTAATCTAATCAGCTTTGTCATAAAATCAGGAAAGATAATTAATATGGAATGACTAAAGCGCCTCTAATTTTTTTTTTACAGAGTTTTTCCACTGTAAGCAATTTCACACTTATTATAGATCACCACTATTTTGAAGATTATAAAAACCCACCTTTACTGCATTCAAGAAGCTTTATCGTCTCAGATGATGACTTTGGTGATAAATACACCATGAAATGGATATTTATTTTTATACCCCTTTAAATAGAGGAACAAGATTACATTCAAAAATCGTTTACAGAAATTTTACTTAAAATCTGAAATTAGATGATCGTTTCGATCGTCAAACTATTATCATCAGTAGATGTTAAGGAGAAAGTATATGTGAGAAAATAAATTTAATAAATTAATGAGATAAGAATAGATAACAATAATAATAATAATAAACAATAACTGACTAATTAACAGTATTTAGGAAACACTATAATACAGTTTATATATCAATTAATATTTATAATTATTACTAATTCTTCTTATCTCATTTATCTATTTACTTATCTTCACATATAGTTTTTCCTTCTCGTCTACTTACGATGATCGTTTAACAATCGAAATGGCCATAAAGTTTTAGATTTTAAGTAAACTTCGAGTAGTACTGCATTCACAATTTCTTTTATACATTATGAAAAACTTAGAACAAACTTACAGCAGTATTTATAATAGCTACATAAAAATCCTACAATGTATCGAGAAAAAATGTTTTTTAATTAATTGGTAAAAACGTTTTTCAGCGCCAATTGTATAATTAATATTTTCTGCATAATTATATGTACATATAAATTAATAATATAATATCTATATATTATAAGAACGACTACAATTCTAAATTGATTAAAGTCCAATTAAAATTAATTGCCTACTGTCATGACCCATATGAATCAATAATGCAGACAGAAACAGGGTACTCGATCTCATTTTATTTCCAGCAAAGTCTGGAACATCGGAATTTTATTAACTCTTATTAATAATAATAATAATAATAATAATAATAATAATAATAATAATAATAATAATAATAATAATAATAATAGCATTAACGATACAATTTCAATAAAATCGAAGTTAAGAAACGTTATACGTTTATTAGTAAGCAGTGGTACAATAGCAAAAATTACACGCAATTTGATGATTTTTTTTGCGCAGTTACATAAAATTTAACAGTTATAATAATACAGTGTGTATAAATAAAAAATATTAATACACAAAATAGCTCTGTGAAAACAAACACGGACCTTGCTAGCTTAATACTAACGAATTTACAACTACATTTAAAAAAAAACGTAGAATTTAACAGTAAACTTTGAAAGGTTTTACGCTTGGGTCAACATAGAGAGAACATTTGAAAGATTTAACGTAAAAATAAACTTCTACTAATATGAAAACAATTAATACAGACCGATTTAAAGTACATAGAAATATTTAAAGTGACCGAAATAAAAAAAAAACACTGGTTCCAAATTAATATTCTTCAACAGTAGACTATACAGTCCGTTTCGGCACACATCTTTCCAAATATCTTCCTCGCTATTTCTACCATCAGCCTGGTTTTAAACTGTGCATTATTTTAACTTATTTTTACTGTCTTTTTCAGGTATCCTTTGAACTTCTCGAGACACAGATCCTGACAATTCAGTCGGCTCCTGTCAGCATCACTCGATTCTTTACAGTTCACACGACTCCTTTCGGATGGCTCCTTTCGGATGCACTCGGCTCCTGACGATTCAGCGGCTTCATATACACTATATAAGCAAGCTTCTCACTTCATTCCAGCAGTTCTGTTCCAGTCTCGGACTAGTCTACTACAATCTTTAAGACTCATTTCAATCATCGATACAACAACTTATCGTTACATTTATGAATACAATAACTTATATAAAGATTCACATGTATATGAATAGTATTTACAATTCACAATAAAAATACTTATAATCGAAAGTACATAAGACCTAATTTATTAAATGAATCAGCACCCGATTTTCTACGTACATATTTATTAGTCCTCCGAATACACTACGAATATACATCATAATCATCATTTTCAAGAATTCTACCCTTTTTAATCTACCAGAACTGCGGATATATGTACAATTTGAAAAAACATATTTCAAGAATCTTCATATTCATCAATCTACTGCTTAAAAGGGACTCACAGCATCTAAATCTACAACAAAATTTACGTAACACCTTTCTTAATTTAATTTACATTGTATCATTATTATTGTAATATCATTTAATTCAATTCACATTTTAATAATTTACATTATTATAATTACGGATAGGAACAATTAATTAGACAAAGAGGGTCAGTAAAGGCCTCTATAACGAGAATTCGTAAAGGCCTCTATATAGAGAATTCGTAATATTCGTAATAACTTTCATCCCTCACAAGATGACAGAATTGACTTACAAATTAAGTTACGAATCTTCTTAATTTGCAACACAAATATGACATCATTCAATCAAAACTTGAAACAGAATTTGATGATTTATTTTTAGATTGTGAACAAGTCGAACAAGACTTATGTATTACAGAACGCAAATTACAACATTTAATAAATGATAAAAAATCATCTAATAAAGAAATTAATTCAAATATAACATTTAAACAAACTCAACTACAACCCATTAATATACCTGTATTTAGAGGTAATGAGTTAGAGTGGCAACGCTATTTTAATATATTTATTGATTTAGTTCATAATAGAGATGACTTAACTAACATCCAAAAACTACACTATCTACATTCTTCTTTAAAGAATGAAGCTCCAGCTATTATTAAAGGTCTCCCAATAACAAATGAAAATTATCTCATCGCTCTAAAATTATTAAAAGTACGATTTGACAACAAATATTTAATCGCATCTCATAATGCTAATCGCATCGTGTTCAGATCCATAAAAAGAGAATCTGCAGGTACTTTGTCTAATTATATTAACAAAATATCCTCATGTAAAAATTCACTTGAAGAAATGCAACTTCCTGTTAATAAATATGAATTTATCGTATTCCAATTTCTAACATCTAAATTGGATTATAACACTTTAAGATTATAGAATGAGAAATTGTCAAATCAAAGGTTTCCCAACTTTAAAGACTTTATAGAATTTCTCAACAGGAAAAGACAACTTCTAGAAAACATTAACGTAGTCGTTTTAAATACCCAAGTGAATACAGGAAACAATATCAAGATGAATAGCTACAATAATTCAACTAAAGCTTTTACCAAATGCTTTACTTTAAATCATAACAAACAATATAAAAGAAAAAATGTCAGTTTTTATTGAAAATTTAACTTTAACCGATGTTAATTCTGTAATTCAAATCATTAGTTATACGAACGTAAGGAATTTTTAACTTGTCCATTGACGAACGTAAAGCCTTTTATGAGCTAGTTGTTTGCGTAAAGGCCATTCCACTAATCAATGTTATCCAAAAAATCGATGTAAGATTTGTACTAAGAAACACAATACACTCATTCATATCGACAAATTTAACGATTCTAAATTAGAAACTAATAACTCTGAAATTAATACTTATTATTTAAGAATCAGTCGCAGACAAAAAAATTGGTAGAAGTCAATCATACATATCGCGTGTTGGCAATGTAATGAAGAAAAAAATAATCGAAGGAAAGTTAAAGGAACATGATTTATTTTTTATTAAAGGAACATGATGACGTTGACAAACAATTTGTTGCCGAGAAACCACAACCTAGAGTATCAACCAAACAATTTTACAATAATCATAAACAAAATTCAAATAATAAACTAGATCATTCAAATATCAATGACGATCATAATTATCTGTCCCAACGAGGTGATAGTATTTATCAACATAGGTCGCGTAAATTATCTCAAGAGAATGAATATATTCCTCGATCGAAGGATACACAAATACGGTATCTGAAAGGGAAGACTCTTTTACAACCCCTAAAAAACAACCATTTTGGCTTTATAAAGGACCAACGGATCCTACCGTAAATCGTCAATTCACAACAAAGAATCGCGTGTACCAAAAAACGAATCTTAACATTAATATAAATTTAAATGCGTTACCTTATTCACAAGAATAACAGAATCCTTATCATCAATATAATAGTAAAATACAAACGATAATAATATCGATAGTAATAATAAACGTAATTATTATCAAGATGTAAGACCACAATCAAACGAAGAACAGAGCTACATCGGTTTTAATGATACCACTACCACGAAATTCTTTCAATCTCATCCAATTATGATTCGTCATGGCGGGCAGAGGTCTAAAACCTGCATAAATTAAGCCTTTTAATAATCTCACGTGGTCGATTTAAATAATATTTTTTTAATAATATTTTTAATCGATGTAATCATCTTCATTATATGTTATTGTAATTTCATTCGGTTTATATTTTTACGATATGATTGTCAACATACTAATAAATATCGTATTAGCATTCATAATTTAATTTACGCATTTGTTTATCACACTTATATTATACATTATATTTATGTAAATAACTTACGTGTAATTTCTAATCGTGTTATTATTTGCAATATATTGGCGGTAATTTCATTTACGTTGTTAAAAAATATGTCATTATATAATATATTCGTTTACAATTATAGTTTATATTTACAATTATTATCGTTTTCATATTATTACGGTAACATTTCATTTAAATATTATTAAAAAAACCACCCTATGATTTTTTTGCGGGCAGTATGTTGAGACCAGCTCCTGTCGGCATCACTCGGCTCTTTACAATTCACACGACTCCTTTCAGATGGCTCCTGTCGATTCAGCGGCTCCATTTACAATATATAAGCAACCTCCTCACTTCGTTCTGGCAATCCTGTTCCAGTCTCCGACTAATCTACTACAATATCTCGCTTAATAGGAGAAAAAATCACACTAAATTCCTTACCCGCCATCCCAACCCCATTTTCCCACAGCTGAGCTAGCTCTGGGATGCAACGCCCTAGTGCTGCCCAACCAAGACACATTTTCTTTGTTAATAAACAAATGTAGAAGTACAGGCCCCAAAATCGCCTTCGGCGCCCTCTCCTCCCGAGAGGACGACCCCTTAAACAAAGGATTTCAGACCGTTCTGGGCGGAAAGAGAGAGCGTCACGAAAGATATACTCATTAGCGCATCGTTCCGACGGGTCCCTACTGTTAAAAACCTCCAGTGGATCGGACGCAAACCAAATTTCACCAAATGAATGAACGCCACTTTTTATTTATAAACCGTCAACAATTAGAATCACCCAGCAGCAAAGGACGCAAGTCCGAATACTGCGATTAATAGGAGAGTATTGATTGCACCCTCCGACATCCTTGCGTTCCGTTCTACTACAATCTTTACGACTTATTTCCATCATTTCAGTCATTAATACAATAACTTATCAACTTACATAAAGATTCACACGTAAATGAATAGTATTTACGATTCACAATAAAAATAATTATAATCGCAATCGCACAACACAATCTATCAAATAAATCGGCACCCGATTTTCTACAGTACTTGAAGACAACAGCTGGGTTTATACATTACAACGACGTGGTAGGAACCGTAACTACAATTATTGTAGATGACAAGACTTAAAGTACAAGCTACCGAACAAATTGTCTTATCCATTTTCAAGATAACAAACATTCTACGATATGCTTATTAAGAAAAACGACACGGTTACCCGCATTTTTCTTCGCTCAGCCAAACATAATGAAAAACAACGGTATCGCCAAGGTTACCGAAATAAAGGATATAATCAGATATACAAGTGACACTTTTACTATGTTCACCGCAGGATGTACAGTGAACATTATTACTCTCAGAGAAACCAACTCTGAATAATACCCCACTTGTGTATTAGATGCTTTACGCGTGTCATAGCCGTAAGAAAGATTGGGACAGATAGTATATAAAACAACAAATTAATGTGTACACCTTACGTGGAAAAACGATACAATATATAGATTGGCTTTACTCGACAGGAAAATCTTCTTAGTAACAATTATAGTTCTATAGTATCCGAAATAATAAAAACTTAAAAAGACATTCTGTTCAGATACGCTACAATATTTTAATTACAATTAAAAAATACAAAGAAATGTTACCTCGCAGAAATGTATTTCTTGAAACTGTTGTTAATGTTGTCTGAGAGTGCAATATAATAAAGCATTTTTCAAAATAACAAAAAAAAAATCTAAAGATCAAATTTGCTTATTTTAGGGTGGATTTACATGATATCAGAAAAAAGAGTTTTAAGGGGAAAACGTCCTCAAACTCTGGAATAGAATTTTCATATATATGAAGTTCTGTTTCAGGTACGGCACAATATTCGTTGTATAAACAATGACAGCGTTTACAAGTTACTAAACTTGAAATAATAGTATCTTTCGTACGCGTCGAAAAATAAAAAGCTTGTCTTTCAGGATCCTCGTGTTACGAATAAATAGGAAAAAATAGGGCTTTATAATGCATTAAAACTTGCTTTTATGCGTATTATTGTAAGTGACAATTTATTTGACGAAAACTAGTATGAAATACTCGTCGAAAAAATACATTTAAGAACAAAATTTTACGTATCGTTAAAGTACTTTTATAATAATATCTAACTAATATCAGTCTCTGTACGGTGGCCATTTTTTGAAATCCTATTTCAGCTATCAGTAGATGAATTTTTTGACAACCGTATTTTAATTACGGTACTTTTTTAATTTTATAATTTCAATTAACAATAAGATGGATAAAGGGTTGTAAAAAACAAGAATTGCCATTAGAAATGACTGCAATCTTAAGCGTAGTACAGTCGCTTAACAGTATTTTAAGAAAATTCAGATGGACAGACAAGTATGAGGCCTGCATTGCACACTAAATTAACAAGAAGATACTTTATTCTTTATCTGTTGTCGTCATACAGCATTGTTAAAATACAGGGTTCAGTGCAAAAAAAATCCTTTCTACCGAAATAACGATTTAAAAAAAAATGATCGCCTTACTGAAACCTACCGTATAAAAATAAATTTTAAAGACTCAAATAAAGAATTCGATCCATGAAAAATGGCGGCCTTTAGTCCTTATATGCTTTAGTTCTTTAAACTACCATTTACGTAGTTTTAAAGAGTAAAAAGGAAAACTAGTAAGTTATCGCCAAACTACCTAAGGTTTCCAGCACGCCTCGGAACCAATTTAAAAAGTTTTTTTTTTTAATATCACCCGCTGATATTAATTTTTAAAAAACTGTTTAAGTTATTTCACTTCATAACAAAAAAAAAGAAATAGTTAATGTATATGATTAATTAATTCCGTTTTGTTATCGATGACTGTAATCATCATCGTTATCCTAATTACGTCATTTTCTCTTAGTCTCTCTTTCAGTACGGTGTATCGTACTCATCGAAGGACAAAAAAAAAATGACAAAGATTATGAAATTAAAATACTGACCATACAGGAAGATAATTTTTTCATTTTTTATCCTCAGCTCTTAGGAATTATTCTCATGAAGTTCGTTTGCTTTATCAAATGCATCCAGACAGATCGAAATATGTTGCTTTTTTAGCGATTTGATTTATCGAGCTACTCTCATAATTCTTTCTCTTTAAATAAGCTTCAAAAAAATATGCCACACCCTATCATTACAATTAAAATTTTTGAGCCCCTCCTCTTGTACCCTCCTAAAAACCGAAGAGGTTGGGCATCAGGTAAAAAATGGTAGAGTAAGGGCTTCGAAACTGTTAATTTTTCATTTTGAACGCGCGCGCGCGCGCGCGCACACACATTTTGAACACATTACATATTATTATAACAATTCAAAATTTTTGTCGGACCGATAACAGATTTAAAGTTATTTCTCGTAAATATGTTTTGATTACGTTTATACAAAAGAATTTGTAATTTGAATTATTTTTCTACATAATTTAACACGCACCAACAAATAATTAAAAAATTCCCAAATGACAAAATAGTATATAATTTGATAATTGTAGACGATGCGCGCTACGTTTTGATTCAGAAAGCTGTAAATAGATACTTCGGTTATCGATATTTAATTGTTTAATAATAAAACATTCAACTCTAAATTGAAATTTACGTAATTCATAAAAATATTCCAATAAAATTTGTTCAGGTTTATTCAAATTATCGAAGAAAATACAAATTTCTTATACATCCCTCAAGTTGTTTAACGAACAGGAAATTAATGGATTGTTTCCGTTAGACTGAAATAGCAGATTTCATACTTTAAACGATAATACGGACGTATCCACTAAAATAAAGACAAAGAATTATTATTTTACTGAAAATGTGATCAAAAGCTATACAACTTTAACTTAAAATTAAACTAAAAAATGTTACTTAAAAAATGTGTTTTATAGATCCCTTGCATTCGGTTTCAACTCTAGAGTTTTATGGAACCGCAACAGGTGAGTGCACCTTTTGCGGCGTCCGTGAGTATTTTTACGAGTTGTATTGGTGAGGTATACTTGTCTAGATCAAGGATTTTAGAAAAAGTGCATATGATTAGATCAAGGTAATCGACGATTTTACAAGGATTTTAGTATAACTAAACGTTTTGGTAGCGTTACGATAAAATGCCGGTGGACTAATTCATTAGTATTTTTTTACGCATCAATACAACAAATAAAAATACGCTCCATATTAACGCTGCAGTAGCAAAAGCAAATTAGAAACTTTTCATGAAGAGGGCATTTTTTAATTAAATTTTAATGTGATTATATATTATAAAAGATCTAATATGATCAGATAACTACGTACAGTTCAAGGACTACCCAACGTCCTTCCTCATAATGGCGAAATATTTCAGGATGTATTATTTTGGTAATTTATACAGAATGACTAAACTTGTTTATACTGTTCTGGCATATTCCTTTTAATTAACAAATCATTTACATTTAATTGTAATTGTTTTTCATGCATCATAGAATATTCACGTTTCATACATTATTTTTTGATAATGTATGTAAATTACATACTGCATATAATACCGAACATAAATATTAATTAACAGTATTAAGATGTAAAAACTGATTATTATCACTATTATACAATTCTGTATTCATATATAATTACAAAAAAAATTGCTGAATAAAGTTAGATTAAATGTTCTCCCTCTCTCTTTCTCTATCTATCTAAATCTTTAAGACCACCAAAAGAATCATAAGATTTCAAAGAAATGTGATATAGTTAAAATATTTTTAAAATTGCTTAAAAACGCGTTTCAACACATTTCTCAAAGTCGCTGTAAGGTTTGAAAAGTAATAATAATTGGCATACAACCAAATAGGTTAATTCAATTTTTAATGGTTTTAATTGTTTATTTTAATTTTTTTTTTTATTACAACGCATAATTAATTCTTTAAGTTAAAGCAACATCTTCTAACATGGATGTATTTCTATGCAAAATATTTATCGATTTGTGGGAAAAAGACATCCAGAACTGCTTTAGGTACTTATTATAATGGGCAAATTGGACGTATATTCACCCGTATATACTAATAACATGAAAGCATTACAACCCAATCAATATTTTAAATCAGCTCAACAGAATAGGGATATATATATATATATATATATATATATATATAAGAAAAAAAAAATATATATATATATAAAGAATTATAATTATTTCTTTACATATATATATATATATATATATATATATATATATATATATATATATATATATGTAAAGAAATATTACTAATAATTTTTTTACGAATAATTATTTCTTTACATATATATATATATATATATATATATATATATATATATATATATATATATGTAGAAATAATCATAATTCTAACGATATGAAATTAACCAATGCAACAGATTTTACAAACATACTAAACGAACTTTGTACCTTTAAATTATCAACATAAAACGAACAAGTATGCTATTTTAACAATACGAAACAAGTTTCATGACAATTTTAATATGCAATTAACAACAGCGTCATCTTCAATATCGCCATGAATAGCGATTACATATCCACTGTTCTTAACAATAGCATTTCTTTTGTTCGTCTGGGTGTTTTATTAGATGACAAGGTTTCTCTTCGTGAAAAAAAAATCAAACCGTACTGTTTTGTTTTGAAGCCCCTTAAAAAAAGTTTAGCTTTATTACGCTTACATATATTCCCGTTTAAAGTATAACATCATATTTTAGGGACTTCTTCAAAAATCAGAACAAGTTTTTAAGATAAGCCATGGGCTTTTAAATCGTTATGTGCGATTCATAAGTACGAATCGTGTGGACCGAAATTTAGAAAATTAAAATACAAAATTTACGCTTGCGTTTATAATTATGAACGTGCAATCTTTTGTAAAAAGAACAGTCACGTATCTTAAAAAATGAAAATGCTATCTCAATCGCACAAGAAAACAGAACTGTTTTCGAATAACCTAACGGGATACTTCGGCTTACAAGAAAGAGCCTTATTACGCTTCCGTTGGTATTTTAAAATAAATTGCCGAATCCGTTTAAAAGATTTTCCAATCAAAAGATTTTATTTTTTAAAGACCTTAATTTTCCGTGCTGAGCATCCATTCGACGTGTACGTAAATATGTCGCTCAAATAATTTTCAATAACGCCTTGTGAACTCTAAATTATCTTGTATCATTTTTTTATATTTAATCTATTTACCTTAACATTATTTCACATGTTTATATTTTAAATAAATAAAGGACTTTAATCAAATCTATTTTTAACCTATAATTTATGTTTTTAATTAATCTTACGACGATATGATTTATTTAACGTATTATTACGTACCGAATAAAAGATTTATTACTTGGTATAAGAGTCGATATTTTGTATATAATTGTCCGGAATTTTCAAGTCAAGGGATTATTAGCAACTGATGAAATATTCAAATTTTCTTTACATTTTGTTTTCGTGAATTTAAAAACAAAATGCCGCAAGGAGAAACTGCCTTTACTAGACCCCTCGTAGCAATTTTTACTAATAACTACGTCAATAAACGTTAGAACTTCGTTTATACCACGTCGTACGTAGACACTTAAAACATAAAACACGTTCTTTTTTTAACTATCTTGGAACAAGATACAAAAACAGACGGTGTAATTATCTTGTAGTACGACATATAAATCTAACCGAATACATCTAAATTAACCGGTTATATAACTTCAATTACTCAAAAGCATGTTTATTCTTAAATGAAATAAAACTATACAAAATGTATGTAACTTCCGCAAAATGACCTCGAAAACGTTTTATTACACGACGTCGGTGATAGACCACGGTGGACATCGTTTATGGATCAAGATTTTTCTACGTTTTGGGCCGTTTAAATTGTACGGGACAAATATTAAATCACGAGTACTTTGAAATCCTTATCGCGAAACACGAATGTCTGTCCGTCTGTTAAAAAGATTAGCAACCTCTCGACAAAAAATGTGAAATCCTGTTCATAACTAAACCGTTTGGCGCGCACGAACGGGAAAAACATTACAATTTCAACATTTTTGTGTTTTCAAGTAAATTTTTACGTTTTAAGTAAATATTTATGAACGTATGCTACGCGCCGTAATCGAACGATCGTGTAAGACACAACATGAGATCCCGATCTCCTCCAAAAAGGTATAACCGTTTTCAAAAATAATAAACATTCCATCCCGGGTTTACATTGAAATTACGAAGTGAAGCGGCCTCTCGGTTTCTTCCTTACCGTATCGCAAATACTGTAAAATTACCGCCGTATCAAAGTTATCGAAACGCAAGTTCCAGACCTACAACTGAAATTTTAATTATATTCATTACAGGTACCGGTAGTATAAAGAATATCATTATTTTTCAGAGAGACAACTCCGATTAATACTTCTTGTAGTTCGGAAACTTTATACGCATCACTGCCGCAGTAAAGACAGAGAAAGATAGTATAAACCGACAAGTTAATGTAACCGTTCTGCAGAAAACAATACATTACGTAGACCGTCTCCTCTTGGAGGATAAATTTATGAAACCTGTTTATCGGGTATAATATATCAGAATTTACCAAGAATTTATTCCTTATTCATAATGAAAATCGCCAGTGAAATCCGTGCCAGAAATGATAACCAGTAACTCTTCGAACAGTAAACTAGATGATTACTCGAACAGAATTTAACAAATTTAGTTCCGCGATAAAATTTAATCGCAGAAAATTTAATTCGCAATCCTCAAATGGACTTCGATATTTTATCGCTCGTTAAGCCTTTATCTTTCAAACCGTGTGTTTTATAATACTGAAATATCAAAATTTATTAATTTGCGCAATTTCTCCCCCGACGTTTGTTTTGGACGGTATACGCTTCCTTTTACTAACTCCCTGACGAAAGTAATTTACACAAATGTAACCGGTAAACTTATAAAATATTATGAGACTGTATATTTTATATTATTACTTTTGCCTTGACGAGCTGGTTTTCTGCGCATATACACCTTGTTTGTATGCAGAATAAGTTATTAACCGACTAATTCGATTGTGATTTATCTAATTTAATCGTTGTATTTATTGTTTTTGTTCGTCGTTTGACTAATTGCTAAAAACGAATGTATAATTTTGTTCGTACGTTTAACGTTTATTATCATAAATTCTAATTAGTAGTTTAATGCTCTATTATCACATAAAAGCAACTTATGATTTGAGAAGAGACCTCGCTGTAGTTACTTGATCGATTGGAAATAACGTCACGGTTTATACGTTTTAATATTTTAAAGTCTTGTTTTTATGTGAATATTTCAGTCGCTCGAACTCAAATCCTGGTCCTCTATTATATTTATTTACAAATGATTTGTCAAAAATATCTGCAAATGATGTGAACAATTTTAGCAGAATTCATCAAACGAATGACGATCGTATTATGCTTTAAGGTGATCCAGATAGGATTTTTAATCGTGCACTTATAATGAAAAGAAGTAAATGCATCCCGAGAAGCAGTATTCTCTCCTTCACCCGTCAAGTTCTGTCCGCTACAATTACAAAGTTATATTGTTCAAATTCACCGTTTTTACTACGATAATAACTATAAATAACAGATATCACATTCGGTCTCACGGCTTAAAAGTACAGAAAAAAATGAACCGATAAAATAAGCGTACAGCCGAATTCAAATGTGAAGAAACCTATCACACAGAATGCACTAAGAGCCATTTTGTAAGAAATCTATGAATGAGAGCCGCTACTACTCTGAAAACATTTGATTACTAATGTGATAATATATGCGGCATGTATTTTTTACTTTAAAATAAATACTTTTAGCGATAAAAATATATATAGCTATATTAATTGAAAATACCGTTTTATTACTTAGTTAAATATAAAAAAAAAGTTAACATTCAAAATTTCACCTATAAGCTAAATCTTAAAAATTTATTTCGATCTTAATGTAATACAATTAAACCGTATTCAACATACGAGCTGCATTACGATGTAAACAAACAGATGCGGTACGTACAGGCCGCTTAAAAAAGAATGCGTCACCGTTTCATATAAACTACAATGAAAACTAAATACTACAATCAAAATACAGGCGCAATAGTTTACTCAAAACGACGCAAATAAATCGATTCACTCTGAACTTTTGATAACTACCACACAGTAACATACATAGTAGTATTTCTCACAACGACTAATACACGGGTTGGCTAGTTAGATTAGACTGAATGTTTATGCATTTGTTAAAAGAAAAAGGTTTTTTTTAAAACCTTTTTCGTACTGTTTAAAACACGTATTTTAGTAGAAATACGTGTTTTAAAAGATTTTTTGAAAAATCAATTTAAAAATATATTAAAAATAAGCAGTATATTTATTTAAAAACAGCATAAGGATTAAAATGCATAAAACAATTGCTAACCGTAACAATAAATTCAATAGAATATATACTAAAAACAAAACAAGAAATTAAATTAAACAGTAAAAATTTAATAACCGAACAATTTAATTAACGTAAAATTGTACGGATAAATTAATGAAAGTTAAAATTTATAAATTAAGTAATATATTTTAATAATTGGACATATTTATACGTATAAAACAATATTAATCGTAAAAGTTTAACGAATTCGGTTCACCTAACAAAAATAATAACTAAAGCATATCGACTTATTTATAACGATTAGGTTTTATACATTTATGTAACCGAGCGAGCAGCTTAAAATCGAACCGAGCCGTCTCGAACTCCAGTTATTTGATTGTCACCCTTAACGCCGCTGTTGCTACTACTAACGCCATTATTGGTTGTGTACTAGTCTCGTCTATTGTTATCGGTTGTAAACCGTTCGTGTTTCAGTGCAGTATAATTTCGTTCTTTGCAGTTGTTTTTTTCTAAAACGAAACGCCTTATTCGATCGAGAAAAGGACTGATATAGCTGAAGCTTATGTACGTTGCGGATCCTTTCGAGAAAAGCGACAAATATCTGCGGAAAGATTTTTGAACGCCAGTATCCCAGCAAAGAGTAACATACATTAATCGGTTAAAAAATGGCGTACAACTGGCAAGGTTTCAAACGCAAAACGAAATAGGCGACCTTCTGTTAGGACTCCAGAGGTCGCAGCCGATATTCAAAGAAGAATTTCTGCCAATCCGAAAAAATATCACAATAAAGCGGTATAAAATACATATCTTGCGTAAGATTCTTTACGATTTAAGTTTGGAACCGTATTAACAACTGTATAATAACTTAAGAAAACAGACATAACGAAACGTCTTAATTATTGTTATCGGCTTCTCAAAAACATTGTCGGTGGATATATTCACCCGTTATTGTATTTTATTCACACGAGACACGGTTTCATTTATCTGGACATGTTAATTCTCTAAACATCAGACATCGTACGATTGAAAATCCTCACCGGATGTTTCAGCGACCACTTCACGATGAAAAAATCGGTATACGGTGTACTGTTAATCGTATAGCAGGGCCAATATTTTTTGACCGCATTGTCAATACAAGAGTGTACCGTACAATTTTCAAAGGATTTTACGCTCGATTAACAGCGTGAAAAATAGTTCATTGGTTTTGGTTTGCTTGGCATTTCTCCCGCCACCACCCGATTCGATCGCCCTAAAGCATAAGACCGAATGGCTGTGCCGCAAACGGCTACTGAGCCTCGAAACAGTTTAGCGACCGTTGTCCTTACTAGCTCCTAGAGCTAACCTAAAAGCGTGGTACCATACACCACTCGCTTGCGTGTCCCACCGCCCGCTTGTCATATATCACTAAAACGGGTAGGCGCACCCCGTCAACTACTAAAACATATATGACTATCGATAATTAAATTTATCTCATCAAAGATAGCAATTCCTTGCCGCGCCTAGGCCGCTGAATGCCAGCAAGTACCTGTTCACCATTAAAGCGCTTGGAGCCTTAATCTTGCTGGCAGTCAGCCATATCTCTCGGTTAGCTTCCTACAGCAGCGCGGTAGGAGTATTTTCCCTTAGGCAACTACTGATGTCGGTTGAACAAAGCAATCGCATCAAGGAACTCCCACACGGTCCGACAATAAGGTTCTCGTCACATTGACTCGCCGCTTATTTTCCCCTTGACCTCTAAGTTCCAGGGTGGCCTGAGTTCTGCCCCCCCCCCCCGAGAGTTGGCAGTCGAACATCATGTGTTCGTTCGACAGGACCTCCCCGCAGACGCACAGCTCATCAGCTGCCAGGCGGAACCGAAACAAATATTGGTTTAAATTTACACGGTTGGAAAGTACTCGGGCTCCCGTTGCCCTTAAAAACGAAGGAGAAGCATACCATCCCCCCAAATCCTGATCATTATAAACTATAAACTAAATCATTATAAACTATAATGTCATTTCTTGGGACTCCATCAAAAAATCGAAACGCGTTATTAAGATACAAAAATGGGCTGTGAGATCGTTATCTAGCGCTGATAAGTATAGAATATGTAGACCGATATTTAGAAAATGAAAAATGTTAATTCATTCTTATGTTTATAAGTAAAAATGTGCAATCTTTCCTAAAAAGAGGATATCGTTAAAAAAATGACAATATCCACCTCTATTAAACCAGACGTTAGAACCGCTTTCATATACTCAACACAATTCTTCGGCTTACAAGAGAGCCTTATGTTGTCATTTTCAATAAATTGCCAAACCATCTGAAAAAGTTTCTCACAAATTTATTTAAAATACAATTAAAAAATTGTCTTTTATAAAAACACTTTTACTATCTTAATGAATTTTTAAACAATACTAATTAAAAACAAAAAAAAAGCACGAATTACCTGGATCCCGTTCAACGTGTATGTAAATACGCGCTCACAATAATTTTCAATAGCGGCTTCAGAATTGTGAATAATTTTCTAGTAATTTTTTTATATTTAACGTATTTAACATTATTTCGAGTTTTTGTATTTAAATAATTAATATAGACTTTAATTAAGTCTTATTTTTCATCTTATAATTTATGTTTTTATATTTCTAATTTATCTTATATTAACGCGATCTATATTACGTATTTTATGAGTTCCGATCAGAATCAGCATTTATTTATTAGTACCTTGCATTATGATTGTGCATTTTAATTTATTTTATCATCGTGTGTTTATATTTTTTATAATGTTCTAGCGCATAACCACGCGGTCCTTTCTTGTTTAAGTATACATCAAGGTTATCAGTAGTGTTACGAGACGGTTGGTAAATATTGACTTCACGATTCTATTGAGCGCTTTGAAGTTAGAAATAAAGTAAGCTAAAATTAGATTAGAATACATAAAATAAATAGAATTAAAAGATTAACCTAGAACAAAAAGGAATGGAGATTGCATCAGTTTATTCAAAAAACGTTTTACAAAAAAATAATAACTTTTAAGTAAAATGTTATTAGTGTTGTGCGTTGATGAAGACATATTTGAATAGTACATCGGCTTTGTTATTATTAATATTGCGGTATTTGTGATTTTTTTCTATGAGATGGTTTATGACCGTAACCTAGCGCGATTAAAATTCCAAAAACCAGTAATAACTTCATCTGGAACAGTAAAGCAACATCACCAACGATATATCAAATTATAGTTAACAGTATTATGATATTAAATTTCTGTTTTTCATTAAATTTAATTCAATCTTATCGTTTTATCACTATTTATCACAGACAAAAAAAGTTGTTGATTTGACAAATTATGCGGCTAAGTCGGTGAAAATGTTTATAAATATATATATAATCCTGATAGTTATCGGTGCTACTTCACAGATAAAAAAGAAACCGGCCCCGATATTAGCTTTGATAGATCAAGGGTAACCGTGGTAATACCGAGATAACATCGGCATCACAATATTAATTACAAAATAAAATTAAAATCCACATTAATAAATAAAAATGCAGATATATTCAATCACATTAAATTAAATATGTGAAGATACTTAATAAATAAAATAGTTAAAAAGTAAATCACGATTCAGAACGCTTAGTGAAAATTATTTAACGCAATTATGTACACGTAAAGTGGAAACGCAGAATTTTTTTTTTCATTTGCTTTAATAAATATTGTTTAAAAAAAACTCGTCGACAAAATAATTGATTCCTGTAAAAGAAACATTTTAATTATATTTTAAATAAATTGGTAGAAAATTATTTTAGTCGATTCGAAAATTTATTAAAAATGGCAAAGGTAGCAAAATAAGTACTGAGGTACATGAAAACTTCGCGCTGAGGTATATGAAAACGTTCCGTCGACCAGTTTGGTAAAGTTTTTGTTTTAAGAATAAGAATGGCGATCGAGTTCAGCGTAGGTTGCACTATATATAAAATAAATTAAACAATTATAAAAACATTGTTAATGAAAACAATGTAAAATATAAAAATATCGATAAGCAGAGATGTTTAGTACGTACAATTCACTTTTATAAACGCCAAACAAAGATCCGAGAGCCCATTTTTTAATCTTGTAAACCAGCTTTACTTTTTGAAAACCCCACAAAAAGATATATTTCAGATTAAAAGTATAATAAGATATAATAAATATTTATTAATTACGACAAACTTAGCGTTTTATTAAGGCGTTTCAGAGTAAAACAGTAAGGTCAGACGCTGTCGCAAATTAAATCGAATCAGCGTCCCGCGATATTTTGTCATGCAACAAAAATATTTCACACTACAGGCAATTAGAAATATCGCTAACGAGAATTCTATTCACGAGAATAGCAACGCTATTTTTATCTGAGAGGCAAAATGGAAACGTTATGACGTAAATTTATTTATTAAATTTGGTTCGGTTTTTCGTTTCAAAAAAGTTTATAGTTTTAAGAAAAAAGCCTGTTACACCCGGTGACAATCATCTTTATGCGATGTGTCATCCTCAGATACACCGTGTTTCTAAGACGGTCAGATTTGCGTGCCTTAGTTGGTTTGAATTTATAGGCGCATTATGCAAATTTTAACACGTTTTATATTTTCATAAGTATGAATCACCTTTTTGTTTAATCACTAATCGTAGACCGACTTAATTGCTTTTATGATGCCTGCTTTAACTATTGCACATAAAGCAACGAAAAAATAATACACAAGCTACGTAATGAAGTTGAAAAGAGTAAAATAAAAAAAAAATCGGGAACGTTTTCCTACTTTTAACAAACAATTTTGTCAAAGTCTCATAAGAAAATGTTAAAACGTCATACCTCAAACTAATTTCACGCGAACAGCATCACTGTTAACTTCTTAGGAAAAGGCTGCTACAAGCTATTTGTTATCATATCTCGTATTCTATGGTCATTTTGCTTTCGTTTTTTTTTTTATTTCCACGAAAGAAAAGAAAACTGAAATTCAGAACTACTGAAACAAATTAATTTCTTCTGATATATGAACCGTTTAACGTTCGGCAATAGGCAGCAGCAATAATGTTTGTCGTACATCACGCAGTCTTATGACTACTGTGAAGGTATACGTTACACGTATAATAATAGATGGAGATATGTTTGCCGTCTGAATATTACTTCCATTTTTATGTAACTTTAATTAGTCGGTTAGTCAAATGAACATCAGTAATTATTATCGGTCTGGACGCTTCAGTAAACGGTATAAACATGGACTAAAGAGAAATTATATGGTAGAAGCCTAAAGATCTACAGTGTAGATAAATGTGCGTGTGGATAACATAAAGGATATTTTTACGAAGGGGAAAGTCTATACAAAATATTTTTTTCAACGTTTTCAAAAGCGATACAATTATTATTATTATTAAAATAGACGCTTGAAAGACAAAAATGTTGGATGTAGTATAATATGAATAGTTACCTTAAATTCAAAGTCATGATTGCTAATGTACAAAATATAGATTTAATGAATGTAATTATTCATACATGCTACGGAATAACAACGTGTAAACCATTTCTACAAAGGAGTGGGGTAAACATGTCCGACAACCCCCAATCTTTTTCACACATAATCATTATTACGAGGTAAACAAATGACCATGAGCTGAAAAAGAAGTAATGAAGTGGCTTAAATAATTTTTTCTTACTTCCAATTCTGCAAAACTGATTAATATACAGTAAAAAATATGTTGAAACATATCCTACTCTTTCGTCTGAAATCATTTAAAAAATGTAACCACTGTAGTTACCTGTGGAATTGATAATACTTGATTAAAAAACTCATACTCATACTGGATTAAAAAATCATTATCTCATATCCAAAAAATAAATACAGAAGTTGCTTCATTATAATATACTAAATAAAGGATTATATAAAAATTTTCTCCCTCCCTCCCTCTCACTCTCTCTCTCTCTCTCTCTCTCTATCTATCTATCTATCTACCTCTATCTCTCTGCTTGCTACAGATCTAAGTCAAACTGTAGCTATACTACTGCTTTTTTGTTATAGATGAATTCTGCAGTCAGAAAAAATTCTAAACCTGTCTAGTACTCAAACCCAGATCTTTTATAACAAAAGACAAGAGATGCTAGCATTCTACCGTAGAGGTTGACAATATTACAGTATTAATAAATATTGATGATTAAATTTCCAACTGAAAAATCATTAACATACAAAATAATTAGCCTAAAAATTAATAAATCATCTTTTCATTATCAGTAAATATTCTTTTTCTTACATGGCAATTAAATTATAACACTGCAAAGTTAATTTTAAATACAAAATAGTCGATTACTCTTATTAACTATGTAGTTAGTTTTACTGTGATGTAAAAATATGTTAACTTCTGAAAAACTATACTTGCAGAAAATATTGAAATAAGATCAATGTATTTCTTCAATATACAGTATTTTATTACAGATGCCTCTATAAAAAAAACACACATGCCTTGAACAGATAAACCAAAAGAAAATTAACAATACATGAAAGAACAATTGTTACATATATATGTATGTGTGTGTGTGTGTTATTGGGAGCTCAATAACTGATACATTTAATACAAAAAAAAATTGCAGCATACATCTGTTATTAAAAAAAAAAAAATGTTTTAAATTTACTTGTGATGAAGATAAAAACTTTAAGCTGTAACATTCCCATAGTATTGACAATCCACTACCTATTTAATTACTTATACAGCTTATGGAATTAAAACTCCAGTATTACCATATAACAATTGTAACTAGAGATAATAAGTGACAATGATAACAATAATCTGATCAGCAAGTTAAAAGTTTTTAATTTACAATTCAATGGGATCTCAAATCTAATTTTTACATATTCACAAGACTTTCATTCTATTTATAATTCTTGTTAAACAAATGAAAGGGCACATAAATTTATTGCATTACTTTATCCGTCCTGCTTTTCCTTATGGCTGTGACAAGTGTAAAGCATCTGAGGAACAAGAAGGTACTAAAGCGGTCACCAGTTACTTTCTTTGAAAGTAGTTATGTCTGCAATACAAGAAATCCTGCGATGTACACAGATGGACCTGTGTGACTAATCATCAACCACATTTTGGAGGGCTTGGCATGCTAATGCTCAGTAAAGAAGGCATCAGAAAAAAACTCCTTCACTTCTCACTTTCTGTACTAGACATATAGATTATATAGTAAATAGAAGAATTGTTCAATTGAACAATAATATTTTTTGTACTAAAATATTATGTTATACTACAAAAATATTGTTATACATGTTAATAGGATGTTAAAAAAATGATTAAGTCAATGTTAAGAAAGAATAAACTTCTTACAAAAAGATATAAAATTACAGCCAACAAAAAACAAAGAAAAGATTAATATAAAAATCTGTCTGTATGGCATAAATTTACAGCATAAATGTTACACAAATAAGTATTTAAAAAACTAATTGAAACTTCAGACGCACAATAAACTTCAGAAGTACCCATAATAAACTATAGTCAAAATATCAAATATACTTCTAAAAAATCTACAATTAAAAGGAAAAATAATAAAATTGACAAAATAAAGCTTTGATTACATTTTCTCATTTTTCATGAGCATACATAGTTATTTAAATAATATTAATAATGCAGATCTAAAAACGTCTAATTCTATTCAAATCCCTGTCAGATATAAGATCTTTTTGTTATGCAACAAAATTTCATCAATCATTAGGTAACTGAATTTGAATGTCAATCTATTGTTACTAGCGGAAAATAAAATAAGTAACAATTATGTTCATCCTTAGTACATAATTTTGCAATGTAGTAGAATTTATAAATATATTAGTGTAATTTTATATTGAAAATGTTTTAAAAAAGTTCATTAGGCTTATTGTTTTAAGTTCATTAGGTTCATTAGGCTTAAGTGATTTTACGAATAATTTTTATTTGTGAATGATTTTTTTTATTTTTCATAAATATCAGACTGTCACAACATAAAAGAAATTCAATGTTACTGCATAAGATTAAAAAAATCAATGGTAAATACCAATAATAAAATTTTTTATTTCACTTAAGGCAGAGTCACGTGGGAAGCCATGGCTTTTGCTTGGTGCTGGAAAAGCCTAAAATATGATATCATTCTGAGAAGTACATTATAAGGAGAACAAAATTAGGTGAAATTAACGAGAAGGAGAAATATAGCAGATGACGTGCTTTGAATAACAGAAAGTAGGCCTAAGAACTTAAAACAAAAAATTAACTTAAAATTACATACTCTTTAAACAACAAAGAGGATTTAATTACAATGGTTTGTAAATAACAGAAAAAATATACTTATATATGGGTGAGATGCTGGTACACAAAAAAAAAAAATAGAATAGTCTCTTCACAGTTTGATTAAAATAAATTATTAATTTTATGTTCCAAATAAAACTGTACACAAATTTCATTTAACAATGAAATCTGGAAAAAAAAATGTTTGATCAGTTATCAAATACAGTGATTACAACTAAAAAAAAAAGTTTTTATATATTTTTTTACACTATTCAAAAAACAGTAATGCAGTATACTATTATTTTACCTTTCCTAGAAAAAGAAGTCAAAAATTAAATACGTAAATATCTCTTTAAAGAAACTAATCAATAATTTTGAACAAGATTTGGTTTTATTAACAAAAAGGCAATTTTATTTTATAACATAAATAGAAACAATGTTGAAGTTAAATTTAGTGCTTCGTTACTCATTCAAATCAAATTACCGCCAAACAATAAGCATCTTTCGATACCGGCAGTGATATCGAGTTAACCAAAATTATTAGATTGTAAACAACAGTCTGATAAACAATAGTTAGAGACTAACTGACTTAAAAAATGATGCAGCTCCAATAACGTATAATTCATGTTAATTTGACATTACTTAATATAATACTGATGAGATTTTTCTTAAGTTCTGTGCAACAGTTAACTTTTTTTAGGTTTCCAAAACAACTACTAAGGTTAGGATCTAAATTTAACCTCACAATCCGCAAAATAAATGGCGCAAATTTGCGTAAAATAATAATTTCCCGTAAAAACTAAAAGAAAACAAAAATTGTAGTACTTACTGATAGAAAAATAATTCAAGTTTATCAACAATTCTTGATTTCAAGTACGCTCCTAAGCCATCAACTAACCCCTCTTCGCGACTTGTATCACTCGTAACAACCGCCATCACAAGACTAGGAGGCGCCTTTCAATCAACTGCTTAATAACTACACATTCAAGTTATAATATTTATACATTACCAATGCTGCCAACAAGCTGGTATGATCCTTTGGTAAACTTCCCTCTCATAAAAGCAAATATTTTTAGTTAAATATATGCTATCTTAAGAATTAATAATTCATTCATTGTCATTTTTTAAATAACATCAAAATCCATTTTTTTGCAGATTAATATTTAGTTGGTAAACCTATTGTGTTTTGATACAGAAACAGTAAAAATATTATTTAACTGTGATGTCTTATGATTTTTCTTCAAAATAACTAAGGCTTGGCTTTGTTTTGTCTTTCCTCTAAGTGTGTAAATAAGTTTTCCTATTTAAAAATTTCATAACATTAAGAAATTTGAAAAAAGCAAAAAGTTTACTAAAACCCTAATCAGCAAAATATCCAGCATGATATAACAGAACTTTTCAACAAAAAAAGTTCTACAGCTAAAAAAAAAGTTATACATTGTAAAATTCTTCCAAATCCAAGGAGCAGATATAGCATTCACTGGACTATTTCTCTTCCATCCCCACAAGATCATTCCCTGGTTACACCCTTACCCCCTTGAGTACAGGCCTACTCAAAGCTTTGAATATGTACTATATTTTTTGTCCAAGACAGTCACTGATGAAAGTTATTTAAAACTATAAACTTCTGAAATGACAAGCTGAATGAAATTTAATTAAAACAGTCTAACTGTTGCAAAAGGGATTTAAAGTAAGCTATTAAAAATGTTATATTTATTAAATTTGGTTCATCTTGTAATTTCAAAAGTTTGTACTTTTAAATAACTTTGAAAGTGATATATTTATAAAACTTCATGAAACAAATATATATCTAAGATATATTACATTAAATTAGGCTAGATTTAAAGAGAAACCCACTGGGTTGGTCTAGTGACAAACTCATCACCTCAAATCAGCTGATTTCAAAGTCAAGAGTTCTAAGGTTCAAATCCTAGAAAAGAAAACCTACTTTTATACAGATTTGAATACTAGATTGTGAATATCGGTGTTCTTGGGTGATGGGGTCTCAATTAACCACACATCTCAGAAATGGTCGACCTGAGACTGTACAAGACTACACTTTATTTACATTCATACATATCATCCTCATTCATTATCTGAAGTAATACCTTACGGTGGTTCCGAAGGCTAAAAAAATGAAAAAAAAGATTTAAAGAGAAGCAGGTCTAACATTATGTACAAAAGATAAATATACTCCAGTAAGCTTCTGAATCTTTTAGCACACCAGCACACCATCTTTCTGTAAAACATGAAAACCTGGCCTAACAAATCAGAATCTATACCTGGAAGGAAAGAGACATAAAAATTACATTCTTGCAGTCTTTGAGTGTCTCACATAACAGATTTAAGTACTTATTAGTCTTGTTTGATTGTAAGTGTAGTGTTAATTTCAGGTCTTCTAGAAAAAACCCATAGTATTTTAATGACTTCTGAACACCACTTTTTTATTACATGAACGTACACTTAAGAAAAATTCACCTTCATGAGATTTTGCTTATGCAATATAAGAAGATATTTAGCAAACATGATCTTTCATGGGCTCTTCAACAAGAAGCCTGTAAAGTTTTGTTTAGGAGTAGTTGCAAATAAGTTAAGAGCCTTAAAGTCCCCTATTTAAGTAAAAATTATATAAACATTTATAAATAAAAAATGAGTACGCATACATATCACTTAAATATATATATATATATATATATATTTTTTTTTTTTTTTTTTTACTGAAATTAATCTTTTTAAGATTTATATTATTTCTCTGTATTTTAAAAATTTCATTTAAATAAACCACCTAGTACAGAATATTGAGACAAGACATATCTTACCTTAATTATGCATGAAAGTACTTTTGTGAGATCCCAAATCCTCAGTCATGATAATAATTCTGTTATTGTGTAATAAAAATCAAAAAATAAAAATACTAAACTAATGAAATTTTATATTTAAATTTATTCAATAGAATTTAAATATATATATATGCAATAAAAAACCTATAAACACAATCTGTAAAATTGATTACAGACTGTACATTCAATCCTCTTACTGATGTTTGTGTGTATGTTGGTAAATATAGTCTAGTTGATAAATATATTGTGTAAAACTAGACAAAAGTAGAATAAAATAAAGCAATATTTATAACATAAAAGATTTTTAAGAAAATTGAAACAGAAGTGTATATTCTTCTAACAAACAACAATCAAAGTTAGAAGCATCAAAACAAAAACAGTTAATTCTAATACTGATTATTTAAAAGTTAAGAGTAAAAAGTGATTTTGTACATAGATTACATCAAACACAAGAAGTGCAGGGGATATATAAAATTTACTATAAAATTTTATTTTACTATAATAGTGATCAAACATTTCTGAAAACAAAACAAGGGGAAACAGTAAATACTGATCAGGAACTACTTATAAACAAGCCTACAAATGTTTCTACTCCTTCCTGTTGTAATGCTGGTCAAGACTGTCTTTCCACTCATTCCTAAAGAATTAATAGCTAAAACTCAGAAAAATATAAAATCTGTCATGAAGAAGAATAAAACACATTTCCTTTACAGCCAAAGCTAGAAATAAGCTGTACACCATCAAATAATATATTTCAATTACTTTGGGATGACATAAAGGATGGAATACAAGCTAGCCGTAAGCAGCAGCAACAATAATAACACCATTCTTTTTCAATTTATTTATCAGTGAGCAACAAATTTATTCAACATTAGCTGGAGTACCTGTTCGCCACTTGGGCAAACACTAGAAGCTTAAGCTTAGGTGATGTCTTTAAACCCTGTAGAGATTGTTAATCAAATTGTGTTTTCTTAAAGATCCTTTTAGGAATTATTACGCCAAATTTCAGGTTTGTAATTATTCAGAATATTAATGATTATGGAAAAATCTCATTTATATAATACATAAATTTGTTATCACAGTAGTATGTCACTTCCAAGTTAAATACTTCCAGCATTTTTGGAATATAAAATGGAAATATAAAAACACCTTTATCCAGTTTTACCTCTTTAACAGTAAATCTAACAGAAATCACAAAATAAACTTTCTTGTAATTTTGTATTTCTGTGTTGTCTTTCTGTAGTACCTGTGCTTAATTTTTAATTTCTATTCAACACATAAGAAATATCCATGGGAATTAAGGAGTCTGTTAAGCTAGTTTCAATCCTTTTATGGATAGTTAAAAGAGAAGCCTAACCAAACATTACTAAGATTACATTTAGGAACAATTTTCAGTTTTTATCATAAACTGAACTACAAAATATATAACAAATATGAAATCCAGCTTCACCCTTTACGATGATTTAAAGGTAAAACATGAGGTGTGTTTTCACTGAATCTTAGCATTATTATCTATTCTGAATTTCAAGCATCTATTGCAACAGGTTCAAAAGACATATACAGATTAGGCACTAATACTTTAATATCATTTATCCTTCTTAAGGGTGCTTATAAGGAAAACTTTTATTTCTAAATTTGGAGTAAATATTTGTGACAAAATTCTCTCTAGGATTGCAACAAAGGTGAGATATGCTAGATTTGAAAAATTGGTTTGCTCCATTTTTTTTTACCTTCTTACAAGTGATTAGGGAAAATTTCTTCTTTGCAGTAGTTTACTAAATGGAACATTCCTGCCAGGTTTCATTAAATTACATTACACTTGTGATGCTACACAGTCATCTCATCAGTCCTAATCAATCTTGTTTTTTGTAAAAGTATAAAAATATTTAAAGGCTGATTAAAAAGATATATATATTCTCTAAGACATTCTATTTCTTCTCTGCAGGGAAATCTTAAAATGTGCATAATATGGTCATAGGTTTTGAACATTTTCTGATGTGAGTAGACAGAACAGTAAGTGATAGTGAGTTCCAGTTTGAAAATGTAACACACTTCTGATAATTGTATATAACAGCATAAATCTTGCATTTGAAGTCAAATAAATATAAAAAAAAACCTTTTGGTAAACTGAAAGGTGGAGGTAGATTTCACTGGCTAAGTAAGGGATAAAAAATATTTTCAGATTAAAGTTAAGAAAATCTCCAAATTTACTCAATACAACAATGGTTGCATGTGAAAAAAGTTTTACATGTTTAGCATACGACAAGCTCCATCCTCTTAAAAGTCCAGCAATATTTTGGTCACCCCTTGCGGTAAGGGTTGGTCATATCAAAAATTGTTTCAGACAAAAGTTTTAGGTAATATTTAGAGGACTAACGACCACTTTAAACCAATTTGATACTGTGCCTATTAAGGGAGGTATGATTCTTTTTTGTCTTTGAAACCCCATTTTTTCAACCCCCTGGGCCAATGATTGGTGACATCAAAAAACTTTACTTATATAAATTTTAGGCCCTTATCCAAAGAATAGTAGGAATTTTAAATGAATTCAATATTACTTAATAAGAAAGTTATAGCGATATTTTTTTTTTTTCGAAAAAGCCCCCCCATTTCCACCTCATGGTCTGATTTTGGCCATTAACAAACTCGACTAAGATTTTGGGTTCAGTTCTTTTTACAAAACAATTTGAAAGTGACTGGAGCAAAATTAAGTGACTGGAGCATCATTTCCACAAGAAAGTGAAATATATATAAATGTATAAATAACCTTTTGAGCTGACTGTGTGCTTTTGAGTCTGGAGGATGTGAAACGGGAAGATATGTCAAAATTTTCCAGAAGTTGAATCATGGTACCCATTGCAATAGATAGCGTTCTTATGAAATCTACCTAAAATTTAATCACCTGGCTAGTAAAATATAAAACACATTTTATTTTTTTTATTTCATTATTGACACCCAAACTCAATAGAATATTTCCTATGTATTACCTCTTAAAAATTTTGGACACATTGAAAATACAATCTATTTGTGACTATTAATTCACCACTAAAGTGAAAAAGATGATCTTAAAACCTCTATAGACCTATATCTGAATAAATTGTATACTGACAATTAACAGTTAACAGTTAATTTCATTAAATTAACATTAAATTAACAGTTAATTTCGGTTAACTGACAGTTAACCGAAATTATCTTCATCCTTAATCAAAAAGTACTTCAAGACCATGTCTTAAAAATAATAAACATATTAAATATTACAACAAAATAAAATTATTTTACTTTTCAGGGTAAATATCATACATAACTTAATGACTTATTTATAGGCTCTATTATAGCAATCACATCTGAAATCTTCCCGTAATATATAAAACAAACATGCATACTCACCAACAGCAAATTGCTTGCAATAGACAGTTCTTGTGGGATGATCAAATTGATTTCATTTATAAGAAAATCAAACCATACTGTTCGCTCTGAAGGCTAAGCTTGTCATCATTATAAAATATTTATTATGTTTACATATATTCTTATAAAATATTTATTATGTTTACATATATTCTCACATAAAGATTATAATCATCTCTTGGGACCCCCTCAAAAAGTCTGAATGAAATTTTAAGAACAAAAATGGACTGTCAGATCACTATTTGATGTCCATAACTATGAATCATATAGACCTAGATTTAGAAAATTAAGTATGTCAACTTATCCTTGTGTTTATATTAATGAATGTGCAATCTTTGCCAAAAAGGATAGTCACTTATTCTTAAAAAATAACAATATCCACCTTCACCAAACCAGACAATGGAAATGTTTTATATGTAACTCAACACAATACTTTGGCTTACTAGAAAGACTTCTGAATTGTGAATTATTTTGTAATAATCTTTTATATTTAATGTATTTACTTCTACGTTATTTCATGTGTTTGTATTTAAATTATGAATATGGACTTCAATCACAATGTTTTTTATCTTACATTTTGTTTTTACATTTATTATTTATCCTCTATTGACATGATCTATGTAATGTATTTTTGTGTACCAATCAGAAAAAATATTTCTTTATTTATCTGTCTTGAATAAATGAAAAGTACATCACTATAAACAAAATTTTCATAAATAAAAGATTTCATGTAAAAAGTTCCAAAATGAGAATAAATTTCATATATTGTAAATGTATAAAAACAATCAATTAATTACTGTATAACACAACAGTTACAAAAGTATTCCTATGATACATTTAGCTAGATTTCAGAAGAAAGCTACTTATTGTAATGGGTACCATGATTTGACTTCTAGAAAATTTCTATATATCTATATATCTTTGTGTCTCACATCCTCCAAACACCAAAACCACCATCAGTTCAACATTTATATATATATATATATATATATTTCACTTTCTTATGGACATAATAACTGCCGTAATTTTCCACCAATCACTTTCAAATTTATACATAAAATATAGCCACCCAAAATCTCGGTCAAGTTTGTTAATGGGTAAAATCGGAACATGGGGGTGGAAATGGGAGGGCTTTTTCAAAAAAACAAAATATCGTTATAACTTTCCTATTAAGTAAAATATCAAATTCGTTTAAAGTTCCTACTATTCTTTGGATAAGGGCCTAAAACTTACGTAAGTAAAGTTTTTTGATATCACCAACCATTGACCCAAGATATGGAAAATATGGGGTTTCAAAGACAAAATAAAAATCATGCCTCCCTTAATAGGCACAGTATCCAATCAGTTTAAAGTCATCATTAGTCCTCTAAGCATTACCTAAAACTTTTGTCTGAAACAATTTTTGATATAACCAACCCTTATGGCAAGGGATAACCAAAATGTTGCTGGAATTGTAAAGATGGGGCTTGTATGCTAAACATGTGAAACTTTTTTTCACATGCAACCATTGTCATATTGAGTAAAGTTGAAGTTTTTCTTAACTTTAAGATGGAAATCTTTTTTATCCCCTACTTAGCCCTGGTGAAATCTACCTCCGCCTTTCGGCATGCCAAAAGGGATTTTTTTTTTGTTTACAATAAAGTAAATAGGACATTACAAGAAAGCACTGTCCCACTAACATATATAACAGAACTTATTGTATAAGTACAGAATCAAATAATTGTTACTGAAGTTTCTCGTATTGTTTTGCACTAACTCAAAAGAATGATGAATATTAATTTTCCTCATAACAAACCATTATTAAGCTAAGAAAAGTATATTGAAATAGAATGGCCATGTAATGCAGAAACTAGCCAACGATCATATAGTCAAAATATATCATCCAAGCCCAAAAAAGAACAGGGTAGATCAGTGGCTGGCTACCTCTCTAACAAATATCTAAAGAAGTATGAAAAATCTCAACCTTAGTGATAACCTAATTAAAGGTAGAAACTAACAGACTCTAAAGTGTAGAAATCTGACCTCGTGTAACAAGAAAAAGTCTAGTAAAAAAAAAAAATCTTTTAGTAAAAAGGAAAATATTACAGTAGTAGTTTGAATTTTTTTCTTTCAAAATTTATTTATGCATAAACTTGGCATTATTGCAAAAATTACACTGACCACTGCAGAAGACTGTTTAAAAAAAAAAAAATTTAGTCTGTATGTATATATATATGTAAGTGTAACTTTATTTCTTCATATAATACTATTTTCTGTCACTAAAAAGTTCTATTAAATTCATTAAAAATAAATAAAAAATAACACTCTTAATAATCTACATTCTAGTCAAGATGACCTCAGATAAAAAGATCATAACATTGATTGTTACTAAATAACATACCTTAAATAGACCAATTTCTTAGAAATAAATGTTCATTTTTAAATATAAAGCAACTCCTTTTCAAAATAAATAGAATTGTACTTTAAAATCTGTTCATAGTTAACTACGGCTCCTTCATAAGTGAGTTGCAAATGGCATTCTTATTAGTGGTAGGAAATAGAAAATTACTACATGTTTGAGTACTGTATTTGATCTATGTTGCATTTGTTCATTTAACATGTTCTTTCCTCAAATTTAAGCATGTTGTTTATCTCATCTTCCACTATGTTGAAATTATAATTTTATATAAGTAATAAAGTTTGCATCTTGTGGTAAATAAGTATACATGATGTGATTTTTTTTTCAGTAAAAGAAAAAATATAACAACATAATAATTAAATACATCTAAATCATTATAAAATAGACAGGATATAATAAGTTTTTATGTGGTTTAACAAATCTGAGAGCGTATGAATTTAAATTAGATTGATGAAGTTTACTTAAAATCAACTACTTCATTACAGTTTTTGGTGCCACAGCATGAATTTGCCAACATTCCAGCCTCATACAGTAAATATATTATTTCTTCATTAAGTGCAATATAAATTTGCTACTTACACACATACATGAGTATAATGTAAAATATTCTTGAACTGAGCCTATCCTGATTGTACTTCATCCAGCTCTAAAAAAAATAAATTGCTTCACATTTATTATCACTTTTGTGCTAATATACTCTATATGCAAATATAGATCACATTATATGCTTATTCTCTTTATGCTAATATAATACTTATTTAACTTTTTGTTTCTTTTGATGGGTAGAAAAGCCAATTAATTGTTAAAATACATTGATTTCATAAGTAGAATAACATTCTAATTGCCCTAGACAAAATTCAACCCCATCTCCATAAATATAGTTACATCTATGCACATGTCCAGGGCGGGCAACGACATAGTACTTCTGTACCTTCACTTATGTCGGCCAAGAGGGCAATGGTACTGCTCAGGAGCTCCTTGTGGAATATCAGATTGGCAATCCCAAGCTCTCTGAGTTGGTAACAGTCTTCCTTCTAGGTCTCTCTACTAATAGTGGGGTTAGGAGGCATGACCGTGACCTGTTTTTCCTAATGTTGAGTAAAGTGCAGATGAGGAATGCTTATCCCTCCTCTGAATAGTGGAAAACAGGTTGAGGGTGAGCTGATGCGAGCTTGCTCTTCCAAGGTCTTGCTTCACTCAGTGCGATCCCTGCTCAGTCCTTGGCAGGGATTGTCCCATAGGAAGGGTATTGGAGGCCCTACTGCTTCACGCAAGCCCTGGATGTCAGTTAGTGAATCAGACATTACCTGACTCCCCAGCCTGAGTTAAATCTGTGGGAGGCGGCTGACTGGGGATCCCAGGCAGGACCAGTGATCCAGAGCATGCTGAACTGCCTCTCCGCCAGCATCTTGCGACATATTGACTGGCAAAACTTTTTTTGTGGAAATATCTATGTACAATTCATAATTTATGTGGCAGAGGGTCCACATAAAAACCACTGGAGAACCTTTGTCTTTGCAAGCAAAGCGAAGGAAAAGTGTAGAGTTTATGAAATTAGAAAAGACGGATCGAACTAAGTTTTGACCAAAAGGCAGTGCAGCGATAGTGGTTACTGAAGGAAAGAAGGAAATTTTGGCAAGATTAGTCCATTCGTGATATCTCAAGGCATCACAGAAGTTGCTGCAGAACCACTAAAGAAGGTTAGAAAGAATGCTATTGTACTGTTTGTTGAAATTGTCAATGATTTACGATTGTCACAGTTACTCAAGGCAAAGAAAATTGGAGTGTTGAGCATTGAGGTTACACCACACAGAACTCTAAATACATCAAAGGGTATAGTTGTGTACAGGGAGTTGCAAACTGACACAGTAGGAAATCGTAGAGGAACTTCATGAATGTGGAGTTGTTACATGCCAATGATTAAACACGACGCAATGGAGAAATTGTATCCTTTGCGTTGCATGTCTGAACTTTCAACAAATTAAAGTATCCAGAGAAAATAAAGGACATCCATTCCACAGATTGGATGTACATCAATTTATCCTGACTCCATTGCGATGTTTTGGATGTCAGAGATTTGGACATACATCAGTACATACAAGGAAGCAGATATGTGCTTCTGGTGACCCCCATGCACCCAGATGATTCGTGTAGAGATCCACTTGTTTGTGTAAATTGTCATGGCCATCACCTAGCAAGATCCTAGAACTGTCCAATTCAAGAGGTATAAGAAGTAGCAATTCAAGAGGGAAAGACCATACAAAAGATCAACTACTTTGAAGTGAAAAGAATTGTTCAAAGTAAATTGCCAAAGATAACGTCCTATGCACAGGTTGCTGTGGCTCCTGCAACTTCTTTCAAACTGAAAGATGTACTATCAGAACCACCTCCAACTTTAGTCCGTATATGGTTGAGAGTGTTGTTAACAATAGATCTAATAAATTACCAACGTGAGAAGACTAAAGAAGACAGTAGATGTGGCCAAACAAAACAGTTCTTCTCCACCAAAGAATGAAAGAAAGCATAGCCAAAATAGTCAAAGTACAGATAAAAGATTTCCCCATTCAGGGAATCAAGAAGTAAGAGTTAATTATGTTTCAAAAGGAGACTGTTGGACAAGCGACAATGGAGCCCTTGAAAGCAGACAAAGTTCTCTAAAAGAGAAGTGAGCACTTTAGCAGCACCAAAAATTTTAGAAAGCAGTACATCAAGCCTAGACTCTGATGCTATGCTCACTAAAAATTCTTATTCTAATAGATTTTTACGAAAACTGTAATCATAGGTTTTAGTCAAACTTTTATCGTGTTTATTCTTATGACTTCTTATCAATGTATTCTAATAAAATATCATTAGATTTATTATGGGCTTTTTAATTTTATAAGATATGAATCACATTTTTTACAACTTTTATCTCTGTATTTTCATAAAAGTTCATAAGCTTTATCTTATTTTTATTTTTAAAAATTATTTGTTCATAGTATCATTAATAATTCTATTGAGAAGTTTTTAATTTGATTCTTTGAGTTCATCAGGTTCTGTAGTCACACAAGATGAACAATTTCATTTTTGAGATAGTTACTATTAAATGTGCTATGTAGTATATTGATATGTTTTTAATTTCTGCTAAAATACTTTATCAAAACAATTTTATTTAAAAAAATATATATGTTAAAAATATTTTTGCACGCTAAACAACATATAATAAGCACAGTGGAAAGGAATTTTACACTTCTCATATTTAGTCTGAAGAGAGTAGATATGAAAAGTTTCAAGATAAAATTTAAGCAGAGCTCAGTTATAATTAACTTCAAGATAAGACACAAACTAAATTACTTGACCACAAACTAAATGTGGTCAAGTAAAATAAGTAGTATTATATTATGTGCTATATTTTATTAATAAGTTATAGCAATTTTAAGCAAATTTGAAAATTGATCTTATAGAAAAAATTCTTCTAAAAATCATATGGCCTGTAACAGTACATTTTTTAAATGTGAGTGAATATTTATTAAAGATAGTGCACATAGAAAAATAAATTCAAAGGAATGAGATCAAATACAACAAAATTTAAGTTGTCCATGATATTATGAAAAAATGGAATATTGTCCATTATAAACAATCAATCACTCTTGATTATTCATCTGCAAACTATACTTTGCAACATAAATATATCACATAAAATAATGTGAGAATAGTATAAAGCCATGGTAACATAACAATGTGATAAAAATTCCCTAAAAGTGAGGAAAAATACATATGCTTAATGCTATTTGGAGATAGAAATGAAACTTTTTAACTTTTTTTGTTTGTTTAAATATCTTTCCATTTCACCTATTGTTTGTTTAAGAGTGTTGAAAATATTTTATCTTAAAATTGGTAACACATGTAGAACCTTAAATGTACATTCAGTCAGACTGAGAAATGCTAATAGAGACCAAACACCAAGGCTCTTTGTAGAGTATTTTATAAAATAATATACTTTTCTAGCATATAATTCATCTACATAAATATAAATTATGGAATAAGTTGCCATGAGATGAAAGAAACTATACTTTGATATCTGATTTTCAAAGGTATCTAAAGGAATAGATGAATTAGAGGATTCTTATGCATGATAAGAGAGTTAGTTTATAAATGTATGAAAACTAATTATTAGATTTAATTTTATGGTGTATTTTAAGTATTTGTCTTATTTCTTGTTTGCATAGAATATTTAGATATAGGAATCTGCCTTATTACTCATATTATTGCAATTTTTTTTAAATGTAATTTTAAGTTATTATTATGATTTATTGTAACATAATTTTTTTGGTAAATTGTATTACAGAATAAATACATATTTTTATTATTATTAAATTATAAAAGTAAATTAATAAACCATTAAATTATGAACATGATTCTAACAATTTGCTACACAATAGAGTATGTAGTTAGTTTATATTCATTCTTAGTTTAACGAGGACTGAATGCAAAGTTTATATTAAAATGACAAAGGAAAAATTATCATTTTAACTTACAATATGTTTATTTTAATGTGATTTAAAACATTATAGATAATATATAAATATATTTGTGTATATATTTTGTCAATGATGTGTTATGTCAATGATAAAAAAATAATACTGGGTGTGGTAATTTTTGATAATTAATCTTTTTCAGATAGCAGGAAGTAAACATCTAGTCATGAAAAAACCAGAAAAGATAGAGTACAGTTATCATCTTAGAATACATATTGTATTTTTTAAATAGAAAATTATGTGATATAATTTACGTAACCTAAACAGTATAATCCATTAACAATAATAAAAAAAGGAGGAATTTAATTATACTTGACTGATTAGCATGAAAAAATGATGTAAAAATAATTTTTAAAGATAAAAGATATTAACAAGTTACTTTTGAATTATATGGATATTCTTCTTCCAAAAGTTTGTTTGAAGTTAATTACAGGGCTCCTTCATTCGGTAAAGGTGGTACTCAATTCGTGCTCTGGAGTTTCACAGTTTGCTCCAAGAAAGTTTTTTGGAAAAGCAATTTTCAAGCGAGTAATTAATAATTTTTAATTGTAATGCAAAATGATTTTAAAAAGTTACATCATTTAATTTATTTTGTATTATTCTTTTATTTAACTAGGTTGAAATTTAATCTCTAGCTTATTTGAAAGATACTAATATAAAATCATCTTCACTCTAATGTTTCTATAAATATACATACTGCCCTCAATGTTTAATGATAATTCACACTCATGTCAATCAGATAAAACAAGGTATTTTATAACTGTTTACTTTCTTTTATAAAAAAAAGAAACAAAAAACATTGTTTGTCAAATTAATGTTTGAAAATTTTGTGTTGTTCAAGTGTGCTTAGATCATGGGTTTTAAAAGTTGTGAGTAAAATGAGCAAACTGTCTTAAATGACTTTGTATGTGTATGTCCAGTTTCCATAAGGTAATTTGCAAAAGTGGTTCTGTTATGTACAGTGCCTGCACTTCTTTGGAACAGTAGATAGTGTGGGTCATCCAGTTTGTCCTAAATAGTACACAGTACAGTGAAATCACTGCAATTTAACTTGTATACTTGAGTTGTGTTTATTTGATTATGATCTTTTTTTGGTAGTTTTGAAAGCAATGCAGCGATCTTTTTTCCCAAAAGCACCAGTAATTTTATGACTGCTATTTTGAAGTATATTAGTGTTATACATTTTTTGTCTCCATGTGTGCTTATTATTTTGTTGTATGTTATTCACAAGTGTTTCTAAGTTGGCATTATCCCATGACAGATGTTTTATTGTACTGAGTTCTTCAGTGTGGTTATTGGCTGGCTACATGGTGAGCAAAGGATGATATAAAATGAGTATGAATACAGCATGTTTATTTTATGAAGTTGGATTTGTTGTGGATATGTATGTCATAGTGATGGTACAAAAAGAACAGCAGCACTACCACTTTATTACTGCTCTAAATAGAAGAGCAGATGCAAATCAGAACAATACATTACACTATACTGCTCTCTACATGAATGCCGCAATTTTGTTAGTGTAACATTGTAACACATAAATATTATATTTGAAGCAATGAGATGTAAAAATAGCTTTTTTCTAGTAAAATACTCCTTGTTTCAAGTCTTAACATATAGCACAAATGTAACACACATATTAACTATTTATTGATGCCTTACAAATTAAAATAAATGATGTGTCAAGCACCACAACTGTTTAATCTTATGTTGCATAATGGAAACTAAACATACTAAAAGAATACTAATCATATTCATAGTTTGATTTATATAATTATAATACAAATTTTTATAATAATAACAGTTAAAATTAACTGCCAAAATAATAATAATAATTAAAATAATTACAGTTTTTAAAATATACTCATACAGTTCCTTCTATTACCAAATAAACCAATTACCTAGATACTTAATTAATTAATCTTTTATTATTATTACACCTCAACATGCTATACATATGTACTTTTACAAGAGACAAGATAGAGTAGATGATATTTTAAATTTATGTTCACAATACATTTTTGTTTTGCAAGACTCTGCAACAAGCTTCTCTCTTCTCCAACTAAGAACCACTTTAATTCAGTTTTAACTACTTAATTATATCAACATTCTCTTATAACACTGTTTCAGAAGCCAGTTACTTGTTTTTCTAACCTTCCTATTATCCAAAGTTCCCTGCCATAAAATGCTACACTCCATATAAATGTTTCTTAATAATTTCTTTCTTATTCCTACATCATTATTTCTGCACAAAACTTCTCCTCGAATGCACTACTACATATTATCTATGTCCTTTTCAAATCATTATCAGTTATTTACTCCTGCTCAAAAAATTTAATTTTATAACAATTAATTATAATGTAATTTTTAGTTCTATATATTAATCTGCAGGAAAAGCATAATAAAGTAAGTAATAAACTACTGGTTTTAGAAAAATTTATTCCAGAAAAAATTATAATTCCTGCTACAGGATCAACAGATAACATTTTTATAAAAACTACATCACTATAGAACAAATACATATTATATTTGTATATGAGTAGCAAATAATTTGTAGTTACAAACAAAACATTTGTTGAAAATTAACTTAAATTTCAATCCATAATGAATAACAAATTAGTAACAAAAATAATAAACATCACATCACACAATACTATTTTTGGAATCTTTTTTAAATTAATATTGACACTTTTAAAAATAAAAACTAAAAACATTATTTAGATTTAAACTAATATTATAAATTATACCACTAGAATGTAAGAATAAGTGTTCCACTGGGGATAAATTTTGTGGTAAATTTACTATCCAGACAAAATCCAGCCATCTTTGTTGTTATGTGGGGGGGGGGGGTTAAAATTAGAGAACCATGTAAAACAGTTGCTCATATTTATTTTCAAAGAGTCAGATGAAGAGAATCTAACAAATTTTAATCACAGGAGGTAGTTAATTCATAGTTGCAAATCACAGGAATTAGTAACAAGATTACCACAGTTCAATCTATCAAACAGATTTCTCACAATAAATAGTTATTCCCATCAGAAATGTTTGTCATCTTGGCTCTTGACAATTTTGTTCAAAACTATTACAATTCTACTGATCATTTTAATAGCCGCTAAAAATGAAAATATATATCCTAGTTCAGATACTTCACAACAATTCACAAACCTTTCCCAGGTTAGATATCAGAATCATTTTTAAAATCATGAAAATGATAAGAATGCAATTCTATTACAAGAAAACAGTTATGTAAATATCACAAAAGATTTCAATTTATTAACTGTCAGATTAAGACAATCTAACAATCAAATGAATTATTCAACTACCATTAAGCTATTCATCAGTTCTGTTCATGAAAATTAAATAAATATTCTGGACTATATTTTTATAATCAGTAAACAATGTACTTTTAGGTTATGTTTGAATACATAATTATTTTAAGAATATTTTATTAAAATGCATCCTAGAAGCAGAATATTTACAGTACCTGTAAATATTACAAGTACTCACTTTTCAGTCTTTTTTTTTTTCATGAAGCTCTTAATGCACTAATAATTCTTCAGATTACTCTAAAAAAAGTAAAAATATTAAATTCTTAAATAGTAGAGATTAGTACATAAAGGCACTTATAAAATAAGAAAAAAATGCTGTGAAAGTGAGTTTAAATATATATTAGAACAATAATTATTTGGATATTAAAACTAATACCATCCAACAACACTTAAAATCACTACAGCATAACAAGTATGTACACAATAAGACAATTAATTTATTGCACAAACAATGGTAATTATTACTAACCAAAAATTAATTTGAATTAGCAATAATTTTATGGTATATTTTTAATATTCTAAATGTAAATTAATATTTGGACACTAAATATAGATCTTAGTATAAAACATTTATCTCAAAATCTTATGGGAAATAACCTAAAGAGTTTTCTAAATTTATGTTTTTTATACACATGCTGCCTGTTCTACTCCATAATAAACTGTTTGGAGGATTCAAGGAATTATAGATTACATCTTTATCACAACGTATATTAAGATGATTTTTTTTCTCCACTTTCATATCAGAAAATAATGCAGCAATTTCAGCTGTTTTTTTTATTGATATTGCATCAATCTCATGGATATTTTCATTTTTTAAGAATCTATTAGGAATATTTGAGGAAGAAAATATACTTTTATTATAAAGAGGTGTAACAGAGTTTTTAACCTGGCCCTTTTGATCTCTTGCTGATACCACTAGTATTTTATTAAGTTCATTATCATTATGGTTTTTTGAGAAATGACTTTCAGAGTTTCCGATACCATTTTCTACTTCAGTACCTTTTTCACTATCTTCTTCATTAAAATTTTCTGTGTAATTAAAATTATTTTCACAGTCAGTCAAAAAATAATTATCTTCATTGTTATCACCTTTTTCATTATTCTCATTAAAAATGGAATGTTTTAATTTTGCCACACCCAACTTCGAATTGTTATTGGTAATCATTAAAGGTTTTATTGAATATTCTTTAATTTCTGCTTGGTTAGTTTCATTATGCTCAAAATGACCTTCATATACTTTATCTGGTTTTGGACAAATTTTAGTGTCCTTGTAATTTAACTGAACCCTTGATATATTTTTTTGAACATGGAAGAATTCTAAACTTTTTGACGCCTGTAAACAAGTTTTATTTTGTTTTGCAGTAGATTTTAAGCCATAATTTTTCTGCCATGAAGTCACTGGTGAGCTAGGTCGAGATAAGCTTGATTCTGAGGCTGCAAAGCCTTGTTGCCTAAGTTGTTCAAATATTGATGGCTTGTTATTATGACTGCAATAACATTTCTCACTTTCAATACAGCTGTCTGTATCGCAACTGCATGATGACACAGAAGACTGCTTTACTGTGATTTCAGTTTTTTCTACTTTATTGTTTTTCTTAGGTTTTCTCATTGAACAGTAGCATTTTTTTGAGGATTTATATTTACAAGAATCAGTATTGTAACTGCATTCACTGCAAGAAACATATCCAGAGACATTCTCATGGCTACATCGTGAACCATTTTTTCTTTGATTTTCAATTAAACTTGTACTTTCTTCATTTATTGGTGAATGCTTCATGATTTCAACAGGATTAAATGACATTGTCATGTTTGGAATATGAGAACCAGACACTACTTTTTTTCTGTGAAATGATATTTCACCTTTTTTTAAATAAAATGATTTATCTTTGTAAATATCATTAGAATTACATTTAAAACTATTTCGCCTGTGTCTGTTAAAACCAAGAACAAATGAATCATTTGATGTAAGCGTTGAGGAGATATTTTGTCTTCTTAACTTCATTTTAGGTTTGAACTGTTTGTTTTGTTGCATTTTTTTAAAGTTTGGAAAAAAATATGATGAAAACGATGAGCCAATTTTGTACCTTGAAGGTCTAAATTTTGATACTGAAACATGGAATGCTCTTTTAATTTTGCATCCTGAAATGCAACTTCTCTTTCTGTTTAGCATTATCTGTCTTTTTCTACGTTTCTGCTTTTGCATTATCGATTTACTTCTTTGATACAATTCATCCTTAGTCAAGGTAACAGCCAGCTTGATTATAAATTCTTTGTATATAGGTTTTAAACTATTAAAAGACATACCATCTACATCAATAATTGTGTTTAATATTTCATCAATATTATTCAAACCTTCATGGATACGTAGCTCATTAAAAAGTTCAATAAAACCCAAAGGACTGTGTAAACTGTTTTTCCGGTTACTACAATTAATTCCTGTACTATAACCATTAGTACACCTGCTGTACCTTGAAGTAAACGGTCCAGAATTTAAAAAACTACCACTTCGAGGTATTACAAGCTTAGTAAATATATCACCAGATTCATTTTTTTCAGAATTTAAAGACTGCAATGAACAAACAGAAGGAGCCGTTTTATCACATTTACTTCTATAAGACGTGTATTCATCACCCTTAGTACTCTCAGTATCAATATTACTTTTATTTTGTACAAAACCTTCATTTTCCATATTGATTTCATCAATAGCAATAATTTCATCTGGTTCTAGATTTATTTGTGAAGGAACAATATTTTGGGTGTTCTGTACATTAGATAGACCTTTATTCTTTCTTGGTGGTCTTGGAGGTGGTATTTTCTTTGGCGATTCAGTTTTATTACTCAACAATGGCTTACTCTTTCTTTCTGGAAATAAATAATCTGACTCTCCACAAACACTTGATCCAGCAACACTACAGACAGTTCCAAGTCCATTACAACATTTTACTTTTCTTCTTTTCTTAAGTGAACCATTATTAGTTTGATTATGAGTCATTGTCGCCACCAGTGCTTTATATAAATTTGCTGCTAAGACAATCGCATCTTCAGAAGTAGCACAAGCAAAACCATGACATTGTAAACGGTTATTCGATGCACCATTTTTCCGCATTATAACCACAAATAATGGAGAATGATCATCATATGTTTTCTCAATTGCACAAGAAATGTCATTTTGGTTTAAAGTACGAAATAGTGATGATTTTTCTGAAGTTTTATTATCAACGACAATTGGCAAAAATGCATATTCAAGTCCGGATTGTCCATTTGGTGCTTGTTGCGGTCGACAAACAAATTTCAAGGCAGCCCAGACTGCAATGGATGGAAATGGATTTAACTGTTCTACCGTTGCACCACTGAAATTTTGTTTAAAATTTTGTACTTTTAATCCGTTCGCTGAAATTTCTAACAACACTTGTAACTTTGAAGATGTATACTTATTCTTGCGGTAATTAAAATATAAATCTTTAAGCGGTTCCTGTAGACCTTGAAGAGATGTAACTTTACTAAAAAGAGGTAATGAACCGATGTAATCTACTTGAAATTGTTGGGCATTTATTGTGGAGGGGTCATCTTCAATTTCAGATGAACTCACATCAGCAAACATTTTTTCTATTCTGGCTTGAACCAAGTTTTTTATTTTCCTTTCATCCCTGTACTTAGTAATACTTTCTAAACCATTATTACAAATGCCAGTAGACGGGAATGCTCCACTATCTGACCGAGCTTTATGCACGTATTTCTTTCTATAAACATTTTCAGATTCAAGAATAGCAGATCTAGTTTCATCAAACATTGAATCAATCTTTTGTTTAAAATCATATTTTAAACTATATTTTCTATGTTTAGAACTTGATTCTGAAAGATTTTGTAGATGAAAACTTTTGTTTTGTGTGTTAGGTTTAGGTACATCTGGCTGTACAATATTCTGTGATGAACAATCATTTGAATTTACTCGAAGCATTATATAAAAAACTATATACATATATGAATGCATATACATATATATTTTTACTATGACGATAATATATATGGTAAATTATTTAAATTTTTCTTATATCCATTTTTTAACAGCAAAATAAAAAAAATACAAGTTTTATCAAAACAACTTTCTTCATTACACATCACTCAAATATATGTATTCATCATATAAAGTTAGCCAACAAATAAATTTGTATCACTCATCTGTATTAAGTCCCCACCAGTTCACAACAATCTCATTACCAAAGCAGAATAAAACTATCATTTTTTTTTAATCTTCATATCAATGCAGATATATGATTGTTCTGAAATAAAAAGAAATATACAAATTGTTAATGAATAATTTACAGTAAAGCATTCTTGCAGTAGAATTATATTAAAATTATTATTTTAATAAAAACTTGCCTTATTGCTTCTAAGTTTTTTAAATATCCTCATGAGTGCTTTCACAGAAGTTAAATTTAAACTATTCATACTTATTAAATTCAGAGAGATTATCAGTCTAATAATCTATTTTAAATTTAAATAGTTAACCAAATAATTAGCTCTAATCTTCACAGACAGATATCTTTACTAGCAGTAGATAATAAGTTCTATTAAATGTCTGGGAGGCAAATGTCTTCTTCCTAATTTTAAAGTTTTTAAATGTTTATTTTTTTTAATTTTAATGTTTTTATTTGAGGATTAGTGATTATTATGAAAACTCTCATGACAACATAAAAAGAAATGAAAAGAAGTAAGGCAAGTTTTTATTAAAATAATTTTTATTATTAATTTTTAAACAACCATCCCATACCAGGATTACTAACAAAAATGACAATGAAGTAGTTTCTCAGAGCCTTCTTTACTGCGCCAAACATTATGTAATGTTTGGCGCAACATTACATATATGTGTTACACATTACATTTATGTGTTAGATACTAACACATTAGTATCTCAATCCCACCAAAATGTAGATGTTAGCTCTAAAAGTGCCACCGTCACTCTGTACACCACAGAGACTGGCTGTATCGAAAATATCTCTAATGGGATAGAAAACAATTCTGTAGCTAGTACCTTTTGTACCTCACATGCTCTATGAACAAATAGATAAAACCAATAAGAAAGACTCAGATAAAGAGTGAAAAGCAGAAAATTAATTTACCCTTTCTGTCAAGAAACAATGCATTGAATAAATTACAGAGTACAATGCTTGCACTTAGTAAGCAAATGCTTCATTCATTTAAAAAATCTGGATACAATGTAGTTTTCAGAATAAAATAAAAAATCATTGCACACATAACACACTTGCCAAACAAATACACGGTGCAAGGAGTATATAACCTAAATTGCTTCATTCACCCAAAAAACTACATTGGAGAAATGAACTGTCAAACAAAGAAATAAAAGCATTCCTTAGTAACTCAGTCAAAAGAATTGTTGGAAAAAGAAAAAAATACAGTAACATTAATTGATAACCTAGGTATTCTACAGCTACACAAAAATAATTAATTTTTTTAAATTAATTATTTTTTTGAATGTTTTTTGAATGTTTCCTTGTTTTCCATTTTATTTTAGTTACCATTTTCCTGTAGCTCTTTTTCTGTTATAATGTTAAGCCAAAAATTTAAATATAGAAAAAATGAAACAAAAATCAAAGATATAAAATCAAGCTAACAATTTCCATTTATTGAAGGGCTACAAATTAACTAGCATTAATTTACTTACATTAATTTCAGATGCTTTTTATGATACTATAATATATCCTAAAATCTGGTATTCTTAATCTTAAGTTGTCAGTTAAGATGATTTAATAATACATTTCTAAAAAAGGTTAGAAGTAAAAAAGTAGTACTATGATTCAGATACTGCACAGATATTATCTTTAAATAAATAAAAGCCTGCTTGCAGGACCAAAATTAGAATTACTCATAATTTCCCTGCTTAATAATCATTGTATGCAGAATTTAAATGTAAAATGAAAAACATTTAATTTAATTATAATGGAATGCTAATTATTCAGACTGACGTTTGCAAGGCCGAATCCGGGTAACTGGAAAATTAAAAATGTTTATCATATGTACTGGACATATCATTCAAATGTTAACGGATATCACATTTAAAAAAAAAAAATGAAAACATAAAAAAATAAATGCATTTTATTAAGATTAAAAAGATACTTCAGAACTCAAATAACTACATGAATTGTAAAACGTCAATTAAAAAGCCCAGTAAAAATAAAGATCCATAAAAATATATTTCTTGTTGAAGCAAAGCTTAATTTGAATAGTATTTTAGATTATCTAAACAATGTATTAATTTTTTTTTAATTATTTAGTGCAGATGTAAGCAGTCTGGATGTTTGAACATTTGGAAAATTGGTGTTCACATAATCAACATCCCACTGAATTTAAAATAAACTAATATAATTCTTTTCGAGACAGTCACTTAACTGCTTGATGCTATTCTTTATTCCATGCTAATCTTTTAACAAATATTTACTGAATCAAAATTTTCAGTTTTCTGTTTTATATACATATTTTAATCACTGTTTTTCCATAGCAGTTTTCGTCTTCTGCACACCCTTCTATCATCAGATTATCTCAATCTAGATTTCTTAATACATGATTCACCAACTTTTTTTTGTTTTATAAAATTCTAGCATAAATTTCTCTCTTCTCCTGGTTATCTTAAGTGAAATAAGATCTCACTATTTCAAATTTTACCAAGAAAATTTTCATTATCTTTCTTTCTGACTTTCTTATTGTCCATATTTCACTATATTAAAGTGCAATGTTCCACACTGGTAGTTTTTTCTCCATTGTTGTTTGCTTTTTACACCTTCATTATTTCATCTGTTCCTTGTATGAAGAATTTTATTATCTAAAAATCAAACTTCTTTATCACATTTGTTTGTTTATTTTCATTTTTTGTGGTCTTGGAGTCCAAATATTTCTCTGATAATAATGTACTAACACAACACAACTAGGTTACACCAGCACATCAATTATTTAATTACCCATACTTCTCACAAGTAATTTTAAATTGTTTTGAGTGCTGAAATACTAAACATTTGTGACAATAATATCCTTACCCTTACTAAAAGCTATAAAAAATGTGCTATGACATGGCGGCGGATGTCAAAATCATTCCTGCTGTATATGTATCACGGTACCAACAGTGAAAAACTTAAATTATGTTCTACATAAATATTTAATCCTCCTAATTCCTCTTTCTGGTATATTTCATTATCTTTGATTTTGGCCACTTCAGGACCATGTTTCAACCTCACTTCTTACTTCTTTGCTGTTTTCTCTCTTCCCAGCACCTTTACATTCTCTCTGCACATTGTTTCTGTAAATTCATCCAACCGTGTCATTTTCGGATTATCTTTCCCTGTCTTTTTTTCTTGGAACCCTCTAACATTATAATTTTAGTTTTAAAATGTCTTTATTGTTAATATATTTCTCTGTTTCATTTTTTTTTCTACTGCTTTAATCCAGTTCATTTTTGTTTTCCTAATATAAAAAAAATCAAAGATTTGCTTAGTTAACCTCTTTTTATTCTGTTTTTCATTCTGACAAGGTAATCAAAAGAACATCAATATTCGCTTTTTCATTGTGACTGTTATTTTTTGTTATATTTTAATATATTTCATTCTTGCTACTAAGTTTTAAATTTATCTTCGTTTTATAATATTAATTTTCATACTGGATTTCTTTTAGTGCAATTAATAAATGCTATTTACTACTTCTTTGACGTCATTTCTGGTTTCCACCAAAAGACAGAAAATAATAATTATTCATCAGTATTTAAATGAACAACCTATTACATCATATAAAAGATTCCAAGAGTTTCCAGTCCAAGGACTTTCTCTCCTTGGATTGTTAATCTGTTTTGTATTTTTCCTTCAGTACTTTTATTTCTTTTTCTACTTACCAGTTGAAAAAGAATTAATGTTTTCTGATCTACACCTTGCCTTTCTTTATCATCTAATTTTTTATGATTGCCTGATTGCAAGCAATTACAACCCTGGTTTTCCATTCTTCTGCCAGGTGAATGCATCAGGGTTAGTTATTTTACTTATATGAAGTAAAAATATCTAATGTAAAAGTATAAATAAAAGAAAGTGAAAACGAAAAGGAAAATAACCACTTTAGTGCATAATTCAGATGCATGTTGTTTCTTTTGTTCTTTTTTACATCAGATGATAAAACTTCATTAATAATTTACCACGTTTTTTAAAAAAAAAGAAGGTATTCTGAGGATTGAATGACATCTCTTAGTTGCAGAATTTTTGTTTTGTTTTATTTTATTAGTTGATTTATTAATATTGTTATTGATAATCATAATTAAAATATAATTGTTTAAATTATTCATATAATCATAATATATTTATATTAAATCATAAAAGAAATTTTATTTTATATAACATATAAAATTATAAAAATCTTGTTTATTTAAATCCAATTAATCCATACTGAATGAAATGCTTATGATAAAACATGTTTGCTTGTTTGTCCTGCTCAACTGTTTGGGATATGCAGAAGAAAAATATTACAAATTAAAATTATTTGTATTTACAAAACATCTGCAATTTTTTAAGAACTTCTATTATATATATATATATATAATATATATATAAACCTGTAGTGTCAAATGAAAGATTTTACAAATATTATGTTATTCTGTGCAACTTCTAGTCAGATAAACCCAAATAAAATGTAAGTGCTTTCCTCTATTTTTTAGATCACCTACTGTAAAAATTTTATTTCAAGTTACATACTCTTTCCTTTTTCTATCAATTGAAACAGTACAATAGACATTTTGTTTCTTGAAAAGGTAATGGTAAAAAGAATTTATTCTGTTTTTAAGGCAGTTACAGTTATTCATTTGTCAAAATTAAATTTTTAGAAGAATAATTCATCTGATAACGAACAAATTAAAAAAAAATTTCAAAATATAGAAGAATAAAAAGTATAAAAATACATTGGCTTATGAACAATACTACTTATAATAATACTCTTCTTTGTGGGGTCATTCAAACTTTATAGGTTTTATCAAGAAAACAACTTCAATATTTTCCTCTGAACATCATAAAATAGAAAAGTAATGTGCATTATATCTATGCATAAAGATCTTTTGATACAAAAATAAGTAAAGAAGTATGCATATTACCTAATGTAAAAGGTAATGTCAGATATAGTGTACACCTTACCACAGGTAAATACGGATAAACTTAATCAGACTTGTAAAAAGACTAAACTGGTCTTTCTGTACGTGCCAAAATAGTGATGATGGAAGTGATTGTGTCTTTAATTACAAAGTTAGTCAGATACCAAACCAATAGATTTAATCCATGACTAATAAATTTCTACAAAATTACACTGTTCTAAAAAAAATGAAATTTATATTAAAATTTTAAATGAGTCATTTTCATGAACAATGTGCATTTCATGCCAAGTATACTGGAGAAAGTGAAAAGTAAAGTTTCCTATTGCTCTCCTTCTTGATGTCAGCATGTCATGCCCATCCTAATTCAAGTGATATTCAGCCTATAAATGACAACTTCACTCTTGTTTACAACAGGACTGGATATACTGTAGACATCATTCTCAGAGAAAGAATAACTCTGACTAGTATCTCTTATATCTCAGGTGCTTTACTGTTAACAGGCATAAGAAATAGATTAAAACATCAAATTAATTAGTGTACTTGTTTCTGTCATGAAACGATGAACTATTTACTAACATTCCTCTGCTAAATAGGAATATAATAGTCTAATAAATTCTTATAACTTGGAATTGTATATCCATAAATTACCATTCAAGAGCTGATCTGAACCAGTCGTATAATGCCATTTTATGTAAAAAGCTACATAAATCCTAGGCAACAATAATGAACTTTGATATTATATCAAGAGTATAACATATATCACTGTATATAAAAATCATTGCTGTTCTGCACTGTTATAATATTAAAGTTGGAAAATTAAGTAAAGAGCATCTCTTAAAAAGAGAAGAATGAAAGGTAAGGTAAAAAATTTATATGAACATCTCTTGAAAAAAGGGGTGTAAACATCTTTTGAAAAAGAGAGTAAAAATTCAAGCGAAAAATTTCTACTAGGAGAATTTTAGGAAAAGGGAAGAAAGATCTGTAAAAAAAAATAAAGAATCAGTGAAAAAATAGCAAAAGGATTAAATTGAATGAAAAACATTATTAAAAAATATAAAAATTACCAATATTTTGCTGGATTGAGAGGTGTAGTAAACTGGGGGGGGGGGGGGGTCCTAGTTATTTATTAACAAAAATTATGTAAGGCAGTAGAAAATCCAAACACTAGCTTCTAAATATAAAAATAATTACACAAGTCTAATTTAAGCAGAATAAAAAGAAAAAAATCAAAAATAAGTATAATAGACGTACGCATAAAGAAAACAAATAAAAATAATATAAAAAAAGATAATTTAAAAAAAAAAACAAATGTTTGACTGAAAGGAAAAAATTACATGTAATTTAGGGCAATAATATAACATTAAAAACTAAAAGAATTAAAAAAAAATTATTATTTATACTTAAACAAAGATAATAATTATAATAAAACGATAATAAATTAAAATAGTAAATGAAAACCATTGTTTAGAAATGAGTAAAAGGTATAAACATATTGAAACATCATATTGAACAAATCTAACTCAGAACAGAATTTATTATGTAGTCTGAGAATCTTGTTTGTTTAATAAGCCATTAAAATACAATAGTGACCTTGATGTGTGAATGAAAATTACAAATTTCTCCATCACTGCAGATATGTAAAAATAAAAAAGTGAATTTAAGTAAATACTGTCAATACTGCCATTTAAAAACCTGTAAAGAACTGTTAGAGAAAGTACATCACACCTGACCTTTAGGAATCCACATCAAAAGTATCTTGTAACAACTGAGAAGGTAAGTCCAATCTGCAACGAACCTTGAATTTTCTAAATTACAAAGAATATTCTAGGATATTTCTGGTTAGATAATTAAAAAAATGAAATAATATGACCATTATAAAAAATTTACAAGAGTGAATTAAAAGCTCAAAGTTTTATTTAATGATATCCTAAAAAATTGCATCCTAAGAACAATATTGAAATTAGACAACATTTCTTTATAACCTGTAGATCATTCACTGATCGACATAAATTCACATTCAGTTCATCTTTTTAATCTGATGGCATCTTCCTAAAACCAGCAGTGTTGTTTAGTTCATAAATACATATATAGTTTAACATCATTAGAAAAAATTCAGAGTATAGAGATGATTAATAAGGAACAAGAAAAATAAAGAGCAAAAGTTAGATGTAAATTGCACCTAAAACACTAATTTAGAATGCATATTAAAAATAACTGCAAATTGAACTACTAAAAAGATACAATCTGACTAGATTCTCAGAAAACTTGTTTTCAAGAAGCTTTCTTAAAAATATATCACAATTATGTCTGTCAAGTACTTAAATAAAATCAAAATATATAACGTTACCAGATGAGGGATCAGGCCATGAACACATCATACCACAAGATAACATCAGAACCAAAAAATTATAAACAATATCTCCAAAAATTATAAAATGCAAAGTAACATTACACTTGCTGTCATTAATTATGAGATGGATCTCTATAAGATTACATAAAGATCAATTTTTAAATTCAAAGTAGATGTATATTAATTAAAATAGCTGAATATATTGTAAGTACTTCCCCAAACAAACTTATTGTTTTTCAAATCTAAATATGCCATCTGAAAATTTAGAAGGATACTTACTACTACCAGCTGCTACTGTTATTTTGAGAATAAATTTATCACAAAATAATTCAAAACACAATAAAAATAATTAACTGCTTAATTTTTATTGATAGATAAATGTAATCAGTTCTAAAAATAATCTTATTTAATAAATATATATTTTTTTAAACCAGTATATCTGAAGTCGTATGGAAACATATAAAATACAACCCAAATAACAAGTACAAAGTAGGTTAGTGCAGATTTGTTAGCATTGTGTGGCAATGTATCAAACATATTGTATAAACATTAAAAGATCTATCATATCGAGATATACAATCATCATTATTATACAAAATGAGACCAAGTATATGATAAATTAGCATTTAAAATGTTGTTAGAATTACTTTTAAATTCAACAGAGTCATAAAATTAAAGAAATGCCTAACTACTCCAAAACCATTTATCATGTCATTAGTAATTGATTCAACCTAGTTAAAATCTTCCTGGGTTAATATTTCATGTAATCAAACGATTGTCAATAATTAATAATAATAACAATAATAAATGTTAAAAAACCAGTTAATTAACAATGTATAAAAGCAAAATAACGTTAATAATGTATGACAATTTTTGGTAATTAATAGCATCAAATAATTTTGATGTAATTTGTCTACATTGGTCAATGTAGACAAATTTTTTATTGAAAACTTCTACCAACAGCCAAGAGTATGCTTCCTCCTCCATCTATCATAAAATCTTTTACACGTCAATGTATCTGCCATCAATCAATCTGTGGCGTAATATCTGAACCGCTTTTCAGGTAACCTAATATATGATAATTAGAAATTAATTTAAAACTTTTAATGCTGTGACCTTCCTCACACCCTGATGTTAGGTTAGAGACTTGTTAAACGTCATAAATGTGTATAATTATAATTATGTATAATTTTCTATCATAACAGCTGATACAAAAAAGGATAATAAAACTAAAATAAAAAGAATATAAAGATAAACAAATGTAAAAATAAAAAAACAAAAATTCATTCTATTAATTATATTTCTATCTTATAAATTACACATGTAATTTTTAAGCTTAATTAAGTCAGTTAATTTAATTACAAAATTATCAATAATTATAAAACAGTTTAAAAACTGGTAAATCCAGTAGTTATGAATAACTGGTTTGTTCCTTTCCTCTTCAAAAGATTTTAGATAGATAATGATTGTTGAATTAACTGGACAAAACATTTTGTATTATAAGCTTATTAACATGTTCCATTGTATGAAACAGAATGTTTCAACTTTTAAAGAAAATCGAAGTGAAATATAAGTAAAGAACACTTATGTACAATCTGTATAAGGTCAGATAGAATGATGAAAAAGGTGGAGTAAAAGTGAAGGAAAATGCCTTGCTTCATTAAAAAAGGAACAAACAAGGATATAGCTTGTCAATATTATTTTTCAAATTGTATTTTTCTGTAGAAGAAGCAAAACAATTGAAAGACTATTTTGAGAATGGAGTATCAACCTAACGAGAAAGCATATTTAGATTGACTGCTTTTTTTAGATGACTGTTTTTTTAGCAGAAACAAAAAAATGAATCAAAAGAAATACTGAGAGATCAGTATAGATTTATTGCTAGAAGAAATATGGAGTATGAAAAAAATTAAAACTAAAATAAAGATAATAAATATAGCAGGAAGGAGGAAATGAGAAAATAGATATTGAGGTAGATGAACGTGCATATCCACTCGAAGTTATGGAAATTATAGAAATTTGTTACCTTGGGAATAAAATTACAAATGATATATGAAGTAAAGTTGAGCTTTAAAGCAAGTAGGTATGAGCAAAGAGAGCTTTTATATAGAAAATAAGTCTACTTTTATCAAATATATATTTAAGAATTAAAAAAACAACAATAGGAAATGTAAAACAGAAAAGAGTAAAGATCTTTGAAAATTGGTGTCACTGAAGAATTTTTAAAGTTGGGAAGGTCAAAAGTATGAAATGAAGAAGTTGACAAATTTGGGAAAGAAGAGAAATTTGTTGTAAAATTTTAATGGAGAAAAATTAGGCTGGTTGACAAGTATTAAGATATCAAGAAATTGTTATTTGGTAGTAGAGAGTAAAACCTCTACAGAAAGGTAAAGCATCAAACCGGTAAAATATTCATTGTTAAAAAACCTGTTTCATGCTGATCACAATAGAACGACTTAAAATTTTCTCAATATGCCAATAAATCAAACTGGGTTACACAGGACAATCTCAACATGATAAATCACTTCTCGGCCTCTTGGCTAAGATCAAAGTGTAGCAACATGATAAAAGTGTTATACCTCACACATATGTTGACACACATAAAGATTGTCCCTACATATAACATGTTTCTTTATTTTTTAATATAAACTTTCATAACGACAAACCGAATCAAATTTAATAAATAAGATTTATTTAAAATTACATCAATGTTTTCAGTAACTTTGTGGCCATGTGCTTCTACTTTCGCCCTGGCGTCAGCTGACGTTTTTGATGGTTTTTTTTTTTTTAGTTAACGTTTTTAGAATGTGATGTAAAGTGTATTAGATGTGAATTGTTGACATCATTTTTAGTACATCGTTGTGTGATTAATGTATTTAAAAAAATTCTTTTTTCTTATTGCTGGGCGAAAAAAGCAACACTGTAGACTGCAGGAAAATTGGATGAAAATCTTGACATTAAAAAAAAATGTATTTATTAAATTTGCTTCGGTTTGTCATTTCAAAATTTATAATTTAAAGTAATTTTCATCACCATCCGTCATAGATATAAACATAAGAATTATGTTTCTATCGTGACGAATTTTATGCTGGGTAGACTAACTCAATTAGATTTTTGACTCTTATCATTCTCCAATTCCAATCTGCTGTACACATATCCCCAGGGATACATACCAGGTGATTCAGGGTATATCAAGAAAAAGCTGGGAAAAAATGTAAAAAATTACATTAGTATAAACTAATATTTGTTAATACTCGTATACTTAAAAAATAAATTTCTTTTTTCAATTTCCTTTGCCGTATCTTTTGTGTTATCAATTTTTACGCAAAGTAGAGTCGCCTTTAAAAAAAAACGACAAATATTTTTTTCTATTTTTATTTTATTTTTGACTACAAGTATTCGAAGACGGTGATAAATTAAAAACTAACAGTCATAAACTTACTATTGTTTTATTTAGCGTCTACTTCAAAAATTATATATATTTCAAGAATTGAAGAAATTTTTTTAGTGCGTTTTTAAAAATCAGTTTTGTTCTTTTATAATCTTTTATTAACAAATCGTTTAGTCTTATTACAAGGTTCAGTATGATTGTTTTTGTTAAAAAACAATTTATGTAAAAAAGGCCGTTCGTAAGAAACGCAAAGACGAGAAATCAGTTCTTAACAACAACAACAAAAAAGGAATTCAGTAACTAAATCGGTACAGAGCATGAGCTAAGGATCTATGGAATGAGGGAATGTGTATTATATCCGCATTCCATACTCCATATATTATATTCTTTCAAATCGCTTTAGGTTTACTTTTTACATTCAGAACATTAACGAAAACTGTTTGATAAATTTTCTCGTGAAAAAACGTTAAATATCAAGATGATATCACTCGATATAAATACCCGACGACAATCCAATATTTTGTAATTATTGTGAGAAAAAAATGAGATATATCTTTAAAACTGTATAATCATGTAACTTTCGTTTCAAAAAATATTTTTATAGCTTTTACTTAAGATATTTGAAAGAAACGTACAACGGGAATGCCAGAAGTACTTCCTCTACAAAATATAGAACGAATAATCAAAATCTGTGCATTCAATATTTGGTAAAAATAATGTTTAAACTGCATAAATTGGTGTACAGGTCAAATTGAAAATGTACTTTCTTTAAAAGCAGTTTAAAATATATATAATGCACTAATTCTCAATATTATCCCGTTGTTTTTAATCACTTTTTTCAGTAACAATTTTTTTTTATTATTAATATCCTTCGGTTATTGATTATATAAAGTACGGGTGAGTCTAAAAATATTTTAAACTGGTTCAATTAACTATGAATTTAGAGAAAATGGAATTTTTCCGAGTAATAAAAAAATTTTGTGGTTAGTAATAACTTTATTTGAACATTTTTTGTTATGGTGAGTACTAATGACACCGTAATTTATCTATGAACTCTGTTCTAAGGAATATGGGTTAATTCAAATAATGTACTGTAGAAGTAAATATACCTGATTGTTTGACTCTATATATAGATTTGAATTAAAAGCAGCTGAAGTATATTAGATTATTATTGCACACATTTGGTGTATGTATAAAATTGGATTAAGTGACGACTTGTAATTATCTCGGCTTAATTTTAGGTAGAAAAGATTAAAATTTGCTTTACATTTAAAGAAAATTACTAATTATGTTCGTAGATTATTTTAATTTTCTTAGTAAAAAAATAATTAAAGAAATAAGTCTAAAAAAAATTATATATTTTTATATTATGTATATTTATATATTAGTATTTGTATACTGAATATTAGTCTTTATGAAATATTACTGTTGTTTTGTATGTTCAAAAATACATTTTATTATGATTTTTTCCTGTATGTATAGTATAACCAGAAGAGCTCAAAAAATGTTAATCTTAAGAGATTTGGAATAACATTTTTAGTGAAACGAGCATTTATTACTGGAATAAGACAATTAATTAAATAATGTAATATTAATTTTCGAAATTTTATAAATATAAAATATTTTAAAAAATCAGTGTTTAACAAAAAAAGTTTGAATTCTTAATATGATTTTTTTATCTCTAGTTCTGATGAGACAAAATTACTATTGTTAAATAATCTTTGGTCTATTTTACAATTTGTGCTGTCAAACTTCTTCCCGTTAGCAACCAAAAGTGTTTTTAATTTTGCATAGCGGGAAAAGTTTAATTGTAGTAAAATTGTTATGTAATTTTTACATCAGTGTTATAAACAAAAAGGTATTAGCAAATTAATGTTGAAATTAAATTATTCATTTTTTTTTTTGCAAATAGATAATTGAATAGTATGAAGGGAATAATATTAAGAAAAGTGTTTTCAAGGCGTACACGCAATAAAAAAAGTATGTTAATGGCCGCTTAATTACGTGTAATACATTAAATGACAAATATTTTTAAGTTCAACATTTATTTTATATTTATTAGCATTAATTAACATTTTTAACTTATATTTATTTTATTTTTTTAACTTCAAACTTTACAACGAAATTGTAGCCTGTTTTTCTAAATATTTTTCTAGATGTTATATATCTCTTTTTACATTTATTTTTGTTTATTTCTGCTATTTTTTTTTCGTAAGGAAACCATTTTAATTTGCCTACCTAAAAAAAAAAAATCAACCTTTTTCATTTCAAGAAAACTAACATAAATGAATTTATTTTATTATTCATAAGACGTAGAGATTTCATTATATTTTTAAACGTGCAATAAATTATCAGAATGATTTTTTTTTAGCAAACAAAACGTTTCAAGAAATCGTTTGAAAAATTAATTTTTCTTTTCTGGAAATTGGTAATGGATAACCATTACCATTAACAACACTGATATACAGCGACCCGGTCCGGAACAACTTTTTATCCGGCCTTTTTCCGAACGGTATAAATAAAACACTGATAATCAATAAATAAGAATTATGTAATTATACAATAACATAATAAGTCCAAAATATATATGTGAAATCTCAAACTGATATTACGGTAAAAATAAAATTAAACAAAAAATACTAAATATCGCAAAAACTGAATCTTTGAACTCTGAAAACTAACACTGAAGCATAAATTACATATAAAATAATTATTATATTATAAAAGAAACACTGTTACAATATACAACACAAGATAAGATAATAACAACTATAGATTAAAAAGTATACGGATGAGTACCGTACAACAACTAGCCGATATCAGGAGCAGCCAATTAAAGAAAAGTTCCTGCGAAGATTACTAAAATTAGTTAAATTAAAACCGTGAAAAAAATCACTAATTGGAATCAAAGCTGATTATTCACGCACCATTTGCATACAATTTCACGTTCTGTAACGAGTTTCATTTCCTGAATCTAGCGTTCAGTCGAATGACTGAAGTAATACGATTTTATTACTTAAGTTCAACTTCATTGGGTGGGGGTCTTTAAACTACGTACAACTTCCTTGCACCATGAACATTAGATATTATTACTGCTAAACAGAATTATTTTTAATTTGTAGTTAATATTTAAAATAAATTTATTAAACCAATTTTTCATTACAATACATCGTGTCAAAATGATTTGAAAAAAGAAAAATCCTAACATCTTGAGATCGGTACCGCTTTGTTACTACCATTTCAAATATTTAGTACGTTTTTATTCTCTTTAATCTTTCACAAGATTTCCTTTTTATTATTTTTTTTTAATCGAATGAAAAATTATTAAAATTTGGTTCGACATCAAATTTGGAAGTAATACAAATTATAAGTAATAATTTCATTATTTTTTCGGATTATTTTTCAAAATTTGATTATTTTAAACCCTAATATAGCATTCTGTTAACGAAGGTTATAAAAACATTAAAATCATCTGAAACTGTCAAATCACAGTAACAACATTTTCGAGCAATCTTAAGAGTCTTTTTTTGAGGAGCTAAATTATTTTTCACCATTAAAGTAATTGTTAAAAATAACGAAAATGTTGATTTTTGCACATATTAGTAACATTATTGCATTAGAATAACCTTTAAAAATGGTGATAAAAGTAGGAATATTCAAAAATAAACTCGATCTAACAAAAAAAAAAAACATACTAAAAATTTAAAAAATAAAAAAAGACTTTTTTCATTTCTTAAAATTTCGTATTTTAAAAACCAAATTAAAAAATCTACCGATTTATTAACTCTTAATTTAGCAACTTCTTCAAAAAATTATATTTTAATAATATTTGGAAAAGTTTGCTATATATTTTTTCCATTATGGCCAGCGATGAAAGTTATTTTAAAATCGGTATCTTTTTAGCCAAACTGAACCAAATTTACGACATAAATAATTTTTAAAGCTAACGTCATAATGTTTTACAGTCGCTAACACACAAAGAGGTGTAATAGCGCACACTTATTAACACAATCCTATATAAAATTAAAGAAAGGTAAAGAAAATAAGCGATACATCACACTGATATATGTAAACAAAAATTCAGAGAAAATAGCTCATAAATCTTAAAAATCTAGATTCACTGCGGTATTCAGAACAAACAAAAAATAACAAAACGAACCGTAACGTACGAAAACAACCATCAAACAAACACAATGCCAGTGGAATATACAAACTGAAATGAACAATGATTTATATCGGCCAAACGGGACGCAGCTTCACACAAAGATAAAATTAATATTTAAAAGCAATCGACAACAAATTAAAGTCAATATTTGGCGTGAGTTTTAGAAACGTTGTTTTGATAAATTTTGTTCGGTTTATTGATTAAAAAAATCTATACTTTTAAATAACTGAAGAAATATTTTTAATTTAGTAGATCTTGTAATCCGATTTTAACACTTTAAAATATGGACTGGCCTATATACAAAATCCCATCCGTATGAAAAAGCCGTTCATAAAAACAAAGATATTTTGAAAAAAACAATGTAGACGGCTAACATGCATAATTTGAGGTTCTTATGCGAGACCTAATATTTATTAATTTTTTCCACAACTTTTATTAAAATACTGTTAACATCACAATGCCATCAGGGATCTTCATCCATCATCGCTCTCGGCCTCCGGCCTCCTACTGTAAACTTGCAATTTGCATTACCGGTAGTAATTTTCTGCAAGGACAATGTACTAGGTACACGTTGTCGGGGCTGTACAACGATCGGTGGCAGTTAGTCAACTTGCGTTGCCGCGAAGTGTTTCACGGAATAGCGGGATAGTGTGTTGCAGGAGGGCCACCGTCGGCTAAATAAGGACGTTTTCTTTGTGTGTCGGTGTCCCCATTTTGTAGTTCGTAAAACCAATAAACTTTCTGGATCCTCTGGCAGTTTCGGGAAGCGATTTCGCTGACCTCACCGGTGGTCTGACTTAGGAGCTTTCAGCTTTTGACGTTTCGAGCGGGATTACGTGAGAACAGGTGGCCTTGCTCGGAAAAGAAATTGTTAAACGCTCACCTTGTTTTGAGTTAGGTGTTAGTTTCTTTCAGGGTGTGAACGTAGTGCCTGGCGTCCCAGTCGGTGTTATTGCTTAAGCTGCGATGGAGCAATCCGTGGGAGATTGCTTGGAGGACTTGGTTGGTTTTTCCAAAGACTTGGTGGCCGTTGCCCCTTCCGCCCAGAAGGTCAATCGGTAGGTCTCCACAGAAGCCCCAATCCTTTGCAAAGGAGGTCTCAGAGGTTTCCACAGGGAAGGTGCTGTGCCCTCGTGAAACGGATTGTACAAAAAATCCGGCCGAAACCTTTGTCACGAGTTGTGCGGGGAAGGCTGCGACCGGAACCGCGCAAGGAGGGGCGAGCCAAGCCCGAAGAGCAGCTCCCCACGAAGTAGAGGATGGCGGTGCAATGATCGGCTCTGGGCTGGAGGTCTTAGGAGGTAAGCCTGCTGAGAAGCAGGTAAACTCCGGGTACGAAGGTTTAGGGCGGATCGAGGAGATGCGGTCGGAGTGGACCAAAATCTCCTCAAAAAAGGAGTCGAGAATGTCCTTGGAGATTCGGCAGCTTGTCGACTCCTATTTGAGTCAATGTGCATTGTTGGTCTCGGGTCTGACATTAAAATGTGAGGGACTCCAAAGTGCCAACCTTGCCTTGGACTCAGTCGTTTCACGACTGTCCGGCAAGGCGGACCAGGTTGTGGAGGGAGTCAGGGGCTTAAAGCCGGTGACGGATGAAGCTCTGGGTGAACTCCACAAGTCTATAAAACGGGTGGAGGAGAAGGTTAAAAAGCTTGTCTCCTTCGCCTTAGTAGCTGCCGCGCCTGTACCTAAGCGGATTAGTCTACCGCTGCTAGTTCAGGCGCCGGCGGCTAAAATTAAACAGGCTACCGTTAAGGTGGTTCTGCTAAATCCTAGTGCGGGGGCTTCATCGTTAGCGACGGAGCTAACCCTGAAGAAGGTCCTGGAGTATGGTCATGCCATCAAGGAAGCCAGACTTCAATTATGGTAAGACTCCATGCGCGATTTGCAGCGCAGCCCCTGGCAGCTGGCAAAATCATGTTACCAGCCAAAGCCATTGCACGTGATGTTCAGTGTTCGATGCGGGTTTGGTAGTCGTGACCACACTTTAACATCTCTGGCGAGTTACCAGGCATTCCTGGATACTCTGTTTCCAGATGCTCCGGAGGGTGAAACAGAGGTCGACGTTAGGGCTGGGGCTACACTCTTCCCTGGAGTACGGGCTGTGGATACCGTAGGTATAGACCGAGTAGTTCCTCGAACGGCACTGAAAAAAGAACCGGGGATTGACCAACTTGACCCGGATATATTCTACTGTCTATCAAAGAGCCGTTTGGCAGGCTGTTCACGGGATGCCTTAACTGGGACTGTTTCCCAACTTGTTGGAAAGTAGCTTTGGTGAGGGTGCTCTTAAAAACAGGAAACGATCCTAGCGAGGTCGACAGTTATCGGCCCATCAGCCTCTTGCCGGTAATCGGGAAGTTGCTTGAAAGGGTGTTTATGTAACGGCTCTGGAAAAGTATTGAGGTGAACTGGTTTCTAAATCGAGGCCAATATGGCTTCACAAAAGGGTTTGGCACCGAGGATTGCATCTTAAATGCTCTTGCATAGGTGGAAAGCGCCGACTGTAAATATGTTCTGGTAATTTTTATTGACATAGAGGCAGCATTTCCTTTCTTGTGTTGGAGTTCTGTCCTCTATGAGTTGGAACGCCGCAAAATCCCGTAGCCCTGCAGGCTGTAGTACGTGACTATTTGTCAAATCTTACGGCTCTGTTTAAAGATGCGCACCTAGCTGTGGAAAAATCCGTCACCAGGGGAAACCCGCAGGGTTCCATTCTCGGTCCCTTGCTGTGGAACCTGGTATTTGACGGGTATCTGGGATTTACATTCCCAGAAGGGCCCAGGTTTTCGCCGATGACTGTCTTCTTTTAGTTCGTGGTAATTCACGACCGCAGCTGGAAGATCGAGCGCAAGCGGCCTTGTCAACCGCTGAGGGCTGGATGGACATTCAAAATTTAAAGATTTCTGTGCCCAAGACTAAGTTTATACTTCTCAAGGGTGCAGACAAATTATCGTACAGTGAAAACCCCCCATTAAGTATAAAGGCTGTGTAATCAGCCGAGTGAGAGTTCATACGTACCTAAGTGTTTTGTTTGATGAGAAGTTTCTGTTTAGCAACCACATTAGGCAAGTAGCGGCGGACGCCATCTCAGTGATGCACAAACTTATGAGGATTGCTCGGAAGGATTATGGGTTGTCTGGTCGTCAAATGTACATGGTGTACCGAGGTGTCTTCGAAAGCATGATCTCTTACGAGGCGCCCGTTTGGGCGCATACGTTGGATATGAATAGAGCACTTGTTCAAAATTTAAGGAGTGCCCAGCGCATAGCCATAATTGTATGCACTGGTATTTTTAAAACAACCTCCTACGAGGCTACCACAGTATTGGGAAAGGCGCTCCCAATGGATTTAGTGGTGAAAGTTCGGGCAGCCATGTGGAGATTGTGAAGAGGCAGTGAGGCCGAGGTATTTGGGGTGAGGTTTCGGGTCGGGCCAGTACAGGAACGGAACGGTTATCACAACACACCGGGTCTAAATTTCGTTCAGTTGCCCATCTCCCGCCTGCGGAAGAGGCTGCAGAGCCTCGCGATGGAAGCGTGGTAGCTGGAATCGGACACCACGACTAAGAGAAGATCCCTGTACAAGTTTATACTGAATTTGGGGGGATGGAATGCCTCGAGTTTGTTTTTAAAGGCAACGGGTGCCCAGGTGCTCACCAACCATATTAATTCGAACCAATATCTGTTTCGGTTCCGCCTGGCAGCTGATGAGCTGTGCGTCTGCGGGGATGTCCAGTCAAATGAACACTTGATGTTTGACTGCCCTCCTCTTTGGGGGGGAGGGGCAGAGACCGGGCCACCCTGGAACTTAGAATTCAAGGGGAAAACTGGCCACTCACAAGCGGCGAATCAATGTGGAGAGAGCCGCATTGTCGGACCGTGTGGGAGTTCCTTGATGCGGTTGCTTTGTTCAACCGACATCAGTAGGTTACTTAAGGAAAGACTCCTAACGCACTGCTGTGGGAAGGTAACGTTGAGATATATGGCTGACAACCAGCCAATTAGGGCTCCAAGCGCTTTAATATGGTGGACAGGTACTTGCTGGCATTCACCGACGCAGGCGTGGCAGCGAATTGCTGTCTAGACAAAGTAAATTTTAATTTACGGATGTCATATATATTTTTAGTAGTTGACGGGATGCGCCTACCCATTTTAGTGATATATGACAAGTGGGCGGTGGGACACGCAAGCGAGTAGTGTATGGTGCTACGCTTATTCCGCTCACGCTTTTAGGTTAGTTCTAGTAGCTAATTAGGATACTGGTCACTAAACCGTTTCGAGGCTCAGTAGCCGTTTGTGGCATAGACATTTGGTCTTATGCTTTAGGGCAACCGAATGGGGTGGTGGCGGGAGAAATGCCAAGCAAACCAATGCCGTCATGTTGCATATCAATACGTAGTTACAATCCAATTCTAAGCGACGATTACAAAATAAGAATTATTTTAAAATCGTCTATACAGATAATATAATTGTTAATTTAAAAAATGCCTCATTTAAATTATGTGAATAATTTACGATGATTTACCCAAAGAAATTACTCTATAAAATAAAAATGAAGAATGTCGGTCGGTCTATTTGTTGAAGCTTGAAAATATACAATAAAAAAATTTATATTTATACTCGAATTAAGAACTTCCTTCTGTTTTTGAAGCCGAACCGGCTGAAATATCGTTTTACGTTTTAACAATCTTTCCTTAATTCACCGATTTACATCGCGGGAACGATAGCCTCTTATCTGGAAGGTACCGAGTTCGAAACTCGATCTGGGTACATATTTTTACTTACGTTACAATTTTACACGCTAAAAAATTAATTTCTCATGCCGTCATTAAAAAATTATCTGCAGTTGGGCGTAAGCCTGATGTGATTAAATGAAAAATAAATAACTATCCGAAATGTTAAATACGTTAGATTATGGATACGAAGTGATTACATGACCGGCGACTACAAAACTTGACGTTTTCATATTTAATGGTTTAATACAAGTATAGATTTGTTTTTCTTTTAAACGTTAATAATCATCTAAAAGAGCCATTTGTATTAAAAATACCTACAATAAACAGCGAAAATTCTGAACGTCTTCTATTCAATTTAAGGCCAGTGTCAAGTGTGATAGTACTGATCGAAATTTCGCTTTCGTGTGACAGTAAGAACATATATAATGTATAAAGTTAGAATGAGAGAAAGCGACGAAGAGATTGAACGCAAACAGAAGGAGACAATAATGTTGCATAAGTAAAACCCATTTTATATTTTTAGCATTCTTTTACAGGCGAAACTAATTATTATTATTATTACATAAGATATTACTGTTTTATTGTCATATTATCCATACCAGTGAAAAAAGAAAATGAGATTACGGAAACATGACACTTTCTACACAATATACTTCAGTTTAACACCTAATATAACCCATTATTATGTTAGTCGACCTTAAAATGATATCACTGTAAGAATTACTCATTTCTGTTTTTCAAAAATAGAAATATATTTTTAACGAAACGTTATAAAGCTGATTTTAATACCATTCAAAATCCCACGCTACTAGTTATTCTAAGCTTGGACATTATCGATTTTTTTAAATTGATGTTATGTTTTCTCCCGTTTTTTTCACAAAATGTTTTTGAATACGTATTTTAGCCACGTCATTGTATATTGAACGCAGACCGATTCAAAAATAAAACCACAAAGGTTTATGAAAGAAGTATTTTTTAGCAGTTATTACAAATATAATCATTAAGAAAATATTTTTTTTAAAAGTATAACATTTTATTAAAATTAAAAAATCACATGTTTACAGCCAGTTATGGGATTAAATAATGAAATATTCTAGGATTTTTTTTTGTCGATATTAAAACGAACATAATGTTACTGAATGTTAGTAACCTGTCAATTCCGCTCTTAAAGCTAATTTGAATAACTTCTTTTTTTTTAATTCTCAGATAATACGATTTTCAGCAACATAATTTATTCAACTCGAAAATAAAACAACATAATTTAAAGATGTAAAATTACGGTATACATAAATGGAGAAAACTAATCAATATTAGCGGGGTAGTCTTTTCATTATTTGTGTATCAGACTACTTTTTTCAGTTATCAAATGCAGTTACAAAAAATAAAGAAACAATTTTCTTCTCAGTTCTATTTAAAATAAAATTTGTTTTAAGTTTTGTTAATCCGGATAAGACGGTAAACCGCATCACCTTACAATATGACAGTTACAGCATCCTGGAAACTGAAGAGTGCCATGTAAATAAAATTCGTAAGGCCAAAGCCTCGTTCAGTGAAATGCTTCCAGTACATAATTTAAGTTAAGAATTCTTATTGCAGTTCACTGTATGCCGTTGGTATTTTTTAACGGTTTATGACCGTAGTTGTCAATGACGCTTAAAATAGTTATTAAAAAAAAAAAATATTTTTTTAATAGTTTTTCGACTACACTAAAATATAAATGAAAAAAACCGTTACTTCTAATACAGTAGAGGCTGGCAGAGCTAATAAAAATATAAACGTGTGCGATACTATAAAATAGGGATAGCAGAGAACTTACACCACAAAAAATTCTTATTAAAAAAAAAAAAAACATTCAAAATTAATTGGTGTAACATAAATCTAAGGAAAACTGGAGTTTTATATTTTGTAAAATTATAATAAAATGTAATAAAAGAGTAAATGTAATATAGATATAATGAAAATTACAGTACATGAAAAATACGTATTGTATAATGTTTGTAATTATTATAATTGTTTATACACATACATAAAAAGTCGGTAAATTGTTCGAGCTAACTTTAAATGTAGCACGATCACGCTATTTCTTTACGGTAAAAAAAAATCTGCTAAGACGTTACGTCTTAGTTTCAAGTAGGCCAGTACTTTCGTAAATATCGCTATCCTTTCTACATGACCTATTGATGGTGTTCCACCAATTCCATCTAGATACAACGTACATAAGAAATTTGTATAAGCTGTTTTAATAAAAAGTATATAAATATTAAAAAAAGGATTGTTAAAGTTTACAGTAAAATACGCTGTTAACTCACTAGTTTGAAACAATACTGAGGGATTACATAAAACATCACACCCGAACAAAGCAATACAAAAAAAAAGACTTTTTCTATCTTTTTGTACACTGAATTATCGTGCCTACCGTAAGCTTAAGCGCCTATCACTTAGCATATCAGATCTTAGTCATCGGTACATACTGGACATTTCTCAACCAGCGGTTATCAAATTTTAATATCTTATGATCTACCGGTTAAAATAAATTATGTCTACTGACCCATTAAATACTATACATTTGTAGTATTAGGTTTTTTCTAATATTATAAATAATAACCTAGTAGTCCAGTACCTGGACTACCAGGTTTAGTAGGGTAAATACTTATACATTTCAGAATGGTTAATAAATTTATACTGTTATTACGTTTTTTAGTTGCTCTCAACATTGTGGTTAGAGTAATAATACTAACGACAAAAAATTAACTAAACTTGTTATTATCCCAGAAAAAAATGTAAAACGTGTAATAATAAGCAGATTCATAACCAACATAATTAGTGATTAGGACGACGTTGCCTACCCTCTTCTAATATTGCCGATATATCTGAAGTGAATGAACATAGTTTAAATCTCAAGTACGGTTCAACATAGAATCCGTTTCTTTATTTTTCAAAAACACTAATTCAGAAAACGGTCGCTTAGAACGGATAAGTTATTATAATGACATTAAAAAGATCGACAACCTAACCAGGTTTAGACTCATGGTACTTCTTCCGGGTCTTTTTTGGATGTCCCCGTAGCTCGTGACTATAAGTTTTATCTTATCGTACTTAGGATCGGAATTATGCGATTGCGATCTTATTCAGACACATTTTCTTCTGTTATCGGGGACATTAAAATGTTACCCTTCCTTTCAAATACAATTTCTTTTGTAGTAGCTAATTCATAACTTTCCACTATTCGCGTTTCGTTATTTTAGAGGTGCGGTAGAAGTACGATGTCCTCGTTTGAATTTGATGGGAAAGTTAACTCGAAAGAGAATACAGTACGGTACTTTCAACGACACGAAATTCTACATCGGGAAAGGATGGGTCCTAACGGCTATCAAATACTTATGTCGTTTACAACACGGTCCGATCGTTGGTGACGCAATAGAACGTGCGGAACGGAAAATCGGGTACGTAAGGGGATGTGGCTGGAGAATTGTAAGTTACCGTTCTATAAGATTCTATTATTTTTTTATTGATGGTGTAAGGCATACGCCGCTACCAAATTCTGCGTTTATGAACTCTGTATGGGAATGGAACCGATCATAGATTGGAAGATTTGTACTCATTCCTTAATTATTAACTCAGACAGGATCGGTGAACCTGAATGGATAATAGAAATCGATGAATTGTCCTTCTCTAGGCAAAAACATAATATAGATCGGATTTATCCTGCTCAGTAGGTGTTCGGAGATGTTTACAAAGAAACGAGTTGTTTGCTATGCCGTACCGGTCTGCAGAAACATTTACAGAGGTGACCGCAGTCAGCATTCTACCTTACCCAACCATTATATTTATAGATAGAAGGTTACTAGAACACATGAAATTTCCCTGAAATGAGTCCGAACACTCTAGTGTCAATCGTTCAGGGAATTTCGCTGATCCTATTAATGATGCGGATACTCAGTGGATTGAATCGTTTTGGGTGTCTGCAAAATGTAGGGAAAATCGAGAATGCGTGACAAACAGGGCAACGATAGATTCCTATTACGCGAATTTACTTGGAGAACCTGTCACAATAGTGTGAATCTGCACGAACAAATGCTGAAAGATATAGTGGCCTATATTCTTCCCGACCAACAGGTGAGTGGTATATTTGATTACAGCATTAATAATAGTTCTAAAAGTTGCGAGAACGTTCCAAAAAAGATCCTTATCGCTTATTACAGATGAGAAAGCTATATTTTTACCCAAGGTGGCGTCTTCTCTGCCCGGGTCGACTAATTCTTCACCTGATCTAACTGAAGGTGGCATTTCTGCCCCGTCCCGTTATACCTGGACTTAGACAATCTAAATAGTGGATGGCTGAGATAATATCAATCCTCATTTATTTGCTCTCGATCATTGTTTAGTGATTATAAAGTGTCAGGGTAACTTGAAATCGGTTAGAATCGGAAGGATCTGCTCAAATCCGCCTCCCACAGAAACGACGGCATGACGCTGCAGTGTCGAAGGATTAGCTCAGATTCAACCATTAATTCATTATTTAAAACTGTAGTAGAAAAAGTTAAAATATTAGGTACTATTACCGGGTTACTCGACGAAATAATTTGGTCAAAATACAATCGAGTAGCGTAACAAAATAATCTACTTATTTCTGGTTTTTATCCCATAATGAATCCACAGAAGAAAGTGAATTTATGTAATATGATTTTATTTTATTTAAAACAAATATTTAATCAGGCACGAAAGAAAACTTGCACAATTAACCTACATAATTTGAATGAGTGGATAAATTCTTTTCTTTTTTGCAATTAGATTTCTTTATTTAATGATAAATTAAAAATTACGTAATAACTAAGAAATAGAAATTATTAAACGCAGTATTGAAATTAAAAAAATAATAATAAAAGGTGGTTAATAGAATACACCGTAAGATAAAATAATATTGAAAGTTTTCTTCTCTGTTAAGTGTATATTTCATTAAGAGAATATATAAATCGATGAATAGTTCTACGGCAAAATTAAATGACAAGATTCGAGGAAACAACTCGCTTGTTCGTAATCTTTAAGTGCACTTGTTCGTCTGCTTTTAGCAACGAAACTACGCATTACATCTTCCGCAATGCGGGATCTGTACAATTTGTATGTTATTTTGTGGAAATTGCTGGATATTTTACACATTCTCTTTTTTGAAGCAAAAAACAAATGAAATAAAGTACGAAGGTAAAAAAGAAAAAGAAAATGCAGATTGTTGTTATTGTAGTCTAGTATAAGTTTATATAGTAATAATAATAATATAATACTCTAAAAATTACAAAAATAAAGAAAATAATAAAATCGGGCCTTACATTTTCAAAAAGGTTAACTTTTTCTTTTAACAGTAATAAATAGGACCAGAAAGATCTCATACCGATTTATCAATAAAAACTCAAAGAAAAGAGACATGAGTAAAGACGCGACACTCCGTCGATTCAGTAAAAGGTATACGACTTACAACATACGACCATATACAACGACTTATCATGTTTTACCAAATGAAGAAAACACACCGCCCAATAAGGCAATTTAAAGTGTTATAGATAATACTCAGTTATTGAAAGGCTATAAAAGTAAGGCTATAAGTAGGCTATTAAATTAAATACTAATAAATAATTAAACGATAAAAAATTGAAATAAAAATTGGCAAATTTTCAAAATTCGTTTTAGATTTGAAAACTTTATCTTCGAAAAACATGTGTGAGAATTTTCAGAGAAAAGTTTTCCCTTTGGAAAAATGGGATGCCTTTTTTTAAAAAACCGTTCCCGTTTCGACGACATTAATACTAGATACAGTTTGATTTTCAATCGTGAAAATTAACGTATAAAAAAACATTTATATTTTAAGTACGAGACCCATTCAGCCCTCTTGTTTTTTTGGGACTTAAAAATTTATTTATTGGATAAATTATCTGCACAATAAGTTTGACCGATTTGATGCGATGCTATTTCTAAAAATATTGATGATTTATTTTTAAAAAATATAGGTATCTTAATGCCCCCTGGTCCGATAAGATTGAAAATCAAGCCAAAGCTACATATATATATATATATATATATACCCAAATATTTGTGCCAAATTTAAAGTTATTTTGTCGACGGGTTTTCAAGATGAGACAAAAACTAAATAAAAATAATATTCAATATCCCCCATATGAAAATCCGATTGCAATTAAACTTTGCAATTTCAAACAAGTTAATTAAGCACTTTCATTCTTTTAAAGTGATTTTTTACGACCGCTATACAAAAAATAAAAGTTAAAAATAGTGAAAATGACCCTTCCCTTTTTAACTTTTTCTAAAGGTTAATGCCATCAGTGTATAAAAGTTTTTGAGCTATTTTCGAAGAGTTTATGTCGAGCCAGTTCCGAGATAATCAAAATACAGTCAATATATATACACATATATTCAGGAAATTTCAATAATTCTTTTGTATTTTTTATACTTGAAACTTCGAAAATTGAAAGAACCGTGATATCCAAACATTTTAACTGATCCTTATACTTTCCCTTTATAGTAACGCTGCTGCAACAGCAATTGAGCTATTACAGCCGAGAAAGGTTAATAGAAAATTAACTGATTTTTGTGTATACTTTCCAAATAACAAACATAACCTAAATCTGAACAAGAATTTCATACACCGTAATTAAAAATGTTGGCAATAATCACTTTTTTTTGTCCAAAACATAGCACGTTTTTATCATCAGTAAAATTTGACGGGTTTCTTTTGTTCTATTCTACAAAAATCGTTTAATATCAACATATTTTTACATTTAATAAATTTATTAATTTGCTTAATGAATTTTAATCTTTGTAACTCACTAAAGTTGTTTATCTTTTACATTCTTTTTTTACAAAATTAAACTTATCCTGACTGCCTTAAACCATGACCTATAAACCTACTTCTTCTAATGAAAATCTATCACTTTTTGTCCATTATCTTCTTAAAACTATTTCGAGTTTCGTCCACCCGTTTTATTCTTAACTTTCTTGTATAACACCACATTGGAAAAGCCGTTGCTCTTACCGTCCTTCTCAGTAAAACTAAATTTCTTTTCCTCATCCATCCTCTGTAATTTTTAATAAATAAATAGTGAATACAATTTTCGAATTCAGTTTAATAGAATATTCACACAGTTATCTTCTTTTTTCTCATCTGTTGTTAATTTTGGTGTTACCTTTATTTAAACTTAAATGGCATTTCTCCGTTGTGAATGGATTCATACTCTTAAGTAGTTCTTCTGGCTTTTAAATTCATCTCAAAGAACTATATAATCGGCTGAACTTAACATCTTAAACTAATCTAAGAGTAGTGTTAAATAACTCCTTTAAATCTTTTATGTTTTTTTCTATATAAAGTTTGAAAAGCAGCGGAAGTTAACAACATAATTTTCTAAGACTTTTCCGCACTGTAGTCTGTTTCTCTTGGCTTGTTCTTTTATTCTAAACAAAATTATTTGAGCATCGTATAGATTTAAATAACTTTTCTTTTTATAAATTTCAGCCCTTTTTTTTTTTTTAATTTTAAATGTTTAATTTTAGTTTACATCATCAAATACTTTTTCAATAAATATAAATTTTTGTTAGTTTTTTCCAGTACGCTTTACCGAAGTTCATCTCAAAGTTAAGATCTCTTTTCTTGTGCCTGGTCGATGTATAAACGTTAAAGAGATTCTGCTGTATTTCTCATCAGTATTTGTAAACGAAATAAATGCGATTCCCATAAATATTTTCTAAACATTTAAGTGCGATTTAAAGTTAATAAATTCACGAAATATGAAGTTATGATTTTCTAATTCTGTCGCTTCTCGAGTTTTATTTTCTAATAATAATAATGTTAAGATTAATTTTACATTTTCAAATTGTATAAGGAGTGTCCCATAAGTTTCACAGATAGAAAAATAAACATGCGTTTACGAAAACCATTTTTATTTACATAATATGCTCTATTTAACTAGTGTCCTCCACTGCTGAACACGTAACCTCATAAATTTCCATATATAGGAAAAATAAACATTTTTTTATGAAGTCCATGGCGTATCAAGAAAACATACAAAACATAAATCATCTCAAGGAACATATCACCGACGCCATTACAAGCACACTCTATATGCGCTGAGTGCAGCTAGAGTATGTTGGTACGCCAACAAGCTGGCGAGCTTACTCCAGCGGAGTAAGTTGGTATCCTATTATAAATGTACTCCGTAATGGCGTTGGTGATACGTTCCACGAGATGATTTATGTTTTGTATCTTTTCTTGATGCACCGTGGATTTCATAAAAAAAATGTTTATTTTTCCTACGTATGAAAACTTATGGGACACCTGTATATTTAAAAATTTTCTTTACGTCTAATTTAATTACAATTTTAAATTAATTAATCCACGAAAAACGTGAAGCCATCCGCTGGCTATATCTACATCTTTATTATGACGATTCATTTTTATAAATTTAACATATACGCGACAAAATCCGTAAAAAAAAATTCTTAAAACCTTTCGGAAAGGTTTTACGGAAATATTTTCGACTGTAATTACTGTAAGATAATAGATTTCAACCAATCCCCTCAGAGATCAAAAAGTGCGTCCGACATTATACATTTCTTAACGTTATTTATTTTTACCGAGGGAATCTCATGGCAGTTAATTGATAATAAAGAACAATAGCCAATCATCAGCCGACGCCACAAACATAGACAAAAACTATTAGTCATCAATTCAACTTATAAGTGCAGATTTTTGCTCTTTCCATGCAAAACGTAAGAATTGTTGAAATTACTGAAAATACAACCAGGTTGTAGCAAGTTCTTCAAAAATGATTGTAAGTATAAATATAGAATAATTTTCTGAGTATTTGTTTAGGTATTTATTTGTTTCCGTGTTTGTAATTTACCTAATCTACGTTTTAGACATATAAGTCGGTATTTTAGATTACTGGTAATTTAAATAAATATTAACCTTATGAAACTACATTTAAAATCAATTAAATTGGAATAAGTTCTTAGCTTATTTGTTTCAATATTACATTTTTTCTGTTACCTGAGGAAACGCAAAAATCTATTAATAAAAACAAAAAAAAATTAATTAATAGATTTTTGTGGTTGATTTTCTTAAGATTAAAACAAAAGAAAATATAATAAACATAGAAACATATAACAATAAAACGGAAAATGTTTTCATATAAAACCGATTCTTTTAAGGTATAATTTTTTTTTTACCGTCTTGTAACTTTAATTCCACATGAATGAGAGCCGTTTAATAAATTATAAATACTTAAAGATCAATGATTAAACAATTTAATGATAAATGAAATACAAACAGCTTAACATTCCAGAGTAAATTGTTCATCAAAAAATTATATTAAAAGATTAACTAAATTAAAAATGAAAGTTAAAGAAATAGTTTTTACCAATATAATTTTTTAGATATTCTCTTTTTTCTGTTCCTATTTTTTATTTGAACGACTATTGTTTCATTACAGGAAGTAACTTAATATTTTTATTTTAACTTTATTTAAAATTGTTTAAACTCCATTTTAAAGAATTTTTATTAAGCCTAATTTTTGGTTTCATTATTGAAAAATTTCAAGATACATTTTTTTGGATACATTTTGATCGAGGGAAATTTAAAATTTTTATTTCAGAAAGAAATGGCGTGTTCACTTGAATAGAAGGTAGACAGTTATATGACAGATAACGAACAAAATTGTCAACATCAAAAAATCACTGAGGTTCTGTCATCATTCAGCAGTTCATAAAAAATGTAGAAATTTTTTTAAAATAATTATTCGATTACACCTTCAAACCATTAATTAAAAATGTTGATCCATTAATCTTGAAAGAATCAATATTCTAAGATTATCCAGATCGTTTTCTTATAAAAGGCAAATGTTTTTTATATTTTTTATTAAGCTTCTATATTTCAGCAAATATAAACCTCATCTACCAGAGTATCTTCTCGTAAAAGTTATAAGTAATCACTTTTTCTTACGTAAACGTATCTCACAATTTTGGAAAGGCATAGAATATCTGCTGCACGTTTATTTTGACTGAATCTGTAAATGCAGAACGCCTCGGTGAAGTGAGTTTAGACTTTACGTGGTCGTAGATTGGTTTGCTTGGCATTTCTCCCGCCACCACTCCATTCGGTCGCCCTAAAGCATAAGACCGAATGTCTGTGCCACAAACAGCTACTTTGCCTCGAAACAGTTTAGCGACCAGTGTCCTAACTAGCTAGCTCCTAGACCTAACCTAAAAGCGTGAGCGGAATAAGCGTGGTACCATACACCACTCGCTTGCGTTTCCCACCGACCACTTGTCATATATCACCAAAATGGGTAGGCGCACCCTGTCAACTACTAAAACAAATATGACTATCAATAATTAAATTTATCTCGTCAAAGACAGCAATTCCCTGCCACGCCTAGGCCGCTGAATGCCAGCAAGTATCTGTCCATCATTAAAGCGCTTGGAGCCATAATCTGGCTGGCAGCCAGCCATATCTCTCGGTTAGCTTCCTGCAGCAGCGTGGTAGGAATCTATACAAGGATCTTCCCTTAGTCGTGGCGTGCCATTCTTGCTGCCATACTTCCATCGGGAGGCTGTAAAGCCTCCTCCGCAAGCGGGAGATGGGCAACTGTTTGAAATTAGAACCGATGCATTGAAATCACCGTTCCGCTACGGTATAGGCCCGGCTCAAAACTGCATCCCAAATACCTCGGCCTCCCTGCCTCTTCACAATCTCCACATGGCCGCCCGAACTTTCACCACTAAATCAACTGGGAGAGCTTTTCCCAGTACTGTGGTAGCCTCGTAGGAGGTTGTTTTAAAAATACCAGTGCATACAATTAAGGGTCTGCGATGGACACTTCTTAAATTTTGAATAAGTGCTCAATTTCTTTCTAACCTACGCGCCCAAACGGACGCCGCGTAAAAGATCATACTTTCGAAGACACCTCGGTACACCATGTACAAATGACGGCCCGACAGCCCGTAATCCTTTCGAGCAATCCTCCTAAGCTTGTGAATTACAGAAACGGCGTCCGCCGCTAGTTGCCTAATGTGGTTGTTAAACAGCAACTTCTCATCAAACAAAACACCTAGATACTTATGAACTCGAACTCGGCGGATTACACAGCCTTTATACTTAATACAGGGGTTATGACTGTATGATAATTTGTCTGCACCCTTGAGAAACATAAACTTGAGTCTTGGGCACAGAAATCCTTAAATTTTGAATGTCCATCCAGCCCTCTGCGGTTGACAAAGCCGCTTGTGCTCGGTCTTCCAGCTGCATTCGTGAGTTACCACAAACTAACAGGAGACAATCATCGGCGAATGTCTGGGCCGTGACCCCTTCCGGGAATGTCAGTCCCAAAAATCCGTCGAATACCATGTTCCACAGCAAGGAACCGAGAACGGAGCCCTGCTGGCTTTCCCTGGTGACGGACGTTTCCACAACTAGGTGCGCATCCTTAAACAGAGCCGTGCGATCAGACAAGTAGTTACATACTACGGCCTGCAGGGCTACGAGAACATTGGACGTTCGAACTCATAGAGGACAGAACTCTAACACAAGGAAGGAAATGCTGCCTTTATGGCAATAAAAATTGCCAAAACATACTTACAGTCGGCGCTTTCCACTTCGACAAAAGCATTTAAGATGCAATCCTCGGTGCCAATCCCTTTCATGAAGCCATACTGGCCTCGATTTAGAAGTGAGTTCATATCGACGTTTTCCCAGAGCAATTTCACAACCAGCCTTTCATGCAACTTGCCTATTACCGGCAAGAGGCTGATGGGCCAATAACTGCTGACCTCACTTGGATCCTTTCCTGACTTTAAGAGCTCCCTCACCAAAGCCACCTTCCAACAAGTCGGAAAGTAACCCCAGCTTAGGTACTCCGAGAACAGCATACCAAGCGGCTCTCTTATGACAGGCAGCAGATGATAGAAAATATCCGTGTCAAGTTGGTCAATCCCCGGTGCTTTTCTCAGTGTCATTCCAGAAAGATATAGACCACTGTCTATATCTACGAGATCCACAGCCTGTACGTCAGGGAATGGTGTCTTACCCACCCTAACTCGACTTCTGCTTCACCCTCCGGAGCATCTGGAAACAGAGTATCCCGGAACGCCTAGTAAGTCGTCACAGATGTTAAAGTGTGGTCACGACTACCAAACCCTCATCGAACACTGGACAGCACGTGAATAGCTTTGGCCGGTAGCATTACTTAGCGAGCTGCTAGAGGTTGCGCTGCAACTCGTGCATGGAGTCTTGCCAAAATTTGAGTTTGGCTTCCTTGATGGCATGAACGTACTCATTATGGGCGCGCCAGTAGATCCGCAGACCCTCAGCGCGCACATCATCAACGATAATCCCCGTTAGAGGGCGATGCCGGTATCTCTCCTAGCGGACCTAACTCTTGCGCGCAGCAAGAGCTCAGAGAACTACCACTTTTTACCGGTTATCCACCTGCGTTTAACAGACGGCTCCCCGGAAGCAGCGGTCATGACGGCTCCAGGCACTCTCCGATCAGCGGACTGGCCACTACCTAAGGGTCCGCCCGTTAGCCTAGGCCGCCGTAGGACCCTATTGCCGCCAGTCTTGATGGCCCGGTCAAACTGTTCAGCCGTTAATTCCACTTCCTCCGTGTGCTCCGTGCGCCATTCCAACCCCTGTAAGACAGCTGCACACTCGCGCCACAGCCTGCTCTGACCCAGGCCCCTTAGGCTATAGCGACCCGAATCTGGAGCTCTTGGACCGCCTCCGTAAACGATCTCATAGGTTATAAGCCTATGATCGCTCACACTGGCCTCGGGCCAGACAGTGCAACTACTTGTACACTTAAGCAGATCGCCCGTCACCAAGGTGACGTCGATGTAACATTTCCCCAGTTCGAAAGAGAAAGTCGGCGGTTGTTCTATCTCGTTAAGCAAGTAGAGGTTCCTGGCTTCAACGAACTTACATGGTAGTACTAGCTCTAGCTATTCCTTCCGCATTACCCACTGCTTTCCATATCCTTGATCCCTTTTTCCCGACTTTCGGTCCGTGGGTGCAAGCAGGTCAATACTTGCTAAGTTCTCCACGCTGATGGTGCCAGAACCTGACACTCTTATTTAGCGTTTTATGGTAGCAAAATACGAAATAGGGAAAGTAGACAAAGAAAATTCTGTCGCAGTAAATGCGTCAGAAGGGCGTATTTCCCGTTTTAGTTAACAAAGGAAGGATGTTGCACTGCTGTAATGATTATTAAAAATAATACTGCATTCGGTTTTTTGGGTTTTTTTTGTATCTCACGTTATGTTGATATCATGTGTTCTTTTATAATACTGCGAGGTAGTGTATTATTTCAATAAATACATCATGCCTCTATTTGTTTTCTTCCTCCTTTTCACATAGTTGTTGAGTTGTGACTGCATTAATTGCTTATCAGTGCTACTTTCCAACAACCCACTTTGATACTGTTACCGTAATTTGTGTGGTTTTGGAGTCCTGCTCACAAAAAAGTTTCAATTGACCAAAAAGTATTAAAATTTCAAAACTGATTTCTGGGGATTTTTCGCTTGCAAATGTACAGGGTTGATTCTACTAGGTTTACAACTCCTACCAAGTTTCATCAAAATCGGTTACAAATTGCGCCCAGAACGAAAAAAAGCTGAAAGTGTACCCAAAACGGCTTTCGGCTTTAACCTCGGTTCTTGCGAATCGATTCGCTTGAAAATCAATAGGGCTCTATTCCCAATAGGTTTACATCACCCCACCAACTTCGTCAAAATCAGTTAAGATTTGCATCCGGTAGAGCGAACGAAAAAATCTATACATTTATACATATGTATATAAACTGAAGAATCGTGTTCAGGAGGCTAAAAAAGGTAAAGAAAAGTTGGTCCCCTTCCCCCCAACATCTCCCTTATCTGACCGAGCGCAGTAACAATTTCTATAAATTCTATGGAAATCCACTAAAAAAAGGCTTTTCAGATTCGGTATTCCAATAGAATGTTAAGATTAGGTGCATTGAAGAGTATGAAACAAAGAGGATTTTAAAAAGAATCTAATAATTAAGATTATGGCAGTCTTCAAAAAAGAGATACGGTTGGTAGGCCATGTATTACAACAAACTAGGTTTATCCGGTTCGGTTCAGGAAGGAGATTTAAAAAATAAAGACAATAAAGACAAAGTTTTGAATATATGAAATAAGTAAATCAGGATGTAGGATGTAAGAGGTACGTTGAGAGACAACAGCACAAAATAGAAGGGACTAAAAAAATGCATTAAACCGGGTCAAATATTATCAGAAAAAAAATTTTACTACGTGAGTAGGTACATTTTATGTAATAAAAACAAAAACATTCTTTGGCCTTCTCTTAAATAAATCTCTTCCCAAATCAAAAATAAGCCACCAGGAAGCAAATTGCAAAAGATAGCAGCACTAATCGCCGATGATCGATATTGTTAAACGTAACCGAAAAGTGTTTTACGTGAATTAAAAACTTTCGTTAATTTTTTTTTAATGCGTTTCATATTTCCGTAAAAATATTAATTTGAAGTAATTTTTTATACAGGACAATAATAATACTATCGTCCTACATTGTCATGTTTATTATTATAAATAAAATAATTATTGTTTTATATATATATATATATATATACAGTACAGATATTTTTAAATACGAATAGTCTTTATTACGTTTCCAATTATCTTACTGCATTTCTCTTCCCCTACTCTATGCAAATTACAATTTAAAAAAAAAGTTAATCCTGTAACTAATGTTAATTGCATATTGAATTAAATTGTCTATTCCTTACTGAAATTAAAAACGTCATTCGTAAGAAATAGAAATTCACAGTCTACTATTTTACCATAGCAATTTTAAAAACTGTATTACTGCTGTATATCGTATAAAACGATACTAGGCATACATAAACTATCCTATTTGAGAAAGCTTTATTGTACGAATAATATCACAATTTATCACAAAAAACGTAATAAAGGGTAAAGGACAGAGTAATTTTTTTGTTAATTCCTACAATGAAAAAATATTAATATTTTTTTAATCGGTTAATAATATCTGCACAATTTCTAAATGATTATACAAAATAGATAACTAGCCCCAAAATTAAAAAAAATCACTATATTTATAAATAAGAGAACTTTGAGAAACTATGAATCTAATGAAATCCTGAAATTCATATAATTCAGGAAAGATGGAAATATGAATGGGTCGTACGTTAATATTGAAGACGAGTGATTACAAAATTTGATTCTTCAAAAAATTTAAGCACCGACTAAGTACAGTACAACAAATATACTAATTTATTAACATTTTTAAAAGCAATTTTAACTTATACTCCAACTGAACAGACACAAAACTGCCTCCCATCATCGTATCGTAGTACTTGTTTTTAAAATTAATACAAAGATGAATGAAACTAATGAATAAGTAGGGGTAAAAATGCTGTACACCCCAAATAAAATATTGAACTACATGTCCGAAATAGCGGTTTAAAAATCCATTTACTTATACTTAATTACATTAAAGGCAAAATATATACGTCAAAGATTTTTGTAGTTGCAATAAACGAAACATGCAATAGTTATACCAAAACGTATTTTGAAGCTATCCTCCTGAAGTTTCAGGTTTATCCTATTACTTGATCTAGTACGGATAATATTTGAAAAAATGCAAACACTCATTTTTTTAGACATAATTTAATGTCTACAAATATTATTCACCTACTGAGTTGAGGGAAATTATTTCTATTTCGAAAACAAATAAAAAATTACAACACAAAACCGGTTTTATACTTTTATGTTTCGTTAAAAACACAACATAATATACAACAAAAAGATATGAATTATAACAAAAAAAATGACCTTATGAGAAACACAAGTTGACAAAATAAATATTTTTCTTCAGACGGTGGTACCCGTAAAATCGAGTGGTGTAGAATAAAATAGACTTAATTCAAAGTTAAGAATTATAAAATATGATAATCTCGTAAAAATTAAAAGTTATTACCATAAAATTCAAAAATAGTAACGAAAAATGTTTAAATTACGATAAACATATGTATTATTATTATTATTATTGTTATAGATTCATAGTAACAAAAACAAATTATGAATATTTTATCTTAAATTATCAAATAAACAATACCTTTTTTTTAAAAAACCATTTCAATAATGTAAACAAAACATACACACTTTAACACCCGTGAAAATCCTGTTGAACTAACTTTTTTAAAATCAAAAAGTAGCACTTGAGATGTCTCATTTACCGAAAACGAGGTTAAAAAATAACCATGAAAGTTAAAAAGCATCACTGAGGTACCTAAACATAGATTATGAGCCTGAGATGAAAGCCGCTTTGAGGTCACGGATCTTTTTCCCCCACCCAACTGTACATCATAGTCCAGTTCCGTAACGGTCCTGTATCCAGTATCATGTTATTATTGTGACTGGTAAGTAACTCTACCGGCTTCTGAGTCTATCTGGTGCGATGACCTGATGTCACTAGATAATTCTCTTTCATTTATACAGTGGTTTATCTTCTCATTACGTATTAATTTATTATGATTTTTTATTTTTCATGAAAATGCTGTATTATCTAAAACAGATATAAAAAGGAGTAAAATATTTTATGTTTACTACAACATAAACGTTCAAACACAAACAGAATATATAAAAAAAATAATAAATAAATAAATAAAGGATAATAAAAGTCTACACCTCATTTTGTAAAATATACTGACATGGTGATATATAAATAAATTTTAACATTCAAAATTACTAATACAACCCGATAAATATGTTAATAAAAATAATATTTTAATAAGACCAGCGCAAACGAACTGAAAACGTGACCTTTGAATTTAAAAGCAAGAATTTTAAATGCTAGTCAACGTTACTTGTACTGTAAAACAAAAAAAAATAACAGGATCCAGATAAAAACAGACTGCTTTTTTCAATTTCGTTCTTTATTTTCCGTTTCTTTTCTTCTTTTATTTTAATACAAATAACACAGACTCGGAAGTGAATGAACCTACAACTTGTTAATTAATCTACACGTTTCAGGAACCAAACTTATTACTTTGATTGGTATTATGCTCTAAAAAAATAAAATAATAATACCATTAATAAGAATAACGAAGTTAGTAATATTGCTTCCTATTTTCCGCAACTCAATTTTTTATAACAGTAGGAATCGATCATAATACAACAAACGACCAAACAGACGTCGTTATTCGTTGATTTCAATCGATCAATCTGTTATGTAGTATCAGAAAACCTTTTTATTTATCAAGTTATATGATTAAGGTTATGTTGAAAACTTACTAAACAATATTACTAAAATCTCAGAGAAAATGATTCTATAATATATTAAGTTTTAATTTGCTTATATTTTATAATGAATATCGTTCTACTGCTACAAGGAGTTTACTTATCCGTTTCGAAAACGTAGATGAATATCAGTTATCGTATCTTTTATCTAAAAACAAATTTTTAAATGACTTGGCTAAAAAACTGCATTATAATACATGATACTTACCGCTATAAATTTCAATATATTTTTAACATTAAAACAAAATACCGTAACAGCTTACAAACGTTTTGAACTTAGTCCTTTATACAGCAAAGGAACTGCCCTTCCACCAAAGACAATGCCGTATATCCTGTCTCGCCGAAAAAAATTAAAAGTAGTGGCTACTGAATGAGACCGTCATCCTTCGCTTACTTCTTTATTTTATTCTCATATTTACACGAGCGATTGAACCGGTCATCTGTTTTTATCGATTGTACTCTCTACAGTAACTGAAGATAAACAAAGATATGTTCGTTCAACCGCCTAAAGAAGTTGTGCATTTTATTATATCTAAACATTTAAAATATTAATATTAGTTTTAGGAGCTAAAAAAATAGATTTTTGTCGTGATTTTAGATACTACATTATCTGTACTGACTAGAGATGAGTAGCCTACTACATTTAACTTTCCTAATTTTCTCACATGTACTGAAATATTTTAGTTAATTTGTTATACGAATAACTTTTTAAAGAAAATTATAATGAATAGTGGTATGTTTAAAGCCGACTAAATAAAGAAAATTTCGTATTGAACGTTCAAGTAAATATATCCAGCCTCACTGTTATGCCGCATTTAAGTTATGTAGTATTTTAAATTAAAAAAGATTTTTGATGATTTTTAAGCTAAAAAAAGCAAAAAACAATTAACATAAACAACTATTGTAAGTATATAAAGCGCTATGAGATCTGTATAGGATAAGTAAGCGGAATAAAAATTCCTTTAGGCCAAATAGAATGAGGTCATCACAGTTTACGTTAATTCATAATATAAAACCTTTAACAATATACAACTTTGATCGAATGAAACCCTACAACCTAATAATGCTTAAGAGCAGGTAGGCAATCAATCCTCCAGCAAGGGGATCAAGTATACATGCTGAAGGCCAGGAAGGGACAGTTTGTATGCGGAGGTAGCAGGAGTCCTCAGATCGCTGCCATCAATGAGGTATATGAAACTCCTTACCCAGTTTTCAGGTGACCCGTGCGGTGAACCACGCGTCTCGGATTAAAGCCATTGGGGCAATTTTTTTAGTGAGTCCCCGTCTCTGACAGAAACCTACACACCCAGTAGTGCGGGATGCTGGGCGTCTGCGCGCAAATTTTTCCTCCTCCTACACAAAAAAAAAGGTAGGCAATCGATAACGACAGCCTTCAGTGTTCATAACTCAAAAACGTTTAAAAGAATGTTAAAATTATTGCACGGTGGCCATAAAGCTCCTTTCAAAATTAAGAAATAAACATGAATTGAGAATATTAAATAAATATATTTAATACTTCTACTCATAAAAGTTACTTTAAATTACACCTGTACGTGCTCTTCCATTGTCCACACTCAGTTTATCAGTCGCCAAGAGCGTTCAGACATTCTCTTCCACACTGAAGTATCAAAATCATAATTTCTAACAGAAGTCTTCAGCTCATCAAGATTTCTTAGTAGCAAATAGGAGATTTTTTCTTTGATTATGCCCCAAAGAGAATTTTCACAAGTTTTTAAGTCTGTACTTTAAGGCGACCACTGAATTTCGAAGCCCCTACTGATCCACCGCCCTTCAAAATGTTCATTTAAAAATCTCTTACTGACTGAGAATAATAGCTGGCACTCTTGCTGTAAAATTGATACCGATAGTCGCATATTGTAAATTAATTTCATATCAATTAATCGAAGCTGAAAAATAAAACAACTTTCAAACTCTCAACACTTACTTTTAAAAAGTATGGCCCTAACAGCCATGCTGTTCACACTACATGTGATGGGTAGTCTGTGATTTCCTCATAGAAGTGGGGATTTTCTTTACATCAAAAATGCACATTCCGAAATTTATTACTCATCTAAATGGCACACTAGTCGGAGAAGAAAACCGGTTTCCTTGATTGAACGTTGAGAAAACGCCTTAAAAAAAGCTTTGAAAATACTTTACCTAAAAGGCAAGTCCTAGTCAGAAAATTCATTAACACGAGCAGGCTAAAAGAATTAAACCCGAGATTTTGTTTTCGTTATTCTCTAGTGTTAAACCGGGTATGCTTAGTTCTGAAGTTCTTTTTCTGATCGACTTGAAAGGAGATCGTGAATAGGATTCCTCAACAATATCAAGAGCTACTCAGTCAAATTGAAGGATGTCTAGATCGTCTCAAATAATAGAATGACCCGGAGAAAATTTTTTTTTTCTGCTTTCCGAGTGATACTACTGATGGACCTTCCTTAACAAGACGCTAAACAAACTTATCTGTTATGTTTTCAAATGCTTTTGTACGCTCATGCACTCAAACACTAGCAGCAAATCGTTCTTCAGTTCGGAATACTCGTCTACCATTTTAACTTAGCACTACACAAATCAATATTCTCACTGAACACGTTAAAATAACAGCTTCTAAAAAGTCTGACATTTTGTTGAGTAAATGAAAGAAGCTGATTAACTAGTACAATCACCCTGATGAGGTAAAATTTTACTAATCTGTATGTTATGTCATGGAATAGGACTTTGTGGCCACTTTTTAAACAGTAAGGAATAGAACTTGTAGGCTTAGGTACTGATTTTTACTTACTATTTGTTCCTCCACATTTATTACGTTCAGAGAGCTCTATTTCATCAGACTTCTTTTTTTAAATTCAGTTTAAATGATAAATTAAAATTATAAAGAGATAGATTTGTCGTCTAAGTAGTGGTATAAAATGAACTACTCTGCTGTTATTACAATCAACTGATAGATAATTAAATTATTGTTTATGATACCGTAATTTTAATGTATAATTTTAAATGTGAATTGGAATAATTAAGTTACATATATATAATTCACCTAACACAACCATAATGTTCAAATTTTATTATCTCATTAGTTATTCTTCATTGTTGATGTTTATTATGACTATTTTCTTAAGAATACGGGATTTAAATTTTTAACTACCGATCGGCACGTTTAGTACACTTGAAAATATATGTCGAGTAGTCCTGTATGTTTGTTGAGCAGAGGTATGTTTAAATGTACCTTCATGATTTTAAATTAGATTTTTTTTTTACACTTCGGCTGAAGTACGATCTTCTCCAAAAGTGTAAAACGTGAAGGATAAAAAAAGCAGTAAGTAAAGATAAAAAAGAATTAACTTTATAAATAAATTTTAGATAGTATTAAAGATAATGGTAATTTAAACTATGCATTGCAAATTACAAAAATTAATGTTTTAAAATACTGGCTGTTGAAAAACTCCTGGATTTCAATTAACATAATTTTTATTTTGAAGCACTCAACAGTGTTTCATGCGCAATCTTGAAGCTAGATAATTAACTTTTAGTTTACACATTGCACATTCTCAGATAGAAGCTGCATTAGATTGTTGCACAGGTCCGTCGCCACAAGACAAAATACAGTTCGTATACTGGTTCACAGAAACAAAATTAGTGACTGTTATTTCGCAAAAACGAATCGGAGACAAAGAGATTATACGCGAGTCTATCGTAGAAATTCTCCGAGTAACAAAAGCATACATAAGGGGTGCGAACAGTTTTTGGAAACCGGAAGCCTTTTGAAAGGGCACTCACCGGATAGGCCTAAAACACAGAAAGAATTCGACCGTCGTTCCAACGAATTCCGAAACATTCAGTTCACAGTGTTAGTCGTCGACTAAATATTCTTAAAAGCTCTGTCCATGATGTTTGCAAATGAATGAAACCTCGTACTTGTAAACTGCAGCTGCTCCACGAAAGTAAACTTAACGATACACCACGAAGACTTCAATTTGTAACGAACATGTTAGACATCGTTTCTGCTCATGAAAACTGCCTGCAGCGCATTTTATTTTCTACGAAGCTACATTTCATCATCATGGAGTTGTGAATCGCTATAATTGTTCAGTATGGAGCTCAGAAAATCCACACGAATCGGAGGAATTTGTTTGCGACGGTCCGAAAATGAACGTCTGGTATGGTATCACGTATAATCGAATTTTTCGCCCATGTAAAAGAACTTGGTTTCAACAGATTGAAGATATAGAAGGCCTAATTTTCCAACAAGATGGAACCCCTCCAGATCGTGCAGAAGTTGTGCCACTGGGCTCAACGACAGGTTACCAGAAGGCCGGATAGGCAGAGAAGCTCCCCTCGTTTAGCCATAGTGAAGTCCCGATTTGACACCGATGGATTTTTTCTTTTAGAGCTTCCTAAAAGACATTGTCTAACAAGAAAATTCCAGTCATTTGACCTCCTGCTCCAAAGAATAACAGCAGCCACGTAAATGATTCCTGCAGACATGTTCGCCAGAGTGTGGAATGAGGTGGATTATCGGTTTGACATCTGCACGACTGTAAACGCTGCTTATATCGAGTTACATTAAGAAGTAAAAAAATGAAAATTTAGACTTTGTACTTTCAAGTAATAAAACAAATACATCTCTAATTCTAAAAGTTATGAAGTAAACTTAGTTTAAAACCGAGGAGATATTTTCGGATACCTGGTATGTAAATTTTGTTTAATTAATTAAAAAGTTCCATATATATTAAGTGGTAGGATTATTAATTTTTAGGAACAGATTTTTAGCTATCTGTACATTGTATTTTTCTGATAGATATGGTGTGTATTCTTGTGTCATGTTTTATTAAGAAACATAATACTTTTTAAATAACTTGGTACATTCAGTAAGAAATAATCTATACATATAGAGATAATTTTAGTTATCAACTGGACTACACAGCCTGATATTTACTTCTACGTAGAAGTAAGTACGTATTCTTGCAATCATAAGATATTGAAAGAATAGAATGATACTAGTAACTCTATCAATTTATTCCTTGTCTGGTACTACAGTTTTTATATTCAACCAGTAATAGCTACAAAATAATGGAATAATTGAATTATGGGCCCATAAGCTTACATTACTTAAATATGAATAAAAGGCTAATTTTAACTCTTCTTTATTGCTACAGTCCTGTCATCCCAAAATAAAAGTCAATTTTTTTTTTCGTGTGTGTGTTCTGTTTCTTTTGTTGCAGATACCCACAGCCACCACAATTAACAAATGGTTTCTTCACTGCGGCCACGCGGTCCCCCCAACCCCTTCCCGGACACACGTGTGTCTGGAGATTAATATTATGTAGAGTAAAGAACTTCTGTTTGCTTCTGAAAAGGCATTCGCCGCCCCAAAACCGCGATCGCGAATAGGTACCACCAATTTGTAAGTTCCCTATTCCCTTTCCTTTCAAGAAAGAAGAATGAGGGAACGAGCCCAGCAGTCACCTGCCCAGCATGGAAGAAAGAAGAAACCTGCATTTTCCCCCGTTCAGCCCTTCGGGGCCACGGGAATACTAAGGTTAATGGTATGTAACTTCGGTTACTGCCAATTCTCGGAAAGTGCAGGCCAAAGAAGAATGAAGAGGAAGAAGAAGGAAGACCTTCTACTCGTCCCAACATCACGGACAGGAGTTCGGAACAGAGCCCAGCAGAGATGCGTCCTGAAAGGCAGCCATAACAGAAGTGGATGAAGAGCTTCTACACAACCCTTCCTTTAAAACTTACATATAAATTAACATAAATCAGCAATTGCGACTCCTCCGGAAAAGGGGGCGCATTGCTCCCTCCATATAGTTAGTGCCCCGTTGTGGCGTATTCCTGCTAGCCTATAAAGCGTTAGCACCGAAAGGACTTCAGTGGACGGTCTGAGGGGGAATTACGTCGGGAGGACAGGTTTCATAAGCCTAGCCTTCCGCGGTCGGCCCATAAAATGGGTTTGATAACGCTGGTTTAACGGATTGGAATGCAATTAAATCCGTCCTTAAAACACTAAATACTAAAGACAAAACTTGAAAAATTAGACCCGTCACTTAAAATAAACCTTTTAAAAACACGCCCGATTGAATCATCCAGCAGCAAGGGACTCTGTCCAGGTTCTGCGATCCGAAGGGAGAATCTATAAACTCCCGCTAACTTTGCATTCCATTCCATATTGCTACAGTTTGCAGTATTATTATTGCAGAAGTACATTCTTCAAATGCCTTCTGATCAAATGTACTTCTTCAGTTGTCTGATTGGTTTGATACACTTCTCCATTCCTTTCTATTCTATGCTTAATTTAATCATTTTTTTCCTTCTTTTACAAAAAAAAAATTGGTTACACCTGGATTTTGCAATAAATGGTCCACTAACAAGATGCTTCTTTTTCAAGATTCTGCCACAAACTTCATTCTTCTCTAGCCTATTTTAAAAATTCTTCAATTCGTGCCTAATTATTATTACCAATTCTTATCATACACCTAATTTTTAATATTCTTCTGTAACACCAGAGGATTCAGACAAATTCAGAAGCCTTTATCTTTGTTTTTCTGGCTTACAAAACTGTCTATATTTTGGAGTCATAAAATGCTACAGTCCATGAAAATTTAAGGATTTCTTTTTGATTCAAAAATGTATGATTGATTGCAGCCAATGTATTTTATAAACAAAAACTTTCCTTGCTTGTATAAGTGTGTTTTAGATATCTATCTCCTTTACTTCATTTACTTTTTCTAATAGTTCTATTCTCTAAATAAAAATTCTACAACTTCTGGTATGTAATGTTCTCCTATCTTGAAAATTAAAATAAACTTAATGTTAGTTTAGTTTAATATGTAAACTAAATATTAAATTAAACTAAATTTAAATTAAATTAAATAAGTAAACAATTAATTAATTAATTTAATTAAAGTTTTAGGTTCATCAGCTACTGTTGTCATTAACCCTCTTTCCAGATAAAAAAAGAATAAATTTTCTTTCCCACCCTAACAAAAACATTGGCAACTTAGTCTAAAGACTAGTTTATTAAAACATATCATCTAATAAATAGACTTGTCATAGGTTATTGAAACCCCAAACACAAAATGACAAGGGTTTAAAGGCCCTTCCCATTTAAACCATTTATCAAAAATCTCAAAACACCTTCACTGTCAAAATTAAAAGATACACATTAAAAACTATAGTATACCAGGTGACAAGAGTGTAAATGGTCCTTGCCGCCTAAAAACAACCAAACCACTTTTAATGAATATGTTAAAACAATTTTAATGTCATATAAAAAAATAAAACTCATATATTTTCACATAAAAAACAATCCCCTTAATTTCTATTGCCTAGGCTTACCCTTAGGGCATCCTTTTTTGATTTTTTTTCCATCTTACTGAAGACTTCAATGTTGAATTCTAAAGTATCTGAAGCCTTGAGATGGAATCATCTGATCCTCTGCAGTAAACCAAAGAGGATCCTTTGCACTGAATCAGATGATACCTACTTTGATGGTGCAGTCAGTGGTACATCAGAATAGAGACTCGAAGCACTTCCTTCTAAAGCATGTGAAACGGATTTCAACCATTTCACATGTCCGTCTCCCCGATAGGCCTCTGTACGTTCAGAGGCTCCACTTTAGTTTAATTTAAATTCTATTTTTCTAATAGTTTTACCTCTGGTTTCACAGTTTCCCTGAATAGGGATTTTTTCGATCTGGACTTTTACTTTAGAAGTAGTTGGCTTCCTCTCAGTTTTGGCTTCTCTTGAGTACTAGTCATAGACTTATTCTTGGGCTTTACAAGTTCTTTTTTCTGAAATGTCTACTTTCTTCTGCATCGGCTTTGGGCTAATTTCCTCTTGATGATTGACTCTTCAACCTTTGATTGATAATATGTTCGACCATATCTGCTAGGACCACTGCTAGCTTGGAGATTACAATCTTTGAAGCTACAAAGGCTGCAGCAACCTGCACATATGATTTAACCTTTAGCATCCTACAAAGCACAATTTTCCTAGCTTCCAAGTAGCTAACCTTTTGTATTGTCTTCACTTCCTGATTAGCTACTTCTTCCTTGTAAGTTGGACAATTCCAGGATCTTGCAGAGTGGTGTCCATGACAACTGATACATACAGGTGGACCCCTGCATGGCTCACAACAAACACAGATCTGTTTTCTGGTACACCTTGCTGCTGTATGTTCAAATCAATCCAAAGCATTGCAGTGGATTCAGAATAAAAGGACGTACATCCAATCTGTAAAATCCTGCTTTTTTTATGGAAATTTCGGTTTATTGTAGGTCAGGATGTGCGACGTGGAGGGAACACTATTCTGTTCTGTCATATTCAATTGTCAGTACACAACTACTTGTGTATGTAGCTCTTCGACGATTTGTCCTCAGTGCAGTTCAGTAACTCCCTGCACACAATACCCTTTGAGGTATTTAATGTACCATGCGGCATGACCTCAATGTCCAGTACTCCAGTTTTCTTGGCCTTCAGTAACCTTGAAGATTGTACATCATTCACAGTTTCTACAAACAATCCAACGGCGGTCTTCCTAACCTCTGGTCCTCCAGTGGCTTCCATGATGTTCGAGCAATCGTGAACTGACTAATCTTGCCAAATTCCCTTTCTTTTCTTTGATAACCAAAATTTTGGTATCGTTGCACTGACTTTCGGTTGAAACTTAGTTTGATCCATCTTTTCTACTTTCGTAAACTGTACACATTTCCTTTGCTTCGCTTCACTTGCAAAGACAAAGGTTCTCCAAGACGAGAGTTTTTATGTGGGTCTTCTGCCACATAAATTGTGAACATACATCAATATTTCCAAAATAAGTTTCGCCAGTCAATATGTCGCAAGGTGCTGGTGGAGAGACAATTGGGCATGCCCCAGAGCATTGATTCTGCCTGGGTTCCCCCAGTCAGTCACCTCCCACAGATTTAACCAGGGCCGGGGAGTCAAGTCAGGTACTGCCTGACCCACAATACCAGGGCTCACACGTAGTAGTAAGGCCTCCAATACCCTCACCAATGGGATAATCCCTGCCAAGGGCCAAAGTGACTGATATACACTGAGCAGGGCAAGACTTCAGCAGAGTCAAGCTTACAGTAACCCACCCTCAACCCGGCTCCACAATTAGGAAGAGGGATGAACACTCCCTGTCAGCACTCTGCCCAGCATCGACAATACAATCAGTCATGCCTCCCGCCCCCGCTGCAAACAGCGAAACCAAGAATCACAACCGTAACCAGCTCATACAGCTCAGGTTCCCCAATCCTGTACTTCACAAGGAGGTGAGCATAACCATTGCCTCGTTGGCCAATATAATTGTGGGTGCCGAAGTAATGTGTCGTTGCTCACTCCAAATGTGTGCGGGAATTCTGGGTGTGTGGCCAGACACCTGGAACAAGGTAGCATCAGGTCTTTCGGGAATCCCTGGAGCAGGCAAAGATAAGGCTTCATTAGGACGTTCAACGTAGTACAGGCCAACCTCAACAGGATACAGCTAGCCTATGACCTGCTGCTGGTGCAGCCAGCCAGGGACAGGGAGGCCGACTTGGTGCTGATCAGTGAGCAGTACCAGGATTGTGACGATTCCCAATGGCTCAGGGCTGCAGGAATTTGGATCCTGTATTGCAGCAGAGCCCAAGTTCAGAGGCACAGTGCAGGCGAGGGGTTCATTTGGGTCTGCTGCGGTGGGATGACAATTTTTAGTTGTTACCTCAAACCGAGTGATATGATAGCAGACTTTTGCCGAAAGATTAATGCACTAGAAGATGTTATCCTTGCAGCTGCTGGCGGGGTAATGGTAGCTGGAGACTTAAACTCCAGAGTTGTGGATGAGGTATGGCACATGCCGACTCCAGAGGGAAATACGTCATGAACATGGCAGCAGGTACTGGACTCGTGGTTTTCAATATAGATAAGACGACGTTCCGCCGCCATGCTGTCCTGCCACCAAGCTGTCCGTCCAGGTTATTAGGAGACCATTCCCAATATTTCCCTCACCTCTGAAGAGTCCTCAAGGCCTATATCAGCAGTGATGTGATCTCTAAACTACCATGTCGTTTAGAGTCCTAGATGGTGCACCATTGCCCTCAGGGCCCCGACAGCTGGAATAAAAATACAATGTCAAGTAAATAATTTGGAAACATGAAATGTTAAACTTATAGTTCAGCAGTTTGGCTATTTATCTGCTTAATCACAGATTATATAAGAATACAAATTATTTTCACTTCTTTAACAAAGTTCACTGTGGATTTTCATTATTTCAAGTATGGCTGCCTAAAACTATCCATTCTCATCTACAAAAAAAATTTCTAATCTGCAACATTACCATTCATTGTTTTAATTCTATTTCTTTTACTTAAATTTTCAAATTTTAGAGCCCTGGTTATTATTCTTACAGCATACATTTCACATGTACACACTTCAGCAATTTCAAACACTAATCTAAACTAACAAAAACAAAATCAGTATAGTACGGATGGTCCACACAATTTTTTGGCAAGATTTCCCTAAGATTATAAATTATCTTTAACAGGGCATATTTCAAGTTAATGACCTTACCTTCCTAATGATTTCCTACAAATAAGCTAATTGTAGGGAACCAGTTTCCATCAACCCTCCAGTTGCCTAGTTTTCTCCCAACTTTCTTCCTTTCTTTCCTTTTTTATCTTATTATTTATACTTGTTGGTAAATGAAACTTCATAAGATATAAAAGATTTCTTGATACACATTTTTTAACAGAAAATTTCTTTTTTTTTAATTAGATCATTCGAGGACTTCCATTAATTGTACAAAAACATTTTCCCTCTGTTCATTTACCAAATTAAATGTAATAATGTAACTAGTAAAGGAACATACAGTAGCATGCAAATTAATCTGAATACAGGGAAGTTTTTGTTTATTTCTATATTATGGCTTCACTGTTTGACTACACCCAATCTTTAAGTTACCTGTGTAATTCAGGTTACCGTTCTTTGGTTATTAAGTAATTTTTGTGTTGTAAAGTGTTTTGTGAAAGTTTATTTAGATTTTTATTATAAAATCACATTTTTGTATTTTTTGTTCTGTGTATCTTGAATATATATTAATGGACATAACTTCAAGAAAGCATTCAAAAATTGTTTCTCTTTCTGAGCATACCAGTACGACACAATAACAAATAGCTTCTGAGTGTGGTACTGGACTACAAACAGTGACTGCTATTTTAAAACAATTTAAAGAAAATGGTTCTATTTTATATCAAAGGAAAGGCAAATATGGCCATAACAAAATAACTATCCAACACAGGTTTGGTTATTAGTGAGAAAGAGTAAACTTGATTCAAAATTATCTACTGTGGACTTGAGTCAATAATTAGCAGCCAGTGAAACAGATTTACACATGACAACTCTTAGACGTCGACTTCTTGCAGCTGGATGGAAAGCTCATCAGCCAGCTAAAAAGCAGCTTTTAACACCAGCAATGAGAGAAAAAAGAAAGGCTCTTGTGGGCCAAAGCACATGCTAACTGGACAAAAGAAGACTAGAAAAATGTTATTTTTGAAATCACATTTATATGTTCAATAAGTAATTTTAAGCAAAGGATTCCATACATTAGAAAAACAGCAAATGGAAATACATCACTGGCTCATGTCCAACAATCAGTTGGACATCCCCAAGCAAATGTTTTGGGATTGTTTCACATCTGAAAGCACTTGTTCATTCCAGTAATGATCAACATTAGCATGTTGAAAAGTGTTGGATATATAAAGAATCTGAAGGAAAGGGTTGTGACACACAACCCTTTCCAATTTGCCAGTTTTCCCTTTTGCCAATTTGTTTTGGCAAAAAAATTGCCAAAAGGCAACAGAGTGTTCCAACAAGATTTGGCATCGTGCCATACTGCCAAAAACGTGGGAAAACATTTTGAAGAACGAAACATTAAAGTACTTCTATGGCCAGGCAACTCTTCAGACTTATACCCAATTGAAAATCTTTGGGAAATAGTGAAAAAACAACTCTTAGAAATGAATTGTATCATAAAAATTGACCTCATTAAAGCAATATTTTATTAATATTACTTTACTAATACTTCATTAAAGCAAAAATGTTATCAGTTAGATGTCAGGGTGAATGGATGTTTCTCTATAGAGCTGTTATTTTTTATTGCTATTTCATCAGTTCTTATTCTGTAAATTATTTATGAGTTGGAAACATAAACTTATTATAATTTTGGTTGGTGCAAAAACAGTATTTACTAAAATTAAATTTTTATTTATTAAAACTGTTATATATATTAATAATTCAGAAATTTTAAATGACATCAAGAACAACTTCTGGTTCATGTGAAAAAGAAAAGAAAAGGAGGGTAAAAGCAAATAAAGAGTTTATTAGTTAATAATAAATTTGATTTCATTTTAAATAAATTCTATAAACACTGTAAAATTAAAACAAGAACAAAAGGATATTATAAAATCTAGTGATAATATTTATGTCTTCCATATATTCAAAAACGGAAAAACATGATAATGATAAAAAAGCCTTTTTATATAAATTATCTTACATAAATTATGAAAATATAAAATTAAAATTAGATATAAAAAACGTAAATATTGAAAATAATGATTTTTTTTTTGCGGAGGGAGGTGGAAATGTATTTACGCACGGAGTGTTGGGCTCCCACTGATGGTATTATCCATGCACTATCAGCAGACTACTAACTAAAACCACCCCCCCTTTCAACCTGGAGTCGACCCGGAACCGTTTAACACATTACTTCCGGTCGAGTCCTCCTATACTAGCCTGATTAGGTGCTACCTAATTTTCAGGACTACCCAGGTCAACCTTTTTGGCCCTGAGAATGTTGCCGACGAATCGGGCTACATTTTCCCAGCTGCTCAGGTCACGGAACATCATCGCAACCGCGTTGTGGGGACTCAGTGCTCCGAGATCCGCCTCTAGTGCCCCTCGATCTGCCTCCCACCGAGCACATTTGAAAAAGGCGTGCTCAGCGTCGTCCCGTACACCGGAGCAATACAGGCAGTCGGGGGTCGGCGCTTTCCCTATGACATGGAGGCAAGCGCGGAAGTACCCGTGACCCGTTAAAAATTGGGTCATGTAGTACTCTACCTCTCCATGCCGTCGCTCCGTCCACGGTCGGACCAGAGGAATAAGCCTTGCGGTCCATCGTCCCAGGTCTCTTGCCATGTGAGGAACGTGCGAGTGCGACTTGTAAGACTGCGGTGCGTTGCACCTGCGCGAGCCGCTTCAGGTTTCTTGCAACTCTTAATGCCTGGGCCCACACTTCCAACCCGTATAACAGGATGGAATGCACCGTGGACATCAGCAATCGCCGTCTGCTGGCCTTCGGTCCGCCGACATTCGCCATGAGCCCGCTGAGAGCAGTTACGGCTCTCGCAGCTTTGTCGGCGGCCCTACGAAGCTGAGTTTCCGGTCAATCATCATACCGAGGTACTTTGCGGCCGGCTTGGTTTCGACAACCTCTACCTCGACCCGCAGGGAGAGAAGGGTGTCGATACGCTTCTTCGTTATAACCACGATCTCAGTTTTGCTGAGAGCAAGAGACAACCCATGATCGTCCAGCCAGGCACAGACTCTGTGCATGGCTCGCCTGAGCCTCAGTTGGGCGCGCTCCACGTCGCGGTCTGCGACAAGTAGCGCAACGTCGTCAGCGTACCCAACCAAGACAGATTCTTCAGGCATCTCCAGTCTCAGCAAGCCATCGTAGACGGCGTTCCAAAGGTCGGGCCGAGAATCAACCCCTGCGCCGCCCCTTTTCTTTCTTTTTCCTGTTTAGCCTCCGGTAACTACCGTTTAGATAATTCTTCAGAGGATGATATGTATGAGTGTAAATGAAGTGTAGTCTTGTACATTCTCAGTTCGACCATTCCTGAGATGTGTGGTTAATTGAAACCCAACCACCAAAGAACACCGGTATCCACGATCTAGTATTCAAATCCATGTAAAAATATCTGGCTTTACTAGGACTTGAACGCTGTAACTCTCGACTTCCAAATCAGCTGATTTTGGAAGACGCGTTAACCACTAGACCAACCCGGTGGGTTGGTCTAGTGCGCCGCCCCTGACGTGATCGTAGTCCTACGCCAGCCTGCCGCGGTTTCTCAGGTATGCGTCCACCATTCTGAGGAGGTATTGAGGCACATGGAACGAATGCTCCAGGGCCCGAATTATATCGCTCCACCGTGTGGAGTTGAAAGCGTTTTTAACGTCCAACGTAACGAGAAGGACCACACGTCGCGAAAAATGATTGTAGTTCTCTGCTCGTCGCACTGACTCAACAACCTCTTGAATTGCGTCTAGGGTGGACTGACCCTGCCGGAAACCGTACTGGTTAGGTGACAGGCCACCTGCCTAATTCATCGACGCAACCAGTCTTTTCTTTAACAGCTTCTCCAATACCTTCCCAGCTGTGTCAAGCATACACAATGGGCGGTAGGAGGACAGCGACTCTGGGTTTTCTTTGCCCTTGGGAATTAGCGCAAGACGCGCGGTCTTCCACCTGGCGCTAATAATAATAATAATGCCCTGAGGCAGTTAATCTCCACGTCTAGAACACAACATCCACGTTCCACGTCCAGGGCGGCAACAGCTGTACTTACGTACAATACATATATCTGGCTAACGGGGCTCCGAGTAAATTCCTCGGATGTTTCTCTTTTTGACCCGTTTCCACCTTCAGGTCACCAGACGGACTGGATTTTTCGGCCACCTGCAGGTATGGACAACTAAACGATTTGGAAATGGACTCATACCATATTTAGAGCCGGCGATGTGGCGGCCAGGGTCAATGTAAGTCAACGTAACACCTGCAATAGCAGGTGTAACGGAGACTCTTCCGTTATCCACATGCCCCCTGCGATGGCAAGCATGTAGCAATGGTGCCCATGTATGTCGGTGCATGGAAGCTCTGAAAGCTTCGGTGAGTGGGAGCCTGGAATCAGCGCAGAGATTGCGCATCCCCTGTCTGCCAGAACATATGTCGGTTCCACCGGAGTACCGGATCGGACCTCCAAGGTTAGTAGCCCTGGAGTGGGGGTGCACCCCGGCGGCTAGCCTTGCTACAGAAGGGATCAACGTAAATGAATAATCTTGAACAAACAAACGTGGCAGAGGGTGCACGTAAACACCCTCGTTTAGAAACCGCCGATTCGCCACAAGCGAAGAGGAAAAAGAGCAAGGAGACAGATAAAATTAGAAAAATTCTGATAGAATCAGTAGAGATTTAAGAAAAACTTTGTTTGGAAATAATGTTCCTAAACCAAGATTTTTAATTATTCTTCTTTGGAAACTTACAAAAGGTTAGCCCATTCTTAATCGCTAGAGAGATAGCTAATTGTGCTGGTGGTCCTGTCAAGGAAATCCGGAAGACTTTTAATGGATTGCACGTCGAAACTATCAACGACAAAGTCAAAAAGTCCAGTCATTGAAGAAGATCGGTGAATTCGCGGTATCTGTGCAACCACATAGCACCCTTAACTCATCCAGAGGAGTTGTTTGCCGTGATCTTCTAAATTGTACAGAAGAAGAAATAGTACAGGAAATGTCTAGTCGGGGAGTAATTCAGTGTCGCAGACTAACTATGCCTCGCATTTTTGACATTCAATAGACCTAATCTTCCTGAAAAGGTACGAGCCGGCATACATCGTCTTGATGTACGTGCATTCATTCCGCAGCCTATGAGATATTTTAAGTGTCAATGATTCGGACGCACTGCAACCAGATGTGAAGCGCAAGAAATTTGCATGTGTGGAATGAAAACACATGAGGGTGATCCATGTAAAGACCCCCCAATCTGCATTAATTGCAAAGGGCACCACAACTGCCGATCAAGGAACAGCCCAGTATATAAATTGGAAACAGCCATTCAGGAAGTTAAAACGCTTCAAAAAGTGAGCTATTCTGAAGCGAAGAAAATTGTTAATCAATGAACACCTCGACCATCAACTACTTATGCAGAAGCAGCTGCTGCCCCTTCCTCATCTAAAATTAATGTGGAACAGTTGCTTAATACGATTGCACCAAGTCTTGCGACAATGATAGAAAGAATCATTGATACAAAGATTGAGTCGACCCATCGGACAGAACCAATTAAACATGCGAAGGCTCATTCCCAGACCAACGTTGTTGATATAGGAAACATACCGGCCCAGCATAAAGAACAAGCAAAACCTGCGATCATAATGCCACCAATCAACATAATAAATAAAAATCATGATTTATCTGGAAAAGACAAAAAAAAACTCCGTCGTCAAGTCACAGGGCAAAGGAATTTGTGAGAAGAGTACAGGAAACATCTAGTCTAGCGAAATGGAGGTGCAAGTTATTATTGAGAAAGCACCAGACACAGACGATATAAAAACTGTACCTATAGAGCCTTCAAAAGCTCAGAGAACAACTTCGGTGAGAGCGTCTATTTCAGCCGGCCTCAGCACACCCTTAGTGATCGAATCCAGTGCATCAGCCGCCGAAAATGAATCGCTTGCGAGTTTAGATTCAACAGCAACGATGTTAACTGCACCAACGAAGCTTTCATCACCTGATGTCAGCTGGAGAATGTCATTGGCATCAGAAAGAGAAGAAGATGCCATGTCCGAGGCTTCAGACACACTATCATCAGAAGTTGAGGCCGTAAGAAGAATGGAAAAACAGTGCAAGAAAGAATGGCCGAAATTAATGCCTAGGCGTTAAACATTAGGATTCAAAAATTGAATGAGAATGTGAAATGTAGGAATTTAAAAAAAATTTTTTTTTTTGAAGTGAGACAGGGCTAATGATCAAAGTAGTCGATGCCCCTAAAAACCTCAAAAAATAATAAATATATATTTTTTTTTTTTTTTTTTTTTGTCTTCAGTCATTTGACTGGTTTGATGCAGCTCTCCAAGATTCCCTATCTAGTGCTAGTCGTTTCATTTCAGTATACCCTCTACATCCTACATCCCCAACAATTTGTTTTACATACTCCAAATGTGGCCTGCCTACACAATTTTTCCCTTCTACCTGTCCTTCCAATATTAAAGCGACTATTCCAGGATGCCTTAGTATGTGGCCTATAAGTCTGTCTCTTCTTTTAACTATATTTTTCCAAATGCTACTTTCTTCATCTATTTGCCGCAATACCTCTTCATTTGTCACTTTATCCACCCATCTGATTTTTAACATTCTCCTATAGCACCACATTTCAAAAGCCTCTAATCTTTTCTTCTCAGATACTCCGACTGTCCAAGTTTCACTTCCATATAAAGCGACACTCCAAACATACACTTTCAAAAATCTTTTCCTGACATTTAAATTCATTTTTGATGTAAACAAATTATATTTCTTACTGAAGGCTCGTTTAGCTTGTGCTATTCGGCATTTTATATCGCTCCTGCTTCGTCCATCTTTAGTAATTTTACTTCCCAAATAACAAAATTCTTCTACCTCCATAATCTTTTCTCCTCCTATTTTCACGTTCAGTGGTCCATCTTTGTTATTTCTACTACATTTCATTACTTTTGTTTTGTTCTTGTTTATTTTCATGCGATAGTTTTTGCGTAGGACTTCATCTATGCCGTTCATTGTTTCTTCTAAATCCTTTTTACTCTCGGCTAGAATCACTATATCATCAGTAAATCGTAGCATCTTTATCTTTTCACCTTGTACTGTTACTCCGAATCTAAATTGTTCTTTAACATCATTAACTGCTAGTTCCATGTAAAGATTAAAAAGTAACGGCGATAGGGAACATCCTTGTCAGACTCCCTTTCTTATTAGGGCTTCTTTCTTATGTTCTTCAATTGTTATTGTTGCTGTTTGGTTCCTGTACATGTTAGCAATTGTTCTTCTATCTCTGTATTTGAACCCTAATTTTTTTAAAATGCTGAACATTTTATTCCAGTCTACGTTATCGAAAGCCTTTTCTAGGTCTATAAACGCCAAGTATGTTGGTTTGTTTTTCTTTAATCTTCCTTCTACTATTAATCTGAGGCCTAAAATTGCTTCCCTTGTCCCTATACTTTTCCTGAAACCAAATTGGTCTTCTCCTAACACTTCTTCCACTCTCCTCTCAATTCTTCTGTATAAAATTCTAGTTAAGATTTTTGATGCATGACTAGTTAAACTAATTGTTCTGTATTCTTCACATTTATCTGCCCCTGCTTTCTTTGGTATCATAACTATAACACTTTTTTTGAAGTCTGATGGAAATTCCCCATTTTCATAAATATTACACACCAGTTTGTATAATCTATCAATCGCTTCCTCACCTGCACTGCGCAGTAATTCTACAGGTATTCTGTCTATTCCAGGAGCCTTTCTGCCATTTAAATCTTTTAATGCTCTCTTAAATTCAGATCTCAGTATTGTTTCTCCCATTTCATCCTCCTCAACTTCCTCTATAACACCATTTTCTAATTCATTTCCTCCGTATAACTCTTCAATATATTCCACCCATCTATCGACTTTACCTTTCGTATTATATATTGGTGTACTATCTTTGTTTAACACATTATTAGATTTTAATTTATGTACCCCAAAATTTTCCTTAACTTTCCTGTATGCTCCGTTTATTTTACCAATGTTCATTTCTCTTTCCACTTCTGAACACTTTTCTTTAATCCACTCTTCTTTCGCCAGTTTGCACTTCCTGTTTATAGCATTTCTTAATTGCCGATAGTTCCTTTTACTTTCTTCATCACTAGCATTCTTATATTTTCTACGTTCATCCATCAGCTGCAATATATCGTCTGAAACCCAAGGTTTTCTACCAGTTCTCTTTATTCCGCCTAAGTTTGCTTCTGCTGATTTAAGAATTTCCTTTTTAACATTCTCCCATTCTTCTTCTACATTTTCTACCTTATCTTTTTTACTCAGACCTCTTGCGATGTCCTCCTCAAAAATCTTCTTTACCTCCTCTTCCCCAAGCTTCTCTAAATTCCACCGATTCATCTGACACCTTTTCTTCAGGTTTTTAAACCCCAATCTACATTTCATTATCACCAAATTATGGTCGTTATCAATGTCTGCTCCAGGGTAAATTTTGCAGTCAACGAGTTGATTTCTAAATCTTTGCTTAACCATGATATAATCTATCTGATACCTTGCAGTATCGCCTGGCTTTTTCCAAGTGTATATTCTTCTATTATGATTTTTAAATTGGGTGTTGGCAATTACTAAATTATACTTCATGCAAAACTCTATTAGTCGGTCCCCTCTTTCATTCCTTTTGCCCAGCCCGTATTCACCCACTATATTTCCTTCCTTGCCTTCTCCAATGCTTGCATTCCAATCTCCAACTATTATTAAATTTTCATCTCCTTTTACGTGTTTAATTACTTCATCAATCTCTTCGTATACACACTCTACCTCATCATCATCATGGGCGCTTGTAGGCATATAGACGTTAAGAATCGTTGTCGGTTTAGGTTTTGATTTTATCCTTATTACAATGATTCTATCGCTATGCGTTTTGAAATACTCCACTCTCCTCCCTATCTTCTTGTTCATCACGAAACCTACTCCTGCCAGCCCATTATTTGACGCTGAGTTAATTACTCTAAAATCACCTGACCAAAAGTCGCCTTCCTCTTCCCACCGAACCTCACTAATTCCTACTATATCCACATTTGTCCTACCCATTTCCTTTTTTAAATTTTCTAGCCTACCAACCTTTTTTAAGCTTCTAACATTCCACGCTCCGACTCGTAGAATGTTATTTTTTAATTTTCTGGTGACCCCTTCCTTAGTAGTCCCCACCCGGAGATCCGAACGGGGGACTATTTTACCTCCGGAATATTTTACCAAGGAAGGCGCCTCCATTATTGCTATGTGAAAATGCAGAGAGCCACATTTTCTTGGAAAAAAAGCAGCTGTAGTTTTCCATTGCTTTTAGCTGCGCAGTACTCAGAGGACTGAGTGATGTTGATACGGCCGTTTAAGTCGTCCTGACTCACGCCTCTAACAACTACTGAAAGAGCTGCTGCCCTCTTTCAGGAATCATTCCTTAGTCTGGCTCTCAACAGATACCTCTCCGATATGGTTGCACCTTCGGTCCAGCTACTCTGTATCCCTGAGCACTCAAGCCCCCTCACCAACGGCAAGGGCTCATGATTCATAGAGGAGGATAAATAAATATATATATATATATATATATATAATACTTGAGAAAGAACTGTATAAATATAATTGGGATCACCTTTGAGGAAAATGAGCATATTTTTAATATAATTATTATTTGTAATTGGGTTTCAGTTAAATAAAGGAATGACTGATTGACAAATATCATAAAATTTTTTCAAGAAATCCACTCACAGGTTACCACTAATTACAATCAAATTTAATAGTTTTCATACTAAAGATAAGTTCCTAAAATGTGGAAAAAATAGGAAAACTTTCAGATGTTTGATGAGAATATAAAGGTAACCTTGTTTACATTAATGAATCTGTGTCCTGAAAATCAGATCTTCAAGACGGCCAAAACTATGCAGAAAAGTGGTATATTAAGGTACAGCTGTACAATGTACTATCACTTTGAATATAAATTCAAAGTGATAGTACATTGATATTGATAGTACGTCTGTACCTAAAGTTATACAGTCATCATTGGACTTAAATCCTTAAATCTATGTACTAAAATCTAATTGTGATAATTAAATACATACTTTTAATGTTATGGGTTAATGATTAGGATATGGGTTAAATCATAAATGTACTGAATTTAAGTGTTAACCTGTTATTTATTAGGGGCTTCATAGGGGTAGTGTCTTCCTCTGGACAAGAAGATTGATTTTTCTTTTTGGTTTTGTGAATATGTGGGTGATATGCGAGTGTACGAGTTACTTGTCTGAACTTGACTGATAGTGAGTATACTCATATACTCACTATCCATTACCCATTACTCATAATGGGTATCCATAGGTGTGTGTGAAAAGAGAGTGTTTCTGGTGTTATGTATTATGTGGAGTCATTTTTACAGGTCAGGGATGTATATTTTTAAATTCTACTATGATAATGGAGTTTAGTTATAATGCATTGTTGTGCAAGTGTTAATAATGTAAGCAATAGCTTCTTAATGAGTCAGAATAATCTAATGATCATTCATCAAAATATTTAGAGTTTAAATAAAAATTTCAATGATTTTTTGTTGTTGATAAACTGCTGCAAGAGTAAACCACATATCGTTCCACACAAGATATGACTGATAACAATTGATGAATATCTTTATATAGAATAGATGGATATACATCTTTTTATATGTGTTGTGATTTTCCTAAAGCTACTGGGGTTATTGTGTTTGTAACTGTTGTGGAAGGTCTTAACTGTGTGTAAATTACTGGATGCAGTTGTTATTCTTTTGAAATGTCAGTGGTTTAGTTATACATTTAATGTTCTCGTGTTAACAGTTGGAATAAGCAAAATAAAACTGATCTTGAAAGGCCTTGAAGATCTTCCTATGATTCCAACATGCGAACTATTTTAATAGAAGATATTAGCATAAATACTAATAAAAGAATAGATAGTAGTGGTGAACAATACCTAGAAATACTTATTATGAATGGGTACAGCTCCTTAGGTAATGTATATACTAGAGTTACTAACAATAACAGGCCATCTTGCATTGATCACATTTTTTATAAATCAATGTTATATAAACACACTGTTTCTAGTGCTGTCATTCTGACATATTTTAATGATCATAGGGCTTTTCCATAGCTATTTCTAAGGACAGAACAAAAATAATTTGGTAAAGGATTGAGGTTTTGGATTATGATAAATTAAGATCATATTTATATGAACATGACTAGAATGAAATTCTTGATAATGATGATGTTATTTTTCAGTTTAATAACTTCTTAGATGTTTTATTAGGGTACATTAATAATTCAAAATTTGTAATTTATTTTAAAAGGGGGTTAAAAAATTCAAAAAGCTTAAGGCATGAATAATAGATGAGCTGTACATTGCCATTTCTCAAAGAGAAGGATTGTATAGGAAATAGTGTAAAAATCCTCACAGCCACAAAATTAAAACTGAATAGGAAGGAAAAAGGTAGCTGTGTGGATTATCATCGCTAAAAACCAATATTTCAAAAATATGAGGAAGTTATCAGCCAAGAATCAATGGAGAATTATAAACCAGTAAACTAGTAAGTCTACTATTAAAGAAATGAAATATCAAAAGTATGTGTAAATGGTAATGTTTCTGATGGTGAAATTGTTATTATTTTTAATGAATACTTTATTGGAGTATCTAATGAAATTATCAGTAGCACTGATATTGTGAATGTTGCATTATCATGATCAGTTTTTAATTCTCCCACATCACTAAAATCCATTTTTTTAAGTCCTCTTAGTAATTATGAACTTCATATATATATATAAATCTCTAAAAGCAGGTAAATGTCCAGATATTGATGATATATCTCCTGCTCCATTTTAGGAAATTTCTGTTCCAGTGAACCCTATATTATCCGTTAAATTTAGTAAGTCTTGGTATGGGTAAATTTCCTTCTGCCCTGAAATTGGTAAAAATTGTTCCACTTCATAAATCAGGCTCTTTAGATGTGGTAGAAAACTATTGACCCATTTCACTACTTTCAATTTTTTTCAAAATTGCTAGAAGTAATTAGAAAAGTTGGTTAGTTTTTATCCAAAAACAGATTTTTTTACTCATCTCAGTTTGGGTTTCAGGAGGGTCCGAGTACTGAATTTGCATTGCATGAGTTTATAACAGCTATTTATTCTGGACTTAATTCAGCAGAAACAAAATGTTGCTGACTTTTTTTGACATAGAGCAATCGATAGAGTTAATCATTTGCTTTTATTAGATGAAATATATAGTGCTGGAATTAAAGGTTTAGTTTTAAAATGTTTTGTTTCTTATCTGGAGGGCGGAAGTCAGTGCATGGTTGTGGTTGATTGTGTGAGCAATATCCTTCAGGTTAGTTGTGAAGTTCCTCAGCTTGGTTCTTGGACCTATTCTATTTCAAATTTGTATGTATGACCTGTTTTTACATAAATGTTATGGTAAAGCTATATCTTTTGCAAATGATACTGCTCTAGTTCATTCATCTAGGAATCTTGAGAGGTTGCAGACTAATCTGGATAATTTAGGCTTACGGTTTTATGTCAATAAATTAATTCTTAATGCTTTAAAAACCAAATACTTCATTTTTATTTTATCATCTACTTTTAGCTTATTAACTCCATTATTTATTATTAATTCAATTTATTATTATTAACTCCATAATGTTGATTACAATCTCAACATTATTATTATATACATAACATTATATTACTACATAACATTATTATTGTATAATGTTGATTGTGCTCATAGTCAACTACTGAGATGTGACTATTCAGTCACATCTCAGGTGAATTTTATTAAATACTTAGGGTTGATGGTAGATAACAAATTATCATGGAATTGACATACACAGAGCTTGAAGAGATATTTGTTAATAAGCATTAACAATTTTTATCACATAAGGAAGTTTTTTCTAACTGATGTTCATCAAATTTACTTTTCTCTAGTTCATTTGAAATTAAATTGTGGATGCATTGCTGGAGATCAATCTGTAACAGTCATCTTTAACCAATTATAATTTTGCAAAAAGCTATTGTATGGGTAATGTGTGGAGTAGCAGAACTCATTCTCCTTGGATTTTTTCCTTGACAATTGATGAGGTGGAAGCATTGCATTCAGAGGTGATTAAGTCTAAATGAAATAGTTGTCAAGTTTAAATTTACATGGTATCTTAATATACATTCATTCTATATTCATTCCTGGTTGGTATCAATATTGCATTGAAGGCTCGTGCGTGCGTGCATGTGTGTATGTGTATGTGTGTGTGGAGTGCAGTTTTTATTTTTATTTTTTCTAATCATAATTTTTGATTTGGTACTCACCAACGGACATGCTTTGCTTTGTAGGTAGTATATTTTCATATGAAACTACAGTATTATCTTTATTAATAACAGGTTGCTAAATCTGTTGACACATAGTAAATTGATTAAATATCAGTGTGTGCTAAATTAATTAACAAAGTACTTTATATTTTATATAATGCATCATATTGTATTACTTTTGGTTTTTTTTCTATATACATTATGTATTCATGAAACAGTAGAAAATAAATAAATAATATTGGTATGGTTTCATGATGAAGAAATAAAAAAAAATGTGTCAAGTTTTATGTTCTTTTTATTAAATAACATCTATGTTTGGATTAATTTACATGCTGCTGAACGTTAAATGTAATAACTGACAATTGACTTCATGACATTTTTTTTCTAAATTAGAAAAAAACACACAAACTACAAAAACAAAGCAACAACAAATACAAAAGGGGAATATTATAAAAAGATAATTCACCAGAAAAGACAAAAAACAATTAGATATAAATTATTTATCTTAATGGATCATGATACATCTTGGCAAAATATTTTAATAACCTTTCATTTTCTCAAGAATTTACTTCAATACATTTTTTTTTTCAAAAGGCTACCTTGTTCCCAAGGTTTGACACTACTATTTTTTTATTGGTTTATATTAAATATTGAGTACATGTCCCTTTCTTATCTGTCTATCTCACTGAGCTCAAATCACCAGCCACAGAAGTAGTACCAGTTTGCTACATTCATTCATTATATTTACGTTTCAATAGATTTCATTATAATATTACAATGCTGAAACATTACAGAATGTGCAATTTAATTAAATGAATTCAATCATGACTGAGGAAATGGAATCCTACAGAAGTACCATCATGATAAAATTAAGTAAGAAATGTCTTATCTCAATTGTCTGCACTAGGTGGTTTATGTTAATAGAATTAAAAATATATGGTTATGAATATATGCAAGTAACTACAGAGCATAAATATATCTCAGCAATAAATAAAATTACAAGATTAGATGACTGAAGGTAGAGTAGCAATATAATTATATTTTTGTCAGAACCTATGAAGATTTGCTATATATACATCCTATAATTTCAGATATAAAAATAGTATATTATCAACCCACAATCTTAGGTTTTCTTTCACACTGCAATCTAGCAAACTGTAGCATTAATCTGGTAAACTATTTTTTATAAAGATACAGATTATAACCTACTAGAAAGAAAAGTATTTTTTTTTTAATTTTGCCAATGTGAATAGGACAGTAGATAATTTTGCTGAGATATATATCTAAATATGTTAATTTATGTTCATGGCAAAATCTAAGAAGATCAGCCTTCAGTGGTGAAAGTTAAAATGATGGACAAAAGAAGGATTAATGGTATCAATTTATCTATCAGAAAAGTTATACAGGAAAGTAGAAAAAATACCTTTGATGAAGGAATGATAAAATATTTTAAGAAATCAACCCAAAATTAAATTTTTAATAAGATAAACAGAAAAATTCAATTCCATTCAATCAAATTGATTTTTTTTATTGAACTGAATCAGAATGAATTGAATTTAATTGAATTGAAATTGGACTGAATTAAAATTAATTGATTGGACTGATATTAATGAATTCAGAATGAATTTATTAGAACTGAATTTTTTAACAAATTTAACTGAATAAAATTGAAGTGAATCAATTTACATTAAACTGATCTGAATTCAAATGAATTGAATATAACTGAATTGAATTCAGTTTAAACTGACTGGGTTGGGCCGAATTGAATGGACTTCAGCATAAAACTGTTAGTGAATGTTACTTATAAGTAGGTGAAACATTAGCAAATGTTTTACAACAATTCAGCTACATATATAGACAGACTGGATTCAGGCTGTAAATGTCAAACAATTTCAGATTGGAGTTTCCCTCATAGAAGAATTAGAATTTAAAAAAAAAAATTATTTTGTCCCTAATATTAGGTTAAATTCCAGGAAATGAAAATACTTATGTTAAACTTTCACAGTTTTTTAGAAAACACATTGCTCAACCAACAAAATGTATTAACTCAAGTAAGCATATTGTATGCATATATGTATTAACTCAACTAGCATATTAATTAAAGCATTTAAACAATCTATCATAATTCTTACATATAAGGTAGAAGAAAAGAGTCGGATATCTAACTACACATCAATTTCCTTAATATCTAATCTGGTAAAAACCCTTGAAAAACATGTAAAAAAAAAAAAATCTTGTGGCTTTCTTACAAAATAAGGTAATCTTTTCAAATCAGCATGAGTTTCATGTAAATATGGGTGTAGAAAATGCAATAACTGACTTAGTAAATGATACACAAAAAGTCTCTGGATGAGGAGGTAAAACCATTACCACACATACTGTTAAAATTTAGTAAAAGCCTTGGATTTCATTTCAACAGAAAACTGTTAAATAAAATCACAGTTTGCAGTATCTCAGAGACTCTTCGTATGTCATTTAGGAGTTGCACTCATAATCAAAAGCAGAGATAGAACCAAACACTTTGTGAGGGCCTACTAAAACTGAGTATGGTGTACAACAGAGTAGTTCTTAAGCCTATTCTTTTTTCAATGTATATAAATAATCTACATAATTTAAGATCAGTGGAAAAATGAAATCATTCACCGATGACACTATTTTGCTCATCTCTGGCAAGAGTTGGCAGGAGACATACTGTTTTGCTGAAAGTGATTTTAAAACAGTAATAAGATGGCTAGATTTCTATCAAGCTTTCCATCGAGCTATAAATAATTTAAATAAAGCTAATTAGGTAGCTTTTTTTAGCAGTAGTACTTGGCCAATAAATTTAGATCTATTGCTGCATTTGAAGTTTTGTCAAGGAAATAAATGTGGTTAATAAAGTTTACAAAGTAAAATATTGGAAATCATAATTGATCAATATCCAACAAGGGATTATTAAAATCAAAAACTTGGTAAAAAGAGTTTGATCTTTATTCAACTCTATATTTTTTTTTAAATCTCAGGACTGTCTTTGGTCGACAGAATTGAGAACTACACATATAGTTCATTAATTCAATCTTTAATCTAATATGAATTAGTTAACTGGGAAGGTGTTTTCCATTGACAATAGAGCCATTGAATACAGTCCAAAAGTAAAATTTAAAAATTATTTTCACAATCCATATGATTATCCATTGGAATTCTCTGTTAATATAACCATCTGTCAATAATCACTTGTACATAATTTTTTATATACAAATATCAGACATTTATATTTTTTTTTAAAAATCAAACAATTGCATTTCTTACTTGAAACAAAACTATAAGAATAGATGCAGAGCTTGTAATTGAAAAATTTCATTTCAGTAAAAAGACACTTGACTATTTAGCTCTCAAGTTTTTCCATAATTTTCCTTTTTCTTTGAGGCATAATATCAACAGAGCACAATTACAGGTAAAAATTAAAACCTTTCTTTATGAAAGAAGTAACCCATTGATGCAACTATAAATAACAAGTACAGGGTGTCTCCTGGACACCCCCACCGCAGGTTGGTGCAGGTGAGCCCCAGGGCTGACCCAAGGGCTCCCACAGCCAACCCAGGTCTGCAGAGCTCGCCATTCTTGTCTGTCCAGAGGCCAGAGCTCCCTGGACCCCCCACAGCTTGCTTCACCTGCCATTACCATCAAGCAAGGATCCCCAGTGTTCTTTACCCTCATGGTTGTGAGAATAATACTGATAAATAATAATTAAAGTATTTAGGCTGTATAGAAACCTGAGAAAGAAACTAAATTATGAAAGACAGAATAGTAGTCACTATGGTAACAAAAGTACATAGACCTTTGACAATGAAAGATTCATGACTTATTTCTGTTGTCATGGTGTCAGAAATTACCTTTTTCTTCTCTTATTGACAACTTCACCCCCAAGGGAGCTAGGATCTCAGTCTACGGCCTAATATCTTTCCTGGGATAACATGAATGTATCCTGCAAATTTGAAAGAAATGTCGGTTGGTTCTCAAATGCTCAAGAACAAAAAGACAGACAGAAAAACAAACTTTTGGCTATATATATATATATATATATATATATATAAGATTCTCTTGGTTTTGTCAGTTCTTTTCTTATCAACTTCAATGTTATTCAAATTAATCATTTACTAATTTCATCTAAATGAAAATAATACAACTTAACTATAGCTGAGTGACAAAGGTTCACAAAAAGGAAATCTACAAAAAGTAAATTAGTAATTTACATGGAAAAGGTAAAAGGTACAATGGATTCAAGAGGATCAATATTTTTTCAACTAAGTAAAGTTTTATAAATGTGTGAAATTCTTGTCTGAATTTCTAAAAAACATTGAAGAAAACAAATATAATCTGTGTAGCTTATTACTGGCTTAGATCTCATCAAACAAAATAGTGTGAAAAAATAAAGCAAAAGACAAAAGATATAGTTAGAAATTTAATATAGTACCAAAAAATTTAATACTAAGTTCAGCTTTACTTTTAATATATATCAATGAGCTATTATCAGCAATTAAAAAGAGCCTAATAGATAGATAATACAACACTAATATTATCCAGTGCTTATATAAATACAACAAAAATAGATACTTTCATAGCTGTATATTCAGCAATTCAAAATCTCATCTGTAATAAATGAAAATAAATCCAATCTTATAAACTTTAAGACTAAACATGACAAACAAAAAAAAAAGTAAGTTATGATAGGTATTAATGTTATTACAGGTGTTACTTTTCGTGGAGTGACCATATAAATTATATTTGTTCAAATATATTTAAGCAAACATACAATCACTGTAATAAAATATACAATGCAAGTTTTTTTAAGCAAGTACAATTTTGTTATATGTCCTCTGCACTGCAGCTGTCACCATTTCGCACATGTGCACTGAGTAATTACATCTATTGGCTTGCTACAGATGCCATTACATGATTGTTAGTCTTTGTTTATAGTTTCCTGAGCATGTTTAAAATGCCTATGGCTACAGACAGTGTCACTGATTGTGAAATATGTGCTCTAATTCATTTATTAAAAGCAAGAGGTTCAAAAGCAGCCAAAATTCATCAGTAGATTAACGAAGTGTATGGGGATAACGCTATGTTCTATGGAATAGTAACAAAACAGATTAGGGCACTTAAAGAGAGCCATACAAATGTATACAATGTGTCAGAGTGGAAAACCATCTGTCATTACTGATGACTTGGTGGAGAGATAATGGAAAAGTCTGTGAGAAGAGAAAGAAGGTTTATGATTGAATCACTACGCAATGAATTTCCTTTAATTTCACGAAGATTCTCTACAAAATTGTATTGGTACACTTAAAGTGTCAGAAGTTCTGTTCATACTGCGCACCAAAATGCTGACCGAATTGCACAAAAGCAAATGCTTACCCAGTGCTTTGAATTTTCTCACAAGATACAGCAATGAAGGCGATCCGTTTTTAACTAAATTGTTAACAGCGACGAGACACAGGTGTCTCACATTACACCACAATCAAAACAACAGTCCATGGAATGGATAAACTCAACATTTCCCAAGAAAGTGAAGTTCAAGTAAACAATGTCAGCCCAGAAAATCATGTACACTGTGTTTTGGAAAAGATGGGGGCCATTGCTTGTTGATTTTTTGCCTTGGGATTCTCACAATATGTCTCGGCAATAAATGAAGAGACATATTGTGAGAACTTGAACTAAACTGTCACGTAATCCAAAATAGAAGGCAGGCATGCTCAGTATAGAAATCGTGCTGCTTCACAACACTGCTCAGCCATACATGGCTCATCGCATCATTTGGCTGGAAACAAAGTGATCACCCATTGTGTAATCCTGGCCTGCTACCCAGTGACTACCACTTGTTCCTGCATTTAGAGCAATGCCTTGGCAGTCAGCGCCAGGAGACAATGACATCAAAACAGCTATTCAGCAATGGTTATCTTCTCAGGCAGTATATTTGTATGCAGCTGGAATATAGAAGCTGATCACACAAAATGACAAGTGCCTTAATGTACGCAGAAATTATGTAGAATTGTAAATTAAGATCCAAGCTTTCAGGTAAATAATTTTTTTTTTAAATCTGCTCGTAATTTTTTAAACTCCATTTAAAGATAGATTTTAAGTTTTTTGAGAGGTTCAAGAAATTTATTTGCATATCAATATTAATTTATATTGCATAACAGTGGCAGCAGCCTACTGGTGAGTGTTGTAGTCTCACAATTGAGAAGTCTCAGGTGCAAGTCTTTGCGTCATTTATTTAATTTCTTTTCTTACATTTACATTAACACTGATGATTTTTTTTTATTATATAGTATTTATAATAATATTTTTAAAATTTGGAAAAACTACATTAATTTATTGTTTGCTAAAAATCTGTTAAGCTGACTGCCTACCTTAGTTAGATAAATAACAGATTCTCATATTAAATAACATAAAAAATTTTATATTCAGAATCACAAAATCTTAAAATATTTATTGGGGTAGGCCAGTATTTTCTTTTTACTTAATCATCCTGTAAATATACTTTATCCATCTCTTCAAATTTTTTCTTTAAATCACAAGGAACTTCTATCTCATTCAATCTGTCAACACCAATTTCTTCCTCTGTCCTATAATTAAGTAAAATGAATATTATTAAAAAATATTCAGATTATTGATAAAATTACATATTTGTCTGTAATAAATTAAATTATATTCAGTAAATGTATACTAGTATATTCTAGTAAAAATGAAATGAAAGTAGAATAATGAGAAAATTAGTCAAAATACAGATTTACTAATGTATTCAGATATATAAAGACAGCTACTTTCAATAACCCACTTCTTTCTTTGCCATCATGTAAACCAAATCACAGTCTAATATGATTTCATTCCAGCTGGACTAGACATTATAATAAATTTATAACACTACCAATCTAGTTTGAAAAATTTTTTCATTGGTAGTTTAAGAAATATCCTTAGGGTATGTAAATAATGTATCATAGATGTTTTAAAGAGAAATACTAATGAAATGATGTGAAGGGAAATAATGCATAAATAATTAACTTTTTTGCATTTCATAATGTGGATCAGTCCACACTAAACGAACTCAAACATGAATCAAGGCAAATTTGAAGCTGTCCTTTATAATTCTAGTAAACAGAATAATGTCTGTCCATATACATGAGTTTTTCATATTTATTTTAACAATCAATACTAGTATACTTGGAGCAGCTAATGAATGAACTTCCCACTTACTTCTTTTACTTAAATAACTTCCCATCATTCAACCTCTATTTTTATGATCTGGCTGTAGCCAAATAAACCAAACTAACTTAAATAATTAGCCAATCATGGCTAACAAAAGAGAGCAAGTTACAGAGTTTGTAAGTTTAATATTAACAGATTTGTATTTTCTAGTTAAGCCACTTCTTTTCAAAATATATATTGTAAGACTGAAATTTTGTATGTGCCAATCTATTATAAAAGTAACATCTGAATTAGGATAACAATTTTTGTTTACAGAACTACAAAAAACAATTAAGATATTATCTTTTCAGTAATTAAAATAAATTTAAAAAAATATGTATCAAAATATATACTAAATATTAACATACATATTAAAAATTACTTTTCAATTATTTTTTTCCTAATTTTGTAGTTTGATTTTTAATCTTTTACTTTCCTAGCTGTTGTAGTAAATGTGAGAAAGTACTGCTATCAGTCAAAAAATGATCCCCCTCACAAATACTAGAACCTCCTTAGTGAAGTGAATAAAAACCAGTATTTACTTTTACTTGCAATTATACAAGTGTTTACTTGCAGTTCTGTGAATAAACAACGGTAAACCAAATACTTGACAAGTATTCTCTTTACTTGTAAAACAGGGAAGTGAATAACCTTTACTTATCAAGCGTTTACTTGTAACTACACGCAATTACTGATTCCGGTCAGACTTTACTTAAAACGAGTGAATAAAATCCTAACTTCAGAAGAGTACAAGTATTTACTGGTAGAATTTCAAGGTAGCTATTTAGTAACCTTATCAAACTTTCATTTTTTTATACTTGGTATGGCTGCATTGTCAACATTCGTCAACCAAAAACTTACAAAGAAAGGCGAGCATTGAGTCCAAGAAGATATGAAGAACTAATTTGTTTTACAAAAGAATCAGTTGAATTTTTGACGAACGGTTTTTTGAAAGAAAGTAATGAAAAGCGAGGAGGTGCTCTGTCATCGCAACAGAAGATGAAGTATTTTTGCGGTACTTATCAGACCCTGGATTTCAAAACGGTGATTTCGGGATTCACCGTTCGTTCTACAGTATGCAAAACTTTCGATTACGTTCTGAATAAAATAAAGGAAAAGGCATCTGAGTGGATTCACTTTCCACAGAATGCTCATGAGTTAAATGAACCCAAGAGAAAATGGAGTTCTTGCTTTAAAATGCCGAGAGTAATAGGTGCTGTGGATTCCACGCACTTAGAAATAAATAAACCAGCACGCTACGGAGACTGTTACATAAACTGTAAGAAGTATCCCAGCATCAACGTTCAGGTAAAATGTGATTCCACTGAAAAAATCACTAGCGTTGATGCTTCTTGGCCGGGTAGCATCCATGACAGTCGCATTTGGAAACGGAGCAGTGTTTGCCAAACCATGGCTAAATTTAATGGTACGGTATGCCTTTTGGGAGACAGTGGGTACGGAATTGCCCCATGGTTAATAACACCTTTTAAACCAGCAGGAAACAGGCAGGAAGAAGTGTTCAATAAACAGCATTCTAAAGAAAGAGTTGTTATTGAACTCATTTTTGGTCAACTTAAGAAACGGTTCCCGATATTGGCGAATCTTGTTCGTGTAAAATTGGGAAAAATTCCGAAATTATTTGTGGCTTGTTCTGTTTTACACAATGTTGCGAAACATTTAAATGACGAATATTGTGAGTTAGAAGAAAATATAAATTATGAAAGAGAAGAGGATGAAAATGAAGAACCAGAAGAACTTGAAGAGGATGGAATTCGTCTCAAAGGGCAAGCAAGAAGAAATTAAATCATGGCTTTGTTGTTGGAAAATTGATTTGGAATTAACTTCTTATAATTTTCATCTTACCATTTTTTATATTTATCATAAAAAAATAACAGGAGAATTTAATTTTATAAATAATTTTTTTATAAATAACAGGAAAAAAATAAATAAAGAGAAAAATCGGTATAAGAGAAAAAACAAAATTAATCATTTATACTGGATATTTCTATTTTATACTGGTGTGTGTATGTGTGTGCGTGTGCATGTGTGTACACGAATGAATGAGCATGGGTTAGCACACATACGCACGCGGCCCCCGCAAGTATAAATGAATTTTTATTTATTTTTTTTGGAAGTGATAGGTTTTTATTTTAATTTATTAAGGCTTACAAATAAAAAATTAAATACATACATTTTTTTTACAGAAATACAAAATAAGGATTACTTCAACAATATGTATTGGCTGAGATCAAAATCTGTTCTCTTCATTAACTTCGCACCGTTCTGTTGAAGATGATTGCAGCTGACGTAATTTAATTTTCTCTTGTTCCAGTTTTGTCTCCTCTGTTTTAATTTTTATTTCCTCTCTCTTCATCTGCATTCTTGCAAGTTTCAGCTGCTCATTGAGAACGAGTCGTTGAAGATCAGTGGTTGATAGATCGGCTGTTTCATCAGTGTCCCAATGTTGTCTCTTTTTTTTACCCTTTTCAAGCTGTCCTGATTTTGAATGATTTTCGTCTAATGACTTGTTAGCGATTTCGTTAGTAGGCTGAATTGGGGTATCTTCTTGAATCCTATTTTCAATTCCTACATTGGTTGCTCCCGGTATCTGATGCAATACAGGATTTTCATGAATTTCAAGTAACTCAAGGAGGTTTGATTCTGATTTCAGTAATTTCACTGCTCTATTCCCACTTTTATTTTTGTCAGTTTTCTTTTTAAGGTCTGTTTTCATGTTATTTAATTTTTTTTTTAGTTTTTCTACTGTAATTTACTTCCTCGCACTTTTCTGATATTCCTTCTGAATAGTGTTCCATGCTTTTTCTTTGGCGGCAATTCTTTTAGAACTCATAGACCGGTCTAAAACAATGGTGTTGTCTTTAAGAATATTTACCAAATACATTCTGCTACTTTCTGACGCAGATGGTTCTACTGGTTCTTGTACTTCGAAATTAGTCTCTTCACTAGACATGATGATGTTTGCTAAAAGACTGACATGCAAACGGTGCTGGATTGATTAAAACAAAAGAAACGTTTGATGTATAAAAAACATGTCTGAACATGATGATGTACAGGATATGAATCATATAAGTGTTTACTTGATAAGTAAAGAGAATACTGGCTAAGTAAAAGCAAAATGGGAAAACTACTCGCAAATACTTGGACAACTACAAATGTTACAAGTGTTTACTTATAAGTATTAGTAAAAGGTTATTCACTTAGTCTCAAGGGTTTGCTTTACTTGACCAGTATTTACTTTAAAGTAAAAAGTATAGTTTATTCACTTCACTACCTATCTCTAGAATCAATGCACAAATTTTTAAAAATTTAATACAGAGAGATAGAAATCTTTTCTATCTATAAATAATGTCTAGAAAAAGACCTCAACATATCTGTTAGTGAAATCTTTGGAAAATTTTGAGGTTCTCAAATTTAAAAACAATAAACTTTTGTTTACAAAATGTTATGAGTTTTCAGATGTTATAAAACATGCATGTGTGTATGCATGGCTTCATATTTAAAGAATAATTTACCTAAAATCATGTAATTTGATACAGTAGATTGCATATTACAGAGAATAAATCAAATTATTAGAAAAATCAGATGAAGCAGTAAGAAAATTTCAATGGATGCTAACCCAAAAAGAGGTCCTACTTCATACACATTTCATTCATGCAAAATTTTTAGCTTACTATAAAAAATAACTGAAAATAACTATAGAAAAGTTACTGAAAAAAAGTCATCAAAACCCATTCCTCACAAAGATGGCTTTTTATATAACAAAAGAAAGGAAAGAAAGGGAAAACCTTACTGAGTGATGATATTGGAGCAACGGTTCTCAAAATGTGGTATGCATATCACTGATGGTACTCAGAGCTTCTTAAAATGGTACACAAACAGACACAATAGTGAATCAGCAGTTCTCAAACTCTTTTTCCTTAAGTTTTTTCCTTACATGCCATAATGCATATGTAATGAACTGTTTATGATATGCATGCAACATGTTGCACGTGAAAAAACAAGTTTTTTTAATAGCAATTATAACAGGATTGCTGTAATTTCCTTCAGAAGTTAAGCAAGTCAGTCAAATCCTACAGATAGTTGAATGCAGTTGCTTCCACTGTTTTATATAATCAAAGATTTGAAAATATAATTTTGACACTATTTCATTTGATAAAACTGAAGTGCTAGTGTTGGCATGCGTATCTTGAAAGGGATCTTTTTTCTTATATTCATATTTATTTAAGTGAAAACATAAATGCTAGCTAAAGTGCTATTGAAACAGTATCTCAGTACTAAACATTCAACATCAGAAAACAAACCTAAAAATTATTCTGTTCAAAAATTGTCAGAGATAAAATGTACACAGAAAATGATGTCATCTTTTACAAGCAGTATTCAAAAAGGAGTTGAGGCATCTTTCTTATAGAGGTTAAGAATAGGAAACTGTAAAAAAGCTCATTCAATCGGTGAAGAGCTGTTGTTACCTGCTGCAAAAGAAATGATGACTTGTATGTTGGATGAATCATCAACCAAACAGCTAGATGCGATACCACTGTAAAATGATACCGTGCACCGCAGAATTTTAAGCATGGTATTAAACATTAAAGAGAACTAATAGCTCAGGTGATTTTTTTGCCATGCAACCCAATGAGAGCACAATGTAAAACTCGACTAATGGTTTATGTGCAGTACGTATTTCAAAATACAATAAAAGAGGATTTTTTGATGAGCAATCAATACAAACTACAGTAAATGAAATACTCAAAAAGCTGGATACTTCTTTGCAGAAAATGGACTGGACTGAAAGCAGTATGTTGACTTCTGTTTTAATGGTGCTCGAGCTATGACAGGAAAATATAAAGAAGTTGCACCAAAGAAAAAGCAGTTACATAAAATCATACTCTCACTCATATTGCATCAGCAACAGAGAAGATTTGGATGTCTAACAATGAAGGATGCCTGAAAATTTTAAATATAATCTCCAGGAAACCATCAAAGTGGTCAATTTTATTAAATCCCAAGGTTTAAACTCTCATTTATTTTTGTAACTGTGTTCTGAAATGGGCAGCAACCACATACAGTTACTGCTACACACAGGGTAATTGCAATCTCAAAACCCATCTAAGGTGAGATGCCTTTCTAAAGGAAAGATACTAAGTAGGTCACTTGAGCAACATTTAGAGGTGCAGATGTTTCTAATAGATACCAATATTGAACTGTGTGAACGATTGACATACGAACTGTGGATCAGGGTTACAACACTAGCCTACTTATCAGATATTTTCAATCGCCTCAATTACTTAAATTTCAGTTTGCAAGGTGAAATAAGAAATTGATTTTCGGTAGAAAACAAAATAAAGACAGCATTTATCAAAAAATGTCAAATAATGAATATAGTGTTTCAAGTGAAAACCTACAGTCTTTTCCACATTTGGAAAATTTGGTGAAAGTACACAAAATTGAAATGAAAGATATTCACTGAATGTTTTGAAGAATATTTTAAAGAAGACTATTCTGAATTCTTATAGAAACAAAACCCATTCATACTGGATATGATTCCTGGAACCGTAACAACAAAACAGAATCTTTGATAGAACTACCTTGTGATGGAGTTTGAAAATGGAATTTACTAAATTAGTTATGTAAATTTTGGCTTAGGATTAAAAATTAATATCCAGTGCAGTCTAGAAAAGCATTAGTATTTTTAATTCCATTTTCTAACACACATCTTTGTGAAGCAGATTTTCTGCTATGATCACAGTAAAAAATAAATTTTATTACAAACTGAACCTTGACCCAAATTTGCACTTAAAATAGTTCAACTGAACCAGACATCTCTTCACTTGTTTCAAACATGTAGCGCCATCCTTTCACTGAACTCTTAGTATTCAAAAATATTGTCATTTGTAATGTAAGTAAATGTACAGTAGCATGAAAATTAATCCGAAAACAAGGATTTTTTTGTTTATTTCTATGTTGTGGCTACACTGCAAGATCACATGACCACACCCATTCTTTAAGTTGTCTGTATAATATGAAGTTATTGTCCTTTGGTTATTTAGTAATTTTCATGTTATAATTAGTATTTTGTTTTTTATTTCAAAATCATATCTTTGTACTTTTTGTTCCTTGTACCTTGAATATATAATAATGGACATAACTCCAAGAAAGCATTTGAAAATTGTTTCTCTTTCTGAGCATACCAATATGACCCAACAATAAATAGCTCTGAGTGTGCTGTTGGACTGTGCTGTTGAATGCTATTTTAAAACAATTTAAAGAAATTGGTTCCATTGTACCTCAAAGGAAAGGCAAATATGGCTGTAAAAGAAAAATTACTCCAACACAGGACTGGTTACTAGAGAAAAAAAGTAAACCTGATCCAAAATTATCTGATGTGAACTTAAGTCAAGAATTAGCAGCCAGTAGAACAAATTTACACATGACAACTGTTAGACGCTGACTTCTTGTAGCTGGAAAACTCATCAACCAGCTAAAAAACAGCTTTTAAAACCAGCAATGTACAAAAAAAAAAGGCTCTTGTAAGCCAAAGCACATGCTAACTGGACAAAAGACTGGAAAAATGTTATGTTTTCTGACAAGTCACATTTTTATGTTCAGGGGCAAAGGGTTCCATACATTAGAAAAGCAACAAATGGAAATATATCACCAGCTCATTTCCAACAATCAGTTAAAATCCCCAGAAAAAGTTTTGGAATTGTTTCATATTTGAAGGCCCTTGTTTATTACTTCCAGTAATGAACAACATGGTATGTTGAAAAGTAATGGATTTATCAAGATTCTGAAGGAAAGGGTTGTGACAACTTCAAAACAAACTACCAAAAAACAACACAGTGTTCCAGCAAGATTTGGCACCATGCCATACTGCCAAAAAAGTGGAAAAATGTTTCAAAGAACAAAACATTACATGCTCCCTTGGCCAGACAACTTCCCAGAGTTAAACCCATTTGAACATTTTTGGACAGCAGTTAAAAAACGACTTCCAAATATGAATTGTTCCACAAAAATTATTAAAGCAATAACTATAGTTTCAAGATGAAGAAATCAAAAAAAAAAGGGTAGTATACTTGTTGAATTGAAGCCAAATCATGAACATGAAGCGATTAAGAATAAAGGACATATTAATCACTAGATATTCACATATTGTACAGATGTGATTTTTTTCTAATCAAAGTTGCTTTTTACCAAATAACACCTGTGTTCGAAGTAATTTGCACACTACTATACAATGTAACATTTCTTTGAAAAGTAAACAATTTTTTGGGGAAAACAAGATTAAAAAATGTGTAATAAGTAAAAAAATTTACCATGAAAATAGATAAAAAGAAAAAAATGGGTTCAAGAATTAATCCTAAAAATTAAGCTAAAGAAGAATACAGCCATTTACATAGCATTTATAGGTCATGAGAAAGGTTTTGATAACAAAGAATGAAAAAAAAAATTACAAATTTTAAGTAAAATTGGTCTTATGTATAGAGAAAGATGAGTTATAATATAATCCGTACCAGAATCAGGTATCTGCGATAAGAACAGAAGATGAAGAGAAAGAATGTGGTTCAAAATGGGATGGAAAAAATGTAGTATGTTCCCCTTCTTTTTAACTTATGCTTAGAACAAGCAACATAGTAACTGAAGGATAAATCAGATAAAGGATAACTATCCGATAACAAAAAATAAAGATGTTAAGATCCACTCATGACACTGTTCTTTTGGCAAACATAAAAACTGAGTACGTTATGAAAACACTGTTTAAAATAAAACATAATTAACGAAGCGTAGAAGAAAGGGTAAAGAAGAATTAAATATTGAGATGGAATTGTATACCAGAAATTGCAGAATTCTATTATTCAGGTAGTAAAATTACAAAAGCAGATGGAAAAGCAGACTGCCACAAGCAACAAAAGCTTTCATGTAGAGAAACTCTGCTACTATCAAAAGTGGATCTAAGAATAAACAAGAAATTCTTTGTACAAAGAAAGTATTAGTGCCTTAGAAAATATTTTTACGGAGTGTAGTGCATTAGTGAGCAATATTAAGAGATTAACATTTTGTTAATCTGGTAACAAAGAGATGTAGAGAAGATAAAAACTGTAATCTGTAAAACAATTCCTTCTGTGTAGAAGGAAACAGATAGGAATATATAAAACAGATAACTGAAGACATAGTAAGTATTTAACATGTTGACAAGGCTAAACATGTAGCACAGAAAGTAAGGAATTAATGAACAGTGAGGACACTGAACCAATGAAATGATTGGTGGTGCAAAAAATATTCTAATAAATAGTTCATTACAAATACATATTAATTTATAATGAAAATAGTAAAGAGAAAAGTAAAAGTAAAAATTAATTACCTAATAAGAATATCAACAACATTTTCACAAGCTAACAATACCTCTCGATCTTCCACATTTTTATGTAGTTCTCTTAGTATGACATAAGCATTGTTCTCTCTTAAAATTTCTCGCCCTTCAGAGGTACTACACAACTAAAAAATATAAAACATAACAAAATTACAATATAAATAAAGAATCATAGAAAACACATTAATATTTGAGTGTTAAGGTTAGTGTTAAATAAATAATATGAATACTTTGTCAAAAAAACAGAGTTAATAGTAGTGAAATTATTTGTTAAAATTACTTTAGTATAATGCATTAACTACTGCACTACCCTGCTGATTAAATACTGTAAACAATATGAAACAATACTGGTATAATAAAACTACAGGCTCAGAAACGTAACTGAAACAAAGTAAAGTATTTACTCAGAAAAACAATTGATTATTCACTAGATCTGGAACAACTCATAATTCATCCATAAATAAATTTAGGATATAAACTGAAAATAAAAAAGTAGCTGTCAGAATTAAATTTAATAAATCAATTTCCAAATATCACTAAAACTAAGCAGCACTAGTGCAGTTTCCCTTCAGACAAAAGACTCTATGTGAAGGCAGCATAAATATTCACTACCTAAAAATGTGTTTGCAGAAATGCGACTCTTTATATGGCTTGTACCAAGCTGGAGAATAATAATATGTGATCAAGAAAGAGTAGTGCATTCACATACATCTGACCGTAATAATGAGGCATCTACACTGTATCAGTTACGTATATGGCCTCAAACCAGATTACAATTCCTAATGCCACACTCCATGTGTGTTACTGTGACCTTTTAGCTTGAAGATATATACATAAACAGAGCGGGGGATTAATACAGAAAAAGTGAGAAAATTCTCTAATAAAATAGAATTTCACTGTATTTAAAGTCCACACTGGCTAGAAACAAAGAATATTTTTAAAAAACTCATTAAACAGACAAAAAAACAGTAAAAATTAATGCACTCAATTCACAAAATATTTCAAGAGGTTAACAAAAATCAAATATAACAATTTTATCATTTTCACCTGCAGTAGTATTTCCAATAACATACGTCTAACATCTGGATCAGGGTCTCTTTCTTTTGTTTCAGGCAGGTACTGAAGTTCAATAGGAAGTTTATCCATTTCATCTTCAGGGAAATCTGTCGGACCAGACAGTGGTAAAAGTACTGCTGGTAAAATATTTAAACCATCAGTACTTAACATCCACCTATGTTTTTCTAAACAAGCAAATGTTACATAACATATTTAACAAACAGAAGACAGAATAAACATCAAGCTTAAAATATAAAAGGAACACTCTATTAATATTTGTATAAAATAGTTTATCTTTTAAGAACTTAAGTGAATTAACTTTTTGCATTAGGTTATATTTCACCTACTACACATAAGTACCTAGGCACTCCCTTTTCTTGGTTGCAAATTAATATATTTATAACATCCAGTTATATGAATATTTATCAGTGGTTGTATGTATTTCATTTATTATCTCAGGCAAATATATTTATAGAAATCTCACAGTTATTACATTTCATTATCAGCCTTAATTATTTTTCTGCACTTATTCTAGGTAAGTTAATAAAGTATTTGTTTACAGTTTACATAGTGATTTATTATCAATTATCCTTTGTGTTTGTGTAATTTAATTTTTTTTACATTATGCAAGTATAAACTCAATTCTTTGTTAATAAGTGCTAAGTAAAATGCACTCACCAGCAGAATGTATTATTTTGTTAAAATTAATTATTTACACTTAATAATATATTTAATTATTAAAGAGCTTTTATGAAGAATGATTTTTACTACAAAAGAAAACATAGAAATATGTTTCCTCCGACATTGAGGTGAAAAGTAATAAATTTTAATAAATCTATTTATTTATGAAGTTTATTAATATATGTATCAATTGTAGATTTAATCTGTTAAAGCTTACTATTCCATTTTGGCATGAATTCATTTTTAAGAAATCACTCGATAATATAAGTTTTAGATAACTTCAGTTAAGATGACAGTAAAATAATAGATCCTGTTTTCCGGCAAAGCTGAGATCGAAAATCTTAGCTAAGCTCCTACTATACAGAATGCTTGGAAATCAAAATTTGAAGATTTTATATATTTTGTTTTGACCATGAAAATCAAATAACTAAACTCCTTCCTTCTTCATATTTGTATTAAATCTATCCTGTAATAACTATATATTTACAACGATGAAAAAAACTTTTTGGCATAATAAACCCTATAATTACATTACCTAGAAGCATTCACATTTAAATTACCTCATTGTGTTATTAGACATCAAAACTGTTGAAATATGTATTATAGGGGTTAGGAATACCGACTGGCAGCAAAAAGATAACAAATTGTTCACATCAGGATATATGTCCAGAATATTTTTCAAAAGCGACATTATCAATACATAACAATTATTTTTAGAATATCAAGTAGCAATTAACAACATCAATGCACTAATCTTTACTGATCAGCATGAAAAAATTTAGTTTAAACTTTATAAAAAATAAATTAAAATAAACTCATTTTCAAAAAGTTGTTTAATTTTTTTTTAATGAAGATATAGTTGTTGACAACACAAGATAATAATAAACAGAAGGATAAATTTCACACCTCAATTTTAATTAACGAACACTGAACAGAGTCTGTTAACTACTATATAAAAGATCTACTGGACAAAAATAACAATCTTACTTTTCTTTTAGATTCACGCATAAAACTAGCACTCAAGAACAGTGAAAACAATGAACTTACAATAAAAAAAATGTATTATCATAAAAATTTGCATAGATTGTATATACAAATCCTAATATCTGATTAGCTTTACTTATGCTGTAAACAATGGGATCATTAAACATAAGATAGGGACCATAATATATTACAACTAATTTTGATCAGATGCAATTTACATAAACTGATGTACATACATATACATAAATAAAATAAATTTCTTTATTGCAAACAAAGCATAACTTTATATTTGGAAAACTTAGACTCAAACAGTTTTGTTTATATAAATCAAAAACTTCCCACATCATTCTAAAGCATAACAGTCTTTTCTTGACTGTGTTGTCTTGAACAGTTTAACATCCACGAACATTAAATAATCAACAGTAAAGTAAAAGATTCAATAAAACTTTTATCTATTATTTACTTGATCTTATTGATATTAAGGCAAGAGATGGAAACCTAATACTGCCTTCTTGGTGCACGTACAATAAAGAATATAAAATATGATTAACCAGAAACAAAACATAAAAGTATAGTTATAGATGAAATTAGCCACTCTAATAATACTTGCACGAACAGATTCTAATATTAATAACAAGCACTATAAGGCTGTATAACTTACTCATACCATAATAAAATATAGGAACTCTTTTAAAGAGTTCTACAACAGATCAGTCTCCCTGTACGAATCATGAGACCTTGCCGATAGTGAGGAGGCTTCAGTGCCCAGTGATACAGAATAGCTGGACCAAAGGTGCAACCATATCGGAGTGGTATCTGTTAAGAGCCAGACTAAGGAATGATTCCTGAAAGAGGGCAGCAGCTCTTCCAGTAGTTGTTAAGGGTGTAAGTCAGGAAGACTTAAACAGCCATATCAACATCACTCTATCTTCTGAGTACTGTCCAGTTGAAAGCAATAGAAAACTAAAACTATTTTTTTTTTCATGGAAATGTAGCTCTCTGCAAACATGTAACAAAGATGGAGGCGCCTTCCTTGGTAAAATATTACGGACGTAAACTAGTCCCCCTGTTTGGATTTCCAGGTGGGAATTATTAATGAAAGGATCACCAGAAAATTAAAAAATAAGATTCTACAAGTCGAAGCGTGGAATGTTAGAAGTCTAAAAAAGATTGGTAGTTTAGAAAATTTAAACAGGTAAATGGATAGGTTAAATGTAGATATAGTAGGAATTAGCGAGGTTCAGTAGGCAGAGGAAAACAACTTTTGGTCAGATGATTTTAGAATATTTAACTGTGTCAAATAAAGGGCAAGCAGGAGTAGGTTTCGTAATGAACGAGAAGATACGGAAAAGTGTAGAGTATTTCAAAAAGCTTAGCAATAGAATCATTGTAGTAAAGATAAAATCAAAACCTACGCCAACAACGATTGTTAACATCTATATGCTCCCAAGTGCCCATGATGATGAAGAATGTGTATATGAAGAAATTGATGAAGCAATTAAACACTTAAAAGGGGATGAAAATTTAATAATAGATGGAGATTGGAATGCAAGCACTGGAAAAGGCAAGGAAGGAAATTGTGGGTGAATACAGGCTGGGCATAAGGAGTGAAAGAGAGGACTGACTTATTGAATTTTGCACAAAATATAATTTAGTAATTGGCAACAACCAGTTTAAAAATCATAATAGAAGAATATACACATGGAAAAAGCCAAGTGATACTGCAAGGTATCAGATAGATTATATCATGGTTAAACAAAGATTTAGAAATCAACTCGTCGACTGCAAAGCATATCCAGGAGCAGACATTGATAACAACCATAATTTAGTGATAATGAAATGTAGATTGAGGTTTAAAAACCTGAAGAAAAGGTGTCAGATGAATCGATGGAATTTAGAGAAGCTTAAGGAAGAGGAGGTAAAGAAGATTTTTGAAGAATTCGCAAAAAATCTGAGTAAAAAAGATACAGTAGAAAATATAGAAGGAGAAAATGTTAAAAAAAGGAAATTCTTAAATCAGCAGAAGCGAACTTAGGCAAAACAAAGAGAACAGATAAAAAACCTTAGATATCAAAGGGTACATTGCAGATGATAGCTGAGCATAGAAAGTATAAGAATGCTGAAGAAGGTAAAAGTAACTATCAACAATTAAGAAATACTATAAACAGAAAGTGCAAATTAGCGAAAGAAGAGTGGATTAAAGAAGAGTATTCAGTTGTGGAAAGAGAAATGATCATTGGTAAAATAGAATGAGCATACAGAAAAGTTAAGGAAACTTTTGTGGTACATAAATTAAAATCTAATAATGTGTTAAATAAAGATGGAACACCAATTTATAATACAAAAGAAAAGATCGACAGGTGGGTGGAATATATTGAAGAGTTATATGGAGGAAATGAATTAGAAACTGGTGTTGTAAAGAAAGAAGAGAAATCAAAGAGAATGAAAAGGGAGATACAGTACAGAGATCTGAATTTAATAGAGCATTACAAGATTTGAATGGCAGAAAGACTCCTGGGTTAAATGGGATACCTGCAGATTACTGCACAGTACAGGTGAGGAAGCGATAGATAGATTATACAAATTGGTGTGTAATATTTACAATAAAGGAGAAGTTCTGTCAGACTTCAAAAAGACTGCTACTGTCATGATACCAAAGAAAGCAGAAGCAGATAAATGTGAAGAATACAGAAAAATTAGCTTAACTACTCATGCATAAAAATCTTAACAAGAATTTACAGAAGAATTGAGAGGTGAGTGAACGAAGTGTTAAGAGAAGGCCAATTTGGTTTCAGGAGAATTATAGGGACAATGAAAGCAATTTTAGCGCTCAGATTAATAGTAAAAGGAAGATTAGAGAAAAACAAACAAGCATATATGGCATTTATAGACTTAGAAAAGGCATTTGATAACATAGACTGGTATAAAATGTTAAGCATTTTAAAAAATTTAGGGTCCAAGTATAAAGATAGAAGAACAATTCCCAACATTTACAGGAACCAAACTGCAACAGTAATAATTGAAGAAATAAGAAAGAAGCAATAATAAAAAAGGGAGTCCGACAAGGTTGTTCCCTAACCCCATTACTTTTTAATCTTTACATACAACTACTAGCAGTTAACTGCTAGTTCTATGATGTTAAAGAACGATTTAGATCCGGAGTAACAGTGCAAAGTGAAAATATAAAGATGCTACGATATGCTGATGATATAGTAATTCTAGTAGAAAGTAAAAAAGATTTAGAAGAAACAATGAATGGCATGGATGAAGTCCTACACAAGAACTACCGCATGCAAATAAACAAGAACAAAATGAAAGTAATGAAATGTAGTAGAAATAATGTAGATGGACCACTGTATATAAAAATAGGAAGAGAAAAGATTATGAAGGTAGAAGAATTTTGTTATTTGGGAAGTAGAATTACTTAAGATGGACAAACCAGGAGTGATATATAATACCGAATAGCACAGGCAAAACGAGCTTTAAATCAGAAATAAAATTTGCTTGCATCAAAAATTAATTTAAATGCCAGGAAAACATTTCTGAAAGTATATGTTTAGAGTGTAGCTTTATATGGAAGTGAAACTTGGATGATCGATCAAGTACCTGAGAAGAAAAGATTAGAAGCTTTTGAAATGTGGTGCTATAGGAGAATGTTAAAAACCAGGTGGGTGGATAAAGTGACAAATGAAGAGGTGTTGCGGGAAATAGATGAAGAAAGTAGCATTTGGAAAAATATAGTTAAAAGAGACAGACTTATAGGCCACATATTAAGGCATCCTGGAATAGTTACTTTTTTAGAGGAACAAGTAGATGGGAAAAATTGTGCAGGCAGGCAACGTTTGGAATATGTAAAACAAATTGTTAGGGTTGTAGGATGTAGAGAGTATACCGAAATGAAATGACTGGCACTAGATAGGGAATCTTGGAGAGCTGCATCAAACCAGTCAAACAACTGAAGACAAAAAAAATGGAATAGTCAAAGATTAATATTCAACTCAGACTAAAATAGTTGCTTAATAGATCACGATAATACTGAAAATAAATTAGACTATATAGTTCAAAAGAAAATTCAAATTTAGAACTTATTGGAGGCTAATGTAAGATTAGATTATCTAAATAATAAAATTTTATTTGGATCAGTTCCAGAGCACTAATGTATTCAGGGTGCACAGGAAACCAAACAATGAAGGTATATTCTAATTTGGATCTAACAAATATCCTATATTAATACAGGATAATGATATTAAATAATGCACATCTAAAATTAACTCTAACAATTTTTTAGTCTCATTTTCATAATGATATGTAAAGCACAATTCACTGTCAAAAACAGCTCCTACATTTCAAATAAATGGCACCGACTGTAAAAGTATACAAGTCATAAACAAAAATAATTTTTCACCAGGTATTCACCACTATCTAATACATTAATTAACAGGTAATTAACTCCAAAAACTTGATTAATTCTAACAGTTATTACTCAAACCATTAGAGGTCTACACAGACATATATGTAGCAGTTAAGTTTACGTATACATCTATACATTCTATAAACCGGTGATGAACATCAAGCTAATAAATCAATCAATATAAAATAGGTAACAATATCATTAATTAATAACAAAATAAATGCAAACCAAGATTAGTAATCTCTACCTATTCTGGAAGCGCTATTACGGCATACTGGAATTGACACCATGACTAAAAAATAATAGATCATATCTTTGAGCTAGCTAGAAACATAACTACACAAGTTTGTAGGAAAGCAAAACTTAAAAATGTTTATAATTAGAATAACCCTGTGTGATCAAAACCTAACTGAATTCAATATATATTACATTAATCCTCCCTGCAAAGTACAGTCTCCAAGCAATAACTAACTCCTATTTCATACAAACCCATGCTGATGATCAGACAGATGCTTAGAGACATTAGAAAAACAATTTATTAAAGGACTAATCTCCAATTAGGTGATAAGAAAAGAAAATAATAAATAAAAAAGAGAAAAAAATTAGTTATCTACAAATCTACTTATCAAATACAAATCTATTAAATGACAGTTACCAATATATCTACATAAATTATTCTCCACATGATCAACACTCGCATTCAGCAATTTATCATACTATAATACCAGCTTCTGCAGACCCACAAAGAAGATATCTACTAACAGGGTACACCACCCATAAACCTCAACGATGAGCACCTCATTGGATTTTCAGTGCTGGGTAGCCAATCTTCTTGGTGAAGAGACAGTAGTCGATAGTCAACAATCCCAGGCTGTACAGACTGTTTAAAAATAATCCCATTTTAACTAATCAGGTAAAGCCTGTGCCATGAGCAGAGCAGGGTCATGCATTGCAATGCAGGATAACTTTATGAGCATCTAGTTCCACATGGGAGTGACCTCTTCAGCTTCTTCACAATTTCATAATCAGCTTCTAATACTGTGGTCCCAGATTCCATAATTCTGGCAGAAAAATACACTGTGCACCCAAAACACTTTGTAACCATAATTTTTCAGTTCAATAGTGACTGCTTAAATTGTGCACTTCATCTACACACCTATGTCCTCCTCTCTTTATTTTTTACAGATTCTCATAGCAATCAATTGTAATATTATAAGTATAAATACAACATGACAATCAGTGAATCTCAATAGCACTGTGTTCTGGTTCTCAAATATTAATTATGCAAATAGAATAGGCAGGAAAGATGACAAGTTGTTTCATCAATCATGCCTTATTAGCACTGAACATAATGGACAGTAGGTGGATGTATAACAAGATTATAGATTGCTGTGGCCACGGCAAACCACCATATTGATAAAGTAACAACCAATTAGAAGACCAATTTGGAATAATCCTTGTAATATTTTTTTCAAACACCTTGACAAAACATTTGTGATTGCTATGCTCATTAATAACATTAAATAATTTTAGAATAGGAATAATCCTTACTAGCTCTGACTCATTATGAAAATAATTTACTCTATTAGATAAATTATGGTCATCAGTATTTATTACTTATGAGAAATTTTAAAAATCCTTTACAATAACTTTCAGAGTTAAAAAATTAGATAAACCAAAAATAAAGTAACAATACCAATAATGAACACGGATAAATTCTGTTAGTTCAAGAAACTAATTCTGAAGATGTTTAAATTAATTTCTTTTGTTACGATAAGTTCAATTATTTCTCACTAAAAATCATTTCTTGTTAATCTAAGTGTTTCCTTGATCATTTTCATTAATTTAATGACATTAATATAACAAACATAATATATTTAAGAAATATATATACATACAGATATATTTTTTAGATAATATAAACACCGTAATAATATTTTAATGAATACCAATAATAAATTAATTTTAACTTCTGTATCTAACCACAGACTGTATTTCCAGTTCATAGACTTCACTCCCAGTCCATGATCAGGCACAGAAGTTCTATTAAAATTCACAACTTAAGATAACGTAAAAATCAATATATATATATATCTCAATGGATTTTGTTCAACTATAAATTATTTTAAGTAAATTTTCATTTTTATTTCATGCAATTTTTTTTAAAATTCCTTATTTTATATTTATAATTTCTTCCAATCTATGTTAAAATAAATAATTCATTAATTCTTTTTGAAAATGAAAATAAGTAATATAAACATAAAAAATATATTATTTATAACTGTATTAATCAAAATAAAATAGTTACTGTCTACAACAGTAAAAATTATACTATATCTTTTAAATCAAAAAATAATTTAACAAACTATTTAAATTATATAAAATTACATCACAACATAAATTTAACAATAGTGGCATTTATAGAATTGAAATGATTGGAAAATACTTATATTGGTAAAAGTAATAGTTCCTTAAAATAAAAAAAAAACTTAAAACATTTTAGAGCATACAAAAAATCAAAAAAAGAAGAATTCGTCAAATGTTTCTAATCACCTGATATGATTGACATAACATAACTTAGAAATATTAATAATAAATTTAGTATTAAGAAAGAAAAATTAAACAAACAAACTACAGTACAACAAATATAACATTATATTTACAGACAAAATAAACATACACTTACGAATGAAAGGTAAATTTTGAACGTAATGAATTACTTAAAATTAGCACAAATGTTTTAATAACTAACTTAAATCATTTAACTGTGACGACTGTCAGATTTTGCATGTAACTATAGTAATGAAAACCTGATATAGAATTATAACTTATAAATACTATGAAAAGATGTATAAATACTGTAAAAGCTTTTCAAATCCTGAATTTGAAAAGCATTTTATGTAAATTGGTAAGTTTTATAAAGCTTAATAATTTGATGCTTTTGTCTATATACAATACGTATGCATGTATACTTTTTTTATCAGATAAATTGTTATCACTAACAAGTAACATAAATAAAGCACGCACAAATACAATATGTACTTTAAAAAACTACTAAATCAATAATAAAACTAATAAGAAAAAAATCACCTGAATTAAAGGAAAAGTTTCGCAGCATACCAACAATTCCACCTCTTCTTATCACAGACACTTTATACTCTGTAAAGGGAAGTAATCGGTCAGCAGATTCATATAAATACCTGCGAAAAATAAGTTCAGTAGAATTTTGGCAAAAACATTGGAATAATCGCATTAATAATATCAATTTTAATTATTATTTCAATGTCATTTTCAATAAAAAATAAATTTCAAACAAATTCATTCTACTCAATAAATAAAAGACTATTATCAATTATAGTAAATTTGTTCATCTTATCAATATGAATTAGAGCACATAATAGATAATAATTTTTTTCTTATGTTTTGTAAATTAATTTTCAACAAATATACACTTTTTTAATAGATATGAGTATTTATATAATCAAACATACCTAGAAAATGGCTTTTTATTTCTGAATTAAAAATTCAGATTTAACAGATTAGGCTTAACATTAATAAAGAACAGAGAGTACAATTTTAGGAGTAAATTATTTTAGTATACCTTTTCAGGAAATTTTGTAAAGATTATACATTGAATCAGTTGTTAAACCTAAGCCTAATTTTAAATTTACAAATACCTAAACTGCTTATTATTGGGAGGAAAAGGAATTTTCAGTTGAGTAAAAAACAATTTCAAATAAAAACTTAAACTTTTTTCTAAACAAATTAGCCATCATAAGTACTAATTTGTAATATAATGTACCATCTAGTATACAATACTGTCATTAATATGCATTATATATAGTTCAGTAAAAGTTACTAAATGTACTTAGTAATGTATGTACTAATGTACAATGGCCTATGAACTTCAGTACTGCACAAGATGAAGTTAAATTCAAATAATATTGATCTATGGACCTCAATGAATTCTACATTCTAACAATTTTAACAATGAATGTCACTATTTTCTTCTGAAGTTCTACAATTCTGTTATAGCAGGCTCCAATTGAAGACTCAGCAGATGAGCATAAAAAAATTGTTAACATCATAAAAACAATAAAAAAAATCAATGCATTAATCAAACAAAAATCTTGTGTCAAAACAACCAGAAAGATGTGTTTATCATCAGATCGTAAGACAAAGCCAATCAGTTAGTCATCCTTGTCAACAACTAATGAAAATAAACACATTTAAATACTTTTTTTATACTTTATTGTATACCTTTCAAAATCATCTATAATCCAGGTATATACTTAAAAAAATAATAGGAATTAAAAAACAGATCTCTCAAAATCATAAAAATAATGTATACACACTTATGCATATTTATTTTCATAGTGAAGCTAGAACAGATAAATTTTTATTTGCACAGTTTACAACGAACTGATTATTTTTTTCTAAATAACTATATTTATTTTTTTTTTAATTATACTTACTCTACAGCAGATGATGTCTGACTTATATTTGAAAAAAATGGACCCAAATAATCCAGATTACATCCTGTTTTGTTATACTTCAAATCACAAAATGCATCAATTAGTTTATTAATTGTAGCTTTACAATCAATTAAACTGTCAACAACATAATTAGCATGCAGATTACTCCTTGAGAGATTGCACAACAACATACAGCATGAATCAGCTATCACACATTCTTTATTTAAAATATTTTCTAAACAATGTGATATAACTTCAGATTTTCCTGACATCTATAAATTAATAAAACATAACACAGTTAAACTTTATTTACAAAAAAAATTATATATATTAGTGTAGTGTTTTAAACTACTATTACAGAAGTAAATTAATGTAAAAAATTAATGCTAATAATTTTTAGACAAATTCATATGAATATGTAATATCTATAACACTTTAGATAATACTCATACAAGAAAATAATAATAGTAATATAATACAAATTAATAGTATAATATGTAATAATAATAGTAATATAAAATTATAGAATTATAATAACGCTATAACACCTTTATTGAAACACCAGTATCTGAGACCGGGGAGAAATTTCATTTTCATATGGTAGCATCTCTGCATGATCTTGATCTCTACGTTGCTTAGTAGCTAACCCCGCACTACCCTTCTCCATAAAAAACCTGTTTTCACGTATTCTGAGGACAGTATTTGACAGTGGTGTATCGTTGTGTGAAACACTTCCCATCTGTATGAACGGATCTCTCAGTATACATTATACTTCATATTTATTAATTGTGTATTTATCAGTATAAACATTTTATTTCTGTAAACAGTGTGTAATTTGTAATATATTCTGTAAAAAAACATTTTGTAAATAGTGTGGACGTATATATTTAGTAAAAACTTCTATAAATAGTGTGGATAAATATGGACCATCCCAGTACCAGTAGGCAGGTTGCTTTCCATGTGTGCCATGTACATCGTGTACATCCTGTTCGATGTGCCATCGAACAGGAAGACTGATGGCCCTAAGCAGTTTTTTACAGACTTATCAGCATCATAAGTGTAAACACACACATTTTATACATGTGCTACATCAACACAGAAATTACAACAAGATCTCAGTTCATTAAAGAACTTGCCAGGGCACTTGTTGAACCCCATCTACGAAGGAGACTGGAAATACCAAATCTTCGAAGGGACACAAGGGATCTCGTAATGAAAATGCTTTATGAAGACCAGAAACAAGGACATCGCTCACAAACTAACAAGCATTGAAGCTGAATGGCCTGGCAGCACCCATGACAGCCGCATTTGGAGGTAAAGAAATATCAGTGTTAAATGGTGCCATTTGCCTTTTGGCAGATAGTAGCTATGGGATAACCCCTTGGCTGCTGACACCACTTAGTCCAACGGAGACTAGAAAACAAAGGATTTTTAACAAAATATACGCTAAAGACACGAGTGACCATAGAGAGAGTGTTCAGTCAAATAGTAAGGCAATTCCCCATATTAAGCAATCTAATAAGAGTGAAATTGGAAAATGTCCCTAAGATTGTTGTTGCTTGCGCTATGTTCCACAATGTAGGGAAAATCCTTCATGATGAATATAATCTAGATGAGGACGGCCACAAAAAGAACATGTGTATGAGGAGGATGATGAAATTCAAGTTCAAGAAGCGGATATAGAAATCACAGAACTGGAACTCCAGCAAAGAGGTCAAGCAGAGCGAAATGAAGTGATGGCTGTTTTGCAACAATGTTATAAAAAACTCCTTTAATTAATTTCATTTTTAATTTGTTATTTTCATTTTTTTGGTTAATTTTTCATTTATAATTTATTTTGCTGAAACCTAATAAGCAAAAAAATTAAATAAATAAACAATAAATAAAAAAAATATATCTAACTGACAGAGGTAAGAACAACAATCTGGTTAAGTTAGTCGATCAATTGTTGTTAATCCTCTTATGTATTACCAGCAGTTGAATCCACTAGTTTCTTAACTAGATGTTGATCTATAAAAGCCAGTAAACACTGGACTTCAGGGTGTTTGCTAACGCATGTCACTAGTGACTTACACAGAATTGCACAAGCACTTATTAATGTCACGTTAAATGTTAAGCACTATGTAAATATGAAGGCTAAAGTGTGTGTTACATAAGTATACACAATGCAGTTCTGTGTACCTCATCAAACGCTTGTCAGCAGACACCTTCATGTGTATAGGCCTGTTTTGGTATAAAATATTTTCTATTTAATTTTTTTTTTTTTTAATATTTTAAAAGAAAAGAAAGACAAGTTAGGACATAAGTTTTTCTTTATTTATTTCATTATTAACAAAAAACATCAAATTGTATTAAATTAAGGTAGCACCAAATAATCTGATAAAGAGAAATTACCCTCTTCTTCTTCGGCTTGGGAACCTTTCTGATTTAATTTAATTTTGTAAGTTTTGCAATTTTAAGTCTGCTTCTTTCTTTTGTGTTCTTATCAACTCCAATTGATCGATAAGAACAAGTCACTGCAAGTCAGTAGTTTATAAAGCTGCCGATTTGTCTGTCTCGAAGCTATTCCTTTTTCTTTTCTAAATTGCTTTTCCAGTTTCTGCAAGTTGGCTCGTACTTTCAGTCGATGTGCTTGTTGACTGTGACCATTGTTTATGTTCAATGCTTGATTCACGTCGTTTCTCTTTACTGACAATCCTAATACTAAGTGCGCCAGGTACTTTATTTATAGTTGGGTTATCGTATTTTTCCAGTAAGTCAATAAAATCTTTCTCCCACACTTTAAATATTAAAGTGTGGAAGTGTGTTTAAGATATTTGTCTGATCCAGGGTACCAAAACTGTGTCGCTGAAGATTTCGGAATTCACAGAACTACAGTCAATAAAATATTTAATGATAGTTTACAGAAAGTTACTTCCAAAGCTGCCGATTGGATTAATGTTTCCCCAAACCGCAGATGAAATTACAGAAGCTAGAGAAAAATGGAGTAAAAAGTTCAAAATGCCTAGTGTAATTGGGACAATCAGTTGCACTCAATTAGAAATAAAAAAACCTAACCCTTTTGGTGATTCTTATATCAATAGAAATGGTTATGCGAGCATTAACATACAGAACACATGCAATGTGAAGGAGAAAATAACAAGTATCAAAGTTGAGTGGCCCGGTAGCATTCACAGCAGCTGCATTTGGAGGCAGAGCAGTCTGTGTAAAAAAATACCCAAATTAAATGGTGCCATCTGTCTTTTGGCAGATAGTGGGTATAGTGCAGCTCCTTGGCTCCTAACACTATTCAATCGACCACAAACTGTAGGAGAAACAACATTTAACAAACAGAATACTAAATAAAGAGTGATACTGGGAAGAGTTTGGTCAAATGAAAATGTGATTTCCAATTTTTTTTTTTTTTATTTAGGAAGACATTAATTTAGGCAATGGTAGAAACCTGTATTATGAATAAATATCTGAGTTTTTTTTTATCATATAATTGCTCTCCAATTTTTATGTGTCTGCATGTTCAGTAAGGTTCAATTATGTCCCCAAGTGGCTTTTTGTATATGTGCAGAACATCTAAGTTATTATTAAATAAAAATTGCTAAAATAATATCAACTGACACCTTAGTGCAAAAACAGATGCAGCAGTGAATGAAGATTGCTCTAAAAGCATCATAACATAAGTTTTTAAAAAATTAGCTCAAAATAATTTTAGTTAATTTCATCATTAAAGTTAATTTTCTTGTAAAGTATTAAAATAGTTGTCTACCACACCTATTTCTGAATTGCAATAAATAAACATTTATTCATCAAAAACTAAAAACAAGTATTCAAAAATAAAAATAAACTAGTTACAAGAAAATTAACAACTATAAAAACACTAAATATTTTAAGACAATACAAACCAGTAAACACTAATCTTAAAGTTAACAACGTTTAAAGTTTTCTCAAAAATATAATCAAACATTTTCAGTAAAAGGGAACTTTAAACAATTTTTTTTCTGATTCAGAATCTCCAGACACCTAACTATGATAAAAAAAGTATTAAAGATTACACTGAATCTTGGCAAACTTTATGTGGGTAAGCAAATCAAAAATTCTATTAACAATGAAAATTCTTACAGACATTAAGAGAGTAATAGCATTACTGATCAAGATGAAATTCAGCCCCAATTCCCAATCTATGTTTTACTAAAGTACTACAATCTTTACCTTTTCTGTGCAAGTAGCATCATCTGCACAAAGTATTTTTTTTGCACCAGCTTCTTCAGCAGATAAATTAATAAGAGTAAGACAAGCCAGTTTTGAGATTTCCTTTTGGTGAACCATTAATGAAGTAAGAGTTTTAATTAGATCATCTTGATTTAGAAGTAAAGGTAAAGAATCATTAGAGCCTGTTAAACCTAAAAAAAAAAAAAAAGTAATAATGAATATTAAATAATGAAAAATTACTCAACAATTAACAGAAGAAAGGGTTCCGAAAGAAATAACATTGTAAGAGAATATGTAGTGTATTTCCAAAAACTGTATGATCTCTGCATCTTGAGAATATCATCTCCATTTCTTGTAAATTATATCACAATATTAAAATATATATTGTGTGTAATTAAACAGATGATTAGACAAAAATGGATGAAAACAATTTGTAAACAGTTTTAATAACTTAGATAGAATTCAAGAAGCCATACTGTACCAAAACAGTTTATATAAAATAAAAATTATGCACATGATCAGAGTAACTACCTCGAAACATAAATAGAAGATAATTTTTTTTTCCGGCCTAGGCACTGGATTGGTTGGAGGTAGGTGCATTGGCATTGTGCCACGGTTATATTGGTATTGTTTGTGATTCGATTTGGGGTTCCCACTGGTAGGGGTGGCTGCGCTGCCGGGGTATGGTATCCGTGCAACCGGGGGTGTGGCTTCCCTCTGCCAGTGGTAGTCCTGATCGTGACTTGGTAATGCTACACGAGACACCATGATCGGACCAGGTGGGGGTGCAGGATTTGTCCCCGGCTCCTGCGTGGACCGGAATGAGGTTGCGTTACCCTTGTTAGTTGACCTAAATTGGTTGACTTAATTGAGTGTAGGTCTGAGTTTCTATGTTGCATAAAACATAATTTTGATTGGTACGAGTGTAGCACTGATTTAACTTTAAACTCATTCGTTCTCTGAAGCATTCACAGTCACAAACGGTGTTGTTAAATCTTTACTAGACGCGGGGTTCACGCTTCCACGGTTTCGGTCAGTTAGTTTGGAATCATGTTAGGTTGGATGTGAAGATGTCCGTTTGATGCCTACGTGAAGGTAAAATTTGATCAGTATTTTTCTGATGCAAATCTCTGCCAAGGCATTTACATCGGTGGCTTCCCGACCGAGGCCTGGCTGATGACTGTGAGATGTAATCAGTTAGAGGGTCTAAAGACAACCTCCAGTAAAGTCCCTCAGGGCTTGCAATGGAGGTGGTGGTGTGGCGACCGGTAACGTCACAAGGTGGGTAAGACACCCACCTTGTGACGTTACCGGAAGGGGGAAGACCCCCCTTCAGAGTTGGGAGTCCTCAGCCCCTCAAATCTCTTTCCCACATTTACTGCCTTACAATTTCCCTAAAATCTGTTTTTCCATATCAATTTGATGGTATGTGAAAGAGCACATCTAACTGGTGATCTTCATCCCAAACACTACTGTAGCATATATATATATATATATATATATATACGGCTGTACCTTCCTTCAATTACCCCAATTTCCTTTATCTGAGAATTTCTCATACTGTTTTGTTTTATGTATTTAGGCTTACATATTGTAAGAAACGGCTAACAATACATGTAAGCAGTGTATTAAACTTGCATACTGAAATGGAGAAGCAGCATTTGAGGGTACCACAACATTAAACAAATAAGGTCATATTAACCAAACAGGAACTTAAACTTATGGACTTTCTAGGCTTATTGTACTCTGTGTCTGAAGGGGAACGAAAATTATACCTGTAATTTCCAAAGAAATTTTTTTCTTAATTCCTCTTACTTTTAATAAAATACAATGGCCTGCTCTTAAATAAAATATAAATGCAGTTTATGAATATTCCAATGGTAAAATAGTCCCCGATTGGATGACTAGGTGTGGGAAGTAATTGAAAGGAAACACCAAAAGAAGATACAATATATCACATTTTTCAAGTCAGAGGAGAGAATGTCCATTTAAAACATCATTTGATAAGCGAAATGGATAGGTCAAGAAGATATGTACTTGGAATTAGTGAGATGTGATGAAAAGATGAAAAAGATTTTTGGTCAGGAATTACAGGATTACTAAAAATAAATAATATAATGGAAATGCTGGATTAAGAATATTAACAAATAATAAGGTAATTTTGAATATGATGGCAGCAAATATTCAATAATAAATTGCATACAAAATATTTTGTAAACCTGCGGTATTGTGGTTAGTTTAGGTGTTGAATCTTCTTTCTTTTCTGTTTAACCTCCAGGAATAACCTTTCAGGTATTACTTCAGGGGTGAATGAGAATGATATGTATGAGTATAAATGAAGTCTAGTCTTGTAGTCTCAGTTTGACCATTCCTGAGAAGTGTGGCTAATTGAAACCCAACCACCAAAGAACACCGGTATCCACAATCTAGTATTCAAATCCATATAAACGTAACTGCCTTTACTAGGACTTGAACGCTCAAACTCTCGGCTTCAAAATCAGATAATTTGGGAAGATGCATTCCCCACTAGACCAACCCGGTGGGTTAGGTATTGAAACTTTTCTTTCTTTTCCTGCTTAGCCTCCGGTAACTACAGTTTAGATAATTCTTCAGAGGATGAATTAGGATGATATGTATGAGTGTAAATGAAGTGTAGTCTTGTACATTCTCAGTTCGACCATTCCTGAGATGTGTGGTTAATTGAAACCCAACCACCAAAGAACACCGGTATCCACGATCTAGTATTCAAATCCGTGTAAAAATATCTGGCTTTACTAGGACTTGAACGCTGTAACTCTCGACTTCCAAATCAGCTGATTTGGGAAGACGCGTTAACCACTAGACCAACCCGGTGGGTTTAAGAATTGAAACTGTCTTATCCTATCCTATCCACACGTAGAAGATACCAGAGTCGTCCCCTAATGGGGATTATCGCTGACGACGTGCACGCAGAGGGTCTGCGAATCTACAGGCACACCCGTAGTGAATACATTCATGCTATCAAGGAAGCCAGACTCAAATTTTGGCAAGACTCTACGCACAAGTTGCAATGCAGCCCCTTGCAGCTCACTAAGTCATGTTACCGGCCAAAGCTATTGCATATGCTGTCCAGTGTTCAATGCAGGTTTGGTGGTCGTGACCACATGTTAACATCTACGGCAACTTACCAGGAATTCCTGGATACTCTGTTTCCAGATGCTCTGAAGAGTGAAGCAGAAATCGGCATCAGGGCAGGTGAGACACCATTCCCTGGCATACTGGCTGTGGATCCCGTAGAAATAGACCGAATGGTTTCTCAAATGGCACCGGGGATTGACCAGCTTGACCCGAATATATTCTATCAACTGCTGTCATAAGAGAGCCACTTGGCAGGCTGTTCTCGGGGTGCCTTAGCCGGGAGTTGATTTCTGACTTGTTGGAAGGTGGCTTTGGTGAGAGTGCTCTTAAAATCAGGAAAGGACCCGAGTGAGGTCAGCAGTTATTGACCCATCAGCCTCTTACCAGAGATCAGTAAGTTGCTTGAAAGAGCTGGTTGTAGAACAGCTCTGGGAAAACATCAATATGAACCATTTTCTAAATCAAGGCCAATAAGGCTTCATGTTAGGGGTTGGCACCGAGGATTGCATCTTAAATGCTCTTGCCTAGGTGGAAAGCGGCGACTGTAAATATGTTTTGGCAATTTTTATTGACATAGAGGCAGCATTTCCTTCCTTGTTTTGGAGTTCTGTTCTCTATGAGTTGGAACATCGCAATGTTCCTGTAGCCCTGCAGGCCATGGTACATGACTATTTGTCTAACCATACGGCTGTGTTTAAGAATGCACACCTAGTTGTGGAAAAATCAGTTACCAGAGGAAGCTTGCAGGGTTCTGTTCTCGATCCCTTGCTCTGGAACCTGGTATTCGAAGGATTTCTGAGACTGATATTCCCAGAAGGGATCAATACCCAGGCTTTCGCCGATGACTGTCTCCTGTTAGTTCATGGTAATTCACGACCACAGCTAGAAGACCGGTTGCAGGCAGCTTTGTCAACCACAGAGGGCTGGATGGACATGCAAAATTTAAAAATTTCTGTGCCCATGATGAAGTGTATGCTTCTCAAGGGTGCAGACAAATTATCGTACAGTCGTAACCCGCATATTAAGTATAAAGGCTGTGTAATCAGCCGAGTTAGAGTTCATAAGTACCTAAGTGATTTGTTTGATGAGAAGTTGTTTAGCAACCACATTAGGCAAGTAGTGGCAGATGCCATCTCTGTGATGCACAAGCTTAGAAGGATTGCTCAAAAAGATTAGACTGTCAGGCTGTCATTTGTACGTGGCGTACCAAGGTGTCTTTAAAAGTATGACCTCTTATGCTGCGTCCGTTTGGGCGCATAGGATGAAAGAAATCGAACACTTATTCAAAATTTAAGGAAGCCCAGTGCAAAGCCTTAATTGTATGCACTGGTATTTTTAAAACAACTTCCTACGAGGCTACCGCTGTATTGGGAAAAGCTTTCCCAATTGATTTAGTGGTGAAAGTTTGGACTGCCATGTGGAAATTGCTGAGATAGGGAAGCGGTTTCGAGCCAGGCCTGTACCAGAGCGGAACAGTGATTGCAATGCACCGGTTCTAAATTTCAAACAGTTGCCCATCTCCTGCCAGCGAAGGAGGCTTTACAGCCTTGCGGTGGAAGCATGGCAGCAAGAATGGCATGCCACGACTAAGGGTAGGTCCTTGTATAGATTTATACAGGACTTGGGGAGATGGTGCGCCTCTAGTTTGCTTTTAAGGGCAACGGGAGCCCAAGTGCTCTCCAACTATGCGAATTTGAACCAATATTTATTTCGGTTCCACCTGGCAGCTGATGAGCTATGCATCTGCGGGGAGGTCCAATCGAACAACACATGCTGTTCGACTGCCCAGCTCTTGGGAGGGCCAGAACTCAGGCCACCCTGGAACTTAGAGGTCAAGGGGAAAATTGGCCACTCATATGCGGCAAGTCAGTGTGGCGTGAGCTGCATTGTCAGACCGTGTGGAAGTTTCTTGATTCCGTTACTTTGTTCAACCGGCCAGAAATGGCTGGCTATCAGTCAAATATAGCTCCAAGTGCTATAATACGGTGGACAGATACTTGCTGACATTCAGTGACCTAGGTGTGACAGCAAATTGCTGTCCTTGATGGAATAAATTTTAATTTATTGATAAGTCATATATTTTAGTATGTAGACACGATGCACCTACCCATTTTAATAATATATGACAAGTGAGAGGTAGGAAACACAAGCAAGCAGTGTAGGGCACCATGCTTATTTCGCTCACGCAGTTAAGTAAGCTCTAGCAGCTAATTAGGATATTGGTCGCTAAACTGTTTTGAGGCACAGTAGCCGTTTGTGTCACAGACATTCGGTCTTATGCTTTAGGGCAAGTGAATTGGGTGGGGGTGGGAGAAATGCCAGACAAACCAATTATCCTATCCATACCCCTTTGGTAGATGATGATTAAAAAACATGAGGAAATGAATGACAATCAAGAATTCATAATAACCTGAGCATAATAATAATGAGAAGTACTATTATAGAGAAGGAAAGAAAGAATGAGAAGACAGTTGGGGTTTGGGCTTTGTCAGAGAGTGAAAGGTAATTTTGAGTAATTACTTGATAACCTACAATTTTGCTCATACATTATAATACACAATAGTAGATATGCTTAGGATCAGGAAAACACAAGATCTAAATGTCAGAAAGTCAGGTTTGGACAGCAGGCGACCCATGCAAAATCAAAATCCATACCACATTATCAGTTATCTAGTCAATTAGCTATCAGTATTATGAGTTATCGAAACCTCTTCAAATTCTAATCCATTCTGGGGAGAGAGGTTAGGGTTAAGGTTAGAATTAGAATTAAGGTTAAACCTTTGAGGAGACAAGGATAAATTACCAAGGTATGGCAATACTTAACGTCACTACAAAGAATGACTACATTGTAGTCATGTGTACAACATTTAATCACCTTACAAAGAGTGCCATCAGTCATCTTCAACAGCTGACTCCAGGTCAGACTCGGACAACTATGAAGGTTAGTTTATGGTTTATTCCTCGATCCACAAAACTATAACAAAATCTCTAAACTATAACTCTAAATCTAACCTCCCTCCACAGAATGAATTTGTATCTGAAGAATCAATTAGCATCTGAACATGTCACCACAATTCACAAGACTAATTAACTGATAACCCGGCACTGACTTTGACCTTGCATGAGTCACCTGCTGTCCAAATCTGCTTTCCAACATTTAGATCGTGTGTTTGTTCCTAAGCATATATACTATGAAAAAATTGGAAGTGATCAAAAATTGCTCAGAATAACAAAGTGGAAGATGATAATGCAGCTTTCTCAATTCAACACAAAATATGAACTAGTAGTTATAAAAATATTATTATATTAAATATTTTTAAAAATCATAACAGAAAATAAACACACTTGGATAAGGACAGAAGAAAAATGAAATTAGTAACAGGCATGAGATTCAAAATCAAATAACGGATTAAGCATATCCAAGAGCAAAAAGTATATAGATCATACTTACATAAATGTTAAATTTAAAGAAAATAAGAAAGAAAACTGAAAACAAACAGAGGGGGAAAACTTATATTAAAAGATGATAATTATAATTTAATGGGAAAGTTTTAGCAAACGATACAAACAGATTTGGAAGTTTTATGTAAAGGCAGATGCTATTGAAAATTAATGGGAGAATTTTTAAAAAAATGGAATTACTTAGGCAGAATAATAGAATTCAAAAAGAAATAAGGCAGATGGTAGGAAATCTGTGACAACAAATGATATGCCATAGTAGCTGAACATAAGATGTATAAAAGTAGAAAAAATATTAGAGAAAAATGTATTGTAAATAATAATTTAATGTAAAAAATAAAATAGGTGATTTTGTAGTTTTACACATCAGCGCATATTCCAGTGAAAAGCCAATAGAATTAACATAATTGTGATGTATTGTGTGTATACAATTATCTGAACTAAAACAAAATTAATTGGCAATTGCAATGTTCAAACTTTACATACGTAGCAGAGAACATAAAAATAAATCTATCTAATGGTTTAAATCCAAAAATTGAGTAAAGATTTATAAATACTAACCTAAAACCTGCTGAATACACGTGTAACGAATTTCACTATTACCGTCCTTCAGAAGTACGACAATTTCTTTTAAAAGAAGTTCATAATCCATGATAAATAGACTGAAGACCAATATCTACATTAGAAATAATTTTACTAGTAGACTTTAACAAAATAATAAGAAACTAAAAAAAATTATCAACATAACCTGTGCGGTACCAACGACTAACCGACCATTTATACGCAATACTGTACGTCATTGGCGAATGGTTTATAAAGACATTTTTAGGTTATTAAAACAGACTTAATTACTCAGACTTCTCCAACACCAAATAAATAATGTTTCAGAGAATCAGTATTGTTTTTATAGTCAAATCAGACGTTTAGTAGATGAAATATTAATTTAGAAATCATTTCTTCCTTTAGCCTATTTTCAAATACCAAAATTTACACAGCAATTTTTTTTCAAAATGAACAATCTTTTGTACGTATGATATGTTGTGGGTAAAGTTTTATATATTTTCATTTCATTTGCTGATTTAAATTCTAATCATTTATTTACTTCCAAAGTTGACATTTATTTTCCCAGAGGCATTTCTTATAGATCCCCAGTTATTGTAAAAATTTCATGATTCACGTGATCTCACTGAGACAAGGTGCTATGGGGGGGCTACCTTTTGGCGGACGTCCATTTTTAAACTATTTGGGAGAGTTCTGGAACAGAGTTGGATATATTAGAATACTTCTTTGAGAGCATACAATAGGCCCCATGGATGAAGTGTATTGGGGGTTGGTCCACTTTCCTTTTGGAATTTAATAACTAAATGCATTAAGAGTAATGTCTTTACTTAAGACTTAAAATACATCTTATTAGAATTAATGTTTTATTCATTCAATAATTCCAAAGAGGAATTAATAAGATCTTCAAAACATTGATTTATTTTTATTTTCACAGTTGCTACCATATAATAATGTACATTTATCTTCATTTATTTGTACATTTTGTGATTTTTGGTGCTCTATTTTGAACACTTTCTCAGTTTTTCTATATTACAGGCATAATACTGAAATAATTTCTTTTTGTTCTGCATGGAATAACATACCTACCATTCCTGGTATGATCAAAATAATATAAAATTATGTTCTGGTCTGAATTAAGTATTTATTTATTTACTATATTTTAAGAGATCATTACAGCCCAGTCTCTGCAGTTCAGTAGAAGCTCACTAACAACTTGACTGTTGTTCAATGGTGTCCTTTCTTTTTCCTGTTTAGCCTCCGGTAACTACCGTTTAGATAATACTTCAGAGGATGATATGTACGAGTGTAAATGAAGTGTAGTCTTGTACATTCTCAGTCTTGACCAATCCTCAGATGTGTGGTTAATTGAAACCCAACCACCAAAGAACACCGGTATCCACGATCTAGCATTCAAGTCCATGTAAAAATAACTGGCTTTACTAGGACTTCAACGCTGGAACTCTCAGCTTCCAAATCAGCTGATTTGGGAAGACGCGTTCACCACTAGACCAACCCGGTGGGTTTGTTCAATGGTGTCCAAGGAAATCACTTACAACTATTTCTTTAAATTAAGGTTAGCCTCAGAACAGATACTAAAATTTCATTCAAACTACCTTCAATTGTAGAATCATCCATTATTTTTACCATTCACAAACACATGCACAATTTTATACACTGCTCATTACAAGTAACCTATTGGTGAAAAATAGAAAAAATTGGCCTTAAGTTGTGAGATATCAGAGAACTCAACATTGTGCCTCAAGTAACATTTTTACTAGACATTTTGTCACACCAAAAGGAACATTCTGTACAATCTTCCTAATCATCAGAATTACAGTTACCATTTAAGAACCACTTGACATCATATATTGCCATCAACTTGGCAACATTATACATAAACTACAGCAATACTAAAAAGAAACTAAAATTTGAACTGGTTAAAAATTAACCAATTATAAAGTTCAAACAGACTTCTTTATCAGCAGGAGTATGTTTCTTCTATCAAAATTCAAATCTATTAGCAACAAAATCTTTTGGACAAATGACAAAACTAAGAAGCAATTTTAACAAATGCTACAAACACACAAATTCTCATATATTCACAACTAAGATAGAGTAATGATTAACCAAATTTCCATTATATCTTTACAAGAAAGAAGGGATTTCACACCATAAATAAACGTCACTGCCAATACAACTGCTCAACAGATAGAGCTATAACTTAGTGGTCAAACAGAAGTTAACCATGATGGACTCATTATCCCCATACAAATACTCAATGTAAGCAGACATGAATTATACTAGCATAAATGTAACTACAAAAAATTGTCTGATTCTGAAGATGAATGTCCATCTTTCTTATGTTCTGAGACAGATCCACATTATTTTCCTGAAAATACTGCATAACTCAAGTCACGTTATCTTATGTGTATTTTAAAACTTGATTAATACATTTAATAATTCTGGTTTACTAATTCTTGTACTAATCTTCAAAGTAAATGTTGAAAAAGATCTCCACTAACAACTAAACACTTGTGTGCACGGTTTAACAAGTGCAAGTATACATGTGTCAATTCTGCTGGGGTAATACTGCTAATGCACGTCCTGATATTCTCCTTTACTTCATTGATTGTGTGTGCTGTTTTAATACACCCTTTTAACATTCCCCATATAAAAAGTCAGGAAGGGAGTGAAGGGAAGAACGACCACATAACTCACAGGAGGGAAGTTCTGACATAGGAATGTACAACCCCTTCCTTTGTTCCAATTTTCCATGCCAATGTCCTGTGCACGAACTTATGATGCTAATGTTCTATTCAATATTCCATATTCTGGCTACTTTTCCATGGCCCACTCTGTGTAAATTTATATTCTTTTATTCACTCTTCAAAATCTTACAAAGTTCAACATCCACGAGCTTTTGTAGCAGCAAACTTTTAATCTATTAACTGAGCAATTTATTTCTGCTGAAATAAAGGAAATGTCTCAACATGTCAAAAATAGTTTTTATTTTTTCTATTACATACATTTCTATACAAATGTTTTTTTTTATAATTGTCTGGCAGACCATCCATTGAAATAGTCTGAAAAGTGACTGCACTCTTAAATGTCAAATGACCTCACACTAAAAAAAGGGTAAAGTTGTAAATAACTCTGATAAAAAAAAAGTCACTGTGTATTAGTTTTACTTGGCTCAACATGATATTACTTGTAAATATTCATGTAAAAGTGATACAGTTTTTTAATATTCTAATTGATGAATATGTAAAAGTTATGGTGAAATGACAGAACTCAGCCATTAGAAACAAAGAATTAAAGAAAGTAAAATTCTTTAACCTTTATATTTAATCCTCAGAAAGCCTTTTATCAGTGTCCTTTCCTCTGGCTTGGTTGTTTTATTAAATACCTAGTTTATTGAAATCATCAAATTCATTACCATTTCCGTGTATAAGTCTATAGGAATCGGTTACTCTAATTCCCATAAACGCTAAAATAAATTTATCCTACTGTATGCTAAAATAAAAATTGCAATTTCATTACAAATTTTTATACAATTTGCTATATATTTGACCGGGATGATCAAAAAGAAAAATTATTGAAAACCATTAACTTTTGAAATGTCAAACAAAATCAATTTCATATTACACAATGAAAATACAAAAAAGTGAATTGCTCTGATCGCATAATGTTGTACATTGGTCAAATAAGATACAACTTCAGTTACATCCATGTCAATCTGTTATATTTAGATTTAGTCAACTAACTGATTTAGAAATTGCTAAAGAAATTTTATACTAACAAGAAACATTTTACTCTAAATTCCAGAGATGTTCTACTAGTACTTAGTTAAACGTCAAGATTTGGTAAATTTAATTTGCTTGGTTGAATAGTACCAGAATATATGAATAAACAGTAGTAATATTTTTTTACTTATTTTGATGGCCTCCACATCACCCCTTATATTACAATCATCCCTCTCTCAGATTGGAGTACAATGTGATCTTTCCCATTAAATCCATAAGTACACAGCCTCATATACTTTCTCTTTCTTTTTCCTGTTTAGCCTACGGTAACTACCGTTAAGATAATTCTTCAGTGGATGATATGTATAAGTGTAGTCTTGTACATTCTCAGTTCGACCATTCCTGAGATGTGTGGTTAATTGAAACCCAACCACCAAAGAACACTGGTATCCACGATCTAGTATTCAAATCCGTGTAAAAATATCTGGCTTTATTAGGAATTGAACGCTGGAACTCTCGACTTCAAAATCAGCTGATTTGGGAAGACGCGTTCACCACTAGACCAACCCGGTGGGATAGTACAATCATCCCAACCTCCATGAAGATAACGTACCTAAGCAGGGAAGCCGAGAGACCTAATACAGATGTTGAAGCAAGTGTAGCAGAACAGAAAGGCAAACCACCTCTTTTTGATAAAACAAAATTTGATTTTAATAAGAAACCTCTACACTTACCTCAATGCTGCCAGCTACAAGTAAAGCAAGAAAACTTTGTTAGCTATTTGTAAAAAAAAAAAAAATTAAATGACTTTTAGAGGAGTAGCCCTTGAAAGACAAAAAACAGATCTCAAAATTCCTCAATCCCTTAACATAGTTACAGTATAACCCGACTAATTTCTTACCAAAATTAAAATATATAATTCCTGCCAAGTGAATGTCATGCATTTTACATGAATATAATGTAGACTGACCTTCCTCCAGATTTTGAATAATTTAAAACTTTTTATTAAACTGGTTTATTTATTATACAAATACAGAATGTTCCTTTATTTTATTGCTTTTGTGAATTTCAGATTTCTATGGATACCTAATATAATTTATTTTTGACTGGCAGTTTTTTAATGTAATTCTTAAAGCGTTTTTACTAAGATTAATCTGAAAAGAATTTTTTTTGTTACCATGTAAGCATTTTCATTAACAATAATCAGATCTTATCTTTCTATGAATTTTTATTATTATTGCAAAAATTTACTTTATTTAAAACTGCTATTTCTTTTTCATTTTAATTTATGATTATAATAACAAAACTCTCCATAATTGTACGTGCTACAGATTTGTGGTCTGTAATAGACAGTACAAGCAATAGGCAATGTTCATTATTAAAGTATTATGATAATTTTTTAAATAAATAATCTAAAAAAAAGTGTTACTGTCAAAAAACAAATGCTGAATCAGCACATACACAAGAGGATTGGATTAATAAAATTACAGGAAACAAAAATTATCATCACTTCACCTCTTTAACACATGTCCAGATGGAGGCTGCTACAAAAAAAAAAGCTCTAATGCCTGCTCTAAACTTTCAAAATTGGTATGCAAACTTTCTTTTTAAAAGTTGTAATGATCTTAATTTGTTCAGCCAAGAAAAGTAATGAATCATGACGTTCCCAGGTTCTGCCTCCTAGATCAGATAGTTAACTGGTAAAGATCTGGCATTTCATTCATCTCATCAAACTTGTTAAATCCACGTACAACTCTGAGATGGTAATAAAACCACTCTTCAACAGTATTTTCCTGCTACACGTTATTATAAAAAATTAATTACTATGGTTGTAAATTTAATTAGGAGAGTTAAATAAAAATAAATAAACTGTACAGTAAAATAAAAAGCCTTTGTTATTGATAAACAAAAAGTGAAATTCCAAGGACATTTTTCAATAAATTATTATTTACTGATAAGTATTTTAACTATTATTATTAGTATTTTAATGGTTTATACAATTTTGTTTTTAATTTAGCATATCATTAGAGCAAAATCAGAATTAGGATGTAAACAATAATTGCATTAATTTAAAAAGAATTTAGCATCTAATTATCAATAGAGTATTCAAAATGATTTCAGCTATAAATAATATTTATTTTTAAACAAATATTTTTATAAATAGGATATTAAATGTTATGGAGCTTTTACTATGCTGTTTACTAACTGGTTGGTACAGGTCAATAAAAGAAAAGATAAAAATGTTTAGTCTATGTTTATTAGTAATCATATAATTCAAGCATTTAAAAACAATAGTAGTTTTATATATATATATATATATATATATATATAAAATCGCACAAATACAACTAAACCAACCTTCCTTTTTTACGTTGATATTTTATAGCTTATATGTTAGAGAAGAGGTTGCATAGTTTTTTTAATGTGAATTATATAATTTCCTCCACCTAGCAGCAGCAGAGTATATCGTATGCTGCTTCCTGACTGTAAAAGATTGAATAATTCATCACTTTACATAATCTGCCCCAATTTTTCTTTTCTTAATAGCTGTAAATGATATACAAGTGAACAGTCAAGAGTTCCTTTCTCATAAGAGTAATTATGTTCATTCTTACATACCATTGGTAAAGAGTAAATGGTGAATGAAAAAGTAGCAAAGATTATTAAACAAAAAAATGTAAGTGGTAAGTTAATTAAAGCAAAAAAAAAGAATCTATAAAGGGAGATACAGTCATTAAAAGAATTAAAATTAATGACGCATCAAAAAAATGAAATAACAAAAAGAAATTCTGAAACTGTTTTAAAATAAACATAAGTTTAATTAGTCTAAGTGAAATTAATATCCTGAAAACTAAATCTGTTTATAAAAATAAGTTGGCTCTTAAGAAAAGGATCCAAAAAATAACCTCTGAAAATCTTATTGTAAGTACATCTAAACTAACAACTAAAGTAGAAGTTTAATAAGGTAAGCAAAAAATGTTTAGTTCTTTCAGATAGCTGTGGTTATGATTGCAAGTTATTTCAGGAAAAATAATTCTGACGTTTTTGTTAATTTCATATAAAATGTTTCCTTTTGAAAAGGATATTTTTCTTCTTATTCTTTTTAAAAATATTTTTTGTATTTCTGATATTCTACAGCATTTAATTGTGTAACCTTTAACATGAGAAAAAAATTAACAGCTGTGAAGAGACAAATATTGCATTTGACTGGCTTGTCACATTTAAGTAACAGAAAATTTGTTTGATTTAAAAGTAACATTAGGATACAAATTTCAGTTTCTTAAAGCGAGACTAGGGGTCCCCTAACTTAAATTACTGTTTTATTTTTAATCTATATAAGCGAACCGGGATGCAGTTTATTACAATGTAGCGCTACCATGATGTAACTGTACGATACACTGACCTGTTCAGTTAAAGTTTATATTCCTTCACTACAAATTGCTAGGTAGATTTACATTCAGCCCCTGAATGTAATGTTTATTCTTTACTCTTCTGTAGATTAAAAAATAAATTTTAATGAATTCCAAAGTATAATAAATAAATATGCTAACACACAAATCGGTAACAATAGACAAACTGAAAATGTTAGCAGTACATTACTTGAGGTTATCTTCAGCAAGCATTATCAAGGGATAAAATAAATATGTTGATTTGCTGCATACTGTTTAAAAAAAAATTGGTAGCTGAACAATTAAAAATAAAATACGGTAGTTTATCATGATTTCATATGTTACATAAGAAATTATATTGTTTTGTGTGGGAGGGGGGGTGCTTCATCATATTCTAGTATATAATTGTGTTATACTAAAATTCCTCATGTTAAAATTCAGAAAAATGCCATTAGAACACTGTTATATATGAAAAAAAGAAATGCAGGCAGGCTTTTAGTGTCACTAGCTTTGCTGACTGTTCAGTTTGTAGATACATGAAACCGTTTTGTACATAAAATCTTAATACAAAGGGTTTGAACATGAATAAAGTAGCTCACTAAACAATCCATAAAAAACCATGGTTGATGTTTGGATTTACTAGCTGTAAATTGTGCTGCATGCTCTTACTATGTTTTTGATGAATTATTATTAATGTGTTTATTCTATTTTAATGCGCTATAATTCATGATGATTCATGCCTCCCATACATTGTCAACCTTACAAAAGAATAAATTATCAATGATGCTGACAAAGCAATAACCACATTACATAACATAATTTAAAGCTATTTCAAAAGATCCTAACATAAATGAAGCTAAATTAATACAGAAACAGAAAGTAAAACTTGTTTTAAAAGTCATTGGTAACATTTTTAATAATTAATAATGCATTTTATTAAATTGCTTAATTCCTTTCTTCATTAGATTATATAATATTTAGTAAGAGATACAACAGTATGTTTGATGATATTAATAACAGCATTATGGCACATAATGTAGTGGTAGTAGGGTTAAGTTTCAACTCTTCCTTGAAGTCACTAGGATTTTCTTTATAAACTTATTACATTAAGGGATGAATACCACTAGTGTTTCAATAGGTTTAACTTATTAATAAAAGCATACTCGACCTTGTAAACAATGCAATCAGAAACCATTATCTTCCACTATTTCCCTTGTGAGCCAGGCACAGCATGTGGTGTCTTCATTCTTGAGAATATCAGAAGTGACTTCACCTTACACATAAAGTCATGTAACAGAACAACCTCATAAGATGGTTATACAAGTTATAAACACAGTTTCCTATGCAAAGCGTAGTTATATAAGATTATTGATTTTATTAATGAAACTAAATATCATTTAACATGGTCTAATAACTATTTTAAAAAAATAAAAATTAAAGTTTTAATTTGTTTAAGATAATTTTAAAAACTATTTTCAACAATTAAAATATATTATTTTTTTAAAGATAGAAAAGTCCAAGAAACGCTTAAGAAATTTAAGCTATGGCTTTTCTATTTTTAAGTCTTACTCTTTACCAAATGTCCCAATTCGGTGATTATTACTTTTTTGTACAAGTTTTTCTGCTCATTACATTTTACGTAGATAACTTAGTGTTAAGATAGTTAAAATGAAAACTAAACTGTCTACACAGGCAATTTAAATATATATATATATTTTTTTTTACATCGCTGATGAGTATGATATACATCAATGAAGTGTCGATCATGATACTAAAGGTGTTTTCATCTAAAAATTCAGGAAAATTAAGTTATAAAACTTAGGTTGAAATATAACATAATTTTATTTGCATTCTAAGACTTTGTTCACACTCGGTAGCATTGTTTCTTAGCACTTATTTTTTTTAAAATTTATTTTATTTTACAGGTTTTTTGTGAAGTTTTCTTTAATATGGGGAATCATTCATACTTAAACAAAAGAACTTCAAAAAGCTTTAAAAGCCATACTATTTGTTCAATTCTTTAAATTTTGACTAAGTCAGTGGAAAATTAAGGATTAACAAGTAGTTTTTAGTTTGGCACTACTGGTGTAATTTTTTTAAATGTTATTTTATTGTGCCTATATCTTTTAATTAACATAAATAAATATTGGACAGATATATACCCAAATGCTTTTTCTTATGAATATTGATAGAGTGCTTTGTACTCAACTTCTAATCTGATAACAGGAACGCTAAACAGCATAAGTGACATTTTAAGTGTCTGATAGATTTATCTCTATTCTACTGTCATTTAGTCAAATGTGTGATTTACTGTTAATATTATTACTGATAATTACCCTTCACTGTTCCAACAAAATTAAATTTCAGCTTTAGAAATAGAAACCAGAAACTTTCAATTTTACAATTCATAATTTTCTTTTCTTTTTCTGTTACTGGATTTGTATTTAGTTCAGTGAATTTAACCAAATTTACGTACAGAAGTAATGGTTAACCGACCTGTCGCACAGGAATTTGGATAATTAAAACTGAATAAATTTATTTTTCATCAACTCATCCTCTTTCCTTTACAACAATCATTAAAGAACAGTTTCATTTCAAGTAGTATTTTTAAATCTGTGAAAATTTACATTTACTACAAAACTGCATTATATAAGCACGACTGGTTAAAAATCTATCTACATCGAAACAAATGAATTGGGAAGATGGTACAAAAAAGGAAACTTTTAGTAAAATAAACCAACAATGTAATGCTCATTAACAACATATATTTAATGCTAATAATTTTTCAAATTAATTCAACAATACAAGAGAATGATTCTTTACAATTTTTTTTTTGACAGTAAAAAATACCACTAAGGAAAATTAGCACCTGCAAATTCTAAAAGAAAATAAATTAATTTTATTATAACCAAGTAACATAATCATATGATCAACGATAGCAATCGTAGATACATAATTTCTTTATTCATTTTTTACTTTGCTTTACACAGCTATTTAGTGTAACAATTTTTGCAAGGCAATTACAAGTTTCCTCATTTCCACACTAGAGTATAAAGGACTATAAATCATTCAAGTTACAATGGATTATAATTTATTATCAGATGATGAACATTTGAGTTGTCCACTGATGAACTGTCAATTACAAATCTGTTTAAGTTACAGAGTAGAATTTAATAGTGTGACCTACTTAACGAGTATGATTGAGGCCTTCAAAAAAATGAAGTCTTCAAACGGTTATGATTTATAACATTAAAGGGAAATACTACATAAAGCAAAATTATAATGAAATACAAAAAATACAATAAGATTCATTATCTAAAAAAATTAGAATACCTTGTTTAATAGAAATAACAATATCAACTGTTGCTACATCATTAACACATATTTTAGCTTTCACAAAAATTACAATACCAGTATAAATTACGGAGGTCTGTTATTACCATAACAGGAATTAATCATAAACAAAATATACAAGCAATGAGATGAAAAAAAAAACACAATCACCACATTTAATATTTTAGATAAATATTTTATAAACAGCAATATTAATAAGGAGATTAAATACTCAAATAGGCCATTTCAATGAATGAAACTAAATGGCACAAAGTAAAACAAAAATTAAAAAAGAGAAATATTCTAATTACATAGATTACAACTGGATATATATGTATATATAATAATTCTAATTAGTTCAAATAACACAAAAAGAAAATTAAATATTTATGAATGAAAATTTTTTAAACATTGAATTAAAAAAACAATTTAATTCATGCCAATTCTGTATTTTGATAATATAAACAATACTTTCACAAAATCAAAAATATTTAGTAAAAAAATACATTTAAAAAATGTGTTATTCCCAAAATTTCTATATAACAGAAACATGATTTGAATGCAAATATTTTTTTGCCATATTTTCTGCAGCTTTTTTTTGAAAATATTAAAATTATGTCAATACAGTAGAAGTGAATATCTGTACCAAGATCATACTCATGATGTTAAGTAATAACCGTAAAGAATACAACTGTAAAACTGTTTAAAAAAAAGATTAAATCACTTCTATTTCAAATGAATGACAAAAATTTCTTGAAAAATTAAAAACATTAATTTTTTTTCAATTGACTGAAACTGCCAGGTAAATAAATGTTGACAGTCTACTGCACAAAAAAAGGACGAGTGCTATGTTACAGGTTGTTAAACTTTCAACAGTTTTTGATATTAAAAAAAAAATGAAGTAAAAAAATTCCTCAGGGATGGGGAGAACCCACTGCCAGATCTTGGATGGCCATGGCTTGTCTTTTTATAATTTAATAATGAATCCATGAAGCATCTTAGACAGCAGCAACACAACTTCAAAGAAACCTGACTTGATTTTCTGAATTGTGAACAGTAACGAAGGACAAAACCAAACATCAGTTTTGTCCATAACGGAAAAAATGTTGTTCTTAACAGCACTCATAACAAACATATGATGGTTAAGGTCAATTACAAATAAAAATGAAATATATTGCAAACTGTAGAGAAATTAAAGCAGCTAACAGGATGGGAAAAACCCAAAAGGTAAAGATGAATAATTATTGTGACTCCAACTGAAAATGAAGCTGAATTAAGGTAAGGAGAAGGATAATGTCATTTTATCTGCTAATAAGATGACTAATATTGCATGAAGACATAATAAGAACAATGAAATAACAAGTTAGGAAAAAATATTTGTATTGCACAACCCCATGCAACAGAAACAGTAAAAGCAAGAGTAAATATTGAGAACTTATTAAAAGAAAAAAACAGGTGTTTTGCTTGGTGGTAGGGCAGAGGTTATAATAATTATAGATGCACCTAGCATTTTAAGGCACAAGATGGAACTTAAAAAATCCTAAAATAACATAAAATAGAGTAACTCTATTAGATTCATGAAAGAACTAATTAAATTGCTTAATATGCCAGTAACATATTTTTAACTACACCAAACAAAAATACTTCTTGTAAAAAAAAAATTGTTTGTTGATTAAGAAAAGAAATAAACTGAACACTTGTTTTCATTAGAAAGAAGTTAACAAATATATATATATATATTCTTATAAAAGTTCAATAAAACTAATTTTTTCTTCATTTATTACATAAAATGAACAGAAAAAAAGAATAATTTCATCTACTACAAACATGCAACAAATATTCAACAGTTTTTAAAAATTATTCTTCATTGCTATAAGCAGTTTCATTTTGGCAGTGTTACCTTAAAAGTTATCTGGTAAATCAGGAAAAGATAAATAAAACTTGATATAGTAAACAAAAACTGACATCAAAGTAAATGTTTCTAACATTAAGGTCTCTCAAAAATTCAAAATAAAGAAGGAATAATTTTTTTAATTAAAAGAAAAACAGCAGAATAACAGAAAAACTAAAAAAATATTGGTGTTCAAAGTTTATAAATATGTAAAAAAAAAAAAAAGTATATAAAAGGTATGTTTAAAAAAAATAATGTTGGATAAAATTAAAAAAATACAATAATTCTCAGTTTAAACAATTCATTAATAGATCTGCATATAGTGTCAAATGCAGTTCTAACAAAAGTTTTGACACAACCCTCTTTTGAACAGTGATTTTTTTTTTTTACTAATTACATCGTAAAACTGACTAAATTCTATTAAATTTATCACCTATTTAAAAAAAAATAAAATTCATACACAATTTTTTTTAATAAATATAAAAAAATGTGCAGTAGTTACTGTAAGACAACACCAGAAATGTTTCACTTTCAGCTTCACCTGTCCAGTACTGCATGACAATGCATCTTGAGAATAGATTACTACTTTTTCTTTTTTTTTAACCAAGCAAAATGAGATCAGTATGTTACCTTTACATTGTATTTTTACACTTAAAAAAATACATGAAAAATTTGTTGTACTAGTTCTTAAATCTTTTAAGGAAGTAAGTTTGTTACAAAGGATTAAGCTGGCTGAAAGGGCGTGCACATTGGAGAATGTTCTCATTAAGAGTATTATTTTTTTGTTCTGCCATATCAATTAACTGAATGGTGGACTTTTGTGTAAAAAAACAACACTGTATACTTACAGTGGCACACATAAATTCTAATTAATAGAAAAATATGATACTGCACTATCAATCTAAGAAGAGTAAACAATGATGTTACGATACATTTATAACAGAAACTAAAAAGAAGTTACAAGTGAATTAACCAGTAAGGACAGATTAAGAAACTATCAGAAAATAAATAAGAAAAAGTCATAAGTAATGTCAATTAAGAACACAGCAGAATGCTAATAACAAAAAAAAACAAGAAGAAAAACGAAATAGAAGCTTGGCATTTTACATAACAGGAGTGTTAAAAGTTAGTTAGGAAAGTAGCACAGTTCAAAATAAAGAAGTTAGCACCAGAACATTGTAGAAAAATAAATTAGTGATCTATAAATGCTTCCAGTTATTCAATTCAGAAATGAAATTATCAAGTAAAAAGTGCAAGGGAAAACAAAAATTATAACACAAAACAGATAGAAAATAAATGTCCATGATATAATAATAATATAATAAAATAACAGTATAAGAGAATGCGGTTTACAATTAAAGGATAGTTCATAACATGTCATTATTTGGAATTAAATATAGAAATTCTTAATCTATAGGCTATAATGAAATTCTTAGCAAATATGTAAAATGTTTATGAATTTGCTAACAAATAAATTAATCAGAATGAAAGTATAAGGTTTTCTTGATTTAATAATAAACAAATTTTTCTACTTTACTTTCTCTTCTGCAACAGATTTTTTTACTTGCACATCACCTACTTCTGCAATTAAGTTTTACCTACAGTAATGTTAGTCTTCTTTCGCTACATTACAGTTGCATTTACTTCTACGATAAAATTAATCCTATATTCCTAAATAAGTAGCTCACAAATATTGAAACAAGATTCTGCCATAAATTCTCCCTTTCAATTTGCCTAAAAACCATGTTCCACACTTTATAATTATATTTCAAATAAATATTTTCAAGAATTTCTTACTAATTCTAACTTCTACATTTAATACTTGCAGCTTATGTAATGTAAAAAGTTCTTGGTAAATGTGAAGTATATATATACAAACACACATCAAAAACCGTTAGTAAGCTGTTAATAAATCTTTGAATTCTGAACAGTTGAATAATTTTATTAAAAAATGTAATCAGAAAACAATAATTTTCAAGTAAGTTGCAATACATTCAGCATATATTTATTTTTGGTTTTAGTAACTGATAATTTCACATTTTTTTACGTTAACACAGCTCAAGAGCCTAAGAGGGAAATTTTATAAAAATGAGCGGCTAAAAAACTGCTGCTGGGAATTAAATGCATAACCAACCAAGTCATCAATAATTAGACAAAAAAAAATGCAGCAAGTAATTTTTGTTCCAATTTTCCCCACAACGTAATACTCTTACAAAAACTACAACTTTAAAAAATATTAATTTCAGTAAATCATAGGAAAAATAATTTTGCTTAACTAATACAACCATATTCTGTAAAAAAAAAAATATATATATATATACTGGAATTTTGATTAAGTTTCAGGAAAAAATAAAAGTTAAAATAAAAATAAACTTGGATTTAACAAAGATTTGGATATGATTTAGATAACTTGAATTTGACAGTAAAATATAGAGTAACAAATTATACAACACCAATTTTGGATTGTACAATTTCACAATACATCTAAAAAAAAATGCAAAATCAAACAATAAAAAATATCTAAAATTAAATTGCATATTAAAAATCTAACCTGGTGCCAGAAAAAACTGTGAAATGGGTTAAGACAAAACTCGGGAGGGAAATAATTCAGAACCAATTAATATTTGCAAAACTTTTCTGGGTCAAAACTTCACCACAATTAACTTTTCATAATGTTCCCAATATTTATAATTTCAAGTAAGATTTTACAACTTGTCTTATGATGAAAACTGAAAAACCCCTATATGCAAACACTACTTCCACTTTAAGTCCAATGTTTATAAAATGCATATTAAAAAAACCAATTTTATTCATCTTTTACCACCATATAATCTAGTTTTAGACATTTAAACAGAAAAACGTAAGTCAAAAGAACGACTAAAAATGTGGTAGTATATAATCTACAACTAATAACGTTAATAAAAAAATACTGAAATCTTACAACAAATGGTTTTTATTTCTCACTTAATGAAAATCATCAATGAAGGCACTTCAAATGGAAATCACAAATAAATCTGATACAAAATATTCAGCCACTATCCACTGAATAAACATTACTTCGCTCTTAAAAATTCATTATCATATACAGCTGAAATGTAATACAAAAGCTCAATTTACTTTTTCTTTTTTTTTTGAAGTTATCAGTCACGTAAATCTGTACATTTTAAAGGAATGCAATGCTTAAATATATTTAAAAAATACACTGTTAACTAAATAAGAAAATATATATATATATATATATATATATTTATATAGCATCAAATTACACCACAGAACCTCATGAGTAATATAAAGTGGAATGTAAAATTGTACAAAATACTTTTACAATCCAATTGTAAATACTTTTACAAATACCAAAACCTTAAACTTAAGCCTAGAGCTATCATTTTAAAATGACTGATTAGGCAGCCAATTACTTTTTCTACTAATATGACAGAAAAATAAACTTCTTAAAGGGTTCAAATTTTAATCTTTTTAATCATAATATGCTGTAAGTCCAAAGACATTGCATTACTTTAAATACATAACTTAATGCTATTTTAGCATATGCTCTTAAATACAGAACATTTGGGAAACTAAAGCTCTTAATGACAAAACACAATTTGGCATTAGTTGTATTCACTACACTAGTATGTTCATCAAAAAAGATACACTATAATGTTATTCTAATAATGAGTAAAAAACCACTCTTGAAATCAGTTCAGTATTCTGCATATCATTTTGTATGCAACCTTCTTGTAAGCGTACGCAATATAAACAAAGATGTTAAATATAATTAGGAGTGGCAAAAATAAACAATAACCCAGTACCCTTAGGGCAGGATACTAGCACTTTAAAAAAACCTAAGTCTACAAAAAAAAATGGAGGCTCTTTTGGCCCAATTCAGTCATCAACGTCAAAGTTTCGGCTACTGTTACCAGATTTGCGGTAATAACTACTCTTACCATCTGGACAGTCACGGGCCATGTGACCAGGCTTCTTACAGTTGTAACAGTTAGCAGAAAATCCTCCTCGTGAATTTGATTCTGGACATTCACGAGCGAAGTGACCAGACTTGTGGCAATTATAGCAGTTGGGTTCGTTCGGAGATCGGTCACAATGTTTGGCGATGTGACCAGCACCATGACAGTTGTAACACCTGTCCTGATCTACCTTACACTCACGTGCAAAATGACCAAAACGGTTGCACTTGTAGCACTTTTCACGTCCACGGCCATAATTGTAGCCTCCACCACCACTACGATCATTCTGAGAGCATTCTCTGGCGAAATGGCCAAGACCGCTGCATTTGTAACACTGGCTTGAACTCATGGTGCTACAATAGCCAAGCCGGTCCCAACTGGTTACGATCCTTGCGTTACTAAACTGTAACACAGATATTAAATATCGTGGCTATATAATCTATATAAATATTATATTTCAAAGACAAATAATTTTTAAAGAGCAACACCTACCTTAAATAAAAGAAAGAATGAAAACCAATCCACGTGCTCACTTATGCAGCGTAATGCAACAGTGATGCGGTGGCTAAGAGACATAGGATCGCCAGCCTGCATTAGTGAATTCAACAAGGAAGTTAAAATTTTTCACAGAATATATCAAAAATTATTAAAAAAAAGAGTTTATGGTGAAAAATTATTGTTAAGAAAATGTCTCTAAGACTTGTGCTTGACTTACATTATCTATATATTCGTAGCTAAGATTAATTTATATTATTAAAATGTCTACTATTCAAATTAAATGAATAATTCTCAGATTTTTTAGAGTTGCTTAACCTATTGCCATTTCGTATGTAGTGAATTATTTATTTACTTACAGATATTTACTTTTTTATATAATTTATGTTTATATAACAAAATTGTATATTATCTTCTGCCATATTACAAAACCATAGTTAATATTTCATACATTGCTCAGAGAATTGTTTAAGGAACAACTAAATTTCAGCTGATTATTGATTTTTAGAGCCTCGAGAGCAAAACTACAAATTGAACTAAATATTTGTCCACATTAATAAAGTAGAAAATTTTTATTTCTTTGGATAGCGTTTAATGGTTAAAATGGGCGACGTTCTTACTACACGTATACACACACACACCAACATATATATATATATATATATATATCACATACATAAGATATTAAATTAATTTCTAAACAAACTTCTTTACCAACTGCCACTAAAAGCGCTGCATTTGATCGTACCGTTAGTTAGCAGATTGGCTTTGAAATATGTTGATGACGTGTTAAAGAGAGTGTAATTTATTTGTGCTCATTTTTTTCTTTCGTTTGGACCATCTAAGGATCACAATGATTAACATTCAATTTCATACCCTTCCATTATTTAATCATTCTTTCTTCTGTCCATGCTAGCCTTTTTAAGATGTTCTTTTCCTCTAGAAACTTAACTTCTGAAATCAACGTCCAGAAACGTGATCTGCCCTTTATATGTTCGTTTGATATCTTAAGCAGTTTAAAATCTTCAACTTCTTGAAAGCATTCCATTTTAGTTTTCCCGTTTTCAAAAAAGTTAAATATTTGTTTTGTAATCTACTGTTTTCCATTCTACACAGATGAACATAAAATTTTTATTTTCTTTTCCTCTAAAGTTGATAATCTCCCAGTTTTAGCAGAGATCTTCATTCAAAGTTTATAGATTCCTACACCTAGAATTGGACCATGAATACTTCTTAGTGTCTCTCTCCACATTTCCAATTTTTTTTTTTGTAAAGAAATTCAAGCATTCAAATCCATATTAATCTGCAGGTAAAATTCCTGTCTTATAAATAAATTTAAATGAATATAATAAATAATATCTTTGATGTTTAACATCAAAGATATTTTAATTTAAACATTTTACACAGATTTATTAATCTTTTTCCATTTGCATTTGTCTTTTTATGTGCTGGATATTTCTCCTTAATTTTAACATCTTCTTTTCAATTTGTGTATTAAAGTCACTTAGAAAGATTTTAACATGTTTAGCATTTAATTTACAGATTTCATTTTGATTTTAAATTGTGCTTGTTTGTTTAAAGTAAATAATTTTTTTATTCTGATCGGTACATAATACATTACATATAACATGTCAGAAATGAGTAGATATCCTATTCCTTGGATAAAATAGGAACTGTTCAGCATTTTCCTGGATGATTGAAGGAAAACTGTGGTAAAACCTTGATCAAAGCAGTATTACTGAATACACAATTAATTACAAAAATAAAAGTGATAAAAGCTCATCATTATCATCATATGGTTTTTTGCATGGTGGCAAGTACCTTATGCACCACTGTCTCCATCTATTTCTGTCCCAGGCCTACTCCTCATTACCTTGTAGTTTCCAATCTTCACCTCATCTATTAACTTCATCCTTTTTCTTCACTTCCTTTCTCCTTCTACTGGCCCTTCCAATGCAGTTGTCAAAATTTTACTTCCTTTAATCATATGTTCTAACCAGCTGTTCACTTTTCGCATAAGTGCTGTTTCTTCTTTAATCACATTCATTACTTCTTCACTTTATCTGTCCAACTTCTTTCTCTTTCCATTTCCATAACCACATCTCAAAAGCTTAAATCCAGTTTCTCTTCCTCTTCTTACCTCTAGGTCCGGACTTATAGGAATTTAATATACTAATAAATTATTTATAATTTAATATAGTAATTAATATGGATATAAAAAACCCATATTGATTGTTTAAAATATAAACACATGAAATAATCTTAAGGTAAATACATGAAGATACTAAATATAAAAAAGTAATTCACAATTCAGAAATACTTAATGAAAATTATATGAGTACTTTTATATACACATTGAACAGACTGCAGAAAATTCAGGGTTTTTACACTTCTTTATTATTATTTAAAAATTCATAACAGAAAAATTCTGTTTCTGTGAAAGAAAATTTTTTAATTGTATTTTAAATAAATTTGTTGAAAGATTTTTTAATGGTTGTCTAATAATTTATTAAAAATGGCAACAGAAACATAAAGCTCTTTGTTTTAAGCCAAAAGGCTCCAGTTTACCATCCATACATAAGAGAGAGCTAAAAGGTTCTCTCTTGTATCGTTACGTGAAAACAGTTCTCTTGTCTGATGTGGTAGAGGCTGATATTGTTATTTTTAAAGAACAAGTAGCTATCTTTTTTAGGAAAAATTGTACATTCATAAATAAAATCACAAGGCTACGTTAACTTTTTTAATCATTTTTTAAAAAGTTTTTATGTATTCTGAGATTCACGTGAATAATTAAAAATATATAAACACAGGAAAGCTACATTCTAAATGAACAAAATTGATTTAGAGCAAAAGGTAGTTCAAAATTATGTAAAGTTTGTATAACCTTCATGCTAAATTATAGAATATTGTAATCAGTTTAAAAACTATTTTATAACTTTAAACAAATGTCATGGGTATAAAATTTCAAATAAACAGAAAATTTAATCCTCTAAAAATAAGTGAATATTTCTGCTGTTCCAAGTTTCAATTTCTATTAATCGTTTTATGAATCAAATTAGGGTATGTGATTTCACTTACTAGATTCTTACAACATTATGGGGGGGGGGGAGTTAAGTAATAAGGAGGAACTACCGGTAAAGAAAAAATTACTGTTGACTTATTTTCAACTGAGATGGAAACTGAACTACTCCAGTAAATTGAACCAGTTATTCTGCTGAAGAAGGAGCTGAGTATAATTTTTCTTTTGGAGCTAATGCCCCACAAGAACCTCTGGAAAAACCATTCTAAATAATGTAATTTGTAAGTAACTCATTTACAGTTTTTAATAATTTCATGCCATTCAACAGAGCTAAATTACTTATAATAAATCTCACAGCAGAAATTTTTTACAAAAATAACAGAAATTGCTATTTTTAATCATAAAAAATGTCCAAATACAAATATCCAGTCATCACCAATTATGATTTTCTCTGAAATTACTTTGGTAGGAGTAAATGAATTTTAGCATCATTACAATAGTATAACTTTGTGAAAATTCACATAATTCATCAAAATACTGACCACTGTGCCAAATAACCTCAAATAATAATACAACAACCACCAAACACAGTAACAGAACCTAAATAACTAATACCAAAAGTCGACTTTTGCAGGATCCTGCATCATCAGTCGGTACAAAATTTCATCAAACAAAAAAATAAATAAATAAATACTTAAAAATTTAGAAAACATAAACCCTAACAATCACAAAACTTGAACAACATAACTCATTGCCAACTAGACTGATAATCTTATCCAACTGGATTATCAAGTGAAATTGGTCAAGTGCAATTGAAAACCTATAATAAGGCCTACCTTGTGACAGCCATTCTCAAAATAAACAACTAATATCCAAAATTTTAATGAAATTTGTTGGAGTCACCTTTAACAAACTGATTGGAATATTTCCATAATTATACGTATTCCTGTTCAAGCCAACAGATTTTTATTTTATTTTAAGTATAAATTATTTATATACCTTTACTTACACTTATTACTTAACAGTAACATAATTTTTTTTTCTTTACTGTAAAAGGAGTAACAGCTCTGTCACATGATATACAGGAAATATTTCTTCATTACAGGCTATACAACTGTTGCAGTTCGCACAATGACTTAATAATTTTAATGTAAAATGAATAAAAAGAGATTAGTAATATACCATTAGTTACATATCATAACCACTGGTGGCTTATAACTAAAATTAGTGGGGGTGCTGCTCCAGAAAATTTTTTTCTGGGTCTTTTCAAGACATGGTTAAAGTTTTACGTAAAATAAAAGAACCGAAAAAAAATGAATCAAGTAGAATATCTGGAAGCAGGATAATAATCTAATTCTACACTTTATCACAATCAAGAATATGGTACACGGAATTTGGTTTAACCAAATAAATAATAAAATGTCAAGTCAGATAATATTTTTTAGTATAATTAGATAATAACTTAATAAAATGTCCACTTAAAAACATTATAGTCCAATGGTGCTTTAAAATTTTTTTATACACAAAAACAAATACATAATTAGTTTTTACTAATTACCTTCTCTTTCACCCTTCCAGCGAGTTTTTAGACAGATTTGTCAATCAAAGAGACCTTGCTTTCTGCCATCTTCTGATCACTACTGAAAAAACAACTAAACTGCTTTCATATTTCTTCCACTGACTAAACTAAAAAAGGGAACGAACAAGGAATGTCCCATACACACATGGAGTAAAAAAAAAACTACCTTCCATCAGCACACCAGGGTCAGAAGTGTGGGAGCAACAGTGCTCACAGCTTCCTATGTGCGCATGCACACAACAGCCAAACACCACGCCACTGGAACTGTGAATGGCACAGTTTCATACAAAGATTTTTGTATCTTTTTCACAAACTGGGAGATAGCTTCTGACATTAAGCTTAAGGATTATATATGGTACGAGTATAAAGAAAGGATTAAAGAAAAAAGGGATCATTATATTAAATGTTATCAGTAATATCAAGTGGAAATAGGAGATGCTGCAGTTCCACAGTGCCTATACACAAGCCGCTTTGATCATAACTAAATGACAAATTATTTACATAAAATGTCATTAAATGTTCTTATTCAATATTAAAATTTATGAAAGAAATAATGTATTTTTAATTTACCAACATTCTAATAAGAATTACTGTAATATAAAATAATTAAAATACAATTTATAAAAATTAACATAATAATGATAATATGTGGGGAATAAACAGAAAATTACATATTTTTTTTATTTTGTTTCATAAAAACTATCTATTTCCAAACTGTGAATGTTGAAAAAACATGATAAATGAACTTCGCATTTCTCTGAGAACAGGCAGTAATATATGTCAAAATTTTGAAATCAAATTATTGTATAGTATCATTCTTTTATTCAAGTATTTTATAATAACATAAAAGTAAAAATTCCAAACAATGTTTTTAAAAATAATCCATATGAATTTATTTTATTCAGTAATTCATTTAAACCATTCAATAATTACCAGTTTGTTATGAAATTATATGGTTATTCTGCCATTTAATTTAACAGCACTGCTTAAAATATTTTTTTCAGTTGAATGCATAAAAATTAATCATTTATTTTTTCTGTTTGTTTTTTTATGACTATTGTTGAACAACAGTGCTGTTTTTATTGCTAGGAATCTCAATCCCAAGTATACATAACTTGTGCTAGGCTGAGTATGAAAATTTGATGAACATAAAAAAGTGTTCACATATGGACAGAATGTTCATGTCCCAAGTCAGGGTGAATGATGAACATCCAGTTTTGAAAATAAAATGGAATATCCATTCCAAACTTTCAGTAGAATCTTAATAAAGTGATAAAGCAAAACAGACAAATATTGTTTAAGAAATAGGTAATGCACAAGTGAAAAGATGCACTTTTAGAGTTTTTGTTAACATCTGGATTTCCAAAGGAATAAGTAAAAAATGTTAAATTTACATAACTTTTTGCATTGGTCTTGCAACTGATTATTTAACTAAGCACTTTGAGTTTGTAATGCCTTAAATCATGTTAATTGATAAAACATGTTAAATAAACAAATATTTCTGCAATAGTACTGCATACATATATTCTGAGTCATGGATGCTTTATGTAGAATGTTTCATGTTAGTTGATAAGTTAGTCAAATGGTTAAACATTTGAATTAAGGTGACTGCCCTGTTACTTTACAGTGATGTTTATTGACACAGAAACTGTTAGATTTGAAGTTGATTTTGTAATTTAAATGTTTATCTTGTTGATCTTTTAAAATCTTAAACCATTTTTACATCTATTTTTGCAGTAGCAATGTGGAAGTTTAAAAACTTGAAATTTTTTGTAACATGTCACTAGATGTTGAGAGTAATTTGAAGTGTATTTCCTGACTTTACTTTTCAGAAGATATTCTTCAAATCTTCATACAATTTGGCCTACATGAAAGTGACTAGTATGTCCCGTTTAATTTCTTATACTCTGGACTGCATTTCTGCAGAAATGTACTGGAATTTTTGGTTTAAAAATACTGTTGTCCATTGAACAAAATTAATTCACTGAAATAAATCTTTTGTTAAATTTATCACTAATATTATTTTCTACATTCTTCTTTCATCTTTAATTACTAATAAATCTATTATAATAGTATTATGGCTAAGGTAGCTATAGCCATATGCTACACATATTACATAGCTATAAGAATTATAATTTACTTTGCTCGTCTTGAAAATCTTGAGATTCTTGGGAATAATCAACACTCTATGTATTAACGTTGCCATTTTGTTTTTTACATGTATGGATGATGCAAATTGGTATGCACTGTAATATCAGTCATTAATAGTTTCCTGTAAAATTTGTTGGGAAAAATTGTTTTTATATTTTATCATAATCAGAGATCTGAATTTAAGAGAGCATTAAAAGATTTAAATGGCAGAAAGGCTCCTGGAATAGACGGAATACCTGTAGAATTACTGCGCAGTGCAGGTGAGGAAGCGATTGATAGATTATACAAACTGGTGTGTAATATTTATGAAAATGGGGAATTTCCATCAGACTTCAAAAAAAGTGTTATAGTTATGATACCAAAGAAAGCAGGGCAGATAAATGTGAAGAATACAGAACAATTAGTTTAACTAGTCATGCATCAAAAATCTTAACTAGAATTTTATACAGAAGAATTGAGAGGAGAGTGGAAGAAGTGTTAGGAGAAGACCAATTTGGTTTCAGGAAAAGTATAGGGACAAGGGAAGCAATTTTAGGCCTCAGATTAATAGTAGAAGGAAGATTAAAGAAAAACAAACCAACATACTTGGCGTTTATAGACCTAGAAAAGGCTTTCGATAACGTAGACTGGAATAAAATGTTCAGCATTTTAAAAAAATTAGGGTTCAAATACAGAGATAGAAGAACAATTGCTAACATGTACAGGAACCAAACAGCAACAATAACAATTGAAGAACATAAGAAAGAAGCCCTAATAAGAAAGGGAGTCCGACAAGGATGTTCCCTATCGCCGTTACTTTTTAATCTTTACATGGAACTAGCAGTTAATGATGTTAAAGAACAATTTAGATTCGGAGTAACAGTACAAGGTGAAAAGATAAAGATGCTACGATTTGCTGATGATATAGTAATTCTAGCCGAGAGTAAAAAGGATTTAGAAGAAACAATGAACGGCATAGATGAAGTCCTACGCAAAAACTATCGCATGAAAATAAACAAGAACAAAACAAAAGTAATGAAATGTAGTAGAAATAACAAAGATGGACCCCTGAATGTGAAAATAGGAGGAGAAAAAATTATGGAGGTAGAAGAATTTTGTTATTTGGGAAGTAAAATTACTAAAGATGGACGAAGCAGGAGCGATATAAAATGCCGAATAGCACAAGCTAAACGAGCCTTCAGTAAGAAATATAATTTGTTTACATCAAATATGAATTTAAATGTCAGGAAAAGATTTTTGAAAGTGTATGTTTGGAGTGCCGCTTTATATGGAAGTGAAACTTGGACAATCGGAGTATCTGAGAAGAAAAGATTAGAAGCTTTTGAAATGTGGTGCTATAGGAGAATGTTAAAAATCAGATGAGTGGATAAAGTGACAAATGAAGAGGTATTGCGGCAAATAGATGAAGAAAGAAGCATTTGGAAAAATATAGTTAAAAGAAGAGACAGACTTATAGGCCACATACTAAGGCATCCTGGAATAGTCGCTTTAATATTGGAAGGACAGGTAGAAGGGAAAAATTGTGTAGGCAGGCCACGTTTGGAGTATGTAAAACAAATTGTTGGGGATGTAGGATGTAGAGGGTATACTGAAATGAAACGACTAGCACTAGATAGGGAATCTTGGAGAGCTGCATCAAACCAGTCAAATGACTGAAGACAAAAAAAAAAAAAAAACATAATCAGAGAAAGGAAGTTCATGCAGTAATTCTTTTCAGTCCCATGAATGGTTTTTTTAAAATACTGTTTAATTAATTTAATTGTTTCACTGTACCATTAAAAATAATAAAAAAATGTTTTTTACATATCTGCAATATGAAATAATGTGTATTTTCTATTTTGGTTGGGCAACAAATGTCTACTTTCCCAGTGGTTCGAATACATAACAGAAAAAAGCACTTGACATGAAGAAAAGAATAAGTGCTAACGAAGTATGTGATATTAGTTTTTATAATTATAATCTACTGGTAGGATGTAATTTGCTACATTATTCAACATGTTTGTATTGGTATTATATTATTTTATAGAATTAAATATTGTGAAAAATATATAATGAAATTTATACATACAGAAAATCTTCACTCTTCTTATTAATCATCACAGTTCTGTGGTAACTCTCATTGAGTGGGTGAGTCAAATGATAAATTAACTGTTGTATAATATTGCACATCTGTGTTTAAATTCAGTTATTTCAAACTAGATCTAGGTGCCCATGTTATTAGCTCACTTTCTCTATTGAAAATCAATTAATACTTTTTTAATAATAATTGTTAACTATTGCAGTGTCAATATATTACTGAAATATTACCATTTAAAGCTTATAATTTCTCAGTACATTAAATGTTCTCGTACATAAATAAAATTTTTATAACCTTCTTTTAGAGCTTATTGTAGCCAAATTAAAAACGTTCCTTCATTTTTTAAACAAAGCTAGTCATGGATACCAAGATTCAAACTTCTGTTTATTAAATTTTTATGTAAGGAATTGTATTCATAATACATGCAAAGTTAAAAAAATATCTTTGTGAATGGACATTTCATTTATACACTCTATATTCTCTTTGCATAAGGAATCACAAATACTGTACTTGAGAAGTATATTCCATAGGTCAAAATAAAGAAAGATTTTCATATGTATACATATAGAAATTTTTTTCTTTCCTAGTTATCAATACCCCTAATTGATTTTGAGAAACAGTCATGTTCACCAGAACTATTTTTGGGATAGTATTCACAAAATTTATAAGGTAAAATTATGCTAAATTTCATGAATGTAAACACAGAAAATTTCCAGTTTTTAGAGTAAATTGACTTATTTTTAAAAAAAGGATCCACTGTAATGGATAAAATTATCACTTAATACACATTAAAAAAGTTATTTAATTAAATAGACGAATGTAAAAAACCACTCTTCTTTTGTGTAAATAAACTTTGTAAAACATAAAAAAACAATTAATGAATTAAAAACTAGGACCTGTAAAAATGAATTTTTAAGAACATTCATGAAATGAAATCAACTAAAACAAAAGTTTAAATTTCTAATTTTTTGAAAACTAAACTGAATAAAAAAATACTAAATTAAAAATCATGTTTAAAAGATTGGCCAAAATCATCATTACTAATTCTGTATACTCTGTAGTTAAAATACTCATTTCTCGATCCATTTGTCCAAAGTTCATTCCCAGGAAGAGTTTAGTATTTTTAGATCCATCTCACTTTCCCACTTAAAATATAACTTTATTTTGTTCCAGATGGTACAGTAATTCTAGAAGAAAATAAAAAAGTAGTAACATTTAAACAACTAAAGATCTCAACTATAATAACATTATTGATCTCGTTTGTTTCTACAAACATTATTTAGTTATGCTAATATAATTTATTAAATATGTAACTCTACTACTGTTAAGTGGTTGGTAATAGTAAATGGCTGATAAACTATTCAAGTCAGGGTTGATTTTAATAAGCTCAAATGTGTTAAAGGTTGATCAATACTTGCTTTGAATTAAATGTTTGATTATTATTATTATTATTATGGTACTATAAATTAATAATTATTGTATTAAGCAGATAATATTTATTCCTACAAATAGTGGTACCTGCATTATCCAGAGAATGAAATTTTGATATTAGAGAGATTAGATGATAAATTTCCATGGCATGATCAATCTGATTTACTTAGCAATTTGATGAAACCACACTGCTTAACGTTGAATGAAATGCTAAGCCATCACTATTAAGTAATTTAACAACGTTTCCTCTAACCTGAAGTACTGTTATAGTTTGGGGTTAATTCAGTCAAGTAGAATGAGTTTTTAGGATTCAAATATGGGCTGTCGGATATTGATGCTGGTAAATATGAACCATATAACTCAATATTTAATAAATTAAAAAGTCAAATATTACCATATGTTTATATTTATCACAGCTAAAAAATCTTTGAATGTACTATTTCAAATAAAAATAATCACCTTTAAAATTTATATATATTCACCTGTATGAAACCAAATGATGGAAATATTATTTCATAATATTTCAGCCTACAAGCATGGAACATCCATGCTGTTTTTTTTAAAAATAATCTCACAATAAAAAAAATCTTCAAACCAGTTTGTTTAAAATTAAACATTTCCTTTTACAAAAAAAAATTAATTTTTTGATGGGTTTTTAAATGATACAACTAGATAAATATATAATTCTTTCCATACTTATTCAATGTGTGTATGTAAAAATATGTACTCAGGTACTTAAGAAATGAAAACAGCTATTTTATTCTGTAAAAACTTTAATAATTTATTATATTCCTGTAGCTACATCATTATTTCATAAATTGTAGTTTAACCTTGGCCCTGCTAATGTCTGCTTGTTACTAATTTTTATTTCGAGACTGCAGCATAATAATACGTTTTTTCACAGTGATTAAGAAAACTATCTTCAACAATTATACTAAATAATTTTTTTTTTTGTGTATTAAAGCGATTAATTTTGCAAATTTAATATTTTTCTTTTTGTGAAATCTATAATTGTACTATGTATTATTATTGGTTGAATAACATTAATTAGAGAGAAGGTATTGTTCAAGGTCTTTGGATTAGGCAGTGTTGCTCTATCAATCTGGCTTATCATATATCTCACCTCTGTTCATTGCATCTGCTACTGAAATTAGATAGTATTTATTTTTAAAATCAGATGCTATTTACTTCTAAAAACAGATATGTGGAACATTATTGTATGTTTGCGAGTGAATTTAAATAACAACCAATTCGTAAAAGTAAAATTTGAATTACTGAAGTAATTTTAAGTTAAAATTATATTACAGAGGATCCTGAATAATCCAAACTGAAAAGGAGAAAATGCAAAAACAATTAATTTTACATTTGGTATTTTCCAAATCTACATGGCCGTAAGTAAGTTTGACGTTTGTTTATCACGCCCCTCTCTATATTGATTTTTTGACTAGGTTTTTGAGTGTTGATGACTCCTGTTTATTTATAGCTCAGTAAAGCAACAAATTACTCCCTCCCTAGAATTTGTTAAGCATTCCATACTATAGCAGATAAAAATGTTTATCTTGTTCTAATGTGAATCAGTAGCCGATGTGTTGTGTTTCTTTTTATCTTCTGTTAATCAGTTTGATGTGCGATTGTTTTTTGTAAGAATTAATGTTTCATTTTAATAAAATTTTTATTCTGTAGTACGTACTGAAATTGCGTGACTCACTTCACTTTACTTAAATTTACCTATTACTAGAATATTTTAAGGAAATACCTATTTATCACTAGTTTTTAATTAAATTTTAAAATGGCTTCAAAAATAAATCATGTAACTTTATCACTTTCAGATAAATCTAGTATTCTTGAATTCCTTGTAAAAGATGAATTGTCAAACTAGTTAAATTTAATGTTGGTAAATCAACTATCAGTGATATAAGAAATAATAAAGAAAAAATTCTGTCATACTTGTCATCAACTGAATCAGGGCCTAGCAAACAGTGAACAGTGAAATTTGATGACTCCAGTATATGAGGCCGTAACCCACCGGGTTGGTCTAGTGGTGAACGCGTCTTCCCAAATCAGCTGATTTGGAAGTCGAGAGTTCCAGCGTTCAAGTCCTAGTGAAGCCAGCTATTTTTACACGGACTTGAATACTAGATCGTGGATACCGGTGTTCTTTGGTGGTTGGGTTTCAATTAACAACACATCTCAAGAATGGTCGAACTGAGAATGTACAAGACTACACTTCATTCACACTCACATATCATCCTCTGAAGTATTATCTAAACGGTAGTTACCGGAGGCTAAACAGGAAAAAGAAAGAGAAAGTGTATGAGGCCGTGTACTTATGGATTTAATGGGAAAGATCACATTGTACTGCAATCTCCAGATAAATCATAAAATTTATGGGAAAATCTTTTCAAACTGAACCCAGAAAAGGAATTTAAAGCCAGCAATGGCTGTCTGGAAGGATAAAAAAGATACGGCATACACTGCTTAATGGTTTCAGTAGAAAAACTTTCTTTCGATCCTAGTGTTGTTGAGCCATTTCAAAATATACTTCTAAAAAACTTAAGAATTACAATTAGTGAAAGAACGAATTCATAAAACAGATGAAAGTGGTTTGATGTGGTGAGTCCTTCCTCATAAAACATTCGCTCAACGAGCTGAAGTTTCTGCTTAAGCTTTGTTCAACCGACATCAGTAGTTTGCCTAAGGGAAAAGACTCATACTACACTGCTGTAGGAAGCTGACTGAGAGATATGGCTGGCTACCAGCCAGATTAAGGCTCCAAGCGCTTTAATGGTGAACAGGTACTTGCTGGCATTCAGCGGCCTAGGCATGGCAGCAAATTGCTGTCTTTGATGAGATAAATTTAATTACTGATAGTCAAATATGTTTTAGTAGTTGACAGGGTGCACCTACCCATTTTAGTGATATATGACAAGTGGGCAGCAGGACACGCAAGCGAATAGTGTATGGTACCATGCTTATTCTGCTCACACTTTTTGGTTAGCTCTAGGAACTAGTTAGGGCACTGGTTGCTAACTGTTTTGTGGCTCAGAAGCCATTTGTGGCATAGACATTCGGTCTTATGTTTTAGGGTGACCGAATGGGGTGGTGGTGGGAGAAATGCCAAGCAAACCAAACCAAATATTGGCTGTACTCAACTCCATTCTAACTGCTATTGAAAACAAACCAGTAAACCGATTTCAACGCACTATCACAGGTTTGTAGAGGGGGATTTTAGCTATCATGTGCTGCCACACCCAACTTGATAGTACCTTTTTTCTCTGTGTAGCACATAAAACTGTGCAAAAATTATGAGCTGAGCCTTGTATTTTGCAGTAATAGAAAACATAAAACAAAAAGCAAACATGGGTCTGAAATCAACCAACAGATACTTATTTTTTCTGTTTTCATAATAAATAATAAAATCAGTGTCTAACAGGAAAATATGAAAAAATCAAATCAAAAAAACAAATCTTACAATCAAAACAAATATTATTTATTCATATAATTCTGCATAATGGGTAAAAATTATACATCGGGTGTAAACTGCAATCAACAAATAAGCAATTATGAATAAGTAATTACAACATAACTTTTTAAATTTACAGTAAAAATTATCTATACTATCTTCTTGAGTAAATTATATATATTTTATAATATTACAATTCAATGTGAGTGATCTGTACATACACATTTTATACAAAATAATTATTAATACTTATAAAGCAACCACTTAAATAAAGTAACTGTTCAAAAAAACCCTAGATATCAGTGTTTAACAAGACAGATTAAATCCTTTACAAGATTCAATTATGTAATTAATTCCTTTAATAATTATTAAATTTATTATGAAAAAAGATCACAGTAACATATTATGACAGATAAATAATAAGAATAAATACATAGCATTAACATTTCTAATAATTATTATTGTTCATAAAAAAAAAATTATACTGATACTCTTCAGTGTGTTGAAAAAAAAACAAAGATATCAGTGTTTAATAAGACAGATTAAGACAAGAAATAATAAACCCTCCTAGAAGATTCAATTATGTAATTAATAATTAACTTATTGTGAAAAAAAAGATCACAGTAACATATGACATATAATTAATAATAAATACAGATCATTATAGTTTCTAATAATTATGGTTAATAAAAAAAGAGAATGATATTCTTCAGTGTGATGTAACAAAATTTATAAAAAAATACTTCCTTAGTAATATAAAAAAACTCCTTCATTAACATCTTAAATTAACAAACTATAATAACAAAAAGAAATTCTTTTTAACATTTTTAATAACTAATTAATCACATGAAAAACAGAGTGCTAGTGACAACAGAAATAAAATGTTTTCTTTTTAACATTTTTATTAACAAATTAAATATATGAAAAAAAGGATCAATATTGAAAGACAACAGAAGTAAACAAAAAAAACACAATTACTTCAAAATAATGACTTATCCAATTAAATTCAAAACAAAAGAACATGAAATATATAACTGTTAGATATATTTTACCTAAATAAATAAAATATCACAATTTTTCCCCTAATAGCAAATACATTTTTATTTTATTTTACAAAATTATGGATATTATTATGAAACAAATTATGCTTTGATTTATACTGGAAACAAAAATGGTTATAATAGTTAAACATTAAATGTTTACATTTAGTACAATATCTTAACAATACATAATTTTTAAATGTCTGTATTACATGTTAAACATTAAATACATACATATACATATATATATATATATATATATATATATAAACTAGAATTTACATGATTTCATACTTTTTTCATACTTTTATTATTTAACAAACTATTACTTAATTTAAATACAGTATATATATATATATATATATATATATATATATATATATATATATATATATATATATATATATATATATATATATATATATATATAATATTAATACTTACATCAAAATGCAAATTAAGTGATAATAAGTAATGTATATAAATGTAATGTAGCAATAAGTTCATCGTGTAAAAAAGTGTCATCTGTTCTTCACAAATTCATGATATCACATGTTTCATGGTATCCAGTTACCTGGAAGTGGATGGCCCCCCAAAAATGTCACGGTCATCATTGTTTTCTTCTGTCTGGTGGCATGAGGTATTAGTCTTTTTTAAATTGTCGAGATATTCTTGTTGTGATGTCGCCAACACTTGGGCAAGTATTCCTGCATCTTCCCATTCTGATAATCCTGTTAAACGGCACAAAATATTTTATATAAATGAAACATATGACACCAAACCCGATATCCTATTAGAGACTAAATTTAAAAATTATCATCAATTAATAAAAATATCAACCAGTATGAAAACTGAATGACATTCGCTGTTTAACAGCCATGATTATATTGGTGTGCATGATTTCATTTTTTTTTTGTCTTTAGTATTCACACCGAGCTTTCCAATTATTTACATTAGTGCAAACGGTATGTTGGTATAAAAAGCACCATGATGTTTTTTGTTAATTAATAGATTTAAAAAACATATAATCTTAGTTAAAGCTTGCAGCTGTATTTCATAATATACAAAATTCTTCTTTCTTACTATTACAAAAAATAATTATAAGTCAGATATTTATACAGTAACTACACAATTAGTTATTTACTTTATACAGGAAATCATATGAAAATTACAGGTTTTGTATATGATATTCTAAGTTTGAAATAAAAATTAAAAAACAAATATTACAACTGAAGATGTGGGTTGCCACAAAGGTGCTATTGTAAAGTTATGAAAAAATAAGGTAAGTGTCATCTTATTTACTTTTTCATTTCTGTACTTAGGTGGATGAAGTTGTATATATACAGGGTGATTCAAAGAAACAGGAAATTTTGAAAGTTGTGTTGGTAGCCATGGGCGATTAGTACCACTTGATAAGTGACGCCAGCCTCTCTAACCTAACCTGCCATTTAGTTGTCATGGATCCTTGGAGTGGTGTGCAACGTGCATTTGCTATCAAAGCGTTTTACAAAAACAATGACAGTGTGGAGGGAGCGCGTAGAGAATTTCGCCGTCATTTTAATCTGGAACGGCACGACCGTGTTCCATCAGCACATGCAATTAAAACATGGATATCTAATTTTGAGGAAACTGATTCGGCAATGAAAAAGAAACCTCCAGGCCGTGAGCGAACCGTCCGTACACCACAGAATGTTTAAGCTTTACAAGATGCTGTCACACGAAGTCCACATCGGTCAATCCGTCGTCTCTCAGCATCTTTACAATTGCATAGTTCAAGTATTCAAAGAATGTTAGTGAAGGACTTGCAATTCCATCCATACAAATTGCTGATCGTCCAGGAACTGAAACCGAACGATGCAGTTGTGCGAGCAACAACATTACAATACATTTCTGTAATGTAATGCTTCAGAAGATAAATGATAATGAAGAGTTTGCTCACGAACTGTGGATGTCAGACGAAGCGCATTTCCACCTCAGTGGATTTGTTAACAAGCAAAATTTCAGATACTGGGCACAAGAAAATCCTACACAGCTACACCAGCGTCCTTTGCACAGCCAGAAAGTGACCGCGTGGTGTGCTATGTCATCTTACGATGTTATAGGCCCTTATTTTTTTGAGGATGACAACGGTCTTGCGATTACAGTGACGTCGGCTCGTTATGTAGCCGTGCTTGAAACCTTTGTTGTGGAACAACAAAAGAGATTTCCACCAATTTTTAACACAGCCTGGTTTGAACAAGACGGAGCAACATCACATACTGCACGAATATCGATGGCAGCTGTACGCCGATTGTTTGGACAACGTGTCATTTCACGAAATGGTGACATTAGATGGCCTCCCAGATCGCCTGATCTCTCAGCTTGCGATTACTTTTTGTAGGGTCACCTTAAAAGCAAAGTGTTCCACAGTAGACCTGCTACAACGGAAGAACTGAAGGCAAAGATCTGAGAAGCAATTGCGCCAATTCCAGTTGAGATGTTACGTCAAACCATGAAAAATTTAACAAAGAGACTTCGTGAGTTTACGTAGAAGAGGAGGTCACCTGTAAGATGTCATCTTTAAAAAATAAACTAAAATGTATGTATCCTAAAATGGCAACATCTGTACAATTACATGAAATAAAATTAGTTTTCTAAAAAAAAAATTTCCATTAACGTTATTTAATTTTTTAAATTTCCCGTTTCTTTGAATCATCCTGTACAATATTCTAATTATACTATTTTAATAAATAATTAACTGTTAACAAAAATAGTTTAGTCATTTTGTTAGTTGTTTATATTCAATCATTTATAATGAGCGCTACAATTTGTGATCCTGCCAAGTGTGAAGTATGAGAAGTAATCTGATTTTTGATGGCCAAAAAACAATTCTGTGGTTGAAATTTGAAGGCAAATTTTTGACATTTATGGGCTGGACATTATGAGTGATGTTACAGGAAGAGAGTGGTGACGTTAGTTTCGAGAAGAGTGAATGAATGTTCAAGCTGAAGAATGTAGCAACCAGTCTTGAGTGATTTGACTGAAAAAAATTGAGAAAACTGGTACTTCACTGTGTCACAACTGCCTTGATGATTCATGATCTTTGATTTATGAAGTTTTGACTGAAAAACAAGTCCATGATCCATGATTTTTTGGAACATTACAAAAATGAAGGTGATGAACTGTTTGAACACACTGTTACCAAAGATGAAACCTGGATTTCTTATTTGAACGTCAGAGCAGCAATCAAGCAATGGCGGCAATCATAATCTCCTAGACCGAAGAAGCTTAAACAAAAATGTTAGGTAAAGAAGCTTATATGCTACTATTTTTTGGGACCAATGGTGTCTTGCTTGTTGAATTTAGAGACTGCAGAACCACTGTGAGTGCTGATATATATATATTGTGAAACATTAAAAAATCTTAGAAGAGCTACAAAAAAAAAAAAAATGTGGGAATTTGTTTTTGCATGACTGTCCGCCATATATCGCACATCAGACAGGCAAGACAACTAGAAAAGTTTTGTCAGAAAATCTTTCTTCCAACATCCATCCTATAGCCCTGACTTGTTCCCGGTGATTTTTTTTTCTTCACCTTAAACAATGGACTGCGTCGCAAAGGTTTGAAGATAACAACAAATTGAAAAATGGCATTACCACATTCATTATATGTAGTTATTATTATGAAATCCTGATTCAGATTAAGGATAAAACTAAGTCCAACTTTTTCACTTGACTGTGATAATGTTCAGAATAATTTGTAATAGTTTGGAAGAAGATATTTTTATAAGTCAATGGCCACAAGGGAGGAATTCAAAGACAATTTCATTACAGTAAAAAACTGTTTTAACATTTAATTTAATATATATCATCATCATATAACGGTCAAATTCTAACTAAGAAGGTTGAAATGTTTCTTAAAATTTTTAATACTGAACAAATGGTATTAAATTCAGGAGCACTAGGCTTATACAACAGTACAACATAAACAAACTCTCAGCACACCTCTTTCTCTAACACTTGGTTAGGTTGCACAAAGTATACACCTTGCCATCATTAGTTGATAAGTTGCCTTGCCCTAACTGAACGTAGCAGGGATGAGGTCTGTTCCACTCATCATTTTTAGTAGAAAAGTAAAAATCAGTAAACTGATAAACAATAGTCTTCTTAGGAAAATAAATTTCAAATAACTAGAATTAAATACAAAAATAATAGAATAATAACAATTCAAATAATTTTTAAAGCAAGACTGAATTAAAGATGAAATAATAATATATGAAAAAGAATATGATGCTACTACATCTAAACTAACCTTAGGTAAAATGAAATATACATATCAAGTTATCATCACTGCGAACAGTGATAAGTTAGGCATATTTTAAAAAGTGAAGCTTATAACACAGCATCGGTTTACCTCTAGACAGTTTCACTGTTATATAATTAAACATGAATACTTAAGCAGTTTGTTATGATCAGTTTTTATGTGAAATTAGCTGACCTGGCAATGCTTTGCAATTGCTAGATTTGGGCATATATTATAGATTAGATGAACACAAATTCAAGTTTGATAAAACATTAAAAAACTGAACATTACAGAACATCACAAAATTTAACCTTCTCCTTTTTCCCTCTTCCAATCATCACCTCTTTCCCTTCTTCGCAAAAACATTTCTTTTCACATAACTAATATATATTCTGAATATGAGCCAAATCATACCATAAATACAATTTTTTGAAAAATCCCAACCCAAGCACCACCTGGGTCCAATTTTGGCAAAAATATTTCTTTTCACATGACAAATATATATTCTGAATATGAGCCAAATTGAACCATAAATACAATTTTTCAAAATATCTCGACTCCAGCACCACCTAGCGGGCCCATACTAATTCAGAAACCTTCATGGGCATGCGCATGAAGGTTGGGAAAAGTTTCATCCCAATTGGACGAATGGTGTAGGAATGCATACGAGATAAACAAACATTCATTTTTATATATATATATATTTGTTCTTTTGAATGTTATCAGTTTACAAACTGCTTCTATCATTTTACAACTGTCTACTATTATTTTCAGAACGATACACAATAAGCTTGAAAGTATTTTCATAAGAAAATGCTTTCAAGCATTCACCAAAGCATTTTCATAAGAAAATGCTTTGGTGATGAGGTTAGGTCATACAGCAATGTTTTTCAGTACTATGTTTCCAAATTGTACTCCTATTTTAAAATGAATTGTCAAGAACAATTCAACATTTTGAAGAAATAACAAATGTTAAGAATGAACAAAAACCAGAGAGGCTCAAATCTGTAACCACTTGTGATAAACCATTAACCCTTTCTGCTTACAAGTTGAATATAGCTTGACAATTGAAATTTACTATTCCACTCGGTGTCAAATTATATTAGACATTAGATTAGTGAGCCTGTAATACCATACTCCACTGTCGACATATTTTTGAGTTTTCTTAATTTGTATGATTGGTACGATCTCTGTTGATTTTGTTGAACTAAATCTTTCATTTCATTTCTCTTTGGTATTCAACGAAATCTTAAAGTACAAAAGCCTAGCTTCTATAAATTCCGTTTTATAATTATCATTTAAATGCTTTGCGAAATTATGAAGCACTTCACAAACAACAACTTTGTGAACATTTTCTAACTTAATTTGCACGAGACTTCCAAGTATAGGGAATCTTTTTTTTTTTTAATTGACCAAACATTCTTTTTATTATAACTCATCTTTGTAATGATGACTGTTATATACTTTTTCTTCTCTACTTGTTGCAGAAGTGAATGGTGTGAGCATCCATGGTGAAATCCCATACGGGCATACAGAACTTTACGGACTGAGCTTCTTCTTCATATCCTACTGTCATGCGTAATTCCAGGCCATGATGCATCTACACTTGTGAATCTTTCTGTAGTGTCGTAGGTTGTTTGTACATTAATGTATGCATAACATTTCCTATGTACATAGGAATCTCCTAATTTCAATGGTTTTGTAATTTGTACGCGAGAGCAATCTAAAGCGCCTATAACAGTAGGAATTTTAAAGCGTGATAACCATTTTTCTTGCGCTTCATTAACTTCTTCCATAGTTTCAGGAAAATGAATCCACTCCGCAGCCCGTTCATTAACTTTATTTAGGATGTAATTAAACGTTTTTCCAACAGTCGTCCTGTTAACCCCAAAGCCTTCAGCAATACCTGACTGATAGCCAGGATCACTGAGAGATATTTCCATCTTCAAATCTGATTTCAAAGCACCATCTCTTGTTTCATTACTTTCATCTAAAAATGTCTGCACTAAAATCACTACATATTGTTTTTCAAAGCGAAGTAATTGTTTGCATTTACTTGGACCAATTTCTCATCGCTTTTTGTACTTTACACTAATGGATTTTCATAAAAGCTGTCATATCTGTATAAAAGTTTTAAGTCAGCACAGGACTAACCTGAAATATGAACAAGTAAATACTGAAAAATATTGATAAGTATTCTGTTTTATTCTGTACTGAATACTGCAAGTATCCACTGGTAATTATAAGTAAATACTGAAGTTGCAAGTAACTACTGGCGGAAGTCAAGTAAAGTCAACACTATCAGTAAATACTTCTTTTTATTTTCATTTTCTTTAGTGATTACTTGAAAAAAAAAACAAGTACAAGGTTTTACTTATTTTTATTCACTATAGCCAATAATCTATTTGGTGGAATTGGGTTGATGTAACTTTGGAAGAGATGTTTGTTTGCCTTTCATGGTCATACTAAATGTGGCACTCAAATCTAAATCCACTCTACAAGATTTTTTTTCCAGTGAATAGGTAGAATCATCTACATTTTGTAAAGATAATATTTTTTTCAGGCATTTATGGAAATATATTGGGCTTTGCATGTCTCAAGCCCTAATTTTGTTGATCCAGGTAGCGTACCATTGTCAATGAGAACAAGTGTCAAAGGTAAAAAGTGTGATTGAATATACAGGAAATAGATACTCAGATTTCTATAGGCCTATTCAATTTTTAGAAGTTGATGAAAGTACTGTCAGTTTAAGGGCAGGATTGTTTCAAAATGTTCAACCCACAAAAACTTACCAAATGGGGACTCTGAATTTATGTTGTAGCTGATTCATTAACAAGAAATGTATTAGGGCTTACACCACACTACGGATCAATTACAACTCAGTCATTAATGTGTCCAGAATTAAATTTTACAAGTATAATAGTTTTAGAATTAGTATATTAAGTACAACTTATAATACAACAAAAATATTATACAGTATATACAGATAGATTTTACACCAGTGTAGAATTAATAACATCAGAATTACTAAAAATGAGCATTTATAGAACAAGAACTGAACTTCAAAACACAAAAGGGCTTCCTATTGAGTTCAATAAAAAAAATTTTTAATTAAAAACTCATTAAATACAAGCCAATTGAAAAGATGACAATATGATCATACTCGCATGGCGTGACAAACGAATTATTACCATGGGGGTATTCCATTTTAATTCAACAAATGATCATCAATATTTTTGATTTTGATGATATTTGGCAAATGATAACTACCCACCTTGTAGTGGCCAAAAAAATATTTTTTTTTATTTTTAAAAAACCTTATCTTGAGTAATATACTATTTTCTAACTTGCCAATAGGTAAAAGCAGCCATTTTCATCACCTTTTCCATGAGCTGTAGCATTCTTATTTTACATCATACAGAGATCAAAAAGGGCTTTTTGGAAAGAGTAAAAATGGAACTTTATCATTTTTTTACATAACCAAATCTTGTAATGTTTACTGAAGTAAAATTTACAAATTGTTTTTTTTAAATTTAGGGCCCAAAATATATAAAAAAAGGGCTTTTGGTAAAAGGCCTGTTTTTTACATTTTAACTCTTAGGTACTAGTAGTACTAATAAAAAAAATTGGGCTGTTACTGAGTGTCCTTCATTAAGAAAAATAGCCACCAAATCCTAAGATTCTGAAAATGTCTCAATTTGGAGACCCAAAAACCACATGTGGGACAGGTGGCTATTATATTATATAAATCTGAAATGATTACAGCAGTAAGTACTTTTTATGTACTTTAAAATTATATAAAATTTATTTTGTTAATAAAAAAACAAAGAGGTTTTTATGAGTAATGCAGCCAACAAAACCGCTAAAAACACAATTTCTTCTAACACTTTTACTTTATTTCACTCCTACTAATGGAAGTTATGAATAAATCTTGAACTTTTTGATAACTAACTTAACTTAGTGCTCCTGCCATTTTTTTATTGAGTAGAACTGATAAGTCCTCATTTTTCTTTGGTGTAATGTTGTGTCCTCTTCCAATAGTTGATAGAAAAAGCTCTGAAGGCATGAGGAATCTTTAAAATATTTTCCAGTCGAACCCATGTTTGATTATCCCTCTATGATTTCTTGAATGAAGTACAAAAAACCTGTGGATGTATTTGATATTCTTCTTCATTTTCATGTATTTTGACTGCAATGACTTCGCCTAACCACCACTTGCCATCGTATGCACAGCAGACATAATTTCTACATTTTGGCTTTGGTAAACCTATAAGCAATCAGAAACACTAATGTCCTTTTGTACTGATACTAATGTAAATGTTTCAATTAGAGATTGCCCACACTTTCAAAAATACATTTCTGACTTGTTGGAACATAACTGTGAGAGGTTCTTGTTTCTGGGACTGTTATGATTACCTGAAAACTAAACTCTGAGATATTCTTCAGTCTCTTGAACATCTATATTAGAGCATAAAATGTACGCTATATTTTTAATATTGTCTTTGTAATAACTGTACATTTCAGAAGCTGTAACAATTTGATTGTTGACTGTCCTTTGAAGGCTTGCTTTATTCACTGTTTTTACAGTTCCACCAATACAATTACATGGTCCTTTTCCATGGTATGAGGCAAAGAAAAACCATTCAGCTGTGATTTCAAAATCTTCTTGATGGTAGCACAAATTTATGAAATTTTTTGTTTTCATACTGGGCTGAGGAGCCATCAGAAAAATTGTTTAACTTGTGGTAACAGTGTTTTTACTTTATTTATAACTTGTTTTTGGAAGCAGAAGAATTTTGTAGTGGTGTGCTTCAAGTACTCACTAATCGCACAGTAGCTTTGGCTTTGTAATTTTCCTTCTTTTTTAAAATATATAAGAAACGGATGTACTGTGGCATAAGTTTTTGACCGCTGATATGACTGAACTTCATCATCCTGCATCACAAAAGAACAATTTTGAGAGAAATCTCCCATTACAATACATTCACCCTCAAAGTTTTCCTTTTTAGATTATTTAAATTTTCAGTAAGTTTATCTAAGTACTTTTGAGATGGAAGAATTTGAGTACTTCAAAACGGTCAACAGAAACCCACTGTTTGAAGATAATTTCAGAATCAAAATCATCCCTGCTCTCTTGCAGTAATCTGAGAACTTCAATAGTGCCTGGAAATTTTTCACACTGTGATGGTATGCACATTTCATTTTCTATATCACATACCATGATTGAAAGGAGAATTTTATAATCAAATTTCATTTTTAGAGCAGATAACATGAGTTTTACATTTTGGTGGGTGCCAAACACATAGAATGAGTACTTGACCCACCAGCCAGGACACAAAATTTAGGTCTTAAATCAGCAAGTTATGTTTTTCTTTGAAGCTGTGTACTATTCTTTTAAGTTACATAAGATAAGCCTTTTTTAAATATTAATTTTCTTCCCGTTAGCTTGTCTTACAGAGACACACTCCTTGCATTGCATCATTTGGCTATGCTCATCATTCTGGTAGATTCTTGGACACATTTAATAACATTTTCATCAATTACGTGACTGGTTTTCTTTTTGCCAATTTGTGGCAAAATTCCGCTTATTTTAACAAACTGTTTAGATTGACAAACTAAATACTGACTAACACTGAACTCATTTTGAATTTTTTGAGCTGCTTGGTAATAAATTTAAAATATTAATTTTTTTCCTGGGTTGTTGTAACCGTTTTCATTTTATCCTTTTATTTAATGAATAATTCTTCAATTCCTTACCTAAAGCAGCATAATTTTGTGGTACTAAACTGATTTTTTCTATAGAAATATTTAAATCAAAGGAATCGTTAATTTAATTTACTCGTAACTGACTTGGCTATTTTTGTAAATTTATTTCTTAAAACTGGTTTCTTTGCGCTGCTCGATAATTTTTGAACCTTAACGGGGGGAAATGCCAAGTGCTGAACAAGCTTTATTCACTGACTCAACTATAATACATTGAGGCACAAATATATCTTGACATTCAGGTTCGCTTTCTGTATCATCTTGTTTTTTGTATTTTATACACAGTACTCTCTCTGGAATTAATTTTAAATTTAGAATGCTTGCTGAAAGCATCAATATAATATAATATATGATAATATAAGTTATCATATACCAAATATCATCAAATTCAAAAATAGTGATGCAAAAAATTTTTGAAAATTTGTTGAATTAAACTGGAATACCTCCAGTGCTTAGCAGTTGCAGTAATAAAAAGGCTAGAGTTGTAGAAAGAAAATCCAAAAACATAACAAAGTCAATTAAAAATCCAGAGGTTATAATTGATTACACTGTAAAAATGGATGGTGTAGATTGAACAATCACTACTGTTCTAGTTATGGATTTGTAAAAAAGAGGTGGAGGAAGTTATACTTCTGGACTTTGGAAGTGTCTATTGTCAATAATTTTCATTTGTTCAATATAATAAAAAATTATCGGCCAGTAGTAAGTCACCGAAACTACATAAAAGAGCTTATAATAGAACTTGTTAGGGATGTTCATAATAAAAATCAAAAAGAGACCGTCAAGTTTTGATGAAAAAAAGACTGAATAGAAAATTACACTTAATTAATAAAATGGAAAAGACAAATTGTGCAATTTGCTCTAACAGAAAAGTGAAAGAGAGAAGAAAAGAAACTGTTTACATGTGTGAAACTTGTCCTAACAAACCTGGACTACATCCAGACCAATGTTTCATGAAGTACCACTCTAAAACAATTCAAAAAGTAAAGCTATAGTTAGATTTGTAAATACATATTAGGTTTGGTTGGTAGGAGTAATTTTACGGATATAGTAGTACAAGTGAATAATATAAAAATTAAAAGAAAAAGAATGAAGTATAGTATATGTAATTTGATAATTCAAATATTTTTTTTGCATCAAAAAGTAAAAAAGGAACTTCTTTGAATCAATTGGATTATTTTTTTGTAAGTGGAAAGTTTCAAGATTTATAAGTGAAAAAATATTCATTTATTAGTATGTTTAAAAAAATAAGCAATTAAATATAAATCTTGATTATTATATTAAATTTATAATTATAAGAAGCATGTGTTTATGTTATACGTACTGTACACTGAAATTACTTAGAGCTGGGGGAGCAGTTAGTGAAATTTTATTTCAGTGCAAAGGGTTAAAATTTAATCCAAGAACCTACAAGGGTTAGTTAAAAATTATCTACAGTTTCACTATAACACCTTCAAGATTGGTTCTTAGGTCACACTGATGCCTTCTGCTCATGCATGCTTAGTACAAATGTGGTAACATATGCAAAATTTGATATCAATCGCGTCATTTGCTTTCAGCTAATACAGTGTAAACATGTTCGCTCTGCTAGCAGTTTGCACCAAAGAGGAACAATGAGCAGTGATCTGATTTTTCTGATTAGAGGGTGTGAAAAGGACTGAAATTCATCATAGACTTTTTATCACTGGTGACAGTGCTTTATCATGTAAAAGTGTTTTTTTTTGTGGATTGAGATGTTTAAAAGAGGCCAGACAAGTGTGATGGATGGAGCAGGACAACCGTCAATCTTTACCACAAATGACAATATTTAGCAAGCTTGAGATGGTTCTGGTGAATAAGGGAATTACCATCAATAAGGTAGCATCTACTTTGAATATCAGTCATGGTTCTGCCCATTAAATCATTCATGACGAGTTTGGCTTCCATTAAGTCTATGCATATTGCCAAAGAAAGTGTTGTTACATGACAATGTCCATCAGCACAAGATTTGCCACACCATTTAAACCATCAAGTTAAATTTTGAGGTACTGGAACACCCTCCCTATAGCCCAGATCTTACTCCTCCGATGTTTGGGCCACTTAAGGATGCTTTGTGAGGTCATCAATTTTCCACAGACTTAAATTTTCCACAGACAAGCAGGAAGCAGTGCAAAATTGGCTTGGCGAACAACTGAAAACCTTCTTCATGAAAGGAATATGCTAGATTATGGATCACTGGTCCAAGTGCATTGATAAGGTAGGTGACTATGTAGAAAAATTAGGTACATGTTCAACTACTACCTTTGTGTAAATAAATTGTAGAATAAAAAGTGTTGATAATTTTTTACTTGCCCTCGTACTAATCTACTAAACCTTAGCACCAAAACCATGACATTAGCCAAAGATCAATGTAGCAAATAATGAAAAATGACACTTAACCTTTTTTCAAATCTGTTTAGCCCAAGAACTTAATGACGATTGTACTAGCAGAGTTCAGTTTTACAAAATTATCATCACACTGGTGCAAATTTCAACTACAGTTTTTAGTTATGCATCTAAAATCATGTAATTTCTTTTCAGTTGATTAGTAAACACGAGGTGCAGTTCAAAAGTAAGGGCCAATGAGTTATAATAGTTACTGGCAACAGTCATTAGTTCGTGCATGCACAGTAGCTTTAAGTGGTCAGTAATCATTAAGTGGGCATGTAATCAACACATAGCCATCAGTTCACTGATCTTTGCCTTTGTGAGACAATGTGTTAAAATGAGTACAATGATAACAAATCCATCAGTTGTGAAGTTCAAACAGTGATCAGATTTCTAAATGCAAGAGGGCATAATGCTGCTGAAATTCACCATCAGTTGTGTGAAAGATATGGGCCAACTGCAATGAGTGAAGGAAAAGTGAGGCAAAGGTGTCGTAAGTTTAAGGAAGGCCATTCAAATGTTCACAATGAACAGAGAAGTGGCAGGCCTAGTGTCTGGACGGACAATTTCGTTGTATGTGTGAATATAAAAGCGAGAAAATTGTTGCTTTACGATTAGCAATCTTTCTCTAGAATTTCGAAAGACAACATTGTTGAGAATTGTGACTAACACTCTAGGCTACTGTAAGTTGTGTGCACAATGGGTGCCTTAAATGTTGACAAGTGTTCACAAAAATCACAGAATGACATCTATATTTGCTTTCTTGACTGCTTTAACAATAAAGGAGACAAAGTTTTTCTCCATATTGTCACTGGTGATGAAATGTGGATTTCATACATCAATACCAACATGAACAACAATCCATGCAGTAGCATCATTCTTCACCTAAACCGAAAAAATTCAAACAAGCTCAGTATCAAAGGAAAATCATGGCAGCTGTATTCTGGGACCAAAGGATGAGCTTTTGATTGATTTAATGGAATCTGGAATATCCATCACATATCAAGTCTTTTATGAAACACTTTCTAAACTGTTTTGTACTGTTCAAAATGTATGACAGGGTATGCTGAGATCAGGAATTGTTCTTCTTCATGATAACACATGTCCACACATGGCTGCTGCATATACAACAGAAACGATTTAAAAATTCAGATAAGAGATTTCTGATCATCCACCTTAGTCCTGATCTCGCACCCAGTGACTACCACCTCTTCCAACACCTCAAAAACTGGCTTGTGTCTTAACGATTCAAGGAAAGTGAAGAGTTGAAAATTGAAGTGCAAAAGCGACTACAATCCCAGGAATTTTATGCAGTGGGTTTAAAGAAGCTTGCTTCACAATATCAAAAGTGTCTGGAACAAAATGGTGAATATATAGAGAAAAAAGTAAATACCTAAGTATTTGAAACCTTAATAAATTTTTCATATTTTCAGCTCTCATTCTGTTACCAATCGGCCCTTACTTTTGAATTGCATCTCATAACTGGAATACTTCATTTGTGTATTAAGTTTATTTCTTTTTATGAAAGAGTTGGTTAATACGAGTTATTTTTCTTAATTAATTTAAAGAATTAACTATTTTTAAGCATTAAATTATTCTTTTAAAATAAGTAATTGTTCACAGAGAAAGAACAAATAAATGCAACAGTCTTATTAGAAAACAATTGGGGAAAATTTCACAAATTTCAATAAAAAGTCTTTCAAAACAATTGCAAGTTGCAATTGCAGCAATAACATAAAAAACTGCCTCGAGAGAACCTACTGTAGGGAAGATACTGCAGTCTCACAGCCCTACCATGATAGATAATGCACAAGAAAGTTTAGTGAATGTTGCTTTAGTACATTCTGCATGTGCTAATAAAACTTACAGCAACAAAATGCAAATGTTTTCATAACATCATCAGTTGTAAGAAAGCTAATATCAGACCTGCACGACATAGCAAAACAGTTGTTTTGAAAAGTTTTTTCAATGAAAATAATTGTCTCCAAACAACCATTTTTGTTGCAGCCACTTATATTTCATTATTTTATCTCATCTCTTATTTTAGATTCTTATTAGAAAATCATAAAAATACTCTATTACTAGAACTTGGGGAAGAGTTGGCAGTTGTTATTGTACAGTATTTAATTAACACTCATTTCTTTCCAAAGTTATTTTAAACAGAACAGGCGTAGGTGGACTTAGGTTTGAACATGAGTTGTATGGTTAAATAATACAGTTTATTTTTTTATGAACCATAACAAAATTGTAATGCATTTTTATGTATTAGAGCATTTACTAAACTTATAAATTGTAATTCATTAATTTCTTTGAAGTCTCTTTTAAAAATAGTGTAACAAACATTTCCATCAGCTAACATCTGTGATCAATTACCTAAAAATTGTGGTGGTAAGATATTTAAAAATGAGGCTGTTTCTGCAATCTGAAAACCTGAAGTGGCACCATCAACCTCAGTCACTTCTGTCCGAGCAGGGCTAGCCCTTTCTGCTCCAGCCACTTCAGCTTGGGTAGATGCTATTGTAGTTGTGGCAACAGCAGAAGTAGAAGTTGCAGTTGCAGTATGCTGCTGAAAAAAATTTACAGAAAAATAATAGTTAAATCTGAACAAAAACCAAAAGTAAGTTTACTCAGCTAAAAAAAAAAAATTATTAAATCTCATGACAGATGACTTTTTATGGGTGGATCTAGAATGTTATATGAACAAATATTAATGTCCATTATCATGTTTAATTAATATCTCACTTGAAGCTAGAGTCTCACTGATTAGGAGCTGAAATTAAACTTGTATACAAATAGAATATAAAATGGACCATAAATTACAGACCTGCAAATTTATTTCTACCTTTCTCAAAAATAACTAAATAGGTAGTGTTTAACAGATTAGTACTAAATATTTATGAAAATGATATATTAATGACAGAATAATGAGTTCATAAAAGAGAAACAAACAAAACTGCATTAATGACTAACGCAGAAAAGATGATAAATGCAAAGAATACTGGAGGAAAAGCTTTTTCAATATTTTTAGATCTAAGTAAGGCTTTGATTTTACTAATTACACACTTCTTCGATATAAAATAGAGAAAATAAAAATTAAAAATTGAAGCACGGGAGAGACAGAATAATAAGAAATAACTGGTTTTGGTGAGTTGAAGTATGTTAAGAGAACCTATTGTATTGACTATTGGTATTGACTACCTAGATCCAATTCTATATTTATCAAATATCAGTGATGTACAATCACCGATTTAAAAAATATTATATGTAGATTGTAAAACACCAATATGATAGTGTTAAATTAAATGCATAAAAAATAGGTATATGTGAAACTATTAAAAATTTATTTAATGTTATTTAATAATATATGACAATAAATTCAACTTTACGGATTAAAACAATAATAAATATACATTACACATAAAAATAATTATAATACAGTTAGACATAAAACAGTAATCTTACTGAAGTTGTAATGATTGTATTACAATGAGAATGGTATTGGCAGTCAAACTGATGTGGAATTATCTTAACTGCCATCCCTTGCTGAAATCCCAAAAACTTTAAAAACTGTACACAGAGTCCATAGTAAAGCATTTCGTTACCAAAATGGTTATGCTATTCATTGGAGTAAAAAGCAAGTTATGCTACAGCAACGCTATTTCTGTTTTATTACAACTGTTAATATCATTCAATTTTAACATAATTAAAGCTTTTCGTCGAATGATCAAGTAGTATATTGAAGTGTATAGTAAGTAGAAGTGTATATTGTGTATTATCATCAAATAATATCTTACCTTAGTTAGTTTTATGGTTTATATTTATTCTGCGGTAATAAGTTTTTGGCTTCTAATATTATGACAAAAGCACATTTGCGCATGTACAGATATTTTATGTAAGATATAACTCTGCTTTTCATCTATTACTGTACAAGCCTTCAGATCACATAGTCTTTAAATTATATAATCATAATCTTTGCTCTAAAATAACTCATATATTTTCTTTAATAATACCTAGGCTCAATAGTGATGGAGAGATGAGGTCAATTTATAATAGATTAATAATTTCTCATGTGGAATAATCAATAATCTTTTGGGGATCATCATCTAAACAAAATTCACAAAGTTTCAGGCTACTGTAGAAGCCCATTAGATAGGTGGCATGAAAAAAGATATTAAACATGAAGGTTATTGTTTAAACTTTTATAACAAATAATTTAGCTCTAATTTTCATTAATGAATAAATAATTAATTTACAAAATAGGGTAGAAGTGTGGGTATCTTAATATGTTTGCGCAAGTGTAAGCTATTTAAATATCAGCTCATCTTCTCGGGTACTACCTAGTCTTTTCTTTTCTTTAAAAAATCTGACCAGGATAAGGATAAGCTGAACCGACAACTTCTTTTCTTATTTTTTTTCTTTTCCTACCACTCTTTTACTGTCAGCTATCAGTTATCCTAAAAATCCCACTCCTTTATTATCCTTTTCCTAAATTTTTCTTTTTCCTCTCATTCTACCTTGCTGGCCAGGAAAAAGATATCGACTACGATTTTTGAGTATCCTTTTAAGTAGGTTAGATATTTTTTTTTGTAGGTGAAAAACGCTTTGGTGTAATCATCACTCGGAATAAAATTCTACAGGAGAAAATTAGTAGCAAAAAAACTAGAAATAGAAAAACAAAAAATTTAAGAAAAATCACAGCTAAAATTTATTTTAAAAAACATTTAATTAATATCAGCTGTAAAACTAAAATTAAAAATAAGCGTAAAACTAAAAAAGTAAAATTTACCTAAAAATAAAAAGAGTTTAATAAAGTCCAAGAGGGGTGTAAGGGAATAAAGGGAGAGGTGTAACTTGGATAACGGGAAGACTAAAAATTAACATAAAAAAACTAAACACAGCACAACTAATAACACAGATAAAATATCACTAAAAAGTATATAACTAATATCACAGTGGGAAACTTAATAAGGCAAAATTTTCTTAAAAAGAAAAAGAAAAGTAAAAAAAATATATAAAATTTAAATAAACAACACTAAATTTAATGAAGTCCGAGAGGAGTGTAACAAGTCCCTTCTTGAACACAGAATAAAAAAATACATAAAAATCGTAACAATTAAATGAAAAGAAAAACAAACATGTTAAAATAATTCTTCAGCAATAGAATAAAAAATATATACCACAATTTTAAATTTTGTGTAAAATATTAATACTTCATAAAAATAGCAACACCTGGTCTAAAACTTCTTTATTATTGCCCAGAATTTGGTGAATGTTTCTATGCAATTTAAATTTATGATGCAATGCCACATAACATATGCTATCCACAAGTATGTGGTGCACAGTCTTGGGGCAGTTGTATCGTATGCATAGTGGTACATGTCCTGCAGACATGACGTACTCGTGTGTGACTCTGGTATGTCCTAATCGCAATCAATAGAGGACCACTTCCTCACGACGAATCTTTCTACATGAGGAGTCCTATGGCAACACAGAATCTTTAATGTGCTGAAGTTTGTTATCAACAGTAGCCATCGAGTCACCGTTCCACTATGCTCAAAAGCACTGTTTTATACAATTAATAAATCAAAAGTAAGAACACGAGTGGTGAAGTGAAGTTGATTACATGTGTCTTTAGGAGCAGAATCTGCACGTTCATTACCTGGAATTCCCACATGGCTAGGAATCCAACAGAAACTCACTTGTGTGTTGCAACGGTTCAACGCAGCGATTGCATTATAGATTTCAGTAACCAAAGGATATCTAGAGTAAAAATCTTCTAAAGCTTGGTGTGCACAAGTCGCTAAAAACAAGGATATGATGGTATCTTGGGTTAACGATATTCAATGCCTTACTGACAGTGTACAGTTCAGCAATAAATATACCGTAATATTAGGTAGACCAAACATATAGATTCTGCTATTAAGAATAAATACGCATCCAACGGAATCATTCTACTTCAATCCATCTGTGTATACTATTGTATCTGGGTTTATATGGGAGTGAATATGATGAGAACTTTGCTGAAAGATGATAGGTGGTGTTGATTGTTTCTTGTATATGATAAGATCAAAAATAAAATTATAAAGGTGATTCTCCACAGAGGATACATTGAAAAAATAGAAGGTATGTCAATATTTAAAAGCTGTAGTAACCACCGGGTATGTACACCTGTAGGTGCAGTATCACATGGATGATCTTTATATCTTTGTAAATTAGAGTTCACAAGAACTGCAACAAAAGCTGGGTGATTCGGTTGCCCTTTAAGATGGGCAAAGTAAGATGCTACAACTTGGGCACGTCTATCACAAAGTGATAGTTCACTGCATTTAACAAGTATGCTAGTGCTCGGCCCTTGATTTAAAAGCACCTTTAGCAAGAAGGAGAAAAGCATGATGTACAGTATCTAATATCTTCAGCACAGTATTACGTGCTGAAGAGTAGGTGATAAAACCGTAATCTAAACAGGAACGAACTAAGGGATAATAAAATCACAACATACATGACCGATTGGTTCCCCAACTGGTGTTGTTAAGGACTCGCAAAGTTTGGAATATTTTGTTTTTAATTCTTTAATGTGTTTGACCCAAGTAAGGTGGCTATCAAAAAATAAACCTAGAAACATATCGGGAGAGATAGTAATTAGCTCTCCGTTGAGAAAAACTTGCAGAATGGAAGGATCCCACAGCCGAGAAAAGACTACACATGTTTTCTCAAGTGAAAAGGTGAAGCCAGTAACCCTGGTCCAAGTTTCAAGGTGAGATATAGTGTTCTGTATTAGTCTCTCTGCTCTGGCTGTTGAACGGGACATAATATATATAGCAAAGTCATCAACAAATAATGAACATGAAACAGATGGCTGCAAACATTTAGTAATACTGTTGATGGCTATAGAAAATAAGGTGGTACTTAAAACACTTACTTGGGTACTCCATTCTCCAAGATGACACTACCTAATAAGGAATTTCCAACACGAACACGAAAAGTTTAGTCATTTAAGAAATTCCTGATAAATGCAAGCATACAGACCTTGACTTTTTATTCTTTAAGGATGTTAAGAATACCACGTCGCCAGGCCGTGCTGAGTAGGTTAGAGGTGAGGCTGCAGTGAGCTTGAGTGAGATCATTCATTATAATGGTAATAATCAGAAATTCTTCAGGAGGCCCTGATGAGGCCTTTTACTGCTATAACAGAATTCTATTCCAGAGATATCAAAAGTGATTTGAGAGAACAGAAGATGAGATCATAATAATTACATGCCTCTCTTATCAGCTGTCTGACTCACAGGACTTATCTCCTGCCAGAGAGCTACACAAAGTGGCGACTGTCACCTCCCACCAACAGAAGTTTTATTGGTGAGCTGTGATGCTAATGCCAGACACAAACTGTAGATCAGTAGAAACAACCACAGAAGTGATTAGTTTATTGAACCTTTAATAACTCAAATTTCTTAAAAAATTTGATTATAGAGACCAAACCCACTTTTCAAGATAGGTTGAAAAATTGACTGATATCATTTTTTCAATGACTGATTTGTGAACTTATTACTGGATGTAGAGCTTTAAAAGAACCTCCCAACTCTGATTATATGTATATAGGTTATGAGTAGTAGATCAGGATGTTCCTGGCAGTTCTTAAGGTATTAGGTGAAATTTAATTTGTATTCAAAAAGTTTATGTTGAAGGAAGAATCTAATGTTTCAATCTCTAAAATACATTATCCTATCTACACCAACTGAAGCTGATTTTTATTTTATTTAATTTAATAGAAATAAAACATAATGAACAAGATGAAAGGTGATCTAATCTGCATGGAGCTAATAATAAATTAAGATACATAAATATTAAAATACAACATTACTAGAGCTTGTTTCATATTCATTTCTAGTCCTTAGTGTTCACAAATTTTAAAATGTGAAAAATACATAATTCAACAAAATTGACAAAATAACTGACCATTGTTTTTTCTCGCTTTTCAGTGTCCCTGAGCCATTGAAGATAACTGTCTCTAGCAACCTGTTCTTCTATGGCCTCATTTGTAGCTTCCCAATCAGTAGCACGTAATTTATCTTCCAACATCGCCTATAAATTATAAATGAAATTGATAAAATAGTCTTCTGCAATTTTATAAAAGATTACAAATAAATATAAATTAAACTATATTTATTATCAGAAAAAAAAAAAGACTGGAAAAGATGGTCAAGAACCAAAAGATATCTCTCAATTATGACTTATGTTTTATTTGTTAGACAGTTTATATATTAAAATATATACCAGATGTGTAAACATGGAACCGGAATTTACCCATAGATAGCCCTAGCTGTCAATGTAATTACAATCAAACCGTATCATTGGCGCCATTTTCTTTCTTTGATAGCTGACAAAGATTTTCAACTCACAACAATACAAGTCTCATAAAACAGTATAGTTTTAATTAGCATTGAACACATTGAGTTTTGTACCTGCAAACTACAATTTGCAAACAGCATAGATTTTCTGTTACCATTAAAAAAAAAACTGCTGCAGAATTGTTGAATGCTTGTCACAGCTTACGATGAGCATGCTATTGGTAAATCACAGTGCTTTGAGAATTTAAAAAAAATTTAAAAAAATGAAGATTCTGACTGAGAACGAAGAACGTGGAATACCACCGAAAAAGTTTGAAGACAGTGAATTGCAAGCATTGTTGGATGAGGACGATGCTCAAATGCAATAATTCTCAGATCAATTAAATGTAACACAAGAAGCCATCTCCATACATTTGAAAGCCATGGGAAAGATCCAGAAGATGGGAAAATGGGTTCCACATGAACTAAATGAAAGAGCAAGAAAACAAAAAAAAAAACACTTGCAAAATGCTGCTCGCCAGGTACAAAAGAAAGTCAATTCTCCATCAAATTGTGACAGGTGATGAAAAGTGGATACATTCCAAGAATCCTAAGCGTAAAAATCATGGGTAACTCTAGGCGAACCACAGACATTGATTTCAAGGCCAAATCACTATGGAAAGAAGACAATGCTCTGTGTTTGGTAGGATCAGGATGTGATCTATTATGAGCTGCTAAAACCTGACAAAACTGTTAATACTGAATGCTACTGACAACAAATGATCAATTTGAATCAAGTAGTGCGTGAAAAAAGACCAGATTAACAAAAAAGGCAACAAAAGTGATTTTGCTTCATGATAATGCACCATCAGACACAGCAAAACCGGTCAAGGAAACGATTGAGGTGTTCAATTGGGAAATACTTTTGCATGCGGCTTACTCACCAGACTTGGCTCTGTCCGACTATTATTTATTTGCACCGATGGGACATGAACTTGCTGAGCATTGCTTCACTTCGCATGAAAATGGCTCAATGACTGGTTTGCATTAAAAGAGCAACAGTTTTTTTTTTTGGTGTGGCATTCATAAATTGTCAGAGATGGGAAAAATGTAAACTAGCGATGGACAATATTTTGAATAAATTATTTTTTTATCATTTTCATACAATAAATGTGTATTTTCTATACAAAAATCCCGGTTTCATATTTACACACCTGGTGTGTGTATATATATTGTTGTTGTTAGTACAGTACTGTATGTGTGGCTGGCCACATGAAATATTTTATTTTAATTTTTTGATTACATATTTTTATAATATGCGATGATTTTAATGTTATTGAATTTAATGTGTGATTTTATAAGAGGCATTAATAAATTCTGTCGTTGGTGGAAAAGTGTGTTATACTTTTGTCTTTGACATAACTGGTACAGAGGAGAATATGGACAAATACAGTAACAAAAAAAAAGAATTGATTTTGCTAAGTTAATGTATGTATGTATATATATATATATATATATATATACATGAGGTGCTACCCAAAGTTCGGGGAATTTTACCATAAAAATAAAATAGCTTACCATAACTTACAATTTCCACTGTCTCCTGCAAAGTAATCCACTTGGGCATTGATACAGTGATCTCAGCATTTTCCCCATGATTCCATGCATCCCTGGAAGTCTGCAGGTGCAAGTGTTTGAAGCACATTCAGCGTTTCTTCCTGAATCTCCTCATTTGTGTTAAAAACAAGGCCTTTCAATTGAAATTTTATTTTCGGAAAGAGAAAAAAGTCGCATGGGGCAAGGTCAGGCGAATAGGGTGGGTGAGGAATCACTACCGTCTCTTTGGAAGCCAAGAAATTCCAGCTAGCAATGTATGCGTGGGCGCGTTTTCATGGTGCAGAACCCAGTTGTTGTTACCCCACAGATCTGAACGTTTGCGCCTAATGCTTTCACGTAACCAAAAAAAAAACTTCACAACAGAACATCCCATTGACAGTTTGACCAAGAGGAACAAAGGCATTATCCTTATGGATAATGCCTTTGATGTCGAAAAAAAACAATCATGGACTTCACGTTGCTGCGAACTTGGTGTGCTTTTTTTGGCCGTGGTGAACTTGGCGACTTCCACTGCGACCACTGCTGCTTAGTTTCAGGGTCATACCCGTACACCCATGTCTCTTCACTGGTTATGATGTTGGAGATGAAGTTAGGGTCATCTCTTGCTGAATTTTTCAATTCACTACAGACAGCTATATGATTTTGTTTCTGGTCGTTGTTCAACAGTCTCGGTACGAATTTTGCAGCAATGCGTCTCATGTTCAAATTGTCCGACAAGATGTGCTGCACGGACCCATATGACATTTGTATGATTGCACAAACATCATGGATTGTTTGTCTATGATCTGCAACAATAGCCTCTCACACTTTCGCGATGTTTTCCCGTGTTGCGTTTGTTGATGGTCTTCCTGAACGCTCATTGTCATCAACTGTCGTTCGTTCATCTTTGAATCGTTTGTATCACAAAAAGGTTTTACTTTTACTCATAGCATTGTCACCAAATGCCTCCACAAGCATGTGATGGGTTTCTGCACCAGTTTTTATAAGCATGAAGCAAAATTTGATGCAGGTTCTTTGCTCTTTAAAATCTGCCATTTAGAACTTCACCAAAGCAGTAAAACACAACGTCACACAACCGCACGAATATCAACAATGCAATATGCTTTAGCTTTAATTTAAATGGCTATTGATTCAGAACAAAGCATTGTAGAGAGATGAACTAATCATTAACCCTTTGATCAGTATACACATCATATGATGTGCCTGAGAAACAGTGACACATTCAGTACGTGCATCAATTGAGTTTTTGCATTGGTGTAGTGTTCAGTGAAACGTCATATGATGTTTGGTACTCTGGATTGTGCTGCTATCTGTAGAAGTATTGTAGAATTTTTTCCTACCATTTTATTCAGCCGTTAGAGCTTGTTTTCACATCTTTGTTCGTGCTCATCATATGATGTTCGTACTGTAGTCAGTTATAGGTTAGAAACTGAAACTTGACAGTATGTTTTGTTTACCTCATGTGTGTTGTTTTATTTTCGTTAGTTAGTTTTTATCCTAACTTATGTCTAATTTTAATAACAAATTATTTCAAAATGTCATCTAAAAGGGAACTTGTTGACGACTGTTTACATCTTCTGTTACTTCTACATCATATGATGTGCATACTTTTGTGTTAAACTATGTAAAAAATTAGGTTAATTAAAGGGGTTATTTAAAAAAATTGTTTCAAAATCCTATTTTTTCATACAACCAGTTAATAAAAAATCATTTTGATTTAAAAAAAAAAAAAACTCATTATTGGGGAACAATTATCACAGAATAACTCGCTGATCAAAGGGTTAAATGAATGAAAAATACTCCAAGGTTATATGTGCGAAAACTAGTGCATGCGAGTTTTATCCAGTACATGCAAGAAATACGTTCGCATTATCATGTTTATGGTGCAGAAGAAGCTTCAATGTGTGTTGTGGCTTGCTTTGTTTGAGTTAGTTACATGTGTAAGACGTGAATACTGTCGTGTGTCAATAAAGATCTCCTGCATGAAAATAAATTCAGCAATGGGACAAACAACTCAAAGAAACAGGCAGCCTACTGAAGCAAACACATCCAGAATGGTCATCAGTGTCCGATGAAATGATAAAAGCAGTATGAACAAGTTTCTTGCGTAGCCTAAAGAAATCAATGTGGAAGTGTTCTACAGACGGTCATTCCTAAAACAACTGTTCACAATCTGTAAAAAGATGGTTACATTTCACTGCATATAAAATTCAGGCATTATAAAAACTTTAATCACATTATAAAGTGAAAGGATTTGATTTTGCTGTTGATATTCTGGTATAGGTTAGAGCAGGTTGATGATTTTTTAAACAAGTTCATTTTCAGTGATGAAACATTTCACGTTTCTGGATGAGTACATCACCATAAAACTCATATATGGGGTATGAACCTCCACATGTTGTTACTGAACATCAGCATGACTGAAAAAGTGAATGTGTGGTGCGCTATTGGACGAGACAGTTACTGGCCCCTTCTTTTTTGCTGGAAAAAAAAAACAGGGAACATCTTCCTGGATATGTTAGAAGAACAATCACTGTTGATATCTTGTTTAGTTTTCATGTTATTTATTTGAGTACGAAAGTGAAACTAAATATATTACAACAAAATAAACTAAAAGTTTATCAATTATAAAAATGGTTTTTATTACCTGTTCAATGTGGAAGTCTTCGCTCTGTCTCACAGCATCTTTCAGAAGATTCTTCTCAGCAGCACCTGGATGAAAACTTGGTAAACCAAGACCAACACCAACAGTTGCTTTGTGGGGATCAACAATGCTGTTGTAATGACTTCCTCTTTGGTATGATAAACGAATAGGCTCATTATCTGTTTTGTGCATTCCATGGAAAATATTGATAGGTTCTGAATTTAAAAAAAAAATAGAAATTTTAATACATGGTAAAACATAAGTAAAAGAAAGTTGTTTAGAAAGAACTTTGTTACTGCTAGCTAATCTATAGAAGCACACCTTCACTTACATTATGCGCTGGATATTCTGAATAATGTCATACAGAATAATGTTTTACAGATAATATTGTTTTATAGTGGTAACTTCTTGGTATACATATGTTACTGAAATTAAACCTCTACAAATTGCACACAAAGCATATATGTCAATTACATGCAATTGACTACAACCAAATCATACCCACCCTCTTTTAAAGTAAACAACTGGAGAAGTGAAGGTATAAAAACTGATTAAAGACTAGAAGAGTTAAAAGAAATATTTTTGAAAAATTGTCTTCCGCTGCTTCATGAGAATTTACTTCTGCCCATGTATGCTAATTGCGTAAGTTGTTGACACAATCTTGACTGAAATTTGCTTTGTCGGTAAACAAAACATACTTGCAGAGTTGAACTGGGGGTAGATGTTGAACTGGCTGTTTTGATATGGATAAAACTTATGTTTTGCTTAAGTGGCCTTCAAACCACTGAATGCGAAACTCCAATCCATTTAGAAAGGTGTCATGTACTGATGCCTGGACTACAATGAACTGAATTGATAATAGTTTCATCAATAACAGTGTCATGTTGGACAGATTGTTCATAGTTGGAACAAACACTACGTAGTGAACCTGTTTTTTGAACACTGCGAACAGTTGCACTAATTTCTTTGGTAGCTGGAATCCTGCGATTTGGAAAATGCATTTCATATTCTACTGCAGCAGCTGTAGCATTACCATTACATATACACAAAACTAATACCATATCTTAACTAAAATTCATAAAAAACCTTCGCTAACAGCACAGTTCACAGTACCTGATATACTTAATGTACCTTACAGAATGATTTGAACACTAATACAGTATTGCATATGTTGATCAGCTGTTGTTATTTTATTGCCGATTTTGAAATAATAATTTATTGTACTTCTGTCATTAATAAGAAAATTGTTATTTAAGTAATTTTTATTTATTTATTCTAATTTTAGTATTGTGTAATTTCCAGTTTTTTAATCTTTTTAACAGTAAAGTTTGTTTTCAAAAATTTTTCATATTACCAAAAAAAAATTTGGTTTATGTTTACATTAACTTAGTACTTTTCTGACAAATGTAGTAATATACAGTTTCTAAATAAAACTAGAATTTTTCTTTGTTTTATTCAACTTATCTAACACCATTTTGTTCAGAATTAAATTTTCGTTTAAAGAATTAAATTTAAGTTTTGTTTGAAAGTTTTATATGTTTATGACCCATTTTACAAAGTTATTGTACACCAAACATCCAAACAGGGCTTTTTTACCCCAATTTATTGAATTTCACCCAGATTTCTAAAAAAAACTACTGCCGATACAGTTCTGGTACCTATTTTATTCGATTTGTCAGGTTTGCCATAAGAAATCCCTAATTCTGTCCCTTAATTAATGTCTTAAAAATTTCAGTACGACCTCATTTCACTAGGGTACCTGAAATATGAGCAAAATCTTTCACTAGTCGTAACATGCAAACGAAGCATTTTAGGACATATGTTTATATGAAATTTTTCTATTAATTTTACAAGTAGAATAGGCTATGAAAGTCCTGGAAGACTTTGTGATACAATCTGCATAAGGAGGATTGCCTACTCCAGATATTATTATCAGGAAAACTGAGCTTTTTACTTGACTCAGATGATGTATTCTATGTGCATACTAAAAGCTATTTGTTTCTTTCCATGTAGTAATTTCCTGATGCTGCTGTTTTATTAGGTTGTAATAAAATTTTATAACGAAAAAAGTAGATAATTAAGGATTTTTTTTATCAAATAGTAACTAAGAAAACTAACTATTCCCAAAGGGTACATTGACTGACAAACGTTACTGTATTTACGGATCAAAGAATCACTAAATAAAAGGCTTTCTTAAGGAAAACTGACCCACTACCAGAATTGTGTGGCACATATTAAGTATCAAATGAGCTATTAACTAATAGGTCAAATGTCTGCTGAAGAACTAGATTATGAAAATAAAGAAAAAAACTCACATATACGTGGGATTTAAAATTGGAATTTATGTTCAGGATGTTTGTGTAATTGAGCTTGATTTGAGTACAGAACACCAAGTGATACCATAATTACAATATAATTTTATGCTTTCTAACAGCTATATTAAATTAAAAAAAATATTGCACACCTTTTCCATAACAGAAGACTTCAATAGTGCGATTGTACATCTCGCTCATTGCTTGCATCTCAATATGATTACCATGAGTGTAATCAAGTCTTTTGCGGTTAACATATGTATTAAAATCTTCAGTAACATACTGTGAGAAATAATCACTGTTGGCAGCCTGGAACAATTCCAAACCTTATTTTAATTTTATTCAAATTAAAACTCTTTTAGAATAAATTACTATACAAAAGTTACACAATAGTTGTCACTTATAAACCATAGTACATTTTTACCTCTACAATGAAATTATTTAATGTAATGTTGACTTAAGAGTTTGGTTTCTTTACAGCCAGTTAGATTCTCATTTTGTACACTGCGGTTATATTCAATCAATCTTTTCATATTTGATGTATTTTAAATAAGTTAAAAAATATTTTTAAATTTTTATATAAACATTATAAGAAAGCTACAATAATGCAGGAAACGGAAGTCTATGTTTTCAGATAATACAGTATCTTTAAAAGGAAAAATCAAGTTTAAAAACTGAAAAGTGTTTTCTTAGTTTAGTTGAAGTATTTCTTTATAAGTCATTTCTAAGTATTCATTTTTATAATGATGCATTTCCAGAGCAAATGCAAATCCTAAAATTTCATTTATCACTATAACAGCATATGCATAAGGAAATTAATAACAATAAATTAAGTGAAATACAAATAAAAGTCATACAATATAGTCCATGCAGTGCTTCCTGACAACTGCGTGCATCTCTTGATCACCATAAACTTGATCTGCAACTGCTCGAAACAAACAGGCACCGTCCTCTCCCATTTGCTTTAGAGTGAGCCCTCGTTTACGCAGCCTTTTTTCAAAAAGCCGATCTCTCTAAAATGTAATGAAATATAAAGCCCATAAAAAAATGTTATTATACATTCAATGACAACCACATGATAATTACCTTTTATATTAATATATAAAAAAAAAAAAACAAAAAAAAATACTTAATAATGCCCAAATTTGAACACCTTTTATAAATGTAAAAAATTTACAGCATTAATTTAGACATATACTTAATTTCCATCTTATTACTCCTTTTAATGCTCATTCTAAGTGACTGGCCAATGAAAGTTTCATTAAAGTCCAAGTTGTTTTACTATAAATATGTTATAATTATCCACCATCTAAATAATAGATTAATAATAAAACTGGAATTTAAATCTAATAAGAGCAATATGCTATAATGCAATTTCAGGGAGTAAAGTAGTAACAGAGAAAGTAAAATACAATGTAGAGCTTACACACAAATAAAAATGGATAGTTATTTAATCTGTAATTACACGTAAATTTCATCTGACTCATTAAAATGAAAGCATTGAAATTATTAAAAAAAAACTGACTTGTTTTATTACAATATTTTACTAAGTGCAAGTATTTAATAAAAGTTCTGTGTGAACCACACAATGCAAGTACAGTTTATATTAAAACCAATTATAGGATGCATACAGCCTGTCCACAGTAACTGCAGTAATAATATACAGTATATATAAAAACAAATGACCTGATTTAGACCATCTGTGCAACTACACATGGTCAGTGAATGGAGTTTGTGCCATTTGAAAGGGTGCATTCTAGAGTCTTAAATACCAGTCCTGCCAGATTGCAATAATAGTGCTCAAACATACACTAATCTCAGCCGTAAACAACATGGCATCTATGTAACAAAAGGCAATTTATGTTCAACAATTTAGCAGGACAGAATCCGTAATAATGGTTCGGTGTGTATTTTGACAGCGTTTCAGGATTGATTCACCATTGGCTAGGAACATTCATTGCTGGTATAAATAATTTGATGAATTGAATGTTTATGTAAGGGGAAAAGTCCAGAGCACTTCAAAGAAAAATGTACAAAGAAATGGTAACAGGGCATCCTTATCTTGAGATGCTGCAGGACTGGCCTGCATACGTAGACTCTGAATATTAACTTTTCAGCAAGGTGGGGCCCGGCAACATCAGCAAAACAGAGTTTGAAGGTTTCTAAATGAAGCATTATCTCAACACTGGATAATGTTAATCACAACACTGGATAATCTTGGGAGCCCAAGATTTGGCACAACACTTGACTTGCAATATTCACAGACATTACACCTCATGACTTTTTCTTATAGAGATATGTGAAACAAAGTGTTTATATTCCACCCTTATCTGCTGATATGGATGAGCTGAAAACCAGGATTACACCAGAAGACTGTTTGTAACACATTGCAGAAAAATTGAGCAATCGTCTTGAAGTTATCCGTGTGGCAGATGGCAAAGATATAGAATAGAAAATTTATAACTTCATAAGTAAAATTTTAAACATTTTGGAACAGTATATAATTTGTTTATAACTGCTACACACTTTTATTATGAAATACATCTGATTGAAATTGGGTCATTCTTTTTGACACACTGTAAATTATATTCGTGAGCTATTTCATTAAGCCAGACTTAAAGAAAAATATTACTCAAGTTATGTTTATGAATGTTCAATGAATCTAGAAATGTAACCGATTAATGAAGAAATGGACAGATAAACAGTTAACTATCCAGTCTTCCCTTATGGATTTTTGGTTATATACTTCGTGGTTTCTGACCATTAAAAGCACTTGGATTATTTGTCCCAAGTACATCACATATATCATTATCAATTCAAGCATGAATTGAAAGCTAGAGATTTTTAGGCAAACCTTGTGTTTTTGACTGAGATTTCTAAAATGATACTATAAAATATTTAGTTGTCATTTTTATTCTACAAATTACAGGTTTTTTTAATACCATTTCCTTAGTATCTGCACAGGACCAGTGTTTAACAATAGAAATAGCAATCAGGTTTTAGATTAAAATTTTCCTAAACAGTTTTTGATGTTTTCTATTTTTTAATTTATTCCAAAAACTATTAAGCAAAACTCTTTCTTTGTATTTATAAATGAGTAATATGCATTTTTCACACGAGCATATGAAGTATAATTTAATTCAGATCAATTTAATCTTTTTTTTATTTTATATTTTCAGCACTTTTGTCTGAGTTGGATTATAGTTTGATTTACTGAAAAATCTACAATTCTTATAACAGAACTAAATACTTAATTTGTAACAAAACAACAAAAAAAAGCAATCAGAACAAACCTTTTTTTTTAAGTACTCACTTCAAGCCATTCAGATTCTGTAATCTCTCCAACAGCTCGACTGTCATATTCATCTCCACTATTATACCCACTTCCTGAACTCTGCCCATCAAGTTTTTTATCTTCAGATAGGCTTGAAGGACCAGCTTTTGGTGATGAACTACCAGCCTTCGGAGAACTTCCACCATGTCCAACACGATCTCTATCTCGTAATTTTACACTGCGAACGACTCTACACATGTCAATCAATAAATATTATGTAAGTTAAATGGCAATGCATAATATAGGATGTTCAAAAAGTGATGCAACCTTACAGAAGAATGTTTCCTTCTTTAGTTGCAGGTTTAATAGAGGAAAAATGAGTTTACACAATACAGCAGAGAATATTCATTGTCTCCCGATAAATTAGATGAGCCAGTTATGGCCAAACCCAGAATGTCTTCACAGAAAAGTATAGTGTGGATGCACCAAACAAGTCCACCATCAAGCAGCTGTACAAGTTCCAAGAGACAAGGAATGTGGCAGATAATGCAGATCATGACTGCACGACATGATTGACGTGCAAGCTGTATATTCTGTTAGTCCCAAGAAGTCTGTGTGACGCCTATCTAGCCAGTCAGATCTCTCCATTGATAGTGCCCACACAGCAATGTGCAAATGTTTAAAGATGCATCCTTACAGAATTTGTGTTGCTCACGAGTTGTTACCTGCAGACACTGGAGAACATGTAGCTTTCTGTCAGTGGTTCATGTCATCTGTAATGCCAGATGGGGAACTTGATGATTGGTTTTGGTCTGACAAGGCATGGTTCCACCTTGATGGATATGTGAATACACAGAATTCATGGATTTGGTGTACAGAAAATCCACATCAGCTGCATGAGTCTCTTCTCCACAGACAAAAAGTGTGTTTTTGGTGTGCAATGTCACATACGCAATTCTTCATTCCATTCCTTCATAGTGAACAGCGAGCACTACATACAGATGGTACAATAATTTATAAACATTATACCTGCAGACAGGCTAGAGTACATGTGATTTCAGCAGGACAATGCTACGGCTCATACAGCCAACAATACTATGACTTTTTTGGATCAGTTTTTTAATGGACAAGTGATTTCAAAGAGGTTGTGGTCCCCTTGGTCACCTGATTTACCCCCTTCTGGGCTTTTCTTGGGTTACCTTATGGACGCTGCTTACAAAACTTATCCTCATACCATTCTTGAATTGCAGAGCAAAACTAAATGATGTGTTGCTGCAATTCCTCAACCAATGGAACAACATGTGTTTAAGAGCATGTAATGTCGTATTAAATTACATGAATTGCATAATGGAGGCACTTTCAACAACTATTGTAATTTACTCATTTTCCCATAAAGCAGCGTCAATTTTGAACATCCTACATAAACTCCTTAATAATCTAAATAGGTTAATAAGAAATTTTAACAGGCCCACAAATATTTTTCTAGAAGCTTATTTTAATAAAAGCATTATAATATCAGTTAAAATCAATTTGTTTAAAAATAGGTTGCTACATTTTCAGTTTGTCAAACATATCATACATTTTTTTTAAGTTCACTTCTGCTATTTGTTTCTAGTGAATAATCAACTTTTGTGTAGTTTTTAAATTTTAAATTGTGCAAGACTGTTTCATCTAATACAGTGTATTAGATGTAAATGTATTACATGACTATTATAACATACTGAACCATCATATAAGACAAACATTGATCTTCATTAAAAGAATGACCTCAATTGATGTGGAAAGCAAATTTTAGTCTTAGTTATTAAGCTATCTCACTAAAGTGACACACTAAAATAATTTTAAGAGGGCACTATTAACTGAAGAAGACCAGATAAAGGGTTAAGGGCTAACCACCTTGAATGGGTGCAGACAATCTTTTTAACAAAATTACGGTTTTATAAAACACAAAATTTACAATCATTCAACTACAGAAAAATTTCAGACTAAACATATAGTTAAGTCTTAGTTCTTTTAATATAAGAGCTATATTTGACTAAACATTATTTTTACTGTTGTAATAATATATAGTTTCTTAAAATTCTTATTAAGGAAATTAATATTAAGCAACAAAGTACAAAAAAAAACTAAATTCATTTTGCTACGTACCAGACTGGATGGACATGTAAAATAGGAAAAGTACAAGCATTAAACAAATTTAGGCCCATATGGCAAAACAGACATTCTAACAATATCTAACTTTACAAGGGCAGTTCGGAAAGTAATCACCGTTTAACTATAGATAAAAATATTTTACTATGTACAACTTAAAAGAATTTTTCAATGTAGTCCCCATTCAGATTCAATCATGTGTCATCTTCTTCATAAAATTCAACTGCCTGGGTACCTAGCCAACCTTTCATGGCATTTTGAAGTTTGTCATCATCATTGTAGTACTGGGATGCAAGCCATTTCTTCAAGTGAGTGAAGAGATGAAAATCACTCGGTCCTACGTCCAGGCTATATGAGGGATGATCAAGAATGTCCCATTCGAATTGATTCAGAAGTTCTTGAGTTCTTCAAGCACTGTGAGGACAAGTGTTGTCATGCAAAAAAAAAGAACACCAAATGACAGCATACTGCAATGTTTGTTCTGAATGGCTCGCCTAAGTTTCCTCAAGTTCAGAGTAGACTGTTGAAGTAATCGTTGTACCACGTTCCATAAAATCGACTAGAACTCCCTCTGCATTTCAGAAAACTGTAGCCATAACCTTCCTCGCTGACAAAGTTTGGCGGGTTTTGGCTTGCATGGAGAACTGGTATGGATCCACGCCATTAATTGTTGTTTTGTTTTGGCGTTCATGTAGGCCACCCAAGTTTCATCCTGTTACAATTCTCTTCAAAAAAACTTTCTCCTTCTATCCTTCCACTTTTAAAAATATTGGACCCACTGCCACACTACACCATCACTCATAATGTTTGGGCCATACACAGTACACAACTGACGATTACTATCTGCTTCTGAAACATTTGTGCCCAAGAAATCCTGTACAGCACACACCTAGCATTTCACAGGATTTTCTATTGCAGCACTCATTTTTTTGGTTACAAAAAGTGAACAGGCTTAAGTACACAGTTCGCTGATTCAGAGAGTACGCCGATATGTCAATGGCGGCACCACCAACACTACTATTAGTACTATGCTACAATGGAGGTTACTTTCTGAACCGCCCTCATATAAACCTACATTCCTAGGTCAACAGATTCTAGAATTTGTTGAATACCTGTACACAGATAAGAACCTGGAAAAAGTTACAATAGTTATAAGCCCCAAGCCTCACTTTAAGGACGATTCAAAATATTTCCAAGAAGTGTTAATGAAGATATTTCTACAGAACTATAAGGTAAAATAACTAATGTTCATTGCTATACAGTATCTTGAGAAGTAAATGCTAACAGAAATAACTACCAAACCGAAACCTTAATATAAATTCCACTGCATGGATGTTAATATGTTACAGAAAATAATCCAGCTATCTTCAAATGAGACAATCTGTATTTCAGGAAGAGATTTACAATCTCAGTTGATACAGAAGCAGCAATAAAATAAGATGAAGCTGCTTCCATTATTAGATTTCATAATAAGAAACATAAAGCGAGGGCAGAGGTAAATAAGCGTAAAAAAATCTTAACTTGTTATAAACTGTGTTTTTCTTTTTTACTTGTTTTAAATTTTAATCTTCAATAATAAATAAACTCTACTTTCTACTCATGTATAATAAAAAAAAGAAGTTTGCTTAATTCTTTATACATTGGTTTTCTTTAATTTTATTATTTTTTATAAAGTGGTAAGAGGGTAAATACAGACTGAAAAGGGAATGTGAAAACTAACACACTTATATTCTTCATGATTTTATAGGAAAACAATTTATGGCAAGTTTATATTGATTAACAGTTGAAATAAAATAAAAATGCAAAATATTCATTAATTACCATTATTAACTAATCTCTCAACCACATTTATCAGGAACTTTTTCACTCACTGTAACATTGTACAAAGTAACACTGGATGTAGTAGCAAACATGCAATAAGTTTAGTCCCAAAAACCTAAAATTCCTTTATTAAAGCAGTTTTCTGTAGAGAATCTATTTCTTTAGCATATTTTCATCATGAAAGTAAGCCTGTTTCTTACTTAATGAATAAAATATAAATAACTTGTATAAATCATTACATCAAAAAATCAATTACTTAAAATAATAGCTGCTACTCAAACTAAATGTTCCTATCTTTAGAGTAAAAAAAAAATATTTTTTGAAAGAAAATCTTTTTTTTTTAATGGTTGCAGTGACTACAATAAAAAAAAATTACGAATAAAAGCTTTACACAATAAGACTAACTGTACACACCATGAGTCATGAAGATTCTGATTTAAAGATAGATAGATTCTGGTTTAAAATTCTATAAATAAAAGTGTTTTTCAAGAAGAAAAAGTACCACGGACCAAAACAGAGTTAAAAGACATATAATGAGCCCAACAGTGAACAAAATAGAACCAGATTGAAAACCACATGTCTAAAAAAGTACTAATAATATGTCGTGTAGCAACTAAAACATGGTCTGGGTGATGATAATGCCGAAGTGTTTTTCGCCCACAAAAAAAACATGATAATTGATCATAAATATGCAATCAAAAGAAAATAAATTAACCAAAATATAATATATACATAACTTACTAATGCATACAATTATAGTACTTCAAAAATATTAAATTAGGCACCTATGAGGGCTAGATCTATGTCGTCTCTTGCTATGACTCGGCCCTCCTTCAAGGTTATCATAATCATAATCATCATAATGACCATGACCCGGTGAAACGTGTGATGAACGTTTTTCCTCTCTTGGCCAACACTGTGGTGAATTTAATCTCTCTTGACTCCGTTCGGATATCTGAAATCATTTAAATACAGCATTAATAAGAAAAACTAAAACTTAAAATCAATATAAGATTATATTACCAAAATATACTAGCAGAGATGCATTGTCTAAAATTTTTGACCAGCATTCTTAAGTATTTTGAAACCAAATCTTCTAAGGCTTACTTTTAACTTAAATGCTTAACAAACGTTTTCAACTCTGTACAGTTTACATCATTCAGACTAATAATTTTCCCGAAACAATCATTTCTAACATGTATATAGAAAGTGAAAATATTGTCTATGTAACTAAGAAAAACGTTTATCAATCTGAAACTGAAGGAGAGACAGAAAAGGAGTGCATTAAATTCCTTATAAAATGTAAACTTTCTCAAAAAGATCAATCTCACCACCTTGAAAACGGATAGGGATATTCCTTATATCAAGATTATTTCAACTTTTATTGGTAACAAATAGTAATCAAAATGGGAAAACCCGTACTTAAAATGTGGTACAAAAGTATATTAGATTTGAATAGTAAATTAGATTTGCTTAGTAAATGAAATATTCTTTCCTATTTCAAGAAACAACCTGCAACAATTCAACTACTGGAATCACAATTTTTAAACAAAAACTGTGCTACTGACAAAAGCTAGCTGCTTATAATTACAAACATTTTGAGATATCTAAAAAAAATTTTACAACATTTAAATTTTGGTTGGGTACATCTTAAAAATTGTAATTTTTACAGTAATTAATTTATACATTCATCATACAACCTTATTGGGGGAAAACATTCAAATTAATGTCATAGAAACTTAGTCCATAGATATAATAAACTAAATTAAGATAAACTTTACTGCAGATTACAGTAAACAAAGAAATATCGGATCATTTTATGAATTTAACTGTTCAATACGCTACCATCTGAAGCTGTTTTTTATTCCTATTAAAAAGATTTAAGACAATAATTTACACGTTATTTGTTGATAACCTAATTTACACATTGAGCAGGACTTGGAATGCAGTTTACTCATTAAAGATATGTCAAATATATTTTTAATTATTGTTTGTTAATATTTCTTCTTTATAAAAATAATTGCAAATTGATAACAATCATACTTACCATTCACATTGTTCTGTTATTCTATTCAAGCATTCATTAGCAGTTGAAAAAAACCAACACAACCATATTTCCATTATTTTTACATCCTGCAAGATAGTAAACTTCTCAGATTATTAGATGCAACCTCTCTCTCTCCTTTCTGCCCTTTCCAATTTTTTTTTGAACCAGCTACTGTCTCTGATTCCATTTGCACCATTAAGCAGGTATAGTCTCTTCATTTGGGCTGTGCTGTATACTATCAGTGGAGTCTTTTTCCTATTCAGGAATTGCACAGAAAGCCAATATCAGCTGCTGACATGGCTACAGGATAAAACAAGGACTCTTATTCATTATAAAATCTAATCTATCTAATACAGAGTGTCTGGGCAACAGGTATCCAAAAGTAATGACCTATATTTAGAAAACTAGTTATCATAATCTCTTAAATGTAGGCTCAATTGACGGGAAATATCTCCAAGATTTGTTCTGTTTAGGCTCAAGGCCAGCAAAGTACGCATATACTGGCAAGCTGACTCACAATGTAATTGTAGTTGATAGAGATGTGGACCCATCAGAAGGTTCAGTACATGCTTTGGTCAGCGAAGTTTCAATAAATACGAATGGACTTGGATACAGGAGGATCAATATTCCATTCAGTTCATAAAAGACGCTCAACATGTGCAACTAATTGAAACTTTGCTAACCAAAGCACACACTGAACCTTCTGTTATGGGGTCCACATTTCGACTGACTACAAATGCAGTGTGAGTCGGCTTGCCTGCATATGCATATTCTGATGACTGAGAGTAAACAGAACAAATCTTGGCGATATTTCCTATCGACTGACCTGCAGTTCTGCTTTTTGGATGAGTTTTTAGTAGTCTATATTTTTCTAATACAAGTAGGCAAAGTTTGAAATATTTTTTTTAAAATTTGTTTTGATAAACATTTAACATAGATCTTGCTTTGTAGTCAACATTTTAATATTGGCATTAATAAACACACAATATATAATGCTTTTTGTGCATTACAAGTACAGACCAATCATTAACTGATTCCAATATATATCCCTGGAAGACATGGTTTGGCAATAATATAACAGTTGTTTCATATCTGCTGTGCCTTTCATTCAAAATGCCATTTAATATGCAGGAAGAAAAAATCTCCTTTAAAAATTACCCAACATCCATTCTACAAGATTCTGGTATCCATAATCCAATATTTTTTCTCATTTACCTTTTTTAAAATTAAAATTAATTACATTTACAATCATGTTTAATTTGGCTTTTTATATGAAAAAGGTCTATATCTATATCTATCTGTATGATAAGTGTAACTTATAAAATAAAATATTTTGGCAATCATGATTTTAGTAAAAAAGTACTTCATATAATTAAAATACACACATATAAGTAAATACATTACATGTAAAATTTTTATAATGTCAAATTTATAAATATACATTATGTATGTAGAAATAATGATTACTATTGTTTTTACATATTGTATTGTTGATTATTTTTTTTAACTTGATATATTAGGCCACATACTTTTTCTTTAACTTCTTTTAACAAAAAATAAACTACTAAATATATCAAATAGTCATTTACAATAATGATACGAGGATAAAAAAGCAAGCTAGCTTGCAATCAACACTACTAAAACAGCAACAAATTTAATTTATTAGTCACAACACTACTCTTTAGCAGTGTAGATATTTCTGTTGTATTAGGAAGTCTATTAATAATACTTGTATCTAAACAATTGATAATTTTTGTTTTAATAGTTCTTTGAATGTTCATTCACCTTGAATTGTGTTCAATTAAAGTACTATTTAAAAATACAAAAATTTAAACCACATATAATATACAGAAGCTACTGCTTTAAGCGACAGTTACTTAATGTAATTTCAAAAAAATAAATAAATGTATGGAATAGTAAAATAGAATCAAAAACAACTATACGCAGGGATAAGACTTCTGCTTTCTATTTTAAAAAACATACAACAAAACTATACTAAATTATTAATTTGGATAATAAAAATATTAACTTATTAAATAGATACATATGTTTTATACAATTAAATAATCTTATGTAATACACAGGTATTTTTAATTAGAATTACAAATTTATTTTTTAATGGTTCCTAATGTAGAAGTGATCTAACACATGCTTTTGTAAAAAAAAAACCTCTCACCTTATTTTAGAATTTCTTCAAGGGACTTATAATTCATTTTGACAAATCAAGAGTAAGACTGCATATGAAGCAGTTCCTTGCATAATTTTTTTTATTCAGATGAGACTGAACCTTTTAACCCATAATGACCAGTTGTATGTTTATAAAAAGAAAAACTAAGAAAAAATTAAAAATCTTTAATTTATATGAGACCAAAACATATACAAGAAAAGCTAACAACTTAAAAAAAATAGAGATTTGCCACTTGACTTGAATTCAAATCACATTTGAATTGATAACGAAGTCTGTCATGACTTGACATGGGTCATAAAGTTCATCTAATGAAGTTGTTACTTCTTTACAAAAGAGATAACTTTTTTCATGTTAAATCTAAAACAATGGTTCATCAGCGCTTTTCTCTGGTGCTCAATGACTTCTAATCTTATAAATTTTTGTTAATATGTAACTCACTTTTTTGATAATTAAATGCAAGACAGTACAAGTAATTTATAGTAATTTTATAAAAGTCTGATCATCAAATTTTATTATTACATAAACCATTTACTTTGTTTCTACAATTACTTGTATTTGACTTGGAAATTGTATTGGATTTTAAGATTTCGCTCAATCTCCACATAAAAAATTGTTTTTCAATCAGCATAGACACTTAAGGTAGTATAATCATTAAAAGTAGTAGAACATTTACAAACATATTCACATTAAAACTTCATCCTTGTATATTTCAAGGTTTTTGTAAACATCAGTTGTCTGAAACTCTTACATAAAATTTTTTGACAAAAAATACAGAAAATGTTTTTCTATATCTTCTTTATAAATCATTTAATTTTACAAATTCAGGCATTTTATAAGTATTTATAATTTTAATGTAAACTCTAAAAAAATAATTCAAACTGTGTATGCCATCCCTGCCTCTTGAAAAAAATTACCAAAAGCAAATTTCACAGTTTTTCATGTTCAACTTTATTGGTAATTTTCTCATAGAAAAAAAAGAGATAGGTAAATAAACCAGTGAATCAATTTTTTACCTTGAGAAAATAGATTAAATTGCTTTTGGTTTCATCCTTCCAGGACCAGTAGTTTTTTTTGTTATGATTTGTTCTGTAAGCCCTTACAATCACAAAAATAGGTGTGCACACCATAACAAAAAAGGCCACCACAGGTAAACTGCTTATATTAAAAAAATAGTTTTAAGGTCCTGAAACATGTAAAAAACAAGTGGGTAAATTTTTTTGGAATTGTTCAAGCAACCAACTTGTTTTTTTGGGACACTTCAAATGGACTGATCCAATGGGAAAATAAAATATGATCTTCCATTGATGGTAGAGATTATAGAATTATACAAATCCATGCACTGTACACAAAATGTATAATTTTAACCTTATTTTTTTATTTAAGTGGTTACTGTGAAAAAATCTATAATTAGGTCAAATTCAAAAAAGGTTTCCATGCCAGTATGCCACGAAAGGTTTGAGGTTAGGTGAATTTCTGCAGTTCAATGACAACAGCCAAATCTTGAAGTTTCTAAAGAATTATTTAAAATACAACACTCTGTTTTAGAAAATGTTAAGAATAAGTTCCAAACTTGAAAAAATTACTTCTTTCCATCAGTAAATGCCCTTAAAATATTTAAGCTTCAAGATTGAACGTTTTGAATTACACCAATCCACTACTAGAAAGACGTTGATTTATCATTTAAACAAGTTAAGATAGTTACAGGAAGTCCTCTTTTTAAACCTAACACAAAACATAAGTAACTGCAATAATTCCAGCTTTAGTTCATCCATTCCTTTATTTAAGCTATATCCTTTAGATTGGATATTTTTATCAAAAGTAATATTCTAAAAAAGGAAATTTTCTCATGAAGTACAATAAAATCTGAGAAAAAATTCTTTGGAGATATATATATATATATACATAGTTAACGCTCAAGTAGTATTTCAGTAAAACATATAAGATGTCAACTTTTCATAATTTTAGTCAAAAAAACAAATAGTCTGGATCAAATTAAACCATAAGTTATGTTTCACTAAAAAGTAAGTATAAGTGTGGATGGTGTTGGTAAGAAAGATAAATACTGATTTCTTGTATCACTGAATAGTAATAATAATAGTTATAGTAATAATGATAAAACTGTACATTATATTATTGGAGAGGTTTCTAAATGGTAATTCACATAATTCATTTATTATAATGTGAGAAAATATCCTACCGATCAACGGGAAGCAAAATTATTCTTTGTCAATAGTTACAATAGACTTTGCAGGCATGTTTGGTTGAAAGGCAGTTCGTTGAGAAAGTGAACCCAAGAGGATTCAAATCAAGACATCAAAGGGTGGGATTTTCTCAAGACATGGAAAAGAAGAAGAACCCTCTACTTATGTCTTAACTATGAAGCAGAGCTATCTGAGGGAATGTTTTAAATTATACCACATCAAAGATAATTTCTACAATAAGCAGAAGAAATATCTATTCTTACTGAAATTAGAACATTTTTGAATAATGTATTCACATTATAGCTCATATTATTGCAAAATAATGTAATTTTAAAAAGGTCAAAGAAACAATGAACCCCAGTAAAAAAAATTATTTAGGGCTTTAATGAGTGAAAAAAAATTACTATGTTGAAGGGATAAGAAGCATGGTACTTTTAAAATTGTGTAGCAAAAAATCCTGTCATTAACTTAAAACTGGTTGGCTGCTACTGCATTCATCTAGAAAAGTAGCTGAATAAGTGTTACTGATACCCAACATGAGAAATGATCAACTGAGGCCTCAACTGCAGTTCTTGAATCTTACTCACTTAAAAAAAAAAGAAAATTCTATCAGTACAATTCATTCAATTATTCCTCTCAAACTGAGTTGCCATAAAACATGAGAAAGTTATATTTCAAGACAGCTTACTATCAAGCATAAACAAACCATACTTTACTTTATGCTATAATCCTGTAGATTTTTTGGAATCAAATTAATCAAATAATCCTGTAGAATTTCTAGAACTTGCAATGAAGCTGGATCCACTGGAATTGAAGCATGGAGTAGAACATCCTAGTTCCTCATGTAGGAAAGAATTCAAGACCTTCCATCCATCAGTCAAGTGATGCTAATGATATTTTGTTATTCCAAGTTTACAATTTTGTGATTTTTTTTTGTTGGAAGGACAGAGTGGTATCAAGAACAATCCTTGAAAGTGGTATCAAGGTATCCTTGAAAATTAAGTCAAGGCTACAATGCTTAACAAAAGTAATAACAGAGAAAAAAAACAGTTTACTGAGAAAATATCCTTTTTTCTGGGTAATGGTTGTACATTGCAAAATCAACACTTCAATTGAATTGACTGTGAATCTACCTTACACTCCAAACCTTGTGCAGACATATAAACATGTATTTTATTCTTATTGGTAATCATAGTATATTACAGACATCATATCAGGAACAGGTAGGTATGCTCCTCCACAGATTTAAGAAGGTTTGGGATCCAAGAAGTCTCAGTACAAAGTTTCTTGGGCCCAAAGAAGTTTCAACATTTTATTTTACTTTGTCACTCAAGTTTACATAATACAAAAAAATAAACAGAAACAAATGTACAAAACTAGTTGACTTCATAAAAATAATTATTTGGTCTTGGAACAATAAAAGTACAAGAGTGATTGTTGAAAGAAACAATTGTAACTGGGAAGTATTACAAGTTGTTTTATATTTTAACATACTGAATGACTTAGAAGAAAGGACCAGTGTGAATTATTAGTAGCATTTTTACTTTTCTTGTATGGTATTATATGTAATTTCTTGTAATGGTATTAGAGTAGCTATACTAATTTCAATCATAAACTGTTTTCTAAACAGTTTTACAATTATAGGATTTATGCATTCTTTGTATATCCTTAAGATAAATAAATCATAGGTAATACAGATATTTAGATGACTTCTAGAATATATATAATTCATCAAAGACCGCCTTATTACAACCAGGTAATAAATACTGTTGCCCTTATTGTCAACATTACTCATTACATTTACAGTAATGCAATATCCGATTTAATTTTTTTTATAGCTCTATTTGGTAATGACACTGCTATCTACTGTAAAATTAAAAAAGATTTAATCATAATTAATTTAATGCATTATTGAGACTTCACGTTTGTCAGAGAGAGAGCACATCTTACAATAACCTACACAAAACAGATGAAAGCCACATCAGCTGTTGCTCATAATTTTCATATGAGACAAGAAAGACCATCGAGATATAGACAATACGATGTAATTTTGGAAGAAATTATGAAATTTTGCATTGCTACTAAATAAATAATACATATATATTCATTTAAGATTAACAGACAGCAAATGTTTTTGGGCAATTAAAAAATAAAACGATTGCCAATAATTACTTAAATTATTAGCAGTCACTGAAAAATACAAATGGGTAATGCCATAATTGTGTGTGAAAAAATTTATTGACGTTTATTTTCACTTTCAATATAAAATACAACTAGAAGAAAAATGCAGCTTAACAGGAAAGGTCTTTTCACAATTAATCAATACAGGCAAGGCTTAAAAACATTGAGAAGTTATTCAATTACAGTTTTTATAATATAATTTAATCTGAATTATATAATACTGACATTTTATGATAAAGAGTATTCAACATTTACTACTTAATTCTGTATGTTGAAGATTCTTTATATAATTGAGAATATTTACAATAATAAATGATATATAATTATTTAAATGAATCTTTCACATTATAGTTTTAACTACCTCACCATTTGATAAATTTTTGTCCATTTATTCACTTATTTATTCTTTACAAAATATTTTGTAAATGTGATGAGACAAAAAGGACATAATTCTGTATATTTTTTGTGATCTCCCAATAAAAAAATAACACACTAAACAAAGTTTCAATTTCTTTTATTCATTAATTTTATTATTTCATCTTTCCTATAAAAAATATAAGCATAATTCACGCATGAAAAAGTAATAAATAAACAGCAGATACTGATCAAGAGATTCATATAAGTTAGTGACAACAGGAAAAACTACTTTACTCACAAATCTTTCCCAAATTACCTACACTTTTTAATAAACTATCAGTAACTACCATTACAAATATATCAGGAGTTTATGTACACCATTAATTGGATAAATAAACATAGCAACATAGTTTCAATAAATATGACAAGTATATATTCACCGGCAATACCAGGGGAAATGAAAGATTCTGTTAAAATACATCTTTCACACAAAAGAAACTGTACTAAAATGACCTTTGCAACAATCAAACCAGCATTCCAAATAAAAGTAACCAAATATACTCAGTACAATTTGGGATGGGTACAAATTAATACAAGTGAACAACTGATAAGGTCACAGCTTTTACACTCAAATTAATAAAATTTTTAAAAGTACTGAATACACGCATGGCAGCCATAACCTAAAAAAAAAACGAAAACACAATCTACTTATTCGCTACAACAGATATTCAAAAGTTATCACCTACTGCTAAAACTTAAAGAAAGATTATATTTTAATTCAATTACCTGATTTGTTAAAGAATTCACGGGTAATCCATGGGCATGAGAACCTCCATGATGAGTTGGAGCATCAGATGTTTCTTCAGATGACTTTCCTTGCAAAGACTTTTTCTTTGATAGAATCGTCATCTTTACGTTTCACTAACAATTTACCATTTTTAAAATTAATGAACACACAAAAAGCTATCAACAACTACAATTTAGAAAAACATATACGTATAAATTAATTTTTTACTTCGACCACAGACGAGCCAGCTTCTTCCTTATGAACTACGACATACAATCACATATATACATGACGTCACATATCCAAAGACATTCAAATTAAAATGCTGCTTAAGCATTATTTATATTACTATCGGCCTTGTTTATTCATAACGATCTGAAATTTATTATGTGCGTGTGTTTGTTGTATAAAATATTTTGTAAATGCCCAACATTTATCACGTTAAACATTGACCAAGTTTACTATTTAAAATTTATTTATAAAATAGTAAGAATATTATCTTACTCATTCCTTATGTATTGCATGTTGTATATAATACATATTTATGTGCCGATCTAGTTAAAATATTATTTTTTTATATATCGACATAAAAAATATACAGCATAAATACAAGTTGCCGGCGCAAAGTGATGTTAAGCAAAACTGTTATTACCTTCGGTTAGATCAAAGAAGAATTTGCTTTAAAAATTCTAATCTTATGAATACCATAGTAAACATGAAATCAAGCCTGTTACACTATTAATAATATCGGTGGATCAGGCGGGTAGTGGTTATGTTTACGCTTGTTTCGGTGGTTGTGAGTTTATCTGCAGCGTTTTTTGTATTTTACGTGAACTATTAATTGGACAAGTGCGGCGACTCTTTTATAATGCCGGGAGCAATAATAGAAAATCTAAGCGGCAGAAAGCTAGCAGTATTAGTTATTATTTTATTAATATGCCAGTTTACTTGTTTCATGATTGGAGGTCTTATTGGTAAGAGAAGCCATTGTACCCTACAGTAGCAAACTATTGTAAGATAAGGGTTGTTAAGTAGAAACTTCTTAAAGTATTCTTGTGAAGACTGTAAGCTTAGGAGTTATTGAGAAATTTCCTCAATAAACCTACTTTCTACTAAGATTTTATTATGTAGTAGACAACCAAAAAGTTATCGTTTTTTTCACATTTTTTGTACTAGTGATTAATTTAATCATTTTTTAATATTGTGTAAAAACACAATCCAGCTTATTCAAGTTACTTATACGATCTTTAATATAAGTAATGGTGGTATTCTCTTTGTCCATCTTCCACTTGCTTTTGGTCTGTACATTTAAAGAAATTATAGATTATCAAATTTTTTTACGTTTGTAAATATTTTGTGATATTTTCATTTTGTAGGTAGCAATGACTAGGTACTATATCAAACCCATACATTTAAATATGATGGCTAATTTGTAAGTTCTAAATGTGAGCACTGATTATATATCAGTCTGTTCCACAGCACTCTGTTTAGCATTTTGTTCTGGGTGACATTTTTTGTTGTCTACTTTAAAGGCTGGTCTTTGTCAGCATGCTAGTTTTATAAACTTTTGACTTGCCAGTTCTTGCATATAATTTGCTAATATAAAGTAGATAGATAACAAGTTATTTTTGATAGCTTTACTCTGTTTACTGTGTTCCATTGTGATGACACGGAAAAATATTTGATATAAAGTTATTGTCAAATTCTTTTCAGTTTTATATTTAGTACTTCATTACCGTGTTGTTTAAATGAAGACCCTTTTACTTCTAAGGACCAAAAACAATACATAAATCTTCAATTTAGCACCATAACTAATTTCAAAAATGTGTTATAAGATATGTAGCATATCTTATATCCTTGTGATATAATATACATTAGGATATGTAGCATATCTTATATCCTTGTTATATGATATACAGTAAGATATGTAGCATATAATGTTATTATATGATATGCTACATTAATTTAAATATAGCTGTGAATTCACTCATTGCATAAATTTATCTTACAAAAAACGTTTTTTGTATGTTTTAAATTTTTATTTTGAGAATTTATAGTAAAGCTCATTTTAAGAAAACTAATTATAATTTTACTGTTATTTATTGTTATTTCTTTGCTTTGTTAACAGCCCCAACTCCTTCAAATGCTGATATGGTATTGGCCACCAAATGCCGTGATCCAGGTAATAACTCTGATTCATGGTTTTATGTCAGAGGTAAAGGATCTTGTAAAACTGTGACTTTGGGTAACTATGCAGCAAATGATATGCGTATGGAAAATCAAATTGTATTTGCCTTTCAGGTCTGTTACATTTGTATATCTATTAATGTTTAGTTTTTATTTTGCATATCAGGGCCATTCAATAAATATGAGAAAAAAACATTTTGTAAAAAATATAAGATAAACTTAGCTAATAATAACACTGACAAATTAGCTAAAATGTCCTTCCTCGTTCGGCCTATTTTCAATATTTGTTACTTTATAGTTGTCATCTCTTTCATCTAATCAAACAAGTTCTGTTAAGAAACATTTTTAAAGTAATAGCAAAGTGAAAATTCAGGCATAAGTTTGGCTGGTGTTCAAGAAAAGTTAATTTTTCTGTATTGCAAGGCATGGTTTAAAAGTAAGAGCTGATGAGTTATAAATAGCGATTGGCAACACTCATTGGTTCATGCATGCACAATAGTTTTTAAGTGGTCTGTTGGGCATCTAACTGCCACATTGTTGTACGTTGAACTGATAGCAATTTGTTGTTTGCCTTTATAAAACAGTGTGTTAAAATAAGTATGTTAGTAACAAATCCTGCCAGTTGTAAAATTTGATCAAATTTCTAAACACAAGAGGATATAATGCTGCTAAAATTCACCATCAATTGTTTGAAATATGTAGGCCTGCTGCAATGAGTGAAGGAAAAGCGAGGGAATGGTGTGAGTTTAGTTCAAATGTTCACGATGAACAGAGAAGTGGTAAGCGTAGTGTCTGGACTGATGATCTTGTTGAACGTGTGAATGCAAAAGTGAGAAAATTGTTTCTTTATGATTAGCAATATTTCTCTAGAATTTCCAGAAGTTTCAAAGACAATATTGTTGGGGATTGTAATTGATACTCTTGGCTATTGTAAACTGTGTGCTCAGTGGGTGCCAAAAATGTTGACAAGTGCTCACAAAGATCACAGAATGACATCTGTACTTCCTTTTCTTGACTACTTTAACTACAAAGGAGACAAATATTTTCTCCGTATTGTCACTGGTGATGAAATGTGGATTTCATACATCAACACTGACATGAAACACCAATCCATGCAGTAGCATCATTCCAGTTCACCTAAACCAAAAAGATTTAAACAAACCAATTATCAAAGGAAAATCAGGGCAACTGTATTCTGGGACCAAAAGGGGGGGGTGAGCTTTTGATTGATTTATTGGAATGTGGAATATCCATCACATCACAAGTCTATTGTGAAATACTTTCTAAACTGCTTCGTACTATTCAAAATGTAAAACAGAGAATGCTGAGATCAGGAATTGTTTTTCTTCATGATAACGGATTTCCACACACGGTCCATGTACAACAGAAACAATTTAAAAATTTGGATAGTTGATTTTTTATCATCCCCTTACAGTCCTGATCTCGCACCCAGTGACTACCATCTCTTCCTACACCTCAAAAACTGGCTTGGTGTCTCAACAATTTGAGAACGTGAAGAGTTAAAAATCTTGGTGCAAAAGTGACCGTAATCCCAGGTGGCTGAAGTTTATGCAGTAGGTTTGGAGATGCTTGTTTCACGATATCAAAAGTATTTGTAATGAAATTGTGATAATGTACAAAGATAAAGTAAATATGTACATATTTGAAACGATTAATAAGTTTTTTATTTTTTTCAACCTTTCTCATTTTTTTACTGATTGCCCCTACTTTTGAACCGCGCCATCTAGAATAAGAAAAGTAAAAAATCATGGGGCAGTTGTATAACTTTAATGGAAGACTGTTAAGTATTAAACTAGATTAAAAGTGTGTAAATCTTTAAGAAGTGACAAATTTAGTGATTGTGTAGTAAATAATAACTGCAGTATCAAGGGTTGTGTCTAATTATTGAGTGACCCTTGTAGTTATAGCTGAGATATAATGTCTTAACATGTGATAATGTTTTCATATCTTATACATATCACTTTTTGTTTTGTATACTTTTATTTTGTAGGTACCTCATAATAATAACAGTTTTTCACTTGTGTTCACACCATATTTAAAGGATGCTGTGTGTTTCTGTTTAATGTAAAAAGTTCTGGTCATCTCTGAGAAATTGCATCAGAACTGTTGAACTCGGTTGTTCTATGAAAACTAACTTATGTGGCTGTCAGCCATTTTCATTTTGTTTTTAATTGACATCTATTTTCCTGGATGCTGTGCATTATGTGTTCCAAGAATATTATCTATTATTACAAAAAAATGTATTATTTATCAATTTGAAAAGGACATTCTTAAGTAAAAAAGCATGAAATTAGTAATGGCAGTTTTTTTGTGGATTTGTAACACTCTTTGATGATGGAATATGGATTCTGTGTAAAATGTACACTGAAATATTTATATGGTCCCATGAATTTCAGTAAAAATCCAATATTAGTTTCCACTTAAAGGGTGGAACCTGGTTAACAAGAAAACAGTATTGATATCTCTTTTGTTAATGGAAATGTTTTGTCAGCTGCATAATATCATTCAAAAAAAAAAATTTATATTTAATTTGTTTCATTACGTACAAATTTTATTTCAATATTCAATTTACCCTGCAGAAAAAAAAATTCTTGTGGCAGTATTATGTAATAATTAATTTGTTTTTCTGCCTGCTCTATATTACACATATTTTTATTGTTTTACTTGTAAACTGGCACATTTTAAATTATGTGTAGTTTATCAATTAACAATTATAAAAAACAATAGACTAATCAAAACATTTATGGTTTCCATTTTTTTCACCTTATTAACAATTACTGTAGTAAGTTCATATTTTGTAAATGACAGCTTAAAACAGTTCACATCTGACCATCCCAAACTGCCAAAGATGAAAATGACTTGAATGATGGAATTACATCAGTGACAGTATAACAGATGTAACCATTATGAAAATTAATTCTATAATGCAGCATTATCGAGCATAGCAGATTTATTTTGAAGTTATTTACTGCTTACAAAGTTTCCATACAAATTGTTTTAGTTGTTTCTGTTGTGTTTGATTTATGGTAAAAACTAATCCTAACCCATTAATTGTTTATAAGAATCCTCTTCCTAACACAGTCCAAAATAATTTATTTAAAATAATTGTTGTGTAATACATCTCGAGTAGTAACTGCAAAGAAAAAAATTGGACTAGTAAAATTAACATTGTTATCAATCATCATCTGCTAACCTTATGTTTTATTGATTTAGTATCTAGAAGTTCAGCAGTTGCCATTAAAAAAATTATTATCCATTGCATTATTATAATTTTATTATGTTTATTTTAAAAGTATAATTTGTGTATTAGTGTTGAATCAGTAAAGGACAAAAAACCTATGTACAAATTCACTTGAAGTGTTTTGGTAAAAGAAAAATGTATCAACTTACTTCACATTTCATATTTTCTATTTACATTGTTTATGAGAAGTTTAATTCGCTATTTGTTGTCAGTTAATTTCCAATTATGTTTATTTTTGTAGAATCATTTTTTGGAATCCATACCAAAAAGTTATTAAAAAAAATTAAAATGGCATATGTAATTTTTAATTTAAATTTACACATGTTAATGTGTGGAAATATAAAAATGTGCAGAAAATGCATTAATTTATATGGAATTTATGTTATTACAGTGGAGAAGCAATTTATCAAAGTATTTTCAGACTGTTTATTTATTTATTTTTTTCTACTTTGAAATTATAATATTAATAACAAATTATTAATTGATATTTCATTGTTAATGTTGTTGTTTCATTATTAATTTTTTTTTCAGATTCCAACTCCACGAGACAGCATTACTCTTGATTATTCTCGATGGCAGCAGAATCTTATTGGAATAATACAAGTTGATGTTAAATATTTCCCACAGACTGAAATGGGTAAATTTTTTTTTTTACTTTTCTGTCACTTAAATACCCATTCAATTTTTTTTTTATAATTTCTAAAATGGCTTACATTCAATTATTGATGTATTTACATTTCATTCATGTAAATTTAACTCTATATTTCATTTGACTATCTTGCCATGAATATAGTTGTAACCATTGAGCCAAAGATTATTGTTTTTACCTGATGGATTAATTTAGAGTAATTAAAAAGTTGACATGATTTTTTTTAAAAAAAGGTTTAAAACTTGTATGCTTCTTTGAAAGTGAATAATTTTTAAATACTATAATGCTATTTTTTAATGATGTGTCATAGGCTGTTTGGTGGGTAGGTGAGCCATTGTGAAGGGGAACACGCTAGGCAATGTTGGCCTTGAAAGCCAACTGTAAACTGGTATGACAAGCTAAACTTAACAGAGATGCCAAACTTCACTCTTTTAATAAGCAACCTATTTTATTGGCTGTTTTGAAAGTTGGATCTTATTGTGTTCTGTTCTCTAATACACCAAAATAGTACTTTTTAATAGAAAAATAGCACTTTTCAGAACTTTGATTAAAGCCATAAAGTGTATTTTTACTTAAATAGTATTTACGGTGCATTTGCTTTTTTTTTGTGTTTTGTAATGAGTTCTGAAAGTAGAAGAGAATGACAGAGAACTCATCCCATTCAGTCAAAGTCCTTATCTGGTAAAGGTGTTACATTACAATCACAAGCAAGAAAAATGGTTATTTCAGGTAGGCAATTTTTTGAGGATGAAGCGAAAAGCATGACTGAAAACAACACTCCACTAGTCCCTTTCACCAGTGTAAGAGACCGAACTGCAAAAGCACTAAACATAGCAAAATATACCGTATCTCGGATAGCAATGGAGAAGATAAACAATTTTGTCACTTCAGGAAAATGTAGATCACAGGAACCAATGGTAACAAAAATGGATACCTTTCAACAAGATGCAGTTTGTCGCCATATTTATGGATATTATGCAAGAAAAGAGCCCAACCCTACACAAAGTACTGGTGACACTAAAACAATGCAGTTTATTTTATGGCAGTTATTTGCTTTATAAAGTTATGCTTGAGTTTGAGTACAAAAAATAAACAGGTTTAAATTATTGTTAGAACGAACAGATATAATTATCCTAAGGGCAGAATTTTTAAGACAGATTAGTAAAATAAATTTGATGGAAGTGGTCTGGATTGATGAAATGTGGGTGAATGCCGGTCAGTCATTGAGTAACGGATGGACAGAAAACACTATTGATGGAACAAGCACGGTACCGACTGGTAAAGGAGGAAGTCTAATTCTTTGCCATGCTGGGACATCAGTGGGTTCCATAAATGAAGCTGCTCTTCTCCTTACGTTGAAAACGACAGGAGAGTATCATGAAGAAGTGGCTCATGTCAGATTCAAGAGATGGTTTGAGAAACATTTCCTTCCTAACATTCACCCAAGCAGCATTATCATTGTGGATAATGCTCCTTACTGTAGCGTACAAGTGGATAAGGCACTGACTAATGCAAGTCATAAAGACCAAATTGTAAACTGTCTACAATGGGGTGGGTTTGAAGTTGATCAGACACTGACCTAGGGAGCATTATAAAAATTGTTGCCAAGTATAAACTGCATATACACAGTTATGTAATTAATAAACTTGCCAGAATCAGCAGGCATAAAGTACTTTGGCTCCCGCCATACCATTACCATTTCAACCCTAAAGAATTGGTGTGGTCTCAAGTTAAAAGGTATGTGGCAGTGAATAACTAAAGTTTTACAATTTTGGAAGTGGAAATGTTGACAAAAGAAGGAGTAAGTAGAGTAATGGATAAAGAATGGAAAAGCTGTGTGCAATATATGGGAGAAGAAATAAAACATGCAAAGAAAGAGAATCCAATTTTAGATAATGAAGTAGACCAAATAATTATCAATGTCGGTCTCGACTCATCTTCTGAAAGCTAAGTGGAGAAGAAGCAAATGAAAATGAAGAATCAGTTAACATGGATGGTATAGAACCACTTTTAGACTAAAACAATTAAAATTGTATTTATTCAGTTTTTTTTTTTTTAATGGTAAAATTGTAATGTAGTAGGCCTATTTTATATCAATGCAAAATCTGTATAATTAAACAAATTTAAGAAGATGAAAATAAATAATTTCTCCCTATCTAAACTACCCAACCAGTAGTTCTCTCTTTTAATAATTTTAAAAAGGTTCCATTATTATTATTTTCATATGGTTTTTTGTTTGTGTTTTCATGATATAAAAGTGTAATAATAAATAAATGAATAAAGATTAAAAAAATAACACTAATGAGTATATAAAAAGTTAATAATAAATTATTGTAAAAAAAAGGCTTTTTATATTCAGTATTAACAATGAATTTTTTTTTGGTTTACAGTAATTTAATACAAAAAGATTCCTTAACACTTCTGTGCCGGTTTGAATATTTTGAAACCATTAAAAAATCAAGCTGATTTTTTATTATAATTTAATTTATGTGTAGTAAATATGTTTATAAAAAAAAATTCACATGGTTTAAAACAGAATAATGAAGTGACGCGTACGATGCATCTGCAGGGAGTGATTGATAAGTGTATGTATGGCACCAGTGGTTGAACATGTGGCATCTGTTATGTAGTTCTTTGTCCACAGTACAACTTATTCTTTGTTACTGTATTTCTGCTTATTATTATTATTATTATGAGTAGTCAAAGCTTGTTTACTTTTTTATTTGCTATAATGACCTATCTATTATTTTTAGCTCAATAACTTTATTGAAAGCTCCAATAAAGTTCTTTGCATTATCTGAAAAGATTTGAATGCACTTGCCTCTTCATGATGTAAATCTTGTTAATGCTGCCAGAAACAATTTTGTAGTTAACTCCTGGATAGATCCAGGTGAATAGCTCTTGTGCTCATGCATACAAAAACTGCAATGTAACCCGTACAAGTTTTTGCTCCTTGACGATGACTCTGAAGAATTTCTACTGGTCTAAAGTAATCAACGCCAACATGCAAAAAAGGTCGAAGTTGTTGAACTCGCTGGTGGGGAGTTGCCCCATAATCTGTTCAGTTGCCCTTGGTTTGTTTCTGAAGCACATAATGCAATCATGTATTATCTTTCTGGAAAGATTTCGTCCATTGAGAGGCCAAAATTTTTGTCATATTGATGCCAACACAGCTTGAGGTCCAGCATGTAACAATCTTTCATGTTTTTGTTTCATAATTAAGCTTGTAATAGGATTGTTTGATGGTAGCAACAGAGGATGTTTCTGGTAGTAACAAAGCACAGATTTTTGTAATCTTCTGCTCACCCTGAGAAGTTGTTCTTTATCTAAAAATGGGCAAAATTATGTTAACTTGCTATTTGAATTGAGTTCCTTTGTTTTTTGAAGACGTTTAATTTCTTCACCAAAATTTTCAGTCTGAATTATATGTACAATTTTGTTTGATGTGTCATTCAATTCTATAACTGTCAAACATCCAGAAAGACGATACTGATTGTCCTTTAGTCTACAGTTGTTGATGAACCTTAAAATATAAGCAACGACACGCTGTAACTTATGAAATGATGAGTTCTTATAAATAAAACTATTGTTATCAATTGCAACACAAATGCGTAGTTGTGATTTATATTCTGGAAGCTCCTCCTCCTTATGTAACTGAACATCTTGTGGACTATTCCAAGTGCAATCACTTGATAGTCAATATGGTCCCTTCCACCACAATAATGAATCAATCAGTTGATAGGCATTGATACCTCGTGAGGCCAAATCCTACTTGAAACATGTCTCCAGTCCTTAATATCTGAAAAGTTTTGAATTCTCGAAATTCTATTGGCAATGAAAACATTCCATTATGTGGAAATAGATGATAGCCATGATAGAACTATTGTTGAATCGGTCCAGAAGTATTTTTCAGTCACATTAATCTTCAAAGATGACAATGTTTTTTGAGCCAACTCTGCTGCTAATTTAGCATTGCATAACTAATCTCAGCAGTGTTATAGCCTTAATAGGAGCTACTCTTGTTTTGGAACATACCAATTGGTTTTCAATGTTTCCATTTGAATATTCGCTTCTTAAATACACACAGGCTCCATAACCTGCTTGAGACGCGTCAGAAAATGTATGTAGCTGCAGTGAAATGATTTGGGAGTAAAGTTAATGCATCTAGAAATTCTTAGTTGATGAAGATCAATTAATGATTGTTTGAATTGTATCCACTTGGTGTGAATATGGATAGGCACGCTGTCATCCCAGGATAACTTTAACTTCCATAAGTCTTGTATAATCATCTTAGCCTTCTAAATGATAGGACAAACTAAGCCTAGAGGATCAAAGAGTTTTGAAACATCTGATAAAATGGTTATTTAGTGACTCGATTTTTATCAGTAATATCTGTATTTATTGTAAACTGAAATGTATCATTTTTCAAATTCCAATGAATTCCAAGGGTTTTAACTGTGAGGTCATTTTCTATGTCATAATTGTGTCCAAACTCACAACTTTCTGGTGACAAATTTTCAATCAATCGATGATCGTTTGCTCGCCATTTTCTTAAATTAAATCCTTGTTTATAACAATCTGTTAATTGAGTCTGTAATTTCTAAGGCTTCCGATATGGAATTTGTCCCAGTCAACAAATCGTCTACGTAAAAGTCTGTGAGAATAACATCTGCTGCTTCAACAAATGTATCTGCGCTCTGAAGAGGTGATTGCTTCAAGGTTCTGATGGCTAAGAATGGCGCTGAAGCTGTCTCATATGTTACAGTCAATAATCTGTAGGTCTTGATCGGCTGAGATGAATCCTCTCTCCAGAAAATTAGCTGATATTTTGTCTGTTGTGGATCTACTAGAATTTGCAGATACATCTTCTCTATGTCAGCAGTCATGGCATAAATGTGAGAGTAAAACGTAATACAATGCTGAATAGTTCTTCTTGAACCACAGATCCAACCATCAAACACTCATTTAATGAATAATTGGTATCTGACTTACAAGACGCGTCGAACACAACTTGAAGTTTGGTAGTAGTACTATTTTCCCAGAAGATAGCATGATGGGAATACGATACCCTGATTTCTGAATGTCATCTACACTGATTAACTCCATGTGATTGAGGTCTTCATACTCTTTCATGAATTTGACATATTGTTGCTTTAATTCTGGGTTTCAGTGTAAACGCTTTTACAATGAAAGAAATCATCTTCTTAATGCAGCTTTCCGAGTTAAACCTAAATTAATGATGTTTACTTTAGTTGGTAGTTGAACAATAAATCTTCCTTCTTCTGTTGTCTTAATTGTATCACAATAAATTTTTTCGCAACCTGCATCTTCTCCTGTCAATAATGTATCAAATGTATTGAACTGCAGTTCTTCAACTGACCAAAACCTTTTCATTTGTTGTTGAATATCTTCTGGACCCCGTAGGGGAAGACACCCGCCTAGTGACATTCCGGTCGCCCCCCTTTCCATTCCCTGTTGGGCTTTAATGGGAGAGGCATGACAGCAGTGTAGTGATTGGACATCGGAATGTGATTCTAATACCCTTCCGGATATTATCCAACTTAAAGAGGTTTTTTGCAGTATAGGACAGCCATCTGCCAATCATATTTGCCCAACGCATAGCAGGTGATAAAAAACGTCTGCTTCAATGAGAGCATCAACCTTGTTAGGCTGGTAGAAAAATGGGTCAGCTAAGAATATTTTTGGTGGAATAAACAATTTTTGAACTAGGCAGCATTTAAGTAATTTTAGGCAGAACTATAAAGTCTGAGTTTCAAAGTTAGAGAATATTGACCTTACTGTAGTAGTAATAAGTGAATTTGTGTTTGTACTGACATTGATCCCATTAACGTGAGCTTGTATATGCAATTGACAGAGTTTTAGCCTTTGGCAGAGCGCTTCTGTTATAATGTTGGTAGATGAGCCAGGATCAAGCAACACTACATGCACAAGGAGTACCAAAAAAATCTAATATTTCAACCAGGGCGGTAGCAAAAATAACTTTAGATAAATTAGGGTTTTTGAATTTGAGAAGTACATGAAACTGATGTAGAAATTGTACTTGACTGGTTTGATGTTTCTGGAATGTCTTGTGGGTCATGTAATGAGTGTTATGATTCTTAGAACATAATTTACAATGGCTAGTAACCTTACATTCCTTAAACTTATGCCCTTGTCTCAGACAATTCAGACACAATTTTAATTTCATCACATGACTGTTTCGTGTTTGAGGAGACATTTTATGAAATTCTGCACAAGTAAAGATTTTATGTGTTTGCTTACGTATCAGGCAATTAGCTTGTTTTGTATCATTCTTTTCAGTGGCAAAATGAACGGAATTGTGTGTTGTTAACTAAGCAACTGCATTTGAATTCTGATTTGGTTGGTTGAGCAAGACTATATTTTCCCTGGCAAGTAGAAGCAACAGCTTCTAATGTCTGCGCTCTTTCATTAAGAAATTCTAAAATCTCTGCAAAGGTAGCAACACAATCAGGAGGCGCATGAATTTTCCATTCCTTTACTGAATTATAATCTAATTTAGTTGTTAATTGGTAAACTAACATAGTATCCCAAGTATCAGTAGGCTGTTTTAAAGATTTTAATGCTCTAATGTGAATGTTTGTTTCATCAATCATTTGCCTTATTCCAAAACTTGATAGTTTGTGTAACTAAGGATATTCAAATAATTCCTTAATATGGCGCTCAACAATGAGCCTTTCATTTTGAAAACTCTTAGAGAGTAACTCCCATGCAACGTTATAGTTTTGTGCAGTCAAGTCAATTGAATCAATTGATTTAGCGGCGCTTCCCCCTTTCAGCGATTGGCGTAAATAATAAAGATTATGGACCACGTCAATATCTGGGTTTTTGTCAATAATGGCTGTAAATAATTCTTTTAAGCTAATCCAGTGTTCATATTTTCCATAGAAGTTGGGAGCGTCTATCTGAGGGAGTTTAACTCTAACAGAATGTGGTGATTCTGAAAAAGCCATTTGTTGTTTAATGGAAGTAAGATAATTACTGTATTGAAATGAATTGAGTAACTGTTCCGCCCGGGCGACGGTCTCAAAAAATGATTTTCAAATTCAAAGCGTTCATCAAAGTTTTTTTGTTTCAAGCTCTGGAGTAGAGTCTAAAATCTCGATTTCATCCTGTATTTTATTAAATTCTTCCCATGTTTTCTTAAACTTACCTAATCGTAATTGCAACTGAGCGATATTTTGTGTTTCATTAGGAGTACATGAACTAAGAAAATTCTTAAACCTAGTTGATTTGGACTTTATAAGCCCTTGTTTAAAGGTTAATGTTTTCAAATCCATGATTTAAATTGAATTCCAAATTTACCTGTAATCCGGCCTGGAGGACCAAAATGTAGGGTTAGGTCCCAAGTCTTAATTGAATAAACACAATGAAATTGTATAACATTGCTGAATTTATTGTTTCTACTGCACATGAATGAACTGACTACAAAAACTGTTGAATCTAAACTGAATTTGTCACGTAGCCTACCGTTGTCAAAACAACGGCCCCTAGCAATGGCAAACATATGTGTATAGGCAGGAAACAGTAAATGCATTAGGAATGCAACAGTATAATTCTTTCCATTTATAACTACAAGAATGCACATATTCTAAAAAATACATGCACATATTCAGATGAGTGACATGTATTACTTTAATATTGTTTATTTGTTACTTTGTAGTTCATTGGACTGATGTTAACCAACTAATTATAGAATTTTATTACTTATTAAACTAACTAAATAATAACTTATTAACGGACTATTAATATATCACTAATGAGGGAAAATTAATCCTTATGTCATTGAACTCATAAAAGGCTCTGTAATAAACACTTTTCATCTAAGTTATCCTTTATCCCCATACTTGATTTTTACTTTCTTGGGATCATAGCCTTAAAGCTTTGGTGCAAAAAGGAAAGTATGGTAATTAGTAAAAAAAAATATGTTTTTCTTTTTTTTTTTTAATTTTTCAATGTTTCATGACTCATGAACCCAAAAAACAAAAAAGAAAGTAATGGGTAATGTAGTTGTGTTGACTTGTTTGAAGCTTATATACTGATTTTGATGAAATTTTGCACAGACTTGCGTATAGGGGCAGTTTGTTGGTAAAATTTTAGGAGTCAATATCTCCAGGAGGTGGGGGTAGTTTTTTGGGGTCAATCTTTCCTTAAAATTGGTCAGACATAACAAAAAACTTTGAACAAAAAAATCTTGACTAAATCTATTCATAAAAAAATAGAAAAAAAAATTAATAAATGAATTTAAATCAATAACTCACCAAAAAGAAATTCTAATCCTAACCATATCAATATTCATATTTATTTTAACCAGAAACGCAATAGGACTAATCCCATACGTATTTACATCAACAAGACATCTGTCAGTATCAATATCAATTGCCTTACCACTTTATTTAAGCTAAGCACCTGCGTGCATGCTTATCTTACCACTTTAAAAAAAAATATTGCCCTAAATCCCCCTTCCCTCTAAAATTGAAAAAGTTATCTTTATATTTTTTAGCCTGATTTTTTTTTAAATGTCTTCCTAGGCATATTAGTGGTGCAAGTGACCCAAAAAAAATACTTTGAGGGTAATATTGGTGGTAGGGAAGGCAATGAAATTTTTTAAATTATTTTTTAATTACTTAAACCTTTAGTATTATTAAATAAACTTTTAGTAATAATATTACAATAAAATTTCATCATAATTTGTCCGCCACCTCCAAAAAAGAAATCTTAGGTGTTTATTGTTTGCACATTTTTTAGTAGAATTTTTTTAATTTCTTCCATTTAACATAGTGAACATAGAAAAATAAAAAGAAACTGATTCTGGAGGTGAGTGAGCAGACAAAATTAAAAATACTGATTTTTTGAATTTTTAGAACTTTTTTTTTGTTTATTTAAACATATAATGATAATTTTACAATAAATCTTCATCATAAATTACTTCCACCCCAGAAAGAAATTTTAGGTAACTTTTTTCATATATAATTATTCTTCTGCTATATAAGAACAAATAACCAATGCCAGGAAAGAATTACAACTTTGTTGTCAGCTTTTTTGTTATAGTTTTTTTTATGGTAGTACATGAAAGTCAACCCACCAGGTTGGTCTAGTGGTGAACGTGTCTTCCCAAATCAGCTGATTTGGAAGTCGAGAGTTCCAGCGTTCAAGTCCTAGTAAAGCCAGCTATTTTTACACGGACTTGAATACTAGATCGTGGATACCAGTGTTCTTTGGTGGTTGGGTTTCAATTAACCACACATCTCAGGTATGGTTGAACTGAGAATGTACAAGACTACACTTCATTCACACTCATACATATCATCCTCTCAAGTATTATCTAAACGGTAGTTAACGGAGGCTAAACAGGAAAAAGAAAGAAAAAAAGTACATGAAAGTCAAATTTTACAGAAAATTAAAAATATTCTTTTTAAATTGTAATAATTGTTTTTCAGTGGACAACCAGTTTTTGTATATTCAAAATCAGACTATATTTGATAGATTGGGTTTAATATATTTTATACTGTAATTGCATAGGACTGTTTGAGAAAGTAATTAGGTAATGGGGAAGTAATTAGATTAGTGGTTGCTTTTTAATTACCTCGTGACAATCTAAGGTCATAATTTTATTTGTTTTATTTCTTGTATAGAAAAAATATTGATGTAATAAAACACATAATAGCTGCTTTTTAGTTTAAAATTTTATTGAGGTAATGATACTATTTTAATAATTATTTATCAGATTTAATAATTAAGCTGATATAATTCATATATTTGTATTATTGATTATGTTACATTGCTTAGTTAATATAATAATCAATAATATCCTAATTATAAAATATTTCTATTCTTTATTATTAAAAATATTGCTGCTCAAACTTAAAAGGTTCAAGTGGCAGAAAAAATTGATCCTAGGTGACCTATAAACCTAGAAGGTTCTCAGTTGGCACTTATAGATCATTTTATATGTAGAAATAACCATATTGGTGGTTGTTCACGTTATTGTGCATGTTGTGTTCATTCATATGTAAAACCTTTATTTGTTTTTTTTTATTATGTATTCTAATACATAATTGTTAGTTTGTTTTATTTTATTTTTTAATAGACGAAAGAACTACTATGACTCTTGATGCACGGATGGGATATAGAAATAAAGGAGATGCTGATGGTGACTGGAAGTATTATGCATCTTCTGTTGAACAAAGAACTTTGGATTGTACTATGGAGAAAGTCAGTAATATAGTATTTATTAACTTTGAAAAATATTTAGATTCTGATTTTTGTTTTAACATAAATATATAGTATTGTTATGTTATAGTTTTAATCATTTTTTTCTTATGTCAATTGTTTTATTTTTTGAGGAGTTCTATTTGTGTAATATTTATTTAAATATTTGTATTTTATTAATTTTTAAAAAAATTGATGAATAAAGGAATAATTTTTTTAGCAGCAAAAATAACTTAAGGTAGTACTGATAGAGTTTTGTATGCATTTTATTTTAAATTTTACTTTAATTACATACAGTATGATGGCTGTATAACTTATACTATGTAAGAGCTACTGTGTAATCAATAGAATTGAATTTTTTTATTATCTGTAACTTTTGTACAAGATATTGGCATATATAAACTGAAGATTCCATATATAATGAATAGTAGAATAACTTTAGAAACGTAATGCAGTAATTTAATATATTGTGTACAAATTTATCAGTTATAGTAGATTTATTTATTAAAATTAATTTTTTATCACCTGCTGATTTTGCTTATTATTCATGATTACTACTTTTCACAGATCTCTATTTCATCAGATTATTATTTTATAAATTATACAAAAATGTTTTGTCAATCACTGAAATTGTAAACAGGCAAAAATAATTATAATATTTTAAACTGTGCTTTTAATAAATTCTATAAAATTCAGAGATTTCTGACAAAACAGAGCTCTTTATGAAAGTATTAAATATAAATAATAAACAATAGCAGTAACTGAAAAAAAAATTTGATAATTAATTATACTCTGCTGCTAGGATGCAATTCTTCAGACCTATTTATTACGTAGAAACAGGTCAAGAAAGAGTATAAATATTACCAATGATTTTTTATATGATAACCTATAATTATTACATGAACACACAAACATATAATGCCATATATTAATTCCACAGAATATCTTACGTGCTACCTGTTTCTTTTCTGTTGAATATTTATTTTGGGTTTAGGTATTCATTAACAGAACAAAAGGACTATTCTACAGAATATTTTGTAACCACTGACTTGGAATGTTCTTCATTAATATTCTCTTCAATATGGTAACTTTAGGATCCATGTTGCTTACTGATATTCATTGTTAGAAAATGTGCAAATCAATTTTGTTACTTAGATTTTAGTTATGAGTATTAGTATTTAAAAGAAATTTTGGTAAAGAGTTTGTACAAATTTAATTATTTGTCTCCCTCTCTCTCTCATACACATGCAAAATGTTTAGTTTACTAAATCTATATTATTTGTTTCTATGGTAATATTATGTGTATTGTTCTCATGGCCCTAATTGTGACATTGTTCTTATTGTTGAGTAATATTTCAGGTAAGTATGTAGTAGTAATACTTTTTCAGTATTAGAAAAAGTATAGCAGTTTTTTTTAATCTTTTAATGAGAATAATAAGGCTTTTTATTAATATAAGGTTAATAATAATGAAACCATTCAAATTTATTAGTTAAAACAAGAAGAGTATGAGTGGATATTCTTGAAAAAAGTATATATATGTATATATGTTTTAGTATATGCAAAACCACATCCACATTATTCAATAAAATATGGGAAAAATATGGTAAAGGACCAAATTATTCAAAATTCTAGAGCTCATTTTACAAGAAGAACGTTCTGATTTCTTTATTACGGGGAACTGTTACAGTGAGAATAGAGTCAGTCTTTACTTATAAAATTTCATAGTAATTAAGCCTTTTGATTTAAATTTCTTTTATAAATTTTGTGCTGATATTATAAAATTGTTAATTAGTATTTTTTCTTTAATTTTATATGTGTAATTAAGTAAACGTCGTATATAGTTATATCAAAATAGAACAATAAAACAGAATTCGCTAATTTAGAGATGTCTTTAAGGTTGTTGGATCATCTCCAGTCTTGATTTTAATTGTATGTGTAACTGATATTATTAGTGGAGTTATAATAATATAAAATGAAGAGGAAAAAAAATTGTTTACATCTGATCATTTTCTTTGAACGATCAGATGCAGTTTTTAAAAAAAAATTATGTTAAATATTATTATTAATTCATTATACAATTGGAAGTTACCAAAAATCAAGACAAAATGATGTAAAAGATATCTCTGTATTAGTAAGCTGTGTTTCATTATTCTGTCTGGCAGTTCATGATATGAATTTGATATGGATAGTTTGTTTAAATTATTTAAAAGGCTGAAAACTGTTTAAATGATTCCTAGGTGTTACATGATCATGTATTAAATTACATTTTCAGACTTAACTCTGTGTATTTATGAAAGGGAAATTCTGGTGTCTGAGAGAGGTTCATCATAATGGAGTAGAAGTCCGCGAATAATGTAGACTAATACTGTTTTTCAGTCTGTTTTTACTAAATTCAAGACTAGTGTGATAGCTAATGCCTATCTATCACTTGTTCATAAACTGGAATTCTCACTTTATTTGAAAAATACCAATGAATAAATAAGAATAAGAGAAACCTCACTTTAGAAAATACTCTCCATCTCTTTCGGTTCTAAAATTTATTTGTACATCAAGACATTTTTACACATTTAAAAGTGGTGTTTGGTTTTCTCCTTTTTTCTGGTTTTTATATTAGTAAATTTTTATGGCTTTTGTATTGTAACTAGCTGTAATGTTTTTGTATTCCATTATGTTGTACTGAATAAGTTCCTTTACACTACAGTATCATGAAGGACCAAAAGTAAACTTTTTATCCACTAGATGTTAAGGTAAGCGTGAGGTATAGATATTTGTGCGTAGTTAGTATGTGTGGTGATTCATTTAATTGACAAAAGTTAGCTGCTAATAGCTGTATTTAAGAAAATATATGTTTTCTTTGAGTGTATTTTTTTCTTCTAGAAACGTGAAGATTACTACTACAATTGTTCAATAATTCCTTTGTTTGAGCTTGGGTCGCTTCATCATGATTTTTATTTATTGAACATTCGACTTCCTGTTGATCACAGTAAACATATGAATGAAAAACTTGGACCTATAGAAGATATGTGGTTAGTGGTGAGTATTAAATTAATTGTGCTTTGTAGGACTAGTTTTCCCGTTAACTTTAATTGAGATCTTGGTTAAATATGTCAAAATGTTGGCTAATCTTCTTCATGATGTTAGATTGTGGTGTTTAGTGATGGTTAGGTATGACCGGGTGATTCAGGGAAACAGAAAATTTTGAAATTTTTGTTGGTAGCCCTGGGCGAATGTCGGCACTGAATAACTTATACAAGCCGTATCATACCATCTTACCGATTAGTTATAATGAATATTTGGAGTGGAGTGCAATATGCTTTTGCCATCAAAGCTTTATATAAAAATAATGACAGTGTGGAGTCTGTGTAGAGAATTTTTCTACCAGTTTGATTTTGGGCACTGCTTTTGTGAACCTTCAGCACATGCAATTAACACATGGCTTCATAATTTGAGGAAACAGGTTTAGATTTTTTGATGAAAAAAAAACCTCCAGGCAGTATACAGAGTGTTTGTATGTCAGACAATATCAAGACTACCTGAGCTGCTGTCGTAAGAAGCTCAAACCATTCAATTCATCATGTAGTGTCTTTACAATTGCATATTCAAGTGTTTGAATAATATTGTTGCAGGATTTACTGTACCATTCGTACAAGATGCAGATCATCCAGGAACTGAAGCAAAAGATCATATAATGCGACATCAGTTCTGTGAACGAATGGTCATAAAGATAAACAAGGACAATGACTTTGTTAACAAATTGTGGGTGTCAGATGAAGCCCAATTCTACCTTAATGGGTTTGTTAACAAACAAAATTTTCATTTTTGGGTACAGGAGAATCTTACACAGCTACACTAGCGCCAGTTATACAGCAACAAGGTTACCATGTTGTATGCCATGTTATTGTATATCATAATAGGCCCTTATTTTTTTTTGAAAATGAAGATAGCCTCATGACTATAGTCACATCAGATTGACGTGCTAAAAAACTTTGTTGTGAAAAAACTACAGACATTTTCACAAATTATTGATAATGTTTGGTTTCAACAAGATTGCTCAACATCTCACACACAGCATTGAATATCAATGGCTGCTGTATGCCAATCATTTGCTATATGGCAACTGTATAATCTTGGGAAATGGTGACATTCTTTGGCCTCGTAAGTCTCCTGATTTGTTGGTGTGTAATTTCTTCTTGTGGGATCACCTTAAAAGGAAAGTGTATAGTAGTCTATCTGCTATGAGAGACGTACTGAAGGCCAAGATCCAAACAGCAATTACTGAAATTTCTGTTGAAAGTTCCATCAAACTATGTAGAATTTCACTACGAGAATGCAGGAGTGTCTGCTAAGACAGAGCTCACCTGTAAGATGTGAATTTCAAAAAATAAATTTGTCTATGCATTCGTAAATGGGATGTTTTTTACATGCTTTCCTTTAGCTTACTTTTGTTCCATGGTTAATGGTTTCGTTCCACGATTACCACTTGCTGAACTGTATTTAATGCGCAGAAGGTGGGGAGAGAAGTAGTACACATGGTGCAGAAGGTGGAGAGTAGTACACATATGCAGTAGGTTTTCGGGATGAACATTGATATAGTCGATCGACCAGTGTAATGCTTTGAACACAGTTGAATGAGATATTAAACTCCTGTAAATATTTTAACATTGTTCTAATAAAAAGTATAACATAAAAATAAAAAGTTTTTAAAAATATGCTTTTAAAAAATGGATTACCCAGTAAACATAAATAGAAGATAATTTTGTTTTCAACAAAATAAAGGTGTAAAGTTGTCTGTTTTCACAAGACCACAATGAAAAGCATGGGGTGCGTTTTCATGTTCAATATCTATATGAATTCTTTAAATATGTCGAAGGTTTTGATGCATAATGGGAATGATAGCTTCAATATACAATATCTAGTAAATCTAGATGAACTAAAAGTGCAAAGTAGAACTGAGGTTGTGCCCCATACTTTTCATTGTGGTCTTGTGAAAATAGACAACCTAATACATATTATTTTGTTCAAAACAAATTATCTTCTATTTATGTTTACTAGGTAATCCATTTTTTAGATTTTTTAAAAGTGTGTTTTAAAATTTATTTTTTTATTCTCTTTAAATGTTGTAAATAAATTTATTTAATATAATCTTATAAGAATATTTCATTTTCATGATCTCCCGTTTACCTGAAGCACCCAGGAGTAGTTTAATTTCTGTTTTATACCAAAATGGTTTTAATTTACAAGTCTGTAACCTTATGTACAACTAATTTAATTATGATTAGTATTAATTCAGTCTAGATGGCATCAGTTTATTTATTTTTTATCATCTGTATTGAAACTAATCTTGGATTTTTTGTAATTACCATTTTTTAAATTATTTATTAGTAGATATTAGATTCAGTAAGTTTAGTACTTTTTGTTTTTTTATTTTTAATTGTGTTTTCTGGTTTAAATACCGCATTAAAAATACATAAATAATCAAAGAAGTTAATTGATTTTAAAAAAATTCACTTAGATTTAAAAAATTTAATTGTTGTCGGAATCTTAATTTGACATTGATTTCATTTGGTTTTGAAGATGCTTTTTTTTCATTGCTCAATAAGTGTGGTGTTTGGTTTCATTATCATTTGTGTTTAAAATCTTTGATGCGCCTACATCATCTTTTTTGTTTCTTATAATCAAGGGAAAAGCATTCGTCGCAGGTGAGTTCAAAACATTTGCTTTTCACTTATTAAGTAAACACTAAGTAAAATAAATAGTATAAAAAAATTAACTTTAGAAAATAATTAATTCAGTGATGCTAATCTTACTTGCTGTTGTAATTTGTTTTTTACTTTTTGTATGTTTCTTTGAAGTTTTCACAGATTTTTTACAAAAATATTTTTGTATATTCTCTTTCCATGTTGAACAGGTAATTAATCAAACTGGAGGTTTCACAAAAGTTTGGATGTCTCTTAAAACGATTTTCTTTCCTTTTATTGTTGGGATAATGATTTGGTTTTGGAGGCGTGTGCATATGCTATCTAGAGAACCTGCATTACTTGAATATATGCTTCTCTTTCTTGGGATTGCTCTTACATTTCTTAATGGTAAGTAGTAGTAAAAATTTTATATTACTGTTCTACTCTTTCTTTCTCCATAAATTTTCAGTATTCTTTGCTTCAGGAAATAATCACTTCTCACTATACTTGGGTTTTCAGAAGTTTTTTTTATCTAAAAAATTATATAATAAATAATTCTTTTTCCTTTGTTATAACATCATGTTAGGAATTTAATAGTCACCAGCTTCATGGTGTTCAGTCTGAGTCAAAATATTTATAGTAATGTACATCCAGTTTTGTATTATTCTCTGTTCTAAATTTCATAGTCGTAATCTATGTCTTGTGGCATCTTACTTGCAACAGTTAATCTGGATAAACTGATTACTATAGTTCAGTTGGATATTTCCACACATTATGCGATTTCATGAATGTGCAAGGGTATTCTTTAAGTACCCTGATTCAGCTCTCTAGTGGTTCATAATTTCTGAAGGAAAAGCAGTTACTGTTTGTGCATATATTTAAGCTGATCATGCAAAATCATTAAAAAATAATGTGTGCTTCTTCCTTGGTAACTACCAGGAGAAGTTACCCAGAACTAAGGTGTTGTGGTTAGGTTGAATGTCTGCCTGCTGCCCAGAAAGGGACCTAAAGCTATCTTTCAGGTAGGTGTTTCACTAGCCACCCCTTCTCATAGAAGATGCTGAAACATCAATTTTTTACTTTATCAACAAATGATGTTGAAATTCTGTTCAAAATTGTAAGATAGCTATTAAAAAAAAAATAATTTATTTGTAACTTGCAAGAATTATTAAGGTGGTTTTGTCTTTTTTTAGAGGTATAGTTAATTTTGTCTTCTACATGACATGATTCAGTGCAAATCATGTTGTTTTATTTTATTTTTTCCATATGTTTTATTTTTATTTTGTATTAACCTATAATAAAAATATTTACTATTTCTTTTTTTTTAATTTATAAAATGCTAAGTTAAAGTTTGATTTCAGTTTAAGATTATTAAACTAGTCTCTGGCTCACAACATAATGATGTTCTTTTATGAGTCTATAAATTTAATTTAAATAACATTATGAAATGTATGATGTAATTGATATTGCATGTTTATAGTATATTTGTAAATTTATGTTGTAAAAAAAAAAAGGTTTTTAACTACTTAATAAATAAATCTGGGTAAATAATAACGTTAGTGAGTAACTAATGATCATATACATCATTCAGTGTCAATGTAATATTATCTTCAAGTATGCTCAACAAAAGAAAAGAAAAAAAGTGTAATTTTTTTTTCAGCTCCTCTTGAATTACTGACTATGGCATATGATATGCCGTTCATGCTTCTTTTAGCTGATATTCGTCAGGGAATATTTTATGCTGCTCTTTTGTCATTCTGGCTTGTGTTTGCTGGAGAACATTTGATGGTATGTGTTGTTTATTTTATTATTTGTTATTGCAAGCTGTGTTGAACTGAAAATTATGCATTTAATTCCAGTTTATTTGTTTTAATTTCTCTGTAATATTTTTGTGTTGGTGCTATATAATCCATAATGAGAGAAGTACATTTTATTTATTGGATCTGCTACATATTAACATATTTGTTGATTAACATTCAAATATGTGAGCAGGATTAATACGAGGTGTGATTGGAAAGTTTTAAGTCAGGTGCTGCCAAAGCTGAATAGAAGGGGTAGATTTGCCCACAAGTGTAGAAGGGGAAGCTTGTTTTGTCCTTAAAACGTCCTAAAAAGGTCACCGTGATATCCTTGTTCAGTAGAAAGTGGCATCCTGGTGAGTGAAGACTTTTTTCGGTTTTTGGCATATTACTGGCCTTGCAAAATGGATGAAAAATGGAATAAGTTTTTGCCAAATTTTGTTTGAAAACCAGGAAATCAGTTTCAGAGACTTATAAACTTTTAAAATAGCTTTTGGGAATAAATGTCTGGACCAGTCAAATGTTTTTATCTGGTTCAACAGATTCAAAGATGATCGCGAATCAGTCAAAGTTGACTCCAGTCTGGCCAGCTTTTCACTTTAAAGACCAGTGAAGACACTCTTGACTGTATACTTTCAATTAGGAAGATGGCTGATGAACTGAATTTAAGTTTCTACATGGTTCACTCAATTTTAACATGTATAAATTGTCTGTGAAATTCATTCTGAAATTGTTGTCTGACCAGCAGAAATAACATTGACATGAAGTTCCCAAGAACTTATTAATTGGACCAAAACTGATCCAGATTTGTTAAATAGGGTAATTGCAGGCAATGAATCGGAATTATTGATATAACCCAGAAACAAGGTCACAATTATCACAGTGGAACGGTCCAAATTCAACCCACCGGGTTGGTTTAGTGGTGAACGCGTCTTCCCAAATCAGCTGATTTGGAAGTCGAGAGTTCCAGCGTTCAAGTCCTAGTAAAGCCAGCTATTTTTACACGGACTTGAATACGAGATCGTGGATACCGGTGTTCTTTGGTGGTTGGGTTTCAATTAACCACACATCTCAGGTATGGTCGAACTGAGAATGTACAAGACTTACACTTCATTCACACTCATACATATCATCCTCATTCATCCTTTGAAGTATTATCTAAATGGTAGTTACCGGAGGCTAAACAGGAAAAGAAAGGGAACGGTCCAAATTCACCATGACCAAGACAAGCACGACAAAGTCTGTCAAGTGTGAAGACAATTGGTGGTTTTCTTCGAGTCTACAGGTATCATGCCTCATGAATTTGCTGCTAGGGGGCAGAGAGTCAACCAGGAATACTATAAAAGTGTCCTGCAATGTTTGCATGAAAATGTCTGGGGGAAAAAAGACTTACACTCTGGCGAGACAAGTTAAGGGGTATTCCATTTTAATTCAACAAATGATCAATGCATCACTATTTTTGATTTTGATGATATTTGGTATATTATAACTACCCACCTTGTAGCGGCCTAAAACTATTTTTTTTTTTTTTTTAAGACTATTTTCTAACTCGCCAACAGGTAAAAACATCATTTTCATCATTTTTTCCATGAGCTGAAGTATTCTTATTGTACGTTGTATAGAGAATAGAGAATCAAAAAGGACTTTTTGGAAAGAGTAGAGATGGAACTTCATCTTAGTGTACTCAAAATTCATTTTGCTAAACCAAATCTTGTAATGTTTATTTAAGTTATGTTTACAAATTGTTGTTTGTTTTAAACTTTGGGACCTAAATAAATTATTACAGGCTTAAGGTAACAGGCCTGTTTTTTACCTTTTAACTCTTAGGTACTAGTAGTACTTATAAAAAAAATTGGACTGTACTGAGTGTCCTTCATTAAAAAAATGGCTACCAAATTGTAAGATTTTGAAAATGTCTCATTTTTGGGGTCCAAAAATCACATGAGGGACAGGTGGCAAAAATCTGAAATGTTTACAGCAGTAAGTAGCTTTTATGTAGTAAAAGTAAAATAAAATTTATTTTGTTACTCAAAGAGTTTGACAACTAAGGATGATAACAAAATCGCTAAAAACACTGTTTCTTCTAACTGTAAATAACATATCCAAAATACTTAGGTTATGTATTTTTTTCAGATTATAAAAATTAGAACTAAACTCATTAGAACGAATGAATTGATAATTCATAAATAGTCAATTACAAAATGATAAACACTTCAAATACAATAGCAAGTTCAATTCACTTTTACCATATTTTTTCCTGCTAATGGAAGTTATGAATAAATCTTGTACTTTTTGATAACAAACTCTAACATAACTTAGTGCTCCTGCCATTTTTTTATTGAGTAGAACTGTCAAGTTCTCATTCATCATTGGTGTAATGTGTCTTTTCGAGTAGCTGATAGATAAAGCTCTGAAGGTGTGAGAATGCTTAAAATATTTTCCAGTTGAACCCATGTTTGATTATCCTCGATGATTTCTTGAATGAAGTACCAGAACCCTGCGGATGGAAAAAGTGTATTCGATATTCCTCTTTGTTTTCGTGTATTTTGACTTCAGTGACTTCATCTAACCACCACTTGCCATCGTATACGGAGCAGACATAATTTTTACATTGTGACTTTGGTAAACCTATAAAGCAATCAGAAATACTAATGTCCTTCTGTGCTGATACTAATGTAAATGTTTCTGATTCAGAGGTTGCTTGGACTTTCAGAATAGATTTCTGACTTGTTAGAACATAACTGTAAAAGGTTCTTGTTTCTGGGACTGTTGTAATTACCTGATAACTAGAACTGAGATATTCTTCAGTCTCTTGAACATCTTTATTAGAGCAGAAGATAAATGTTATATTTTTAATATTGTCTTAACTGTACATTGTAATAACTGTACATTTCAAAAGGTGTAACAATTTGATTGTTGACTGTCCTTTGAAGGCTTGCTTTAGTCACAGTCCTTTTTCAGTTACACCAATACCATCAAATAGTCCTTTTCCATGGTATGAGGCAAAAAATTGCTATTCAACTGCTATTTCAAAATCTTCTTGATGGTAGTACACATTTATGAAATTTTTTTTTTGTACTGGGCTGAGAAGTCATCAGAAAAATTAAAAAATTGTTTATCTTGTAGTAACAGTGCTTTTACTTTATTTATAACTTACTTTTTGAAGCAGAAGAACAATGTATTTTCCTTCAAGTACTCACTAATCACACAGTAGCTTTGGCTTTGTAATTTTCCTTCCTTTTTAAAATATATGAGAAATAGATGTAACGTGGCATAAGTTTTTGACCAGTGATATGACTGGACTTCATCCTGTATCACAAAAGGAGAATTTTGAGAAAAGTTTCCCATTACAATATATTCACCCTCCAATAAGTTTTCCTTTTTAGTGTTAAGGAAATTAGGTCGTTTCTTTGCAACAGAATGATACCTTTTTAGATTATTTAAATTTTCAGTAAGTTTATCTAAGTACTCTTGAGATGGAAGAATTTGAGTAGTTAGTTCACAATGGTCAACAGAAACCCACTGTTTGAAGATATTTTCAAAATCAAAATCATCCCCACTCTCTTGTAGTAATCTGAGCACTTCATTATTACCTGGACATTTTTCACACTGTGATAGCATGCACGTTTCATTTTCTATATCACATACCCTGGTTGAAAGTAGAATTTTATAATAAAATTTCATTTTTAGAGTAGGTAACATGAGTTTTACATTTTGGTGGGTGACACACACACACACACACACACACACACACAGAGCGAGTACCTGACCCACTGGCCAGAACACAAAATTTAGGTCTTAAATCAGCAAATTATGTTTTTCTTTGAAGGCTGTGTATAATTCTTTTAAGTTACGTAAGATGAGCCTTTTTTGAATATTAATTTTCTTCCCATCAGCTTGTGTTACAGAGACACAATCCTTCTTGCCTGGCATCATTTGGCTGTGCTCATCATTTTGGTAATTTCTTAGACAAATTTAATAACATTTTCATCAGTTATGTGTCTGGGTTTCTTTTTGCTGATTTTGATTGTTTCTTTTTGACCCAGCTATTTTTGTAACTTTATTTTTTTTAAATTGGTTTCCTTGCACTGCTTGATAATTTTTTAACCTTAACAGGGAAAATGCTAACTGCTGAACAAACTTTATTCACCAACTCGACTATAACGCATTGAGGCTTAAATATATCTTGACATTCTGGTTTGTTTTCTATGTCATCTTGTGTTTTTTTGTATTTTGTTGTCCAAATTTAGATTTGGATTGCCTGTTGAAAGTGTCAAAGATATTTCTGAAGAGATTTCTTAACCGGTTTAGTGTGACAGCTAAGTGGGTCAGAGCAACTCTTCACATTAACATGAAAATGTTTAACTAAATATTCGGTTTTATGAAAAGTACAGATATTTTTTGTTTCAGTATATCTACTTCTTAAAGATATCAATGTTATTTGCTGTTCAGTAAACTCTAAAATATCATGTGATACTGAAGATCTATTGTAAGTCAATTTGTGACATACTGTTTTAGTGTGAATGCCAATTAACATCCATAATCCATTTTTATAAAATGCAAGGGTTCTTACAATAACAATACAGTTAGCATAAATTATAAAACTACCAATTGCACCTCACTTTGTCTTATCCCAGTTTCTTCACAGCTAAAATAAGAATTTCTCCAATTAATAAAATTAAAAATAAAAGATATCACGTAATAGAGAAGTTCACTGCTAATAAAACTACTTTATAGACAAGTGTACATTACCTAACCACAGTATTAACACTAGCAACAATACAACATATCACATTGAAATCAAAACAGTAACTGAGCCTTCTAAAATGTTTACATTCAGGATTACACAAACATTCATGTCCATGCATGTCTATTCACTTTCGTGTTTAAACATGAGTTTGTGTGTTAAGTAACAGACTATCCAGAATCTCATTGTACACATATCAAATTATTTTGAATAGTAGGCCTACATTATTATCTGAAAAAATACATGCTGTGAATTTTTTGGGTATGTTGTTCATGGTTAGAAAGGACGGTGGTTTTAGCAGTTTTGATGACTTCATTACTCATCAACCTCTTTGAGTAACAAAATATTTTTTTATATGGTTTTAAAGTACATTAAAAATACTTACTGCTGTAGACATTTCAGATTTTTTCCAGCTGTCCCTCATGTGGTTTTTGGGCCCCAAAAATGAGACATTTTCAAAATCTTACCATTTGGCAACCATTTTTTTAATGAAGAACACTCAGTAACAGTCTAATTTTTTTTATATGTACTACTTGAACCTAAGAGAACAAAATGAATTTTGAGTACACTTGATGAAGTTCCATCTTTACTGTCTCCAAAAACCCTTTTTTGACCTCTGTATGATGCAAAATAAGAATGTTACAGCTCATGGAAAAAGTAACGAAAATGGGTGTTTTTACAGTTGGTAAGTTAGAAAATAGTCTATTACTCAAGAAAATTAAAAAAAAATATATAAAAACATACTTTTTGTCCACAACTTGGTGGGTAGTTATCATATACTAAATATTATCAAAATCAAAAATAGTGATGCAATAAAATTTTTGAAGATTTGTTGAATTAAAATGAAATACTCCAGAATTGCATCCTCCACTACCAACACACCAGCTTATTGTGCATTCTCAATTGCAAAATCTTTGACCAAAATTCCAAATTTTTGTGCTTCTGCAACCTTCTATTCCACTGGTTTAGCCCCTTTTGACTTCCACTTGTTCCTAAACTGATATTTTCGCCGAAAGGGAACCAATTTGATCAATGAATTCATCCAGGCAAATGAAGAAACGGTTCTTAACATACAAAAGAAAATTTCAAGGAATGCCTCCGGAAGTGGAAATGCTGTTTCAGCAAAATATTTTTTCAGAAGGGGACTACTTTGAAGGAGATCCATCACAGTAGCCTGTAAGTACTGCCATTGTGAAGTTGCAAGTTCAGCCGTAAAATCGCACCTCGTACACTACCATGCTATGAGTGCTCATTTGTGCTGTTTGGGGTATTTCTTTTTCCTAGCAATTATAGAGTACTTTTTTTTTTAATATAAATATCAAAACAGATTCTATTGTATTATAGTATAGTTGTTCCAGTTTTTTTCTAAGAGTTTTTGAATTGTGATCATTATAAATATTTCGGTACTTACGTATTAACGCCACTGCAGCTACAGCTTTATTTAAAAACAAAGTAGTCAATCGAATTTTGGTGGAAAATGAACAGCCTCTTTATTAATTTTAGTAAATGGTTATTTATATTTATTTATTTTATAAATATAATTTAACCAAACTTAACCTACATTCACTTTGCTCGCTAACCTTGACTAATTAACACCGTAATTTTTTTAGTATTTATTTAATAAATTCAGTAATTATTGCAATTATTTATTATTTAAATTATCAAAACACTCCTGTTAATTAGTCAAGGTTAGCGAGCTTAGGTTAAGTTTGGTTATATATTTATAAAATAAATAAATATTAACCATTTATTAAAATTAATAGAGACTGTTTTGAATTTATGTTAAACTCTATATCGGCCCATTTTCCACCGAAATCCGATCTACTACTTTGTTTTTAAATAAAGCTGTAGCTGTGGTGGCGTTAATTTAAGTACCATATTTCTTATATTATCAGTCACAGTTATTTTGATCAAACAACCATTAATATTTCTCTATCAGGCGAGTGAGTTGTGCTGACTATTTTTTATGAATTAATGAGTTAGTTTATTTATGTAATGGGAAATGATAAATTCTTGTAAAACAATATTTCTTTATAAAAATTATATTATCAGGTTAAAAAATTAAATTTCTATTACAATTATTTGGTTATACATTTTACAGAATGGTAACATATCATGAATACATTTTATAGTTACGTTTACAACATAACATCATTCTCAGTAGCCTTTAGAATAATTGAAAATAAAATAAAAATGTAAATTATATTTTTATTAAAAAATTTAATTTATCTATGTTAAACAACAGAGTGCTGATTGTTTTATTTATATTTATTATACGATGCATATTCATAAAGTAAGGACCATTTGGTCTTTGAAAAAGATTAATGTGCGAGAAAAGGTTTTTACTTCAGCTTTAGTTTACTACATATCTACTTCACTTTTCCACATAATTGCCATTCAGTTCTAAGCACTTTTCGTAACTCTGCACCAGTTTCTTTAATCCCTCTGTCTAGACGTTTGCTGCCTGGGAATTGAATCATTTGACAGTGGCAGTCTTGAGTTCCTCATCGTTTTCAAACTGTTGTTCACCAAACCACTTTTTTAAATGCAAGAAGAGGAAGTAGTCGCTAGGTGCAAGTTCAGGACTATATTGAGTGTGGTCAAAAAGTTCCCAACGAAAATCTTCAATCTTCTTGGTTAAGGCAGCAGTATGAGGACACGCGTTATCGTGAAGGAGGATTATGCTGAACGACAGTTTCCTACTTCATCAATTTTGAATAGCAAGTCTCAGCTTGGTGAGCGTTTCACAGTACACAACAGCTGTAATTGTTGATCCATGTTCCATGAAATTAACCAAAATGACGCCTTTCTATTCCCAAAAAATGGTAGCCATCATTTTTTGATTCAAGTACAGAGATTTCTTAAACTTTCTCGGTTTTGGGAAACTTGATTGGCACCACGCCTTGACTGTTTTGATTCTGTGTTGGTATAGGATACCCACGTCTCATTACCTGTAACATTGTGAGAAAACAAATCATCTTCATCTTGTTGACAAAAACAAAAAATCTTGTTGTCAAAAATGCTTATCCACTGCACATTCTTTACTCTTTGTGTTAGTCTGTGAGCATTTTCAGTACCCATCTTGCACACAATTTTGATATCCGAGCTTTTCTGTGATAATTGTGTAGATAGAGGTGTGTCCAACATGCAGAAATTCATCAGCCAGAGTACTAATTGTCAATCGTTGATCACATCGCAGTTTTCAGTTCTCTTCTTCAACAATTTTGTCTGCCTGAATACTGGGCCTCCCATGTTGCTCTTCGTCGTACTCATTTATGCGGCCAGTTTTAAAGTCTCGAGACCATTTTCTAACCTTTCCTTCACTCATTTACTGTAGGTCCATACCCTAGGCACAACTCCTGATGAATTTCAGCAGCTAAAGATCCTTTTGCACACAAAAATCAAATCACAGCATGCACTTCAGAACTGGCAGGAGAAACAATTGTCACGGACATTGCGATACTATTGTCGCGGACAGGCAAAAGGCTACTGAATCAAAACAACTGCATTGGCTTTGTAAATAGCTGATAGATAGCTCTTCATGCGTACAACTGTGTTTACCCTCGCTAATATTTAAATATAAGCCAACAGCCCTTACTTTATGAATATGCCTTGTAGAACTAGTTCGCTGGAAAAAAATTTTTTTTAATTAATTTTTTTTCTTTTTTTCATGTTTGGTTGTGCCTTCAGATTCAGGTAAGGATTTTTTTAAGTTAAATTTGTTAGTACTATATCTAGTTTTGTTAATACTATGTCTTTTGGAAATTCATTCAATAATTTAGCTTGGAAGAAGCCTAATATAACAAAAATTAAATCAAAGTTGGTAATATTTAAAAAATTATTTTACTATTTAAGTCTGTGTGTTCAAAGAACATACTCAGGTAGCTGCATTTTGTCTTTGTCAAACGTCTTTAAGATCGAGTAATGGTGTTTAGTTTTGGAGATTGTTTAAGTGTTCTAACGTAGATGTTTCCAGGCCATTCTATAGGATAGAAATATTCAAACACTTAATTTGGAAACAATTATTTTAATAGATGTTATATTTTAGGCAAAACAAGTTTCAATGATGTAAATGATTAGATTTCCTTTTCAACGAACTAAAGAAAAACTATATATCAACATATGTCCAGAAACACTTAGTTTACCAGCTATTTACCATTTTGTATTTTTAACATAAAAATTTATTTCTCAGGAGTGGTTAATCATATTGAACTGAAATTGTATACACTGCTAGGTTACTTGAGGATTACTTGTGTAAAAAATAATGAAAGTGGTGTCTTAGTCCATTTCAAAATGGCGGCCATGTAAACTTTTTAATTGTTAATATCTGTGCAACCACTGATTTATTTAAATGTTATGTTTTTACAAAAAATGTTAAGCATTTTATAACAAACAAAATGACACCTTATTTATTCAAATTCATTCATAAATAACACAGTTATGGCAACAACTCTTGAAGTGAGTCGCTCTAGATCAAAAAAACCAGTTTTTATTTACTCCCAAATAAAATTAAATAACTTGACACAATCTCAACTGGAATAATTCTATTAATATTTTATCACGTAATAATATTGAAAATATTACAGTAAAATAAAATATTATTGAAATCATAATAATATTACAGTAATATTAATATTGAAAAATAATTTGCATTAAAATGCATGTAATTAACAAGTCATTGTTGTGAATGTAAACAAAAACTAATACTCAATTTTTCTTTTGCTTTTGACCAAGTGAAGTGATTACATTGATCTGTGCTGTACAAGTTGATTATTTTTTTTTTACCATTATCTTATTCACCAGTACCAGTAATGTGAATCATATTTATACTAACTTAGAAGTGGCGGTTATGCATTTAATGTATGGTTTCACACGTTGCAAGGCACTTGAGGTGAGACGGCTGTATCAGGAACACTTTTGTAATCGATTGTTACCTTTTCACACAATGTTTTCATCCATTTGTAGAAGGCTTAGAGAAGCTTGCAGCTTAAAACCTGAAAAATGTTTTAAATCAGGACAACCACATTCAATATATACACCTAAATTCAAGGAGAGTTTGTTAGATGAAATGTGTAACAATCTCGGAAAACATACTAGAGAGCTGGTCTTGTAGTTCAGTGTTAGTAATGCAACAGTTTGGAAAGTTTTGCATGAGCAGTAACTCCATGCCTATCACTATCAGCTAGTACAAGCTATTTTATCTCGAGATTATATTCACCACATTCAATTATACAAATGGCTTATCCAAAAATGTACTAATCCACATTTCTTGAATTGTATTTTTTTTACCATTGAAGCCAAATTTACAAGATTGGCCATTCTTAACACACATGTGGTTAATCGAAAATCCTCATGCCATTTCAGATAACAATTACCATTATCAATTTTCTGTAAACATACGGGCTGGTATTCTGGGTGACGACTTATTTGTTTGTTTTTTATCTGAAATGCTCAATGGTTAATGATATTATATTTTTTTATTGCTGATCTACTTTTACTCATTTATATGTAATATGTATCATATTTAAAAAATAATACAATTATGATTATTTGTTGTTTAATAAATGAAATCGGGCTGGTAAGTTCTGTAACAAATTTTTCTATTTGTTTGCTTATAATATGGAACACTTAAACATTGTTTATTATTTATCTATTGTCTATTTCATATATTTAACATGCATTTTTTTAAACAAAATTCTAAATTACCAGATTTTGATAATAGAAATGTAGTGTCTTACCTTTGTTGATATCAGTATCATTTTGTTAAAAACAATTTTATTTATATATAAAACATTAGAAATATTGTAAAATGTTTTATTTTTGTATTTTGAGTGGAAGAAATGATATCTGCGATACCCTTAGCATACAGTTTACAATTTCATTGTAATTTTTTTGGATATATCTATACACACAAACTTATATCAGAATATCTTTCAAACCTGCACATCCTCCAAAGAAAATGTGCAAAAGTAAAAAAAAAATAATGTCCATTGTGTGTGTGTCAAAAACAAAAGTATAAAAACCATTTACCACCAAGAGTACAGAATTGTTAATGATTCTTACCATATGCTTTATTATTTTTTTCTAATAGCGCTTTCGAGGTTTTCCCTCATCAGTAAACTTTTTCTTCCAAATCACACATTAAATTCAAACCATTAAAATTATAACATAAAAATACATAGTCATAAATATTAAAAAATTAAATTTTTTTATGTGGCTAGCCATACATACAGTACTTACTGATGTTATTTAAATTATATAAATGTGCTGCTATCTAAGGCGGTTTTGGTAAGAAAGTCATCAAATTCTGTCTGTGCATTAATCAAATTTAACTTTTGTCTACACTTGTATATATAATATTTTTCCAAAATATTTTATCAAATATTTTATGAATACTATATCAATGTATCCCTCTGTTGTAAATAAGTACGGCATTGCTTCAATGGCAGACCGATCATGTTTAAACTAAAATAATCCGATATTAATTATATTAAGTATCTGATATACGTTATTGTTCTGAGAAGATCTGATGGTCTGGATTGGGTACTGATTACGAAAGAGAGAAAAAACAATAAAACAGCACATCAACATTATTTAAAGTTTGTTAAATTTATTATACCAGAAACGCAAGAAGAGTTTATGCATCAACTATAATAAGGAAAACAATACGGTAAATAACATTTATGCTACAAAAACAGAAGACTTAACCGAGAATAACTGAATAAACATTACATTCACAAAATAAAATAAAAAAAACAGGAATTCAAACACATAATTAACTTACTGCATGAAAAATAGCACAACCAGCATTACCGAGCACATTTCAGTTAAAAAATAATCTAATTCTAGGTTTTCCGACAATAGAGAAACAGCCACAAGCAGAAAGTAAAAATTAAATAAAGTCTTTAGATAACTTAAATCTTGTAAAGAGCTTGATTTATTGACAACAAAAGAACAATGTACACAGCACCGAAGCAAACACACCCAACGCACACAGAGAACTCACCGACAACAGCTGACATCGTCATTCGCACGCAGGTCAGAATTGTAATAATAAACAACCCTGGGTTATGTTGTTTATAACACCATTCACTGATTTGTTGACAAACCCTAGCCCGTTATTGTGAAATCAACAAAACCGTGGTTTCTCGAACAACGTTGTGTCTGCGACCTTGACCAAAAACTGAACAGTAATGTACCTTACAGAATGATTTAAATACTAATACACTATTGTGCATTGTTGATCAGCTGTTGTTGTTTTATTGACAACTTTGAAAATAATTTATTGTTTTGTCATTGATAAAAAAAATTATTATCTAAGTAACTTTTATTTATTTACTTTGTCTTTACAGGTATTGTGTAATTTCCAGTTTTTTTAGTTTTTTAACAGCAAATTTTATTTTTACTAATTTTTCACATCACCAAAAAATAATTTTTTTTTTGTTTACATTAAATAAGTACTTTTCTAATAAATGTAGTAATGTCCTGTTTCGACATAAAATTAAAATTTTTCTAACTTTTCTTTATTTCAATCAACTTATCTTATAAAAATTTGTTCCGAATTAAATTCTCTACAAGTTTTGTTTAAAAATTTTATATGTTTATCACCCATTTAACAAAACCATAATCTAAATGAAAAACATTCACAAAATAAAAAAAAAACAGGAATTCAAACACATAATTAACTTACAGCATGAAAAACAAAGCACAACCAGTGTTACCGAGCACATTCATGGAACAGATCTACTTTCATGAAACTATAGTACGCACATTGCTTTTTCCTACATGCCATTGCTCAACTGACAATCCTCCTGACATTGCATCGCACCGACATGCTCATTCAAGGTCATCAGTAATTCTAGTACCTACATTAATGTTTGAAAAAATCAGTGTACTGTAAATTGCTTAGTTCATTTTTTATTAACCCCTAAAATATGCTGAATAATTTACACACTGTATATTGAAGAGTGTGCTCCTTACTTTGTCTCCCAGTATGCAAAACTGTATTTACTCGATTCTAAGACAATTTTTTTTTTTTATATGAACGTTATAGAAATAGGGTGTGTCTTAGATTCAAAGAAATACAATGGGCAATAACCTACTCATACATAGGGATAGGATATCAAAAGTAGAATATCGATATTGCCGAATATCAATTCCGGGCTAATATATTGATAGTGCTGATATTTGTTGTTATATCATGTTATAGTCTTTCCTTATAACCTTTTTATTGCTACTCACTTAGTCTAGCACAGTTCATTATGGAATGAAGTTTAGTTTTCCATTAATTTAACTGTTAATATGTTAACAAAAAGGTTGTATTAAAATGGAAAGTTATTTATTTGTGGAAAATAATGGCAATACAACTGCCAACCATTATTTCAGTATTAACAAAGTCTATGTACAGTGTTGTGTTACAAATAACTTACATGGGTCAAAGGATGATGTATGGGAAGATGAATATGCAAATAAAAATTGTGTTATTTAGAATCAGAGAGCAATGATAAAATTAAATACAAAAGTGATTCCTCAGATACAGATATTAAATAGATCCATAATATATATATATATAGGTATTTTCTATTGTAATAAACTTAATTTGAAATATATTGTTGTAAGATTGTGTGATTTATATTTTTTCCTTTAATTAGAAATCTTTTTCTATTTCAAATAATGAATTTTTAAACTGGGAGTGCATCTTTGTATTAAGTAAATATGGTAGTATTTATGTAGTAAATATAGGTAGTAAATACAGTAGTATTTATATAGTTTGCTTATATGCTACATAAAAAATTCACACAAAAGTTTTTTTTTTTTTTAAATAATAAGATAAGTGTCTATTTGAATGAGTGTTAAAAGTGATTGTATATTTACAAGTATACCCGTATTTTTTTTCTATCCTATTTACATAGGGATGACAAGGGAGTAATCCTATGATCTAAGTTAAAAGAATGGATTGGTAAATTATTAAATAATCCAAAGTTGAATAATCATATTTGAAAAGGCTATTTTTGATTAAACTATTTAAATTTGTTTTAATTTACAAAATTCATAGCTAATTATAAGATACATAAATCTTAAATACATGTAATAGAATTTTGCTAATTTTAATCTTCTATAAAATTAAAAACAAAAAAACCATATTAATAAGCAATCTACATCCTCTCCTAATAGGCCCTGCTGTTCTTAGGAGAGTAATTTCCTAAAACATAAATTTGTATTACATTTGAATTATAAAAAGTAAATTGTAAATAGACAACTATAATTGTAATTAATGTAGTGAATTAGAAATATAAAGATAAGATAAGGAAAGATACATATTAAAATGTTTGAAATAAATAATGTGTGTTAAAACAGTAATTGTAACATTATTAACATTTCATTCATGTATTTTAAAAATTAATTAGTTTGTATTATTGAATTTATTTTTCTTGTTTGTGTTAAATAGTAGCATAATGACACCTATTGACATAAAACTAAAATAAAAAATTAACCACACAAACATATTCTATTTCTGGGTAAGACAATAAATTATCCTGATCTGAGGATTCTGCATTCTCTCTGAGTTGACTATTTCCTCCTTTCACATTCAATAGTTTAAAAAAATAAGTCTTTTTTTAATACATAAAAAATTATGCTTCTGCAACATGTACTATTTAGATAAGTGGAATTGTCTTTTCCTGTTATTATTTATATTTTAATTTTTTTTTTGTATTTTTTTTCTTTAGGAAAGCCAAAAGAATCATTTAAGGGTATATTGGAAGCACTTAAGTGGTGTTGCTATCGGTTGCATATCACTTTTTGTGTTTGATCTGTGTGAACGTGGTGCACAATTGAGAAATCCATTTTATTCTATATGGGTTACGGATCTTGGAACAAATCTGGCTGTATCCTTTAAATAAGTACTGATTTTTAGTTTTAAGAACATTTGTTTGTTAACTAGTTCCGGTCAGTAACTGAAATAATCCAGGTTGTTATATTTAATAATATTAATTAATAAGGTGCAAGACAGCTTCGCCTCTCTGTAGTAGTTATTTTATTTTATTTATACACTGTTCCTAATTTTCTTTTAACAGAACAAATTTTTAGCTTTTTCAGTGCATCTAACAACACTTAATAGCTACGCAGTGATTCAGGAATAGCAAACTGCTCTAGCTACACAACTTCCATTCTGGACAAATAATAGAATGCAAACACCGTCCACAATTAACTTAAACTCTCAGAATTCACCAACTATCTCATAGAAATAGCTTGCAAATACAACTGCAGTTACAAATGAGGAAATGCGTTAACAAGTATCTATAAAATACACTAATTTATGAAGCATTTTATCTTTATACATCTCAAAAACATAAAATATATACTCATAAAAATATAAAATTGACATTAAATAGACTAAATAACTGAGATCTAAAGCACTTTTTAGCCACTTTGTGAATGTATGTATTCCTAACTGGGGAAAAAAGTTTACAAAGATAACTTAAGCTGGAATCAAAATTCAGTAACAGGATTGCTTGTGATTGATTAAATTACCTGTTCTTAGCTGAAACAATCTTGATATATGAAAAAAATCCATTTTTATCTATTATTTGGTTTTTTGTCTTAAAAGTAGCTATATAATTTTTTTTTGTATTAGATTTTTTTGTGTTTTGATTACATTATTATCACTTAAGTCCATTTTAATTTGTCTCAGAGCTAAATAGTTCTATCAATCATGTAACAGATAGGAAAATAGATTGGTGACTCCTGCAGCTGATAATTAATCCCAAGTTCCTTATTGGAATATAGCCAATATTCTGGTCCATTTTAATTTTCTGCGTATATTTTTTTTTTATGAGGAAAAGTGATTAATTTTTTATGTATGATTTAACTGTGTAGGAGGAAAGAGAAAGGAAAAGTGGAAAGTAACCTAAATTAGTTGAATGAAGAAATTAAACAGTGTACAAAATTAAAAATGAAGAAAAAGAAAAGAAAAAAGTAGACTACTTTTATTTAGGAACTATTGGGTGGGAAACTAAAGGAGGAAGTAATTGTGAGGATGCAGAATGAAAGTTGTCAGAAATTTATACAAAAAAATTATTTAGTGGTTATTTATCCTGATACTAACAAATTCAGCAAAAACAAGAAAAAAGCAAGTAAGATTGAGAGCAGGTTGTAGATGGCTGAAATGAAGTGTAAGAGAAGTATTTTGGAGAAAAAAGGGAGAGTTAGAATAAGGAGTAATTTACAAAGAGAACAACTGGGAGGCTATTAAAGAAAATTTAAAAGATAAAACTAAATGATTTGGACATATGAATAGAATGGGAGAAAACATTTATAATTTAATGATCCCAGAGGAAGAGGGTAAAAGATAGGCATAATGGAAGAGTATGATGATAAGGGATAGAAGATAAATGCAGTTTGGGACATCATTGAATGACAAATTGGTTGATGATCAGGAGAAATAAAGAATAGTAGAAAGCCTGCTTTAAGGAAAACTTAAGATTAAGACGGTTAAGAAAACAGATTAAGATTATGACAGTTTATTTGATATAAAACAAATATTTAGCAATATGGAGTGTTTTTGTTGTATTTTCCAACTTTTAAAATGATAAAAAATTTATGTTTACTTAATATTTAAATCCCTACATTTACTAAGGTTAAAAACGTTTTACACTAAATTGAATAAATTTATCAATTATGAGTAATAAGGTGGACAAGTCTATTTTTCACCTTTTTTCCTCCACTTTCTTTTGCTTTTGTAGTTTTTTCCCAAATATCAAATAATTCACAATAAAAGTGTTATATAGATGGTCATTCTTAATGTTAATTGATGGGGGAAAAAAATTGCGTAATTGATTCATTTAAAAACGCTATGAGGATTGAAATTATTAACTGTTGTTATCCATTATTTCTTATTTGGTTGTCTGTTAAAGGGTGAAACACCTAATTGAAAGCATTGCTCAAGATTTATTCAGTATTATAAGAAATTTTAGTACCCATTTTAGCAGGCATGTTTTCACTGTAGTTTCCACTGACTAGTTCAGATACTTATAATATTTTTTTGGGGTCCATTATTATTATTTTTCTCCAGCACAGGCAGACGATTCAGCTACAAGTGACTGCTTCATTCAGCTCTTCATCATTCATAAATTGTACCTACCCTAATGAGCCTTCAATTTGCTGAAAAAGTAAAAATAGCTTGGGCCCAAGTCAGGGCTGTAAGGTGAATTTTCAAAAATTTCCTAGGATATCGGCCGGTGCTGCAGCCTTTGCTTTATGTTGTTTGTTAAGAATGCTTGGAATCCATCGTTCTTAAATTATTGCATGACCAAGATGAATGTAATTATTTTAAGGATTATGTTAGAAGAGATTTGTGAAATTTTTTTATGGTCACATCAAAGTGTGTGATACCAATCCTGGTTAACAAAACTGATTAACTTGATTCAGCTGGTCATCCGTAATGATTGCTAGATTCTGAGTTTAGCCATCATGTTCACCCTGCATTAATCTTGAACATCATCATCACATTATTTACATTATAAACTTCCTTAATATGTCAGAGAATCTCTCACTGTCACACATTTTTTACATCTAGAAATTCTTTAACAGTTCTTCTTCACATACCATTAGATTTTCAGTTTTATTATTTTTTTTAAAAGGGATACAAACAATACAAAGTGTCTTAAGCAATGATATACTCCTGAGTACTGACAATTGATTATCATGGAGTGTGAGGAACCATTAATTTATGTCTTGAGTTGCTGGGACTGGTTGGATTTGAATTGCACAGTGGAGATGTCTGAACTGGTACTAGTTTCCTTTTAACCCATGTATTAGTCAGCATAGGTCATTATGATGAGCTCATTGGAAAAATATTTTTAATTAGATTCCTGCAGCACCTACCATAAATGTCTTTCTCAAAATGAAACACTTTTATCTTGAGTATCTTACCTGGAACCTTGTATATTTTGTTAATGAATAAATAGTATAGTGAATTATTTTGGATTGTGTTAGAATAAGAATGAAAAAGATGATATTGAAAGTGAAGTAAAATTTTTTCATGTAAATTTTTGTTTATGATACGGTATGTAATATTTATTCTTAATTTTCTTATCAGCTTACATTTATAATTCTAGCTGGTATTTCTGCTGGAGTTTATTTTTTCTTTCTGTCTTACATGATTTGGTGTGTTTTCTCCAACATCAGTGCTAAACAACAAGTACTACCATCTATGCCTTCCACGTGTCGCCTTCATTATGAGGGTATCATTTATAGATTCAAATTTTTGATGCTTGCAACACTACTTTGCGCCGCAATGACAGTCATTGGATTTATTCTTGGCCAGGCAAGTATTCTGTTTGATGTTATTTTTGTTGAAGTACTTCTTCTAAATTAAAGAAAATATAAATTTATGTTATGTATAATATATATATTTACATTATATGAGATTTATTTTGATTTTCTTTATGCATAATTTTTTTTTTACGTGGCAATTAAATTAATTTTTCTTTTTTATAGAGGATTTTTTACAGTTCGTTTTGTATAAAAAAATATTGCCACCCAATACTATTTTAGAATAACTTTATTTTTATAAAACTAGTGAAAATAATGTTTATGTCAGAATATTGAGGTAAAAGTAAAGATAGGCCTTGCAGATGTTGTTTTACAGTAATAGTAATTTTAATATTAAAAATTAAGTTAATAACTATAAAGTATTGCAGCTGATCATTTACTTTTTTGTTATTATGTTTTCTACAATAGATATTATATTAATAATAATAAAAAATCAGAACTGAAGATAGTTTAAGGACTGAAAGATGTCATTCCAATGCAATGGTGAGTTTATTATTATATTTAAACAGTTCATTTATTAATATTGATGTTGCTGACCAATAAAATAGAATGGATACTTGTTTGAATTATTTTTAAATGTCTGTTATTACACACACATTTATAAACACATGTAATGATGTCTGTTACACACATTTAAATGAGTTGTTATTAAACTAAAATTTTAATAACAAAATACTGTTTTGTTATTAATTACAATAATAAATTAACATATTACTCCAGATTATACCTTTTCCAACCAATTGCACAAATTTTAACTGGATTTCCAAAAATACATAAACCTGGTTTCCCTATGCAACCTTTAATCAATTTTACAACCGTTCCATCTTGTCTCTAAAGTAATATATAAAATACTTAGAATAAAAATTAATTTAGATTATAAATATAATATAGAAAATAGATTTGAATAATATAAAAATAAATTAAAAGATTTAAAAATTGGAGATAATACTAGAATGGTTAGTTATGACATTAGTAATATGTACCCTAGCATACCCATAGAAAAAACTATTATCATAATAAAAATAAATTAATATATAACCAGGAAGACTCTGTATTTGTTGATAATATTATTACTATCATTAGAAATCTATGCCAACAAAATTATTTTAAATTTTATGATAAATATTACACTCAGGAGAATACTTTACCAATGGGTTTTTCTTTATCAGCTATTATGGCCAAAATTTATCTACAGGATTTGGAAAATAAAATTATTTATGACATTGCTCATACTCATAATATTTTATTATGAACTAGGTATATTGTTGATATTTTTGTAGTCTATAACCTGTTGCATATGAACATCTAATAATTCTTACTATAATGGATTAAAGTTTACTTCTGAAATTTATATAAATAAGACAATAGATTACTTAAATATTAGTATTGAAATTAATAAAAATAATAATTTTATAATGTCAATATATAGAAAACCCACTACTGATAAAACCACAATACATATGTATTCAAATCATCCATGGTGACACAAAATTAATACATATACAAACATGGTTAATAGAGCTGTTAATTACACACAATATAATGAAAATAAAAATAAATTAAAGAAGTAGATATTATAAAAGAAATTGCTATATATAATGGTTATAGTGAATTTTTAATTGATAATATATAAAAAAAAAAACAAATATTAAAAATTAACAATAATACATGTCTAATACCAATAAATGACACCCAAAAAATTGGCAATGTGTATTTAAAATGTGTGTATTCTGATAGCATAGTTGAAAATATTACAAAGGTTTATGATAAAAATAATTTTAAACCTGCATACGAGACAAACAATCACTTACTAAAACATTTAAAAAAAACATCAGACATACTGATTCATATAGTATTTATAATTTGGGTGGAATTTACAAAATAAAATCAACGACTGTGATCATATTTATATAGGAAAGACCATTAGATCTTTCAAAACCAGATTTTCTGAACATTTTAAATATTATAAAAATGGTAAATTGGGTTTTTCTAATGTTCCTGACTATCTTATTGATAATAAATATTCAGTAGCTGATATTTACACTATCTTGGAAATATTAGAAATAAAAAAGTGTAATATGAATAATAATAATTGGGGTTTAGAAATTTTAGAGAGATTTCATATATATAAATATAAAACTGGATTCAGCTTTATCAACCAACAAACAGAGTATAAGGATGACATGATTGTAAAGGCTACCATACCGCGGAAGCGCGGCCACCCCCGCCAATGGAAGCCCCAAGTCGAATTACAAACGATACCAGTATAACTGTGGCACAATGCCAATGCGCCTACCTCCAAACAATCCAATGCCTAGGCTGAGACCCTAGCCACCTGGGATCCTACCATGATCAAATACTTCGATTAAACTCTCTCTTCAGACCTACACACCACATGTCTGCAAAGACAACCAGTCAATAGACCACTCCTCACGGATCATCCAGTTAATACAGAGATCCAGAAAGGAATTATATTCTCTTAAGTTCCCTAACAGCTTGTGAACATTCAACCTCATATTGGGGACAGACATAGAGGACATGGTCCACTTCATCATCAGTCCCACAATCCAGGCATTGACTCGAACCCACTTACCTTGGAAATGTAGTGTTCCTTAATGCTCATTAGCCAAGATATCTATTGGTTTGACTCCGGCTATAACACAGACTGCCTCCAGCGAGACTGTTCTGTAACCGCCAATAACAGCCAACAAAAGGAGTTGTTGGGCCCACAGCAAAATGTCCGCGTAACACCTAAAAGCCAAGCAGTGACCCCAGACAGGTGCAGCATATAGCATAATAGCCTCATTGACACCTTTGTAAAAGATATGCATGATGCGAAAATTCAACCTCCAATTGGGATGAATAACTACGAATTCCATAAAAAGCATCAGCAGCCTTTTTTGCTACATATTGTAGATGTTCCATGAACCAAAAATTCTTATCAAGGATAACACCCAGGTAGTTTTGAGCTGTAACGTCATGAATGGGGAGGCCAGCCATCCGAACCTGGATTCTTCGGAAAGCAGCTAAATGACCCTTAAGCAACATCATTGTGGTTTTCTCTGGGTTGAAAATCATTTTATGTTGCAGACTCCACAGTCGTAGTGTCTCACAAGCATGAGCAGCTTGAAACTCTACTTTGTTACGCGAATCCCCTTCAATCAGCAGCAGCACGTCGTCAGCATAAGCAATTACATGACAACCACATGGCAACCTCAAACTTAACATGGAATCAAATTCTGCAATCCAATGAATGGGACTCAGAACACTGCCATACGGGCATCCTTTACTTAGGGTCTTCTGAACTTCCAAGCCGCCATCATGCAGGGTAACAGTCCGATACCTGAAATAACTTGAGAGCACTTATAATTCATTTCATGTACATTTACACTTCTGCATCTGAAACAGGGCAAAGGGCCAGCATAAGTTACTAAATGCCTCGGATACATCCAGAAAAATCCCTGATACATATTTGCATGAACTAGAGGAAGCCTATCAATCACCTTTAGTATGGCATCCTCAGTGCTCTTGCCCAATCAGAAACTATACTGGTTGTCCATTAGCAAATGATCAGTAACCAATCTAACATTAATACGCAAATATAGGACCTTCTCAAAAACCTTACCAATCACAGGCAAGAGTGTTATTGGACGGTAAGAAAAACTAACAGTAGGATCTTTGTCGCCACCTTTGAACAACAATATCAGGTCTCCACGCTTCCAACATGTCAGAAAATGACTGGTGAAGTGCAGCCTACTGTAAATTCTAGTTAGAGGACCAAGAACTACTGGAAGCGCTCAGATGAGGAGCTGTACTGTGATACAGTCATATCTGGGGGCTTTGTGCCGTGCCATACTGCATATCACCTGACGCACCCCTGCCTTAGTGATCTCAGAAAATTATTAGTCAGTCTCAAAAGCCATGTGACACAGCTTCCTGTCTGACACGCCGTTGGTATGAAACCTCACCCACCATTATGTTTAGGAGTAAATCATTCAACAAAATATCAAGGACACAGTCGTTGTCAATTACCACACCTTCATGGGTCGATAAAGCTGATAAGAGGACATCTTTCCTGTGCTTATGTCCAGGGATCCTGTACACAACACTCTAAGGATCTCTATTTCCTTGTTCCTGAACGAAGGAACGCCAGGAATTATGCTTGGAGGACCTAATACTATGGAAGTAACTAGCCCTCCTTCTGCAGTAATCCGCAGTCAGGGCTGCACACTGATCGGGGTCACCCTCTCATTGTGCAGCCCTTCTGAGTCTATTCACAGACTGCTTCATTGCTGTCACATTTTGAAACCACCAACCAGATATATGTTCCTGGCCAGTGCCTCTAGGAATGGCGGCTTCAGCCGCCGCCACTATCACAGAAGTGAAATTTTCTGCCAGGACGTCTAATGGCAGGCTGTCAAGGTCTCGGGAAAAAACCTCCAGTCTGTACTCTAACAAAGAGAAGAATTTCAGCCAGAGTCCGCCTGCCTATGCAGGAAGCGCCCCCTGGTAAACAGGAAAGTGTCTCTCATTGCTGTCGTGCAGTTCACTCGCTATCTCAAAAAGTATCAACCGATGGTTGCTAGAGCAGTTATCAACCCCAGACCAGTTAAGGATCCTGCCAGGAGTGTTCCTACCAATGGTAATGTCAATATTTGTATCTAAGAAGGCCCTTTGTTCGTCAACCATACCGATGTAAGTAGCCAACTGGTCTGCAACATTAAAAACCTCAAAGTTATGTTGCGCGACCACACTTTCAATTAAGTCACCGCCATGATTAGTGATCCCTCTGTGCCATAAAAGCAACTTCACATTAACATAGGCACCAATAAGGATTGAACCATTACCCACATACGAAGGATCCTGTCCCAACTTGCTAAATGTTCCTCAGTGGGATCCCTGTATTGGAAATATGAGCTAACATCTGTAAGGTCCTATCCATGAACGGCAAGCCTGATCACAACATGATACATGTAAGAAACCTGCCGTATAAAGACTCTTTCAAGCAACTTCCTGCACGGAATAGCAGACATAAGGTATGCCCTACATGAAACGTTTTCCAGCTGTGAAAACCTGGCAGATCAACCCCTAATTATGTATGGATGCTGCAGAAGGACAACATCGAGGCTCCGTCTCTCTACAACCTCACCTAACTCAACCTGGACTACATAAGTACCCTGGGCATTAAGTTGACCGAACCTAACCATCTAAGGAGTTGTGCTTAACTGAAAGATGCAGCACAGCTTCCTTCACCTCATCAGTTGTGTATTGATTACCTTTGAGATCCCTCTTGAGATGAGGGAAGAAGTGGAAGTTGCATGGAGCCAAATTCGGCAAGTATAGGCTCAAACTTCAGCTTGCAGAGAGCCATCAGATAGTTTGTGGGGTACCCATCGTGCACAGATTTTACAGTAACCCAGTTGCTCGATAATATGGCCTACTCGTTCTTTAGATATGCCTAACTAAATAGCAATGTGTTGCTGATTGATTTGCTAGTCACTTTGAAGCAAATCATCCACCTCCTTTCGATGTTTCTTGTCGCAGAAACTGGTCATCCACTGCAAGGTACATCCTCAATTGTCATTTTACCAGCTTCACATTCGTGAAATTTCAATGTCCACCTATTCACAGTACTCCTGTCAACAGTTTCACTACTGTAAACTGCTTTTAAACAATGAAAAGTATTCGTAGGATTCACATTTTCTGCTGTTAAAAATTTGGTCGCTGCATGCTGTTTTATCCATGTCGAAATATTGACCGTACTCAACTCCATTTTAACTGCTACTGAAAACAAACCAGTAAACAGATTTCAACGCATTATCACTGGTTTGTAGACGGGGATTTTAGCTATCATGTGCTGCCACGCCCAACTCAATAGTACCTTTTGTCTCTGTGTAGCATGCTAGTGTGTAAAATTTATTTAGCAAAGCCTTGTGTGTCTATATATGTATGTATATACAGTGTGTATACTATATACAGGGTCTATCACAAAGTTCTCCTGGGATTTTCATAACTTATTCCACTTGTGAAAATAATGGAAGAAGTTCTTATAAACATATATCTTAAAATACTTTGTTTGTGAGTTATGGCTAGAGAGATTTCACTCAGATTTCAGCTACCTCAGTGAAATGTGGTCATACTGAAATTTTTAGGATGTTAATTAATGGATAGAATTAGTGATTTCTTGTGGTTTTTGACCTAAAAATTTGAATAAAATAAGTCCTAAAACTGAATCTGCGGTATTTTTTGAGAAATCGGGTGGAAATATATCTAATTAGATATACTCAGAACTGGTATTATATTTATATATATATATATATATTTTTTTTTTTTTTTTTTTTTTTTAAATAATTAATGAGAAGTAGATATGCTGGAGAAATTTTATCAATTAAGAAATAAAAATAACTGATTAATAATGAATAAATTTTTGATAATGAGATGATCAAGTTCGTCTATAAGCTATTGTTATTAACAGAAGCTATTGTTATTAACAGACCTTATTATATTCATATAATAAGGAAATAACTACAACAAATTTATTGTGGATTTGCCATGACAGTAAGGAAAATGTTTAACATTAGAGTATTTAAAAATTGGTTTTTTAACATTATGCATTATTAATTTATTTGGTTGGGTAATTAATAAAGGCCTACTGTAAAATAATTTTTGTTTTGGCCTGTTTGGTGGTTTCAGTAGAAACATGCAACAAAGTTTAATAATAAACAAATGGTGTTAATGTTATATGAATTTTGTTATTATGAAAAAAAATGAAGGAAGGCTAAAATATGTTTTATGGCTTGTGTCATACAAATTTTATATATATTTAATATATAGATCTGTAGAAGAAGTATGCTGTATTGAAGTAGTTTTTTGTTATAGGTCAATGAAGGGCGTTACAAGTGGGATGAAGATTTACAATTGGAATATACATCAGCCTTCTTCACTGGTGTCTATGGCATGTGGAATATTTATATATTTGCTCTCATAGTCTTATATGCTCCATCACATAAACAGTGGCCTTCTGAACCAGGTAACTTATTCATTCTAAACATTTTTATTTTAGCTGATGGGCCTTTGCATTTTCTAAAAGTTATGGACTCCAATTATAAATCTAAAAACATTATGCCATCCTCTCTTCTTTGCCAAAATATTTATTTTTGAATTGTCACTCATATTTTCATTCCAGTCGTTATCTTTCATATCCCCATTGATTGAAGTTTTATTTCTGTTATTGTCATCCTGTGATGTTCATTTAATGTAATCCAAACTGGAGTTTTTTTGTTTTTTTTTTTTACAATATCCTCATGTGTTTTATTAAAGCTCCTAATCATTGTTTATTTTATTATTTTTGTTTTTTTTTTTTTATTAATTTAAATTTAATAAGAAATGTATAACAACTTTAAAATGTTAATTATTCATTCAACCTTCCTTAAGAATTAATTTTTTGGGGTCTTTAACTTTTGTTCCAATTACCAATGATCTGACTTTATCGCAAAGATTATGGCTTATGATTCCAATTCTTGACCATTGATTTACATTTTAGTTTTATTTTTAATATCTATTTTATAGTTTAGTGTGAAAGTGGGGACTTTGCAGACATTCATATTGTTATTTAATTTCTTGGTTTTATTATTTTCAAGTTTTTATGTAATTTTTTCTTAAGGTTCAATATACCATTGTTCATATTTTTACTTAGTTTAACACATTTATTAATTTCTTCTTTGTATCACTATATATTCTTTTGTCTTCAATAATTGTTTTTAATTTTTATGGTTCATTTCTCAATATTTGTTTATATTATTGTGAGTGACCCTTATTCATATTGTAGTTTACTTTTTTTTTTGTGTTTACTGTTTGTTAATTTTAATTTTGTGTTATACAATTTAATGTTCAGGTGATGGTAATTCTTAGATTGTTCAACCAGAAAAATAGAGAAAAAAAAGAAGATTTACCCTCTCATAAGAATCCTGTGATATGTTTTTGATTTAAATTTTTATTGTTCCAATGACTGAACTCTTTTCCTACCAGGATTAATTATCCATTGTAATATTATTGTTCTTTACTGCCTATCATGGATATACTGACCGTGTTTTTAAGAAAAAGCTTTGTCATATTTTATTAAATTACATTTAATATAATTTAGTGCTAGAATATAAAATTTTTTTAAGCAAACACGTGAGTATTTAAAGAAGCACGATGTTAAAATTAACTTTATATATAAATATTACACCTCATTACCCATGTAGTATTAAGTTACAGGTTTTATGAGGAAAGTAATTCATCAAACAAAGTGCATTATCAAGTATTCATTTGTAAAATTATTATTATCAAGTAATAATATTTCAAATAATAATTTCTTAGAATCATTTTCATGGAATTGCATTGCATTATTTAATTATTTGGAATTTATTGTTTTAATTTAGTCCACATATGTAATGAGACCTTCTGAAATAATTAATTAAGTTATTTATAATATGAGGTAAATTTATCTGATCCTGGATTTGAATAATAATAATGTTATATGCTCCTTTCAGATTGTATAAAATTATTCCAAAATGGGCTTTTAAAAATAAACCAGTTATATCAACACAATGTATGTACAATAGTAATTGGCTGTCTATAATCTCATTATCTGCCCTTCTGCTGTCCATTCCATAAGAGGTAAAATAGCAGTCAATACATAGAATCTGTCATTGTCACTCCTGCCAATTGTAATGTGCATAGTGTGATTTCTTTTTCAAATAGAAGGACTTATTGTTACTGAAATCCATCAGTTGTATCAGGTTTGTGCTAATAATCTGTTGTCATAGTAAGGTGAATCTGAGTGAAACTTTCATTCACCTAACAAAAAACCAAAAATTAAGAACACACTATCAAATCAAAATGTGAAACTACAGTGTTTTGGAACCATAAGGAAATTTTTTAACAGATTTCATAGAATCATGGGTCACAATATTGACAAAAATGTATTATGAAACACTGAAGCTTCATCCACCATCTTAAAGCAAGTAGTGTAAATTGAACATGATTGATATTGCTCTTCTGTGTAAAAATACTAGGTCCTATTCTGCAGGTTGTACAAAGACTTTACTGAGCAGTTCAAGTGAAAGATATTTTACCATCTCCTGACAACTTCAACTTGATGAACGACTACCATTTCTCCACCAAGATTAAGATCTGGCCCACTATCCAGAACTTTGAAACCAATGCGGTGATCAGTGTGGATGGTGGCACCTACATGCGTTATAATTTTTTAGATATTCGATCAAAATAATGTAGATATTCTGGCATAACTGATGTATATAATAAAATCTTTTTCTATAATTTTGTTTATTTAATCGCCCAGCTGAAAATAAATTTTGGGAAAACCTTTGTATTATGAACTTTTCAGTTTTATGTAAACCAGTGTAAATACAAAATCACTGTGTTCAGTCAACATCTTTATGATTGGTGGACGAATTCTATTAGGTACAATAAATTTGTAAGCTTAAGTAAGATAATAGATAATTACTGGATGTATTGCACTGATAAATAATAATATTAGCAAGTTTTCACCATACTTAACTTTTGAATAATAAGAGCTAGTTAACAAGGGTCCAGTGTTTTTGTTATAATAGATATAGATTTTTAATTAATCCTTACATAATTGCTTTTTATTAAGGTATTCTTTTTTCCAGATATATCAAGTGGTGTTAATGATGAGATAGTGTTTTCAAGATTGCCAACTGAACCGAGTGAAATCTCTTCATTAACATCTTTCATAAGGAAAGCAGCTATTGATTAAAGTGTAAAATCCAGATCTGTTTTAATACCACATGCATTATTTAATGCTATGAAATGACGAAAAAAGGTGTAAGATATTTACAATTAATATCCTGCAATTAAAATTTTTAATTTTTTAAAAATAAACAACTTGTCATGTATCTACATTTATTAGTTTTTTGTTTTAAGATTAGTTTTGTAGAATTGACTATTCCCTCCAATTTTAGTTTAAGAAAAATTTTATAATTTTTTTCATAGATTTCTGAAAACTTTTTTTATTGTTTGCAGGAAATTTCTTCTTTAATCTCTGAATTACTTGGAAAAATACCTGTTATAAATTTCAGAGCATCAGTTGGAATTTAAAATATAAGTTTGTTTTTGTGGCAATTGTTTTTTGTGAATGATACTGTATAAAAATTAACATGCAGTAAATCTGATGTTTCATACAGATAAATAAATAGTAGCCAAAATAGTTAAAATTGAGCTTTTAGACTTGGCTGGCAGCTAAAAAAATTAAATAACTTCTAATTGTTACAGAAACTTTCCAAACATTTTCATAAATCCATTTGTAAACTTGATAATAAATTTATTATTTTTGAATGATAGCCAACACTGATGGAAACAAAGGTAATGTTGAAACAGGGAATTACCCTAATTTTGAATTATTTAGACATTATTAAAGGGTTAAATTGCAAAGATGACAGTAGATCTAAGATTTTAATATGTTTGAACAATATGCAGTCATCCATCCGGCATAATTTTTTTGTGTAAAGCAGTTTTAAATAACATAGCTTCAGCTTCTGGTATTTTATTCTTGACATCCTTTTTATTTTACGGGATCTGGTTCCTTAAGTATTTTGGATTTAATAGAACCATTGTTTGATAAGTGACAAATCACAATTCTTGATAGCAATAATATTTAGAGATTTATCAGTTTTATTACATTTCCCAGTTTGTATAGATGTAATAAAATTTTTAATTTTAATTGCAGAGTTGGAATATGTGACAAACAATTTTTAATTATATCCTATTTTAATTACGAAACCAGTTAGTAATAGGATTTTTTTTTATTGCAAACTATAAAAATTTATGCTTACTGTGTATAACATTATTTTATGTGACCTTATGTCATCAGTTCCCACAGTTTGCATTAATTTAAAAAAGTAAATTTATGTATACCTTTTACAGCATAATTACTGTGTAATTTATTTTTTAACTTTAATTCAGCATGTTTTATATGCAAATTTATGATTTGAGACTGATGACATATGATTTTTGTCAGTTATTTTTTTTTTTTTAGTACTGTAATTATTTGTCTTGCTTAAAACGATGTTTTTGATAACTTTAAACTTGTTGTATGTTTGTTATTAGATTTTTATATCCTTTCTAATAATAGTGGTATGTCCTGAATTACTTGTAAAAGTAGTTTATTTTATAATTGTTTTCTTATTTAAGTAAAATGATTTCTAAACCAAGTAATACTACATGCCAGATTATGCTTTCAAGCAATTACATCTACTATTAGTAGAAAGGTTTAATTTTAGTTTCCCAAAAATGTTTGCCAAAATTATATATCAATAATATAATTGATATATAATATTATATAATAAATAATATTTTCACGTCTGTTCACATTTCAGGTATGAGGAAAATTTTCACAATAAACATAATTATTTTTAGTAAAAAAATTATTATTTTGTATGCAATTTAAAAACAAAGTATTTTAAAACAATAATTCTTATTTAAGTAAAATGATTTCTAAACCAAGTAATACTACATGCCAGATTATGCTTTCAAGCAATTACATCTAGTATTAGTAGAAAGGTTTAATTTTAGTTTCCCAAAAATGTTTGCCAAAATTATATATCAGTAATATAATTGATATATAATGTTATATAATAAATAATATTTTCACGTCTGTTCACATTTCAGGTATGAGGAAAATTTTCACAATAAACATAATTATTTTTAGTAAAAAAATTATTATTTTGTATGCAATTTAAAAACAAAGTATTTTAAAACAATAATTCAGACTAACTGGGACCTAGATAAGTTTGAATTTTCTGTTTGTTTGGATTTTTTAACAGAATAATAAAATATTAACATTAATTATGGAAAAACAATAAATATATGAATTGTATTTACATAGTTTTATTGTTAGATTAAAAAATAAAATTCAACTCTACTGATAAAATGCAAAATAAATGTATTTAATAAGCTAACAAATTTTCTTACAAATCTTAGATAATTGATCATCTTTTATTGATCCTCTTTTTTAACCATATTTTGTTGCCACAAGATAATTTCTCCCTTTTTCGCCAAAAATGGGTTGCACCAGACATAATTCAAATTGGTGCTCATACCAAGCTGAAGTGTCTTAACACATTGAATGCTTAAACATGAGTAGGCCCAGGGCCAGTGTTTGATGTGATCTGTTCCATCTTTTACCAAATCATTCTCGCTAACACTTTTTACTTTCACAGATTTTTATGATTTAATCCATATTCAAAAATGGGAATGGTACTGTATCAATATCATTTTCTAACCTTTCTTTATGCTACCTTTATCATAATCTTTTAATCTGAATATTGAGTAAAAGAATTAAGTCATCTGATTTAATATTATACTTCATCGCTAGTATGATTACTTGTTTTCTTTCTGAATGGCCTAGATTTTTTCAATGTATTTTGTAAGTTAGCATAATAAACAATTAAAACCTTGATTCAGTAAAATTCAGTCTTAATTCATCCTTTTTTTATGCATTTCTTAAAGAAAGTGCAAGTGGTTGATGTTTTTTAATGGAATCCAGAATTGCATGTATAATACATATGTGTTACAGATGTACTTAGCTGAACTGACTTCAAATTTTTAATAGCCTAAATTATTTGTAATTTTAGAATAAATACTCGCTTATGCTTAGGCAATAAAATTCTTATTTTACAAAATATTTTGACTATATTGTAGTTGGTTGCCTACAACATGTAGGCTAAAATTGACAAACAACATTTAGTTTGTATCATGCATTCACTTCACAATATATTTTTACAGAAATCTATTATTCTTTGGAATTGTATAAACTGTAATATAATTTTGATTTTGTTATTCTTGTATATTTAGGAGGAGGCCATTAGTCATTTTATTTCTTTGGTAATATTCTACATTCCTTTCCATTCTCTGCTAATCTTTTTATCTGAATTATGAAATCTGTATTTCAATTGTGTAATTGACATGACTTATTCCATTATCACTTCTGTCATATTATGATATTTGGTCCGTCCTTTGATATTTTCAAAGCTGTTAACTTATCTTTTAATTACCCATTCCTCACATTCTGGTTAAAGGCACACCGTACTTCTCTTGCAGTATATTTCTGCTAAAAAAATGTTTAGATATCTATGAGATGGCAGCATGTAACATCAATATATATAAACTATAATTAGAAGAGACTTTTTGGTAGGAAAAAGACTTTCTTTAAAAAAACCTCTACTACTTCTACATCATCATACATCTTCAATCCCCATATTTGTGCTCTATAAGAACAATCGATCTACAAACTGATTCAGATATATTTCATTTATCAGAAACTATATCCTGTCATTTAGGGGCAGATTATTCAGTAAATTTATTGGAGATTTAGTCCTCGTTGCTGTTTCATGCAAATGTTTACTAACAGCCAGTAAAGGTGACATCTGTACCTAGGTACTTATAAGTATTTACGCTTCAATTTTATTATCACCAAATCACCGTATCTCATGTTTTGCAGGTCTGCCTATATTACAAATCACAGTTTTGCAAGCAGTTATTTGGAAGTAGCATGAAGTTAATGACTTCAGTACTCTTACTGATTCTGTTTTCCAGTTACAAAAATGGAAAATTACGAACAGACAAATCGTTTCCAACAATTTCTGAATTACTTGATTGATTATAATCAATCAAGATAATTATCTATAACTTCTAATCATTTAATGTCTTTCTATTAACACGTTTGCTGCTAGGGATCATGCCTGATTATTACTTCAGTGCTGATTTAATTTTTTTTTTGTCTAGAAAATGCTGTAATGGAAATGGAAAAATTTCTTAAGATTTTTAAATTTCTCCTACTTTGATAAAAAATGCTCGATGTACTTGTGCATCGTCAGCACATGGCATTTATATTTTGTTTAATATGTGTACAATGTACTTATGCATATGTATTTTACTTTATTAATAAACATATTTGTGACTAAATTTAGGTAGTAAGATTGTAAAAAATTATAATTACCTATATTTTACTGCAAACATTTCTTCTATATTCAACAAATCACTGAACACTACATAATTTTTTTATATTTATACAACACATCTCTTATTTACACTGTTTTATTTTTATGATATATTTTATTACACTCTTTAAGACATAATTATGGTTTATCTGGACAAGCCTCACATTGATAAGTGCCTGCACTTTTAGTTTCAATAACATATGACATATCATTTCCTAAATATTTTATTATTATGACCAGTCGGTAACGTTGTTGCAAGTGGTCACATTGTGGATGTTTTGGTAATGATGCTCTCTTTTGATCCGGTGGTACCAAAGACTTCTTATAATTGAGAGTCTGAAGTCAAAAAAAGTCATTTTCCCATCAACTTGGTATTTGTTGTAAAGGAAAAATGAATTCAGGACACACATTTGAAGGATGTCTATGAAAATCTTTTTATACCACTTTATTGTTTTTCTTTCACAAGGATAATAACTCAGCAGTTGATCTTATTTGTCAAAGCCTGACATGTATTCATTATATTTCATTATTGGCAAGGGCTTTTCCTTTTCCTTGCCTCTCTTGTTTACAGCTGAATTCATTACATTTTCATATTGGCTTGAAGGATACAAAATGTTTCACTTGTCTCTCCACTGCCCTACCATTATGCCTTCGTTATACTTCGTAAAAGTTTCTCTCTTTCAAAATTTTTTTTCTCTGTCACTTCTTTATGATTATCTTTCTTAGGATTTTTTTTCCAAAAAGACAGTGGGTTCCAGTTGCATAGGTTTTATTATTGAGAAGTTTTTTTAGTTAGTTTTACGCTATTATAAAAGTTGTCCGTGCAAGCAGCATGACCTCATCCAAGTCTCTTTTAAAAGGTTCAAGACTACCTTTTCTGTATGCCCTTCACCTCAGAATGCATCAAATGCCCCAGCATACACTGCATATTTCAATATTAGTCCATTTGGTTCACATAAGAAATAAAGTTTTATAGTATACTTATAGCACTTGTTTTTAATATGTATAAAAATAAAATGTCCTCTCCAAAGTACCATTCTCATTGAAAGAAAGTTCTTTACTGTGGTTGTATACACATAACACTTTGTTATTAAAATAGTCAATGAGAGGTCTTACTTTCAATAGTCAGTCATTGCTTGTTGGATCATTTTTTACAAATGAAGGCAACAAAGAATTAACAGAAATTTGTCATATGACATAAAATATCCAAAACAAGTTTTGAGTAATTTGTCTTTGCGCCAATTATCTTGCATCTGTGGCATTCTTATATCACCTATATGAAAAAGCAGATCCATAAATGTTTTCAGTTCAGAAATACTTAATATCTCTCCACTAAGTTATCCTGGAATTTACTGTGATGTTCTCAGACAAAAAAATTTCTACAGCATAACAGCTGGTTTGCCTGCTGGTCAAGCACTTTGGGTAAACATAATTTTTTGCAGGTCAAAAGAAAGACTTAGAAATTATAGATCTTTATTCTTAAGTTTTGACTGAAGTCCATTTACTTTTAACTTACATACATATTTAATATTAATTAATTAATTTTTTCTGAGGGATTTTTTCTTATGAAATTCCCTTAATTCAGTGCAAATTTAACTTGTGTCTGTTGAGTCATCAAATCTAGTGTAATTTGGTAATAAAAATATTTCTTAAATAATGAATATTGATTTTTTTTAACTTCATTATTATGATTATTGTAAAAATTACAATAGTTTTGTAACATTTAGACCAAGGGCAGATGCTTCTGTTTAGTTTTATCTCTATAATAACAGGACTCAATGCAATTTTATGAGCTGATGAGTTTAATGATGACCTCTCTTTTTGGAGCAGATTGTCTTTTCTTCCTATCTTCTCTTTTTTCTGTGGGTAAATTCCCAGACTGATAAAAAGATTTAAAAATATTACCTGATCTACTTTCCTCAACGTGTAAACTATTGACAAATACATCCTTACGTACAATCTTTATAGTTGTTTTTGTCTTGAGTTACCTTTTGGCTTATGTCTATTTACTAAATGAATTTCAATACACTGCAGTATAAATTTGTCAGGACAAGTGGTCCAGGGTCCACCTTTTTTATAATTTTGATAACTAATTTATAGTGAGGCCAACAAAACTTTCATTTGAAGAGTAGAACACTTAAGAAGTTTTAATTTCATGGCTGCAGTTTGGATTAGTTACTAAGTCTCTAGCTGAATACAAAAAATAAAAAAAGAATTCTTACAAGCAGACAATTACAGAAATTCAGTAGTAAGATGAGATGCACATAGGTAAGAAGGTAATTTACTGAGAAACTTGTGAAAACATTAAGCTGCCTTAAGTTTGCAAAATCATGAACAGTACTAAATTTTCTTCGGCAACAATAGTTCGTTACCAGTAATGTATGATGAATATAAATTGCAAATAATTTGGACATAATTTTAAGTATAATTAAAAGGAGAGAGTAGAAAGTAATATTCTTACATCAATCTTTTTGCAAGATCATCTTCCATGAGGCTTTGATAACCTTTTCCTAGCTTTTCATGAATTAATTTCTGAAATACTTGAAGAAAAAGAGCTATCCAATAAGTAGCCACAGTTATAGAATCCCACTATTAAAAAAAAAAAAACAATATTATACAAGAGAAAACACCTAATACAAGCAAGTTCAGAGAGCTAACATTATGTACCTAACCTACAAAAATAAGGGGGAAAAAGTTTTGATTGGTGGTGGTTTGGAACTACTTGGTTATGAAGCCAATGCAGAAAGGATTTACCTGCGTTTTGATCCTAGCTCGGTATTTTGATGGTTAAAATAAATGGATTTACTGGAGTTTGACACCAGTTAAGTTTGAAATGTGTAGATTATATTATTCTGTCCTAATCATTCCTAAATCATCACAGTCCTAGGTCATTAATCATGAAAAAACATTAGTTTGTCAAAAAAAATTGAGATACCTACATTTGATATCAAATCTATCTGCATTTACATGGAATTCTATCCATCTAACTTGTTTTTTCTACTTCCTTCAGACTTTATCAGCATTGTCTAATCTCCTCTTTTCTTAAAGGTTTATTTTAAGAAAAAGAATGTTAAAAAACAGTTAGTATATCAATAGTTTGAATTGGTATGAAATTCTATGTTGATTGAAACAAGTTAGTGATCTATTCAATACGCACGTAAAAATGATTGAATGACAAAATATATAGACCCATTTTGTTACGGTAGCCAGCTGACTAGAAAGTGATCTTGTTCCTGCAACATGTTAATTAATGTCACTGGACTTGATAATAATACGATGTTGAAAATATGGGGACATGATTTTACATTCATTGTATTTAAAAACACTACATAGTAATCATGTAATGTACACTAATTGCTATCCTAATCTTGTCTTCATTGTGTAATTTTAATTATTTTTATGCATTCTTAATTCACAGTGTAATCTTACTATTTTTATTCATCAAACTAGATTTTCTTGTGTGTTTATTAGTAGAGGGATTAACTATTGAAACAGCCTGTTCTTACCTGTTCTTTTAAAATTTGGTGAAAAGTAGAGCCCAGTAATAAACTGAGCAATTATTAGCTGTTTTTGGCAAATTGAACTCATGGAAAAATCTTATCTAGGATATGAGTGAAAAACCTTTACCCTCTATAGGCCATTAAAAGATCAAATAGTGAAACTATTTTAATGAGCTTTGTGGCTAAGATTTTTTCCCAGCATGTGTGATTTTGACTTTATACAGAATCTGCCGACTAAGGCTGATTAAATCAATCTCAATTGAAGCTACTAATTTCTAATAGGGAACTTATAATTACCAATTATTTAGAAAAGCGTGCTTATAATGTGATTGGCTTATAGATTTTCAGTGACTGATTACAGAAAATATTAGACTTATCTGGGATCACACATTAAGTGCACATATTACTTCTCTTGAGTGTGTTATAAACTTACAAGAATGTTTATACAGTTACTGTTAATCCTTAACAACCCTAACCTCTTTTAATTGGATATCAAATGAACTATCCTATTGCAACTGAATGGAGTACCTTACCATGTTCACTTGGACTCAAAATTTATGTTAGAAAGCAAGAATGCTAGTGTTTTTATCATCAAATTCACAACTTTAACAAAGTATTCTTTAATTAACTTCATATAAAAAAAGTTTTCCTTATTAATATGTGTAAATTAATTTACACCATCTGTCTCTTTTTATTTTAAGCTATATATATATATATATATATATTCTTAACAGATGAAGCTGAATAAAATTTAAGTTTGATATTTTTTTTTTCATCAATATCTACGATTTTTCCTAGTATAGAAACTGATGAAACGTAGCCAACCTTTAAAAATCACTGAATGAATTTTAGTAGAAGATTTTAAGCTTCCAATCATTAATATGTAGTATTATAATACTTTTGTTATGTATATTGTCTAGTACTGAATAACTATGTAATATTTAAAAACTTTTAACAGTATGCATGTTTTATTATAACATTTTTTAAACTCTTAGAATTAGACTTTTATCATTGTTTACTTAGATGTTTGGTATTAAACCAGTTGTGAGTAATCAGTTCTTTTTGTAAATTAGATATGCAGTTGTACATTCTAAATATAAAATGATAGATATAAAAAGCATAAAAACTATGATAATATTTGTCTTTTAATAAGTTTTTAGTATATTTACAATTTATTATAATTCTTAGTGGCTAAGAGATTTCTGATTTTTGTTGTATACTCTAAATAATAATGGTGCTTTGAATATATACAAAATTATAAAAGGAAAAATAATAATTTGACTGTTTTTGTTACCTGTTTAATGAAGTTGTTTTAACAGTTTTGATATTTTTCTATTTTCATTGTCTTTTATTGTTTTAGAAATATATTAGAATGAAAAATACTCATTAAAAATCCTCTAATTATATCATAATTATTGCAATTTATGGGTTTTAGTTACTATACGTTTACAGTAAAGCCTTTGGTTATGATTAATTTTCAATATATTAATTTTTTTTAACCAAACTAATACTTATTTCATGAAAATTTAAGAAAATGATATTTTTGGGGTTGCATAAAAAGCCAAAATAGTAACTGAGGTGGTTTTTTTTTTATTAAACCTGGGCTTCATCTTCGAAACATTATGGCATATTGTTTAATTGTTTGGTTTTTGACAAATAATAATCAGTATTTTAAGAAATTACACCAATTTTAAGGAATGTATTATTAATACAAAATAATAGAAGTTAGAAAAGTGCATTGAGTGATTCTACTGGCAACATCTTGAACCTATGTTCCATATAACTCTGTAGCATATCTGCTTTTCCCTCCCATCTATTTTTCATTTCAAATAATTGGGTCAATAAATCAGAGGGTAATGTAACATTATATAGTGTACTTACAAAGAGGAAATTTGAATAAGAAAACTTAAGAAGCTTTGATAAAAAAAGATTTATTATTAATAAATAGTTGAACAATTTGTATTATAGTAGCAACATATAATAATTTAAAAAATTGTTCACTCGCTGATTTCTTCCTATTGTGTCCATTAAAGTGCTTTCACAAAGATCTATGCTCTTCAGAATGGAATTTCTTTATTGTAATAAATTAATTAAATTTTTAAATTGCAGAGCTAGATGTTTACCATTTCAGTCTTTGGAAAAAAATAAAATTTGTTTCAATGACAAGACAATAATGTCAGTATTTACAGTTTTAACATTTAATTATGTTTTAATAAATTTATTTTAATAAAAAAATTATATTTTGAAGAAGCAGAGAAAAAATACTTAATGAACAAAATAGAAAAGCAGTAAATGATGAATAGTTTTAATTAATTTATATAATTTAACTTCTAATTGTTTATGCATCATTAGTATTACATTTAGATGTGTGTGAGTTGTTACCTTGTTTTTTTTTTTTTAATTTGTTTATTTGATATACAAACTGAGCAGGTATTCACTATTTTCTGTTAAAAATGCAGATAACAGCAGCTACTTTTGATGTCTTCGAAGGAAATAAACTTTTGCATCAATATTTAAATATATTATAATGAACATGAACAGCTAACTAATATTAATTTTCATTTTTATGAATTTGGACAAAATATGTTTTCCTGCACTGTTATTGATATAATAATAATAATAATAATTTTATCTATTTCTTCTATAAATCATAGCTACCTTAACTGTTTATGTGCAAAATAAATTTTCCATTAGATTAGTTTATTTTCATTACAATTTGTTATATTTAGAAAAAGAAAAATAACCAAACTGAAATTTAAAAACCCTTGTAACTCATTTTTTTTTACAAAATGTGGGAAATAAGAGCCACTCATTCCTCTGGAGGAAACCAGGCACTTTTCTTATTCATCAATAATCATAAAAAATTATAAGGCAAAATATATCTCTGATGCTAATGTATACTTAATATGGTTGAATATACAAAATTTAATAACAAAAAAAAGACTTGTAACTGTATATTAAAATGTATTATAATTGATTAGGAACAGGAAACGTACTTTAAACTCCCAGACTTCGGGAAGAAATGCAAATTCAATTCATAATTATGGTGTGAGTGATTTAAGTTCGGTTTAAGAACTGTTAGTTTCATTATTTCCATATACCATCTATTTCACCACTTATCTAATTCCCTTTTCCTCCTTTAGGACCATATTATAGTTTATTAATAAGTACTTTCAATTTAAATTGAAAATTGTGATTTTTTTTCTGTTATTATCAGGTTTGGAAAAGTGTCTATAATATTTTAATTGTTTTTCTTTTAATAAAATTATCACAGGTTTTTCCAGATTTAAGATTTGAGATTTTTATTTAAAAAATAGTTGCAGTAGCTCAGTAAATCAAACAACTTAGGTTAGGTTAAACTGTGAAGTATATGTTCATTTAGAGATTACATTCTTTATTACTTTTAATTACTAATAAAGGAATGAAAAGTATGAAGTAATGATTACTATTTCTGTCTGAAATTTGGTGATAATTATTTTGGTTTATACACCAAAAAGAGTTGTAACATTAGCCTCTCATGAAGGCAGTGTAGAAAAATCTTTTAGATAATCGGTAATTAATTTTTGGTAAGAGTTATTTTGTTTGTTTTAAGTTTTCTGAGATGTCTGTAGTAAAAAATTCACATTTTCTGTTATATGGAACAATTAACTTAGTGCACCTATATAAGCATATTAGTGTTGGACAAACATTTGGAATTGTAAGAGATTTAATTTACATTATTAAATTTCTCAAAACAATTAATATTATTGAAAACTATCTATTTGTAGTTTTAATGCATTATACTTTTACCATATAGATATATATTTTTATTATTACATTTTTCTAAATGCAACAATGCTTAGTAGAGATTAGTAATTGATTTACTGTAATACAATTATTTTACTTCATTAAATTTAAATGTCATAAATCCTTATTAATTTCACTTGGAGCGACTATCAGTGATACATGTAATTGTTAGCTGGCCTAGGGTTTGTTGACGTATTATGTTAGTAAACTATTGCTCTAGGCATACGTCATGCATTTGTGTCTCCTGTTGGTAAAAATTTAAATATATATGTAATTAACATATAAAATAGCCTATGGGTATATGTATAATACATATATATTTAACTAGTTTGATGTTCTCCGTTCCTTTCCGTTCTGCCCTTAGCTTTTATTCTCACCATATTTATTATTTCCTGCATCCTCAATTATTTGTTTTATACATGCCAATTATCTTGTCTTCTATAGTTTTTCATTTTACACTTACGTCTATCGCTGAATTAACTCAACCTGGATGTATTAATTCATGACCATTGAATGACCTTCCTCTTCTCTATAAGATTATGTAATTTCTCTCCTCTCCTGTAAACCAAAAGACCTCTTCCATTTTGAATTTTATTGACCCATATAATTTTCAAAATATCTTGTAATACTGTATTTCAGACTTCTATTATTTCCCTGTTGTCTGTGTTGATTACAATAAAGTACTAAACTATGTAAAAATATTTTCTTAAATATTTAATTCTTCATTAACCTCCTTTTTGACCTATTTCATTACCCTTTGATCTTAATAATTAATTTTCAAAGTAGATTTCTCCTAGCGATAAATTCATGCCATTTTGTATTTCTTTTAACTCTATTTGGTTTTTTTCCAAATGACTATGTAATCACCAAATCTTACATGATTTTTCTCCTAGAATAGTTCCTGCTCTCAGATTTTTCCTTAAATTTCTGTACTGCTCTGTATACAACTTAAAAAGAAATGGGGAAAGACAACATTCTTTTCTTACGTCTTTCTTATCTAACTTCATTTTCCATTCTTGTAACTGCTACCTGATTGATGTACAAATTATAAATAAATCTGCATAAATTTAAATCCAAATTTTCTTGTAATAAAGGTTTTTTCAATGTATATCATCATCTACAAATTTAAAAAAAAAAATTATTGAATAATAATTAATACACCTGTGGATTTTTTCAAAAATAAGATCAAGTAAATATATCGCATATTTACAGGTAGTAAGTGTCCATTTGATGTCACCTGGAAAAATGAAAGTTAAATTAATCAGCCCAGTTGAATGATAATAAAAATATACTAGAAAAGAAATTCTTTACCCGGACAATTGAAATGTTACCGTTTATCTACATATTTAAATAAAGCCCCCTTAAATTGTAGTAATACTGTTCAATATTAATATATTGATTATTAATGTAGCTTTGCATTCTTTTACTACACCAGAGCACCAGAAACATTAGTCTGGTTTTTGTCTTTTAATGTTAGTATTTCAGTGTCATTATTTAACATAACCGTAACTTAATTCAATTTATTTAAGTGCCAGATGCATAGTCCATTATCTCCATTTTGATACTGAAGTTAAACTCTGCTTTCTAGCATGCACTTTGATTTTTTTTTAATTTTAAATGATTCTCTTTTGTTTGTGTCACTCAGTTTACTTTTTGCATTTGAGTTTATCAGTATTTCTTTCAATTATATTGAATACTTTTAAATGTAACTTGTCATTGCATTTTTACATTAATGCGGCATCTCTTCTATACATTCAAATATCTTTCAAGAATTGTAAGTCTATTTTTATGCATTTATTATTATACCAAAAATTACAATTATTATCTCGAATGCCTTACAATTTCCTACTTGGTTTACAACCTGGTTTTCTTTTTTCATATCACTGCAATTATTAACACTCAGCATTTTGGTTCCCCCTTGATTTATTTGACTTGTGCAGATAGTATACAGTAAACCAGTTAGCATTACAGGAAATTGGCAGGAGAGCTCAATTAGCTTGATCAGTCATCAGCTCCATGTACATATAATATCATACAATTATGGCCCTGTTGATGTTCCACTGCAAGTTGATGTGGGTGTGGCCCAAGTATGTCAGCCAACTAAATATCAACAGTAATGAGAATTTGTAATATCTGAATATTGATCTGTCTTTCATTGATGTTGGTCAGCTCCATGGGAAATGGACCTTACGACCTAAATTTAAAAAATCTGTGTTTGGAAGATTGAATTAAGTTTCAACTAGTTAGAATTAATGACTAAACTTTCTCACTTTATAATCATCGGTAGATTATGTTTCTATTGGTTGATTCTTGGGTCGCATTACATATGAGGTCATAAATTTTACAATCAGCTATTATGTATAATAACTTAGCTGTGAGAAGTTTTGATTTTTGTAATGCAATTCATGCTCTATCATAAATTTGTCTTATTGGTAATATGTATAATATAAAGTGATTATTTATTTTATAATTATTTGTTAATTCTGAAATTTGAATTAAACTGCATTTATTTATTTTATACTTAGTTCTATTTTTTTGTTGAGTTTTTAGTTTTATATGTATATTTTTTATATTTCATTATGTATTCCTATTTTATTTAATTTTTTATTACTGTAATATAAATTATATCTCCTTTTTGTTATTTTATAGATGTTCACAAAACCATTCAGTATTTTTTATGTATAAAGTCATTTATAATATAACCTTGTAAGGTACTAATATTTTTGTATTCATTATTAATAAATAATATTGGTATTATTACTTTTGTTGTTATTTATCAGTTTTAAATCACCTTAATTTGCTGAAAATATTGTCGACAAATATTATACCATCGGTGAATATATTTTTATTGGTCAGTTGTATATTTTATGTTAATCTCTTTTAATTGTATTTGATTTTTATTTGAACATATACTTTTCTGTATATGCTCTGTGAAAAAATATTGTTTAGTGTCCAATAAGTATTCGATTCAGGGCGTAGTCCGGGAGAATGGATTTGTTGGAGTTGAGCTGTTGATCTACGTGCTGGTGAGCTGTTAAATCTTTCAAACTGGAAACACAAGCACTTTGCAGCGGTCCTTGATAAATTAGAAGGGCTTGTACGGCCTGAGGCTCGATCAGTAATCATTGCTGGGGACCTCAATGCGTAGTGTGTTCAACTTTCTTTCTTTTTCCTGGTTAGTCGGTAATTACCTTAAAGATAATACTTCAGAGGATGAATGAGGGTATGTATGAGTGTAAATGAAGTGCAGTCTTGTACTGTCTCGGTTCAACCATTCCTGAGATGTGTGGTTAATTGAAACCCAACCACCAAAGAACACCGGTAACCATGATCTAGTATTCAAATCCGTGTAAAAATAACCGACTTTACTAGGACTTCAACCTTAGAACTCTCAACTTCCAAATCGACTGATTTGGGGGGACGTGTTCCAACACTAGACCAACCCGGTGGGTTTTAATCATTAACCTAATTAGTTGAATGTCTAATGCTCGGCTTTTACTTTGATGCACAGGTTTTATAACAAAGGAAGTAAGGTACAACTGTTGTATTTTTTTTTGAGGATAAAGATGTTATTGGATGTACAGAAGAAGGATTAAGCAATTCAAGAAGTTTTGTTAATTTAAGGGCTAATATCTGCGATTCATTCGGTTCAATCGCAAGAGACATAAGATTTTAATCGAAATGTGTTTCTGAAATACGATAATCAGGACAAGGATTTTTTTGTCTTGAAATATCAATTCCCGTGAGTTTAACTTTAATATGATGAGATAGATTACTAGTTGTCCACCAGCATAGGATACTGAACTACGGCAAAGATTACACAAGGCTTTTCCAGGGCTTCAGAAAAGCAAGTCCAGATGCGACTTCTTTTTCTGCAGCTCACGTTTATAACTTTAGAAACAAAATATTCTTTTATAAAAATATCTACTTATGTAAAAACTAACGATTTAAAAAAATAGAATACCAATAAACCCAATACTGTTGTTCCAATTCAATACCAATTTAGAAAAAATTGGCTTTGATTATGTAAGCTGAAAAAAAAATATTATTTTTAGTACGTCGATGACAAAACCGTTTAAACTAACTTTTGTTTTCATTTTACACTATAAAGCCTTTTTTTCTTAATTTTTAGTACTTTATTAAAAATATAATTTCATTTTTTAGGTCAAGTTACGAGAATATATCCGATAAATAGATATATAAACATATAAAAACCAGTTGTAATCTTAAACATATTTCCATCCGTCCTTAAATAAAAAAATAAATTTGTTGAAATTTTTTTTGTCAGGATGTAAGCTTATTAAAACACAAAAAAAAATCTTTATCTTTTACTAATTTCCAAAGCTGTACGTAGAACGATCCAAAAATTCAGTTTAAATATGTCTTTTAACCATTATCTTTTATTTATTTAACTTATACCTTTTTTAAACCGAATAAATAACAAACTCGTTTTCACTTTCACAAGTTATCTAATTGATACGACGTAAAGTAGCAACAAACGAAAAATCTGTCATAGTAGAACGAAGTAACATTAAGTTAAAGACCGTCTATAATTTATTAATTACTATTCCGATAAGGTGCTGAAGGAGAAATATTTAACGATTGTAATCGACTATGTATAATATAATCTTTTCTGATGATGCAATTAACGGTAAGTAATTCCGGTAAAGATTCGTTGATACTAATTATAATACCGTTACATGTAACAAATTTGTATTCAAACTTAATTAAACGGTTAGTAAGCGAAGTGATATTCAGGGCGACAGAATGATAAGATGTATACATGTGGAAAAATTTGCTAAATTTGTATATCTTAGCTGCAACAACATATGTATTAATAAACCGGGAATCTTTGGCTGAAATTAAAATTTGAACCGAACAATCTCGAGCGATTTTCCTAAGAATGAAAAAACTTATGCGGTCATTATTTTAAACCGTTACCGTCGAATGCGAACGGTTCGTCTTGGTTTAGAGTGCTGTTATGTCACAGAGACATGGACGGCCAATAAGCTTAAACATTGAACAATTTTAAATGTAGGTCGGCAAACGATTATGATATGATACTTACAAAATCTTACATCTCATATTACATGATAAATTTGGTCTTGCTGAAGAATTTTTCTGACTTAAAAATTTGAGAAAATTGTTGGTGAGATGTTGAGGTTTTATTCTAGAGGCGGTATCGATGACAGCCATTGTATGATTTTTAATTATCATGGTAAGAAATAATGTATATAAATGCACTCCATTTAGAAATAATGTATATAAATGCACTCCATTTAGAATTAATTTGAAATATAATTACTTTCCCGGCGAATATAGCTAAAATAGCTTCATTAAAGGAGAAACTGTGGTGATCGTGTCAAAAATGGGGTATAAATCTTTAGGTTTTAGGGTCAACCTTATTTTATCACCTTACGTTTGGCCTTATATCTTAGGATTGACCGAACCGATTTTCTTCACATTTGGCTCAAATATTTTTATAATACGGGGCATTTGATCGTATTATTTTTTTCAAAATTCGTTATCGGAGTGGTGCATATCGCGGAAAAAACCATTTCCTATTTTCTTAGGCGCCATTTTAAACAAAAATTTATTAAAGCAAATTTTTAAATTGAAATTTACGTTTTTTTCTTTTGCTCTATCTTCCTTCGGTTTAAATACAAAACATTTTTTAATAAAACATGATACTTCATATGTAGAACTATTAAGAAATATCTGCACGACTTTTGTAAATTATAGACCCCGGACTTAAAATGCAGAAAAGCTTTGTAAAAATTTTCTAATTTTTATTGTAGCTTTTATTGAACGGGGTGTAGACTTGGAGAAGACTTTGTTTTAGGAAATCTGTTAAGCTTAACCTATATATGAATATTTTTAGAACAAATGTTTCTTAAAATTTAATTTCCGTTACTAAAAAATATATATTCGTTTTTGTGGCACCGATTCTTTTAATTTTTATTATTAAAATCGTTTCTTTTTTTATCGCTTAAAGGGCTATTAAAATTAAAATTTCTTCGGCATCTATATTATATTCCGAAACCAAAATGAGATGCGATTTTTCTTCATCGCTTTCCAAAAAAATAAACTACAGCATATCTGTTGGTATGTTGGATACCTTGTTCATGAAAGCAGGTAATATCGTAAATAGAGAAACAGAAATCGTAAACGCAATATTAGGTGATTTGATTGTAGTTAAAATTCTAGAAAATTACCCTGATTGTCTTTCAGAGGATATGAAACAAAAATTTAACCGATTACCAAAAGTGGCTTGTTGGAATTATCAAAATTTGGCGTTAATGAAAAGAATTAGCATAACATATCTTTTTGACGTGTTAAACAGCATTCTCTTGAAATCATACAATATTGCAAATAGAAAAAGAGAAGTTCTAAAATTAATAAAAGGTAATTCGATTGTAGTTAAAATTCTCGAAATTACAAAGAGCATCTTTCGGAAGAAATAAGGGAAAATATAACTGAGCTGCATAGCTTGCTTAGTGATATTTCAAAACAAGACATATTTAAAACATTACCTTACAGCCGTTGCTAGTATGTGTAGTGGGGTAGTCTAGATGGTGAATACATAGAGTATCTATTACAAAGAGAAAGAATGGCACTATTGCGTATCATACACGCTTATGAATATAAAAATCGGTATTCGTTTAGTAAAGATTTTTATGAACTTTAAGATAAGCTGATTAACGATTTAATAAAAGAATGCCGATCAAGGTTACTTCAGTTAGAACTAGAATAATGTATTATTATTATTAGTATTTTTTTTTCTGTAGAACAATGTCGTACTCATTATCGAGAAAGGATCTTCAATCACACACACGTTCTTTCCGGAGCTGTAACTGCCGCCGGGGCGATAGAAATTGGGATTACAATACATAATGACTGCTAATAGCATACCAAACGTGGAAGAGAATGTTAATAACATATTTAGGTTCGCTTATTTAGCGGATGTAAACATAGACAAAAAAACTATATCGTAAAGAAAAAAGGTACTGTTCCTATAACTACCGGCTGCTATGAGTTGGACGATATCGCAGAGTATATTGAAAACCAGAAGAAAGACTTACGACTAATCGTATACATCAGAGCCAACAACAATACATTGCAGACGGAAATCAAAAGCAATTTATATATAGATTTCACTGACGAACACAGCTTAGCTCCTTTTTTGGGTTTTAAACAGAGACTGCTGCCACTTAATATTGTGCACACATCTAAAAACTCAAAATATAACGCGTGTAAATGTTATCCGAGTATAATGTATCATCGTCAAAGGTAGTTACGTCAACTGCAAATAGGATTGGGTGCTGCAACCCACCGGGTTGGTCTAGTGGTGAACGCGTCTTCCCAAATCAGCTGATTTGGAAGTCGAGAGTTCCAGCGTTCAAGTCCTAGTAAAGCCAGCTATTTTTACACGGATTTGAATACTAGATCGTAGATACAGGTGTTCTTTGGTGGTTGGGTTTCAATTAACCACACATCTCAGGTATGGTCGAACTGAGAATGTACAAGACTACACTTCATTCACACTCATACATATCATCCTCTGAAGTATTATCTAAACGGTAGTTACCGGAGGCTAAACAGGAAAAAGAAAGAAGGATTGAGTGTTGCACGAGTTCCCTCTGGTGGTAGACCCCGGAGATGTGATAAAAGAGTCAACATGAAACTTTATATATCTACTGATTCATCAAAAAACAATAGGTGAAATAGTCAAACAACTGACCGATGAGGACGATAAATTGCTGAATCTTCGTGGTGAAAGCGTCAGCCTTCGTTTGGAATTGAGACGAAGAACGAATTTGTCTTAATACTGAATTTAATTTTTATCTCCGTCTGTATATATAGAAAAAGATGTTGATTTTCGATAGTAACAAGCGAAGAGTAAAGCTATCGTTGACGCTAAGCGGTGGTGATCGAGCAGGGAGAACATTAAGTTCTTGCAATCGTTTGGTGTTAAATTGAGAAAGGTGAAGGGAGTGAAAAAGCGATAACAGTAGCTGACGAAATGAATAGACTATTGCAATAGATGGATAGGTTTGCTTTACAGTTGCAACGATAGATCCGTTTTCGGTTGATGATAAATTAATGCGAAACGAATCGATAGTGTACAAGCAGTTTGATGATATACATTCCCCGTACGCTTCTGCTACTTTCAATCTTGGAGATAAGATCAGAATCCCTATGAATCAACCTGACGTATGCACATTACGTAGTGAAAGTATTCTGCATGTTGAAGGGGTGTTGAAGAATTTCGCGGACAACAGGAATGGCACTAAAGCTTAGTTGGCGAACAACGCGCTCACTTTCCTCTCAGTGAGATCCATTACGAATTGAACGGGATAGAAATCACGAGGGTTAATAATTTAGGCGTGACCAGCACCATAAAGAATACGCCGTTGCTGAGAGACAGTTGCAGAAGAGCGGTCGAAAACGCCGGCTGGGTATTCGGTAATCACATATCTGGATGAAAACGGAAAGATCAGTCTCCATGTACCGCTGAAGGTGTTCATGGGCTCGCTGAAGATTTCAAGCGATTCATAACTAGATTGAAACAGGAGTTGGCACTGATAAAAGTCAATAACGATGCAAATGTGGTTGTTTATACCGAAGAGAACCATGGAGCTACATTATCAATCACAAAAATCGCTTGGGAAATTCCTTACTTGAAACCAGCACTAAGAGACGGCGTCGTCTTGGACAAGCTGCTGGAGTCAAACAGGAAACTGGTGATCGGTTTCCACACTTGGGATACACACGAGTGGTCGGGTGTTACACAAAGCGATACAAATACGTGGACGGTGCAGACCACGTTACAAGAGAAGAAACTGAGATATGTCATACTGGCTTCCAAACAGATAGGAAAAACCAAGTGACCAAAGACATGTCGAAATTTGACATTTCTTACCACCTAGTACAGAATATTGAGATCTTACCTTAATTTTTCATGAAAGTACTTTTGCAGGATCCCGCAACCTCAATCATGATTGAAATAATTCCATAATTAATAAAATGTAAATTAATTCATAACAGTAATTATTTTAGTATTTTTATTACGCAGTAATGGAACTGTTTCAATCTGACTGAGGATGTGGGATCCCATGAAAGTACTTTCATGAAAAATTAAAGTAAGATATGTATGCCTTATCTCAATATTCTGTACCAAATGGTTAATTTAATAGAATAATATGAATCTTAAAAAATTTTATTTCAGTAAAGTAATATACTGTAAGAGAAATAATGTACTGTAAGAGACATACTTTTGTCTCTTACTTTAATGTTTTTACTCTTTATAATGTTTCCTTCTAGATTGAGCACACTAATCCTGGGTTACCATAATTTATGATCTACCTTGTCTCTTATAAGATTCTAGCCACAAACTAATCTATTTCTGATCCCCCTTAAAGTCTATTTCATTTTCTTCTAGCCTATTTAATTTTCAATGTTCTTGTGTAGAACTAAATTTTAAAAGCCTCTATTCTTTGTTCTTCCAACTTCCTTATAGTCCATATTTAACTACCTTTTAAGTTGCACTCTATAAAAATATTAAATTTATTTCTTTCCTAAATCAATGTTTGGTAGCAGTTGATTTTTTTCTGTGTAAAGGATCTCCTATTCTCTGCCAGTCTGCTTTTGATGACCTGATTACTTTGTCCATCCTTCACAATTTTACGAACCAAATAATAAAATTTTGTAACTTGTAATAAATTGTATGTTAATGAACTTCTCATCTTTTTTTCTGTCTGCTTTCAATACCTTTTGTTTAACTATTTTTCCTTTCTAACAGAATTTTTTTCCCAGTTTTGAAACCATATTCATAACTTCTTTTAACGAATACCTTATTTGCTAAAATAATATCATTATCTTTGTTTTATTTTTATCCCTGATTGATTTTGTTTTAAAATTTTTCTTTTAATTCCTTTACTGCATCTTTTATACATAAATTAAAATGTACAGGGGACAGGTTATATTCTTGTCCTACTTTACATATTTTATCTCATTTTCTCTTATAGGCCTATTCTCATACTGATTATAATTTTTTTTATTTATACTTTCAAACAATTTTTCTTAAAAATCATAATCATCCTAATCTATTCAACATTATTAAGTGATCTACAAATATAACACGTAAAAGTTTTTCAATCTGCCTTCTAAAATTAATGTGAGGATTAGAATTGTTGCTTAGGTTTTCATGCATTTCTGAAAGTGAATTGATCGTAATCTAATACATCTAATTCTAAACTATAAATCATTCTGGCTAGTAATTTGGGAGTATCATTTATTAAACTTTTATCAAGCTAGGTCTCGCATTAAAATTTGCTCCTGCTTTCTGTGGTGTGATAAAAATAACACAGCTGAAATCCATTCACAACTACATTACCTTTAGTTTGAAAAATAATAAAAAATGAAATAGTACGATTTTAAAAGTTGTTTATTTTGTATCTACAATAAAACATAAAATTACATAATGTTCAAATTAATTTTGAACGTAAATCAATCAACATATTATTATCCCACTTACTGAGTAAAATAAATATATTTAACATTAAAAATGTGTATGAGCCTTCAGTTTTTATTCAAAAAGTTACTTCCAATTTGTAATTTAAAAAAAATACCAACTGATAAAAAACAATTTATTATATATATATATCTTTTAGCTACTTTTCTACATAATTGTCACTCAAATTAAGGCACTTGTCATATCTATAAACAAGTTTTTGAATACCTTCTTCTCATAAAATTCTGCTCCCTGTGAATTAAGTCAGAGAGCAACATCGTTTTTCGACTCCTTATCATTTTCAAAACGCTGCTTCGCTTACCGTTTCTTCATTTTCGGGAAAAGATGATAATCACTGGGAGCTAAATCAGGACTGTATGGAGAATGATTAAACAATTCCCGTTTGAAACTGTCGGTTTGGCGTTTAGTATATACTGCAGAATGCGGACGAGCGTTGTCCTGAAGAAAAACGATGCTTGAACTCAGCATGCCGCGTCCTTTGTTTTGTATGGCCCTTCTCAATTTCTTCAACGTCTCGCACTAAGTTCAACGTTAATTGTCGTGCCTCTTCATAAAATCAACCAAGATCGCATTTTTACGGTCCCAAAGATCCCATGCTATCAGTATTTTTTGGAAGAAAGTGTTTGACAGGCCTTTACGGGTTTTCGAGGTGTTCTTGTGTGCCTCCTCTGCATCAACTGAGCTTTTGTTTCCACGTTAACAAATTTAACCCATGTCTCATTCCCTGTTACGACGCGGTCAAGGAATTCATCCTACTCGTTATGGTAACAGTGAAGGAAGGTTAGTGTTGACCCCAATCATTTTTTTAAGTGTTCGTCAGAAAGAAGCTTAGGCTCCCAGCAAGGGAAAAAAATTGTAGAAGCCTAACCTATCGGTTACGATTTCATACAGCACTGTTCGCGATATGTGAGGAAAATATTCGGATAATTCTGTTATCATGAATCGACGATATTCTCGAATTTTCACATCGACACTTTGCAACAAGTTCATTTGTGGTAATTGAGGGTCGACCATTTCTTTCATTGTAAACATACGGCTCCATTGTCTTACCGCATTGTCACTAGTGATATTCCCTCCATAGACTGTACAAAATTCACGATGAATTTCAGCATCTGACGAATCTTTTGCTTAAAAACACGCACTTCACAGTCGGCAGGATTTTCTATGATAGCAGCCATTTCGAACGAGAGTTTTACATGAACAAACAAGCGAGCGATTTTTCAATAACACTACAAGAACCACGCTGAACCAGGCTATACAACTGTTCAAAGGTAGAATCGCTAACCCAACTCCGCGCAATACCAAAAACCCGGAATTAATTTCCGAGTAGCCCTCATTATTACAAAATCAAAAAATTTTTTTTTTTGTTAGTTCATAAAAGACAATTAAAAAAAATTAATAACTATTGATAAAATTCTTGTTGCTAACACTTATAACCTGTAATAATCATATACATTGTGTAATGCAATATCTGATATTTAAATTGATTCGCATGTAAATTAGTCGCTATATAATATTACAATAGAACTAGAGCAAATGTTATTATTTTTATATGAATAAGATTCATCAGTTTGAAATGCATATGGTATTTGCACTTAGCATCTAAATGTTTTTGGGAGACAAAAAGTTCCCCTGAAATGGAAACAGTTCTATACAGATAAAAATGATTGAATGATTTGAGTCATGTCAAATGCGTGATAGAGCAGAGTGTTTGCAAAATTTTAGTGCTGAAGAAGTGTTCATTTCAGCAATAAACCCTAAAACATGCTTCAAAGAATTTATAAATGATTACACAATATTTAGAACAAGCTTATGTAATGTATATAATGGCTGACCTGACTGTTGCTTTCTAATTTTTTGTTATCTAAGGCTGTGTCATGGAAAGGGTTGGAATAAGAATGTTAACTAGCCATTTAGTAGTAATAGGTGATGAATTTTACTCATAATAACTTGGTAAGTGCCAAATTCTTTGATACCATTCATATACTAGCTTTTATTAAATATATACAAAAATTTAAAATTAATCTTGAAACCAGTATATCTATGTTTATTAAAATTAACTAGTGGGTGTAATTTCAGTGTCCTCTTGCAGTTTCAGATTCACATCTGTATTCTTGTTGATGTTTAATCGTGCAGTGAATATATGAGTTAATTCATTTTAGTGTTAATATATATAACATAATAACATGTTATTATGGTAACATATATAACATGTTATAATATATATAACGTTCTTGTGGTGTAATAATTCTGATATGTCTGATGGTGGAACATATATTGCAAAATGCATCATTTCAATTCATATTTCATTAAAGTTGCAAGATGCTTAAAAAACTAAGTAAATATTTTTATTTCCTATAATGATTTGGATACCAAAACCAAAATTGTTTGTTTATAAGATTTGTATGAAAAAATCTTATTATTCACCATTTATATATTAGATAATGAATTAATACGTTGATTAATGTTATTAAAAGAATTATTCATAAAATTCTTGTGGCTAGCATCTATTGCATAATGATCATACAATGTGTAGTGCAATACCTAATATATAAATTGATTCGCATGTAAATTAGTCACTTTATAATTATAGTAGAACTAGATCTAAATTAATTTTTTTGGTAATTTAATAGACATAAAAAGATTAAATGAAGCAAGGTCGGTCAGTAAGGCTACTTAAAATTGGTTGATCCATCTAAATTTAAACTTCCAAGTAAAATTACATAAGCATTCTTATAAAAACATACAGTGAATGTATCCAGTGATTTTTTCAAAATAAAAAAAAAACTGAATTTAAAACATTACTTTCTTTTGTAACAGCAGTTTAGCCATTATTATTTTAAAATACTTTTCTAAACAAGTATTAGTAAAATTTATTACAAAACTTTTGGTATTACGTATATTAATCCTAGCAAAAAGATGAAGAACTCTGATCTTTATTTGGATATACATCTTGAAAAATATGAAAACCCTCCAAACCAGTGGAAGTCATTAGTGCATCATTAAGTCTATGGTCACCCAAATATATAATAAAAACATTTGTAAACATTAAAAAACGCCTGCCAAAAAAAAAAATAATAAATCAAACTAAAAAAAGAGAAAACAAGGTATGGAAATAAAGGACTAAACATCATTATGCATTATTTAATTAAATAAAATTATGGGTGACCAATGAACTTTCAGAGAGTTTTAATTTGTTTATATATTTTTTCATGTTGTAGAAATAGTGGGTATTTAAGGTTGATGATTAAGCTCTTTTATATAGAATAGTTACTATTCAGAGCTCTTTAATACAGGACAATTACTAATCAGAACCCCCTGACTGCACTTAAATATTTTTGTTGGACAAAATTTTCTTATCAATGTAAGATCTGGTTAGAACTTTTAGACAACCTTAAATGCCTGCTATTTCTACAACATGAAAAATATATTTAAACAAATTAAAACTGTCTGAAAGTTGATCGGTCACCCATTATTTTATTTAATTAAATACTGCATAACAATGTTTAGTTCTTTATTTCCATACCTTGTTTTCTTTTTTTTTTTAGTTTAATTTATTTATTTTTAATAAAATTGTTTGGCACTCGTGTTTTTTAATCTTTATAATTGTTTTTATTATTTAATACTTTTTAGTTATCATCGAGAAAAATTCACGATTTGAAAACTTATGGCTATAACGTATTTAACGTAATGAGTTAAATGAGAAAACTGTAAATATTTCATTTTATTTATTTATTTCATTGGCGTATACCAATCTAAACTTACAAATTTCTCATGCAATTGAGTTCCTCAAGAGATCTTTTTATCTTATGGATCATACACCAATTTTCTGGGATTCAAACAACTAATGGCTAAACTCTCCAGTTGTCTCACAATACTCAGTGCTACATAGGCCTTGTCCTTGGCAAAGGTGTGTGTTCAGATCTACAACAGCTCTGTCTAGAGTAGTCCCTTGTAATTTATGCATCACCACAACCCAGCACAATATTAGTTGCCGTTCCACTTTGCCCTGTCTCCCTAAAGCATCAAATTCGACAGTAGAACTTGATCCTCAATCCGATGGAAACAGCATTACCTGTAACTGGACTGTCATCAAACTCTACAAAGATCATTTGTGGAAGCTTGCCAGGCTGAAGATAGTCTCAGCACAGCACGAGCCACTTGATTTTTCTGAGTATATCAGTTAATTTTTGTTCTGGTTTGGTTCCATTGTGATTTTGTATTATACTAGCAAATGCCCCATTTGAATTTTGAATATTAGAAGATTGGTTGTGAAGACATAACAACATTTTCAAATAATCGTGATGTATTAGATTAAGAGTGTACTTGATGTGTGCAAAAGTTAGCCTTCAACCTACTAACAAATACCCCGTTTGAATTTTGAAAACCGGATGATTGTTTGCAGGAATATTATAAGGGTACCCCCTTCAACCTCCAAAAACAGTGCCCCAGGGTCACCCCGTTTGTTATCAGCTGATGATGATGATCAGTCTATCCTCACAAGAGGTGCTCGCATCACTTTACCACTCTAGCTTCACATGCAGTCCCCACAGGAAGTCCATTATTATTAAATAGAATTTTTAGAAAATTTATTTAATGCAAATTTAATTTTAATATTTTTGTAATATTCATATTATTCATTCGATTGATTTGAATCATTCAGTTCAAATGCAGCTCACACGTGATAGAGACTCACAGTTCACAATTCGTTAATTCAGTTCATTAAAGTTTGTGTTTTAAATAGCAAATCTCCACTACATATATATTTATTTGTATAAATTTATGTACATATATACTCACATATTTATATAGCCTATGGCACTCTCGGTAATGTAAGGATTCCAACACAGGGTCATACATCTGAATCGGTTCAGCCATTGAGCTGCTACAGTGGACATACATATATACATACACCTTGAATACATTACACTCCTTTTTGGGCAGTTATGTAAAAATATCTGATTGTAAAACTTTTGAAATACTTTCAAGTTCAAGGTTTTGTTTTATTTAACAAAAAATATTTTCAATTTTATTTATCAAGTGTACACTTCTAGCTGTAGAAATTTGAGATAATAGTAAGGTTATAATTGTTCTATTTTAACAACTATTCCTACCTTACGAATGTACATCTTGTTTCCTTTTTATTTTTCAATAAAATTGTATAATTCCAGTAGCTTGTACTACTCTATGGACCCAATAGCTTCATATACTTATATTCTTAATTTATATAGAATATATATTTTCAAAAAATATGTTCTTATAATCTTAATTTTCTTTGTTTTACTTTTTGTTAGTTTTTATCATTTTAACTTCATACCCAAGGTATTGCATTCTAATATTCTCCTCTAGGTTTATCCATAAATTTTAGATTGATTGTGTAATGTTTTTCATCAATCCAGCCAACAGTTCTGTGCCTTAAAGGTTTATTGCATATAATTTTTTCATTGCTATAACCATATTCATCCCAGGCTTCACCCATAATTTTTTAACAGGTCTCTCTGGTTATGTTATAATCATTGAAGGTTAATACAGAATGTTCAATCAAAACTATTCAGTCATACAGCTTGGTGCTGGGACATTACATTACTCCAATGACTTGTATTTGTGTTTCATTTATAAAAATTATCTCTGTAATTCTTTTTAAAAAAAATAGGATGAAAAAGGTCAAGAAATATTGGGTTTATTTGGGGCTTTGCAGGATCATAGTAAATCAATATACGAATAAGATATTATTCGTAATACATTATGTTTGAAATACATTATGATATTTGCATTTAGCAATTACATGTTTTTGTAAGACTGAAAATCCCTCCCTTGAAATGGAATATGGCTCTATATAGTTATTCACCTGCTGACAATTTGTTGTAAGCAGAATATTAAAAATGTCATAAAAAGGGATTATAGAACTTATAAATTTTATTTTCAGATTAATTTAATTAGAAAATACCAAAAATTTATTTAACCAAAAAAAAAAAAAAAATTATAATTTCCTACAAGTCTTTTACTGAAAAGGGGAATAGTTTCTTGCAATAAACATGTTTGGAATTTTCTGCAATTACCTAGGTTGCAGTAGATAATTATCGAACTTACGCGCTGGAATTATTTTGTAATCACTTGTTATGTAGTTGTGTTTTTACACATATACTTATGTTTTAAATACACAAATATATAAAATGCGCGGCATATTCATCAGCGATAACGTTTCAGGAAAATCAAATGATGCCGCGAATATTGTTGCTTCTGATCATGTATGCCAACTACCATTAATCTTCATAAAACTATTTCTTTAGAATATTAACGAACGTATATTTTATTAACACCTAAGTTTGGTGTTACTAAATAGCATAATTTTATTTGATAATATTAATGTCTATAGAATAGTATTACAAAGCGTTTTTCTTTAATTTCTCTCTGTTCAGTTGCATACAACAATACCGTGGAATAGTGGGGGAGGGTTTCTTCAATTATAGGTATCGTGTAACTGGTTTTCATTCAGTTGTTAGTGGGTTTCATTACAACAATGTTGTGGGTAGTGAATGTAAAAATGAGAATCGTAGTTGTTTTGTTGTGTAATTTATAATAAACAACGTAGATATCAAAATGAACTTGCAGACTTTATTTCAGGATTTCAATCCAAGGTAAGAACGAAAAAAGTGATTGAGGTTATACACTGAGGTTCGAACACAGAATTTTAGATTAGTAATCACACGCTGCTCGTTCACTTATTGTTTAATATGTAAATTATGAAGATATATACATTAATTTGAAGTCAGTAAGTGTACTTAATCCCGACGCTCTGAAAAGGGTATTTGTGTAACGTTGTTACGAAACTGAATTAATTTATTACAGCGTAATATTAGTAAACTAAATGCTGTTTAAAAGTTATTAATGACAGCCTAATATTGGCATTAGCAATGATTGTTCATTGAAAAATGGAATGAGCTTTTAAGTTTGAAATGTAGAACTATCACACAGGACTTTCATACAGTGTTTTTAATTTTTTTTTGTACAGTTTGAAATGTTTCGTTTGTACGCGTCGGATTAGCAGCTCGAAAGTTCTACTTCGGCATTGTACTGTTTAGTAATTTTAAGTTGTGTATGTATCCATTTTGATGTCTCTTCTACTGGAATAATGTACCTAACATATTGTTAGGTTATGTTTACCTTATCCTTAAGTTAATGGGGCTACCTGAAGTTGTTTGACTTCTTTAGCTTACCAGTGCAGTTTCCTTGATATTTATGGCCACTGAACCATTTTACCTTGATTTTATATCACAGATCAAATTTCGTACGTTTTACTGACGGATCTTTATTATTATCTTGTGGTATAGGAAAACTTTTGTTTTATTTTTTTTTAAATTATGAAAAACTTGGTTACAGATTACATGGAAATTGGTTCTTCAAAAACAGCATACCTTTGAACATTTTGAACTAATTATGCTGTCTCTTTATGTGTGAAATTATTATTGTTACTGTGTTTGACGAGTGCCATTAAGATTAGCATCTGTGGTAATTCACTGATGAAGAAACTACATAATTAATTTGAAAAGGTCATGTGGAAGAACAATTTCTATGTAATTTAAAAGTGAGTTGTATATAATTTTAAAGTATTGTGTTTCATCATAAGTTCTGATACAGCTTGCCAGTGATTGTAGTACATTAATGGTCTTCACTGTAACGCTAGTTGTACTGAAGAAAAGTTATGGATTTTATTAAGTGGCGGTAACATCCAAGTTTTATGTTAATGAAATCAAATGATTAAACCAAGTTTATTGGTTGTTTTTTAGCTATTTTGTGCTGATTTGAGTTATGTATTGGAGATGTTTATGGTTTTAAGGTTTGTTTAGTTTTATAACTAACATAATCAGGTTATATAAATAATTTTGGATTTTGGGAAAGATTGTAAACTGCATCCTGTTATACACTTAAGTTTCTGAAACGCGTGGAAGATCTGAGGGAATAGGAGCATGGAGGTTGAAGAGTGTGAGGTAACGATAACATGCCAACAGCTGAAACAACATTTAATAAACCTGTTTCTTTAGACCTTTCAAGTTAAACAATGTTGATTGTAGCTTTGTTACTTGCTGTTGGAATTTCTTAATGGAAAATGATAACTGCAATTTATGTTGCTTAGAAAAACAACAAAACTTAACAACTGATTTGTGTGAATTTTTCTATGGTTTAACCCTGGGGTTTCTAAACCCATTTTCCTCTGTGAAAATTAGTCTAGATATCCAAATTTACCTTTAAAGCTAAATATTTTTATAGATAGGCTAATAAAAAATTTTCTAATTAGTAAAAGTTTCATTGGGATTGTTGAACCACTAATGTTGTTGACATTAAATTACAGAAGTATTAGTAACTGTATGAAGTATCATATTGTATTGATTCTAGAATTAAGGAAAAACAGATGAAACTTTTTTTGCTGTGAAGACTATGGTCATTTGTCATTAAATTTTTGCCGCTAGCAACTACTTATTCAATTAAAAATTAAGACTTAGTTTTGGTTAAAAAAATTAAGTTCTTAACCAGTTTATTAAACTTGGGGGTTTTTTTTATTGCAGTTTATTACGTTAATTACTTGTTTTCTAAGATATTTCTTTTTATGTCCAATTCTTGCAGGCAGTGAGATTTTAAGGATTACAGTTTCTGTTATTTCCAGAACTTATACAATTTGTTGATTATTTTTATTTTTATTGTATTCATAAATGCATTTAAAAGGTATATACAAAGACATTTATAAAGATATATCTTAGATTGAATGCCTTATTGATAGTCAAATATCAAAATCCTATTCTGATTATTTAATAATTATTTTATGTATTAATTTTTTTATTTGTATCTCTTTATTCATTTGTAGTAAATTCATTGTGCATTCATCTCTTATGGTATTTACGGCATTATTTGCATTACGACTTGATGGATCAATAGATTGGAGTTATTGGACTGTATTTTCACCTATATGGTTTTGGAAGTTTATGGTGATTTCAGGAGCAACGGTTGGAAGCTATGTCTGGTGGAGATATCCACATTTTAGGTAAGTGGTTTCATTAAAATTGTGTTATTTTTAAAATGTTTATCCTTTTATAAAAGTAATTAAATTTAAATGTACTATTTTCATAGCACCAAATTTTTTGATTGTCATTTTAATTCACAAGATAAATTTTATGTATTTTACATTAAGATATATGATATCTATATGACATGTATATATTTATATGTAAGCTTTACGTAATATAAGACCCCTACTTTAAATTCTGTAAGATATGGGTCTGTAGTGAAAGAACTAAATGACTTAGAAAATATACAAATTTATTATTTTGTTATTCTTTTTTATATGAAAATCATATAAGCTCTTTAAATAGAAGATCTTAAAAACATCCATTGGTGAACTTAATATTTTATTTTTTTCCTTGTTATTAATAATTTATGCTTGAATTTTTAGCCATATAGAATAATAAGCAAAAACCTTTTTTTGACAATTGTTAACAAGGGAATTAGTTAATGTCAGCTGCAATTCAGTTAAGTGCTGATTATTTTATGAACTTTCCAATAGAAATGTGTCATTGTTGCCTTACATAATATATGTCTGCTGTGTGTAGTAAGTTCACAATTTACATCTTAAATGTTCCTTCTTATTTTCACAAGTAAATCAACATAACATTTTGTAATTGTTATTTGTAAATTAGTAGCGTGTTACAGGTTGATTAACAATGATTATATATATATATTTATTTATAAATTCTACTTAATCATTGCTTTATAATGATGATTATATACTTATTGTGGTAACTCTGTGAATTCATAGTAATTTATGTACTCTTTATATATTACATTTATTTTATATATCTGGCTAATAAATTGTAGAGTGGGTATTTATAATAATTACTGTAATGCTATAACCGTATAATAATTGAGAAGTGTGGGTGAATAATATCTTTTGGGATGACATTCTTTTAAGTTTATTTGTAACCTATTCTCTGATCGCTTTGAACATCAACAACTCTGCAAATCAAGAGCAATTTTAAAATGCTTTCTTTTCTGGGATGTTGTAGAATGGACAAAGAGTCATTCTGTTGCCCCAAGATTACCATTATTATTGAAGAATTTTTTTAATTAACTTGATTTAATATGAAATTAATTTAAAGAAAAAGAATGAACGTGAAGGGTTTTTGAAATTTTCAGAAAACAACACGTCATTCGGTTTAATGGTATACAAAACAGGAAATATGGAAAATAAGAACATAATCATTCGTCTTGAATGAATAGAAAACTGAGGAATCTATGTTATAGTTGGCCAGCTGCTTGTGATTTCAGCTTGTTGTTTCCTCATTCAAATCTTTCTGGGCTCAGTTTACAGCAACAGACCATCATTTTTTTTTATAATTTCATCTTTAGCATATTCATAAAATAAATATTTTGATGTATATGCTCATTGAGAATGATTAAATAAGGAAATAAGTAATCGGTTCACTTATGAATAGGATTTAATTACTGTGAAACTAATTTGATTAAACAATTATGAAAAAAATATTTTACTTGAATTAAAATTTAGTTGGACAATGACACCTTTATAAAACTGCACAATTAACACATGTCTAGGTTCTTTTTAGGGTAAAATTATTTCTATCTTTTGTTTGTTAATTTAATACAAACATATTTGCTATCAAAGTTAGTGAGCATTTGTAACGGTTAAATTACTTTTTAGATTAGAAACATTAGAGGCAAACATTTTTGTTTTATGTATAAGATTTAAATACGAATCGTACTGAGATTTACATATTTTTTGTTTAATTCATTGTATGTAGCAGGTCTAGTGAAAAAGCATTTCCTAGCAGACACTTGCAGTTAATCAGATAATTTAATTGTTGATTGTTTTACTTTCCTGCGTAATATATTTCATTATAAAGATAAAAAATTACTGTACATTTAAAACATTTTATTGTTATGCTCAGAAAATTTCAGTTCAACATTTTGACAATGGTGGCTATTATAAATCTCATAAATATAAACCGCTGAAATTTTTTTAATATTTTCACATCTTATGTAGATTTTTTATTGGGAATTTTTTAATTTGTTGCTTGTAAAAATTTTTATTTAATTGTGAAACTTTCAGATTTAATTTATTTCATATGTGTTCATATTTTATCACTTAACATTTACTTTACAACTTTTGAAAAAATTCCTCAAATACTGCCATACATGTTTAGTGTACCTTTGTAATTATAACCTAGGTTTATGTAACCTGCAAGTACAGAGGCTAACAGGTTCTCCCAGTTATAATCAAGGGCATATGTATACCTGCGCACTACCGACTAAACCTGCACCCCTGGCTTCCCCCCTTCCTTGGATTGCTTATAAAAACATTTCATCAGAAGAAGGGGGAATCGCACACACACACACACACACAGTCATAATATCCACAACACCCACGTGCTACACACCCACACAACCGTCAAGAAAGAATTCTTAAATAGTCACACCACTTACCAGTAGCCACCATCAGACGCATGAGCAGAGTGTCCCCATCCTCATCGCACCCAGATAACCCTCACATGTACGGGGGCCCCCTAGGCACTCGTCGGAGGACCTGTCTGCCCCCAATGCCCTCCGGCGCCATTCTCCTCTGCGGGACTCCTCGTATAATTGAAGCTTCCTCATGACCATCCTGACAAATCTTTCCACAGTCTTCCACTGCGCCTCACCTTGTAATAGGACTTATAGGGTATCTTCAGGGTGAAACATGTGCTTATGTCTCAGGTTGCTGAGCATCTCTCTACGCTCTGTGGCGAATTGCAGACACAAAAAGAAAACATGTTGGGGGTTCTCTTCCACCTTGCACTCCAGAAAATTTTCAGATTGATCGAGCCCAAATCTATACAAATAAGACCTGAATCCCCGCTTGACCCACCAGGAATTGTGTTAACTCAAAATTCAGCGTGCTAAGGGTTCTCTGGCACCACCCCCTGATGTCCCCAATAAGGTGGGGGTCCATCTATCCTTCGTGGCCCGATCCCACTGCTCCTGCCATGTTTGTGCGATCTGTTCTTCTAGTTCTTCAGCAAAACACTTCCTTTCCTGTAATGAGAGTGTTCTTAGTTACGCTACGCTGCATTATCATCAAGTCTACAGGCAGAAATCCAGCAATCACCTCAACCACCTCCCTGGACACTGTCCTATAGGTGGCCGCTAACCTGATGCAACACCTCCTATGGATGAATTCCAATTTACCCCTGTACTTGGTAAATCTAACAATGCCTGCCTACAACTTGGCGCCATATAGCAGGGCTGAATAGACCACACCAGTAAGCAATTGCCTCCTATGTTGGGAGGGCCCTCTTGTATTCGGGAGTAAGCTAGCAATAAGCTTCCTTGTTTTCTCAACTTTCTCACAAGCCCGGAGTACGTGAGCACTAAAACTTAATTTGGAGTCAACTCAGATTTCCGAGTATTTTATGGCCACCTGAGACACAATTTCTCTACTATCAAGGATCAGATGTAAAGTTGGCCTCCTCCTGGTGGCAGAGATCACCACCATCTCTGTCTTTTCAGGAGGCAACTCCAGTCCTTCTCCTGCCATCCACTCACTAATCCTTGTATATGACTCTGTTATTTTACCTACAGCCTCATACCTTGTTTCCGCTTCCACTAGCAACGCTATATCATCTGCATAGCCAAATAATATAACCATTTGTGGGAGAACAACCTGAAACACTCCATTATAAGCCATGTTCCAGAGGGTCCGACTCCAAGGACCGACCCCTGTGGCACCACTCTATCGAGGTTCTTCTCAACATACCCATCATGCAGTCTAAAGATCATCTGACGTCCAATGAGATAATTTCACACCATCCATCACAGGTTAGAAGGGACATGAAGGTTCTCCATTTCTCCCATTATTGCTGAGTGGTGAATGCGTGTTAAATGTGTTTCGTACATCCAGTGTAACTACCATCACCTCTCCTTAAGGCTCTTCCCACCAAGTGGCGGACAGCAGCCACAGCATTGAGTGCGGACTTACCCCATATAGAGACTAGTAGTTTTTTACTTTAGAAAAAAATTTAAGCTCTTTTATAAATTTTACAGAATTCCCTTGGATTTTTTCTTTTACTTGCCAGTAAAAAAATTAATTAAATTTTTGCACTTTTGATTCCCATGTGAAAGTGTGATTTTTATCCTTGTTTTTGTGATTAACTTGAAAACTAAAGATATATTTAAAAAAAAAAAACACTTGAAATGAAAGTTAGGGAAATTATGTTCCTAAAATTTGCTTTTTCTTTGCTTATTATATATTCAAAATAAACTGAGTTATGGAAAAAATAATCCAGAAATCAATTATTTCGTAGAAAATATTTTTTTTGTGAATGACAATGTTGTGCTGAGTTCAACAAAAAATTCTATAAAAGTTTTTATAAATAATTTTTTTAAATATATGAACTTATAAACAATATGTATAAAAAGTTTTTTTTATTCTTATTAAGTAAAGAATGAAGAGGTGATCTTACTTTCCCGGCAAATATAGCTGGAGTAGCTATATTTAAGGGGAAAGTATGGTAATCATGTCAAAAATGGAGTATCGGGTATTTTTTGTAAATGTTTACATTTTAGGGTCCAACTAGTTCATGGAGACCAAAAAACATATACATATATATATATATGCATATATGTACATATGTGTCGCATTGCTTTTGGTCTATATCTCAGGATTGACTGAACTGATTTGGTTCAAATATTTCTTTGTATGGAGCAATGATCATATTAATTTAAAAAAAAATTGTTGTAGTGGGGGATATCATGAATAAACCATTTCAATTTTCCTAAAAGTGATTTTAGAGAAAACTTTATTATATAAGATCTATTACCTAAAATGCATGTATAAATAATCCCCAAAAAATTTCAAAACAACTTCTACCTATTAAAATTGAAATGTATTTGTTGTTCTTTTGCTCTATTGTCCTTCGATTTAAGTATTTTCAAAAATATTTTGAAAGTTTGTATACTTCATATAGAACTAGCAAGAAATGTCTACAACGTTTTAAATTATAGATCCTGGACCTAAAATGCAGAAAACCTTTCTTGAAAATTTTTTCCTATTTTAGCTTTTGTTAGAGGGGTTGTTAGATTTGGAGAAAACTTTAGTATATTTTTAGAAAACTTTTTCTTGAAATTTATTCCCATCTCTAAAAATTATATATTCAATTTTTTGTATTTTTGCTTTAACCAGAAAAGTTATGCAATATTTTTCCAACTTTTTTTGAATTTATATGCCATAAAAAAGTATTTTTTTAGGGAAAAAATTTTATATTTAACAAACGTCAAAATGTTTGGCTATATAAAAATTTAGTGTGAAAAATTACCAAAGCATAATGTATAATAATTTTTTTCATGACTCTGTATGCCTTGTATAATTTAGACAATTATGCTGGCACCACGTTGAACATCAGACTGACATGCCAGTCACTGCTATGAAATTCAGTTACACTGAATTTTTTTTATATTCAGTAAGCATGATTTTTGTATTGTTTTTATTAAACATGTACGTGCTTTTTGTATTACCTTTTTAAATATTTAATATTGATATTTCCAAGTAATGGTTGCAGCGTAGCAGTTTGATGTAAAGTTAGAGATTTTTTTGGTTAAATAGGTGTACTCATTTTTAGAAATTAATTTTATTTGAAATAATAGGATAAACATATCTGGTTGGAAATTTTCCAATCTTTGTAATAAAACATATTATAAAAATAAAGCATTTGAAAATTACTTTTATAAGCTTCGGTTAACCTATTTTCTACATTATAGTACAAATTTTGAAAGGTGTAATAATTTAATTCACATTCACTGAACATGGATATAAAATATCAAATTAAAGGAAGTTTTATAACCTTCAGTTTTGTCCTCTACAAATTTTTGTCTGAAATTCATAGATATTTTACTAAAGTGTCAAAATTCTATATTTTTGAAGAAAATTATGTATTTTCTTTCCTACACATAATTTAGATCAGTAAGTCTAATTTCTTCTAGGACTTAATGTGTGCACTTATAACAGTTATATTAAATATTTTTTTATGTCATGCTTTAAATTAATTTATTGTAGATTATACATTATTTAATTTATTACATTACCATCTTCAATATTTTTGTATATCTTCTTATGTATAAAACCGAAAGTTTGTGTTTGTTCTTGGATCATGCAAGAACCAACTGACTGTTGGTTCACTTTTAAATGTGCAGGATACATTGGTGTTACCCCAGGGAAGGTTTTAAGCCATATATTGAGGCCCTAGTCCCCTTGGTGAAGTTGTCAATTAAAGATATTCATTAAAGAAGAAGATAAAGGTTAATAATTAATTAACTTCTGTTACCTTGGCAACAGAAATAAGTTGTGAAGTTTTCCTTGTCAAAGGTCTGTGTACTTTAGTTACCATAATTACTACAAGGCATATTCATAAAGTAAGGGCCATTTGCTCATTAAAAAAAATTAACTCGTGAGAAAAGATTTTTACTTGCAGTTTTAGTTTTTTCCCCTACTCCCCTGAGACATACAATGAAGTAAAGCTCAGCCCAGGGGAGTGTCCTTCAAACTCAAATGAGCCTCCAGTTTGGCTCACTGGTTGGATCTTTTGTGATCAACACCTGCCTCAAATTGTCAGGGAGGGGTTAATCAGGCAGGCTCGACTATGTCATTCCTGTGTCATATCATAGGCTTTTGAGAATCAATGTAGGAATCCCATCAGGTCCAGGACTCCGTTTGTCACCCATTCTACCAATTGCCCAGTCCACCTCATCCATCGTGAATCTGCGTGCCTCAGAGTCCTATGATCTGTCCATGTCTTGTTCCTGACAGGGAAAACGTTTCTCGATCTCTCTTATTGCACTCTCCTCCGTAAGTATGGGCAGGCGTCTTCCTAGCTTCTTCGTTACTATGCCTGCCCCCAGGGATCACAATTCAGGTCTGCACATCAGTCTAACCACTTCCTGTGTATCTCTTTCTTTGTTCCATAATTGAGTATATTTCTGCTCCTTTTGTAATGGTATATTGCAATGAGGCACTCTTCCCCGCCTGATCTTTTGAGGTGCTGCATAGTTCATCTGTAACGCTGCATATCCTGGTGCAACTGGGCAATCCGCAGGGTGCACCAGGAGGCCAACCTGTACGCTCTCCATCTAACTGGGATGTTGCTTATTTCTTGTCTTATAGTGGCCTGCAGGGTCTCAGGAGTCAACTGAATTCCATCATTGACAGCTCTGCCCACGTTTGTGGATACTATTTCGACTTGTCTGTAAGTCAGCCTTGGGAGCAGTCCCCGATCTCTTCTGAACGATCTGTCTGTAATCTCCAGACAGGTTGCCAGATAATCACTGGCAATGTCGTCCCGGAGTACACACCAATCACACTGGTGCAGATCCCATCTGCCGTCCAGGATTGTCAAATCTAGGACTGAAATGTGACTCCTAGCCTCGAACATCGGAGTGGTGTCATTGACATAATTTAAAGCATTGACTGCCATCAAGTTGGTCAGCAACTCACCCCTATGATCAGTGTATTCACTACCTGCTGCCACTGATTTACAATTAAAGTCTCCCAGAAGTATTCTCTTATTAGTTGATCTAGTTATTACCTCATGGAGATCATCTGTGAAGGCCTGATCCTTGTGCACAGTAGGGGAGACATAGGCTCCATTACTCGATTACCACTGCATCTACCAACCCCAACGACACAATGCTATCCCTTTTCTCCAGGAATTGCCAAGTGATGTCCATTGATGTCACGGATAGCGACATCACCTCTTGTGTGTGCACACCAGTCACTTTCGGTGACTACGTACCTATTGGGCTCAGTCGCCACAATGAAATCAGCCCCATGTCTGCCCAATATCTCACTAACCAAGTTGTGAGGTAGCAAGCTTCTATTGGAATTCATTAACAGGATTCCAGTCATGCTTGTTGTATTTGCACTCCAAGCCTCCAGAATGATGATTCAGCAGCCCGCAATCCAGGTATTTCATGTTCTCCTTACAAGCTGCTCTTTTGTGGCCACATCCCTACAGTTGAAACAAAGGTCTGCCCTGTTTGGACCTCGACACTCTGATCTGTGGTGCCCTAGATGCCAACAGCGGTAGCATCTATCTGTCTCCTCACAGATGTGGGCCTGGTAGTGGACCCATCTTATCCGGATCCTCTCCTCGATTATCTTGCAGGCTACTCAAAGCGATGTGATTATGTGACACTCGGTCTCCTTGTATGCCGACACTGAGGAGATTTTGAATTTAATATCCACTGTATATCCACTTTGTCCGTTTCCAGTATAGTTGACATCACGTTCAATATCACCTGGTTTGATTGACGGGTCCACACCCTGAACCCAGGCCAGATCTCTAAAGGAACATCTATCACCAGTTTCTGCTGCCAAGTCATTTATCTGCTTGATCCAATTGATAATCTCAGCCAGCCATCTCTGAGGGATGAGGTTCACAAGCTCATCGTCAGTTACTTCCTCCTGTAGAATGTCGTTGACATTGACTTTATTGGCTCCTCTGTCTGTGTAGCCTGTGTTATGGTCGTTATTGGTGGTGATGTTTTCAATAGGGCCTTAAGCCTATTAAATAACTTTGACAATGCCTTCTCGTGCTGCCCTATAAACCTGGGCAAGCCAGACTCAAGGTTCTGTTTTAACGCCAGCATTACCAATCCAAGCTGTCTGGGTAATGCCTTATAAATTGTCTAGGGCTGGGTCCTTCTCCTCCGAGGACACTGGTCTAACTCGTTTTTTGCCCTTGAAGTCAGGCCGCTTCTCCGTTTTCTGAGATTGCGCACTTCCAGACATGGAGGTACCTTCTCGGACTGATTGCTCCAACAGGAGTGAGCGTCTTCTTTGCATTATGCGATTTTCTGCTTAAATCCGAAATACTGTGTTCAACAAGACCCCACTCGATTGGTTTGGGGGGGAGGGGGTAAAATTTTTATTTTTTTTGAGGGGAGGTAAAATGTATTCCCCCGAAAATCGAATAAAATTTTCCGGGGCGGGGGATAAGGAAGATGTGTCCCCTCAAAAATCAAATAAAAATTTGGGGGGGTCAAGGGATAGGGATGGGCGAGATTCACCCAGAACCGGAAGGATTTTGAAATTGGGGGAAAAGGTTTCAGGAGATATGGATATTTAAATATTCCCTCTTAGCTGTAGCACTTAAAATAATCACAGTACTCACCAAGAACATGGAAAATTTTATAAGTCCTTGTTTACCAGTTGTATTGTGATGTAATCTATGTGAATTCGCCTGTCCAAAGGCTTAGAAAAATTTTCTTCAAATTTGTAGGTTATGTAGACCTCTACTCAAATGCTTCCTTATGGGAATAAAACTGTTTTATAGAAAACATAAAAAACTGTATTAATCCGCTACCAAAACTCATAAAATTTTACAGACATGTCCAGAACTCACTAACCATCAATACCTATACCCACGAATCAATAAAAAACACCTATAACCGTACAAAAAAAATGCTTTAATTGCAGAGCGAAAACATACACGTCAACTCAATGTGGAATCTCCAATTCAACTAGTTTACTGCATATCTACTTCACTTTTCCACATAATCGCCATTCAGTTCTAAGCACTTTTCGAAATACTGCACCATTTTCTTTCTCATAGAAAACAGTTTTCTATGCAGTTTCCCTCTGCATAGAAGTTCGCTGCCTGGGAATTGAATCAGTTGACAATGGCAGTCTTGAGTTCCTTCTTGTTTTCAAACTGTTGTCCACCAAGCCAATTTTTCAAATGCAAGTTGCTAAAAGATTGAAATAAACAAATATACCTACTTTGGTAGCACCTTTATGAAATTGAATATAACCCAAAATCATCCGCTTAAACAAAGTAAAAAAAGCAACACCCAAAAGAATAATAACTAATAAAGAAAAAAGTACAAAAAAAAAACATTTACTAACTATAAAATATACATCATTAAATTCTAAATTTAAAGTACTTAAAGGCTAGATGTACTCCCTGCTATGCTTGTGGAGCAGCTGAAACCCTTACATTCTCACTTAAAGTTGCTAGGTGCAAGGTTGGGACTATATGGAGGATGGCAAAAAAGTTCCCAACAAAAATCTTGAATCTTGGTTAAGGCAGTGGTGTGAGAACACTCATTGTCGTGAAGAAGGATTATGCCAGACGACAGTTTCCCTCGTCGATTTTGGATTGCCTTTTTAAGTTTGGTGAGAGTTTCGCAGTATACGTCTGTAATTGTTGATCCTCATTCCAAGAAATCAACCAAAATGATGTCTTCATCCCAAAAAGCAGTAGCCAATATTTTTTGATTGAGTACGGAGACTGCATTAACTTTTTCGGTTTTAGGGAACTTGAATGGCGCCACTACATTGACTGTTGTTTTGATTCTGTGTTGGTGTAGGATATCTATATCCCGTAACGGCGGGGGAAAACAAATCATCTCTGTTTTGCTGATGGCGCACATTTCTCCACTGCACATTCTTTGCTCTTGAGCAAAGAATGCTATGAGCATTCTGCAATACCCACCTTGCAAACAATCTGTGATATACAAGCTTCTCTGTGACAATCGTATAGATAGAGGTGCATCCAACATGCAGAGATTCATCAGCCAGAGCATTAATTGTCAATCACATCACACTTTTTGGTTCACTTGTTAAATGATTTCGTCGGTCTGAATACTGGGCCTGCCATTCAGCTCTTCTTCGTCTCAGCTTTCTCGACATCATTGTCTAACTTTTCCTTCACTCATTACTGTAGATCCATACACTGGGCACAGCTCCTGATGAATTTCTGCAGCTGAAGATCCTTTTGCACACAAAAACTGAATCACAGCATGCACTTCACAACTGGAAGGAGAAACGATTGTCGTGGATATTGCAATTTGCATTTACCGGCAGGCAAACGACTACTGGACCAAAACAATAACTGCAGGGGCTTTGTAAATAGCTGATAGATGGCCCTGCATGCATGATTGATGATCTTGTAATTGCAAAATTTAATGTTCCAGTGATCTTTAATTGTGTACTTTTCAAAATAGTATTAAAAGTTTTAATTAATTAAAAAAAATTATTTTCCTAACAAACTACTTTTGTAAATTTTTTTTTTTAATAATCCTAATTAAAATATGTCATTTATTTTAATAACTAAAAGTAATGTATAAAGGTTTGTTACAGATTGAAGTTGAATTCTATGAAAGTTAAATGTGACTTACAGTCTATGAAAAATTTACTAATAAATAAACGTGATGTTTAATTTCAGAAGTAACTCACATTTCAGTTAAAAACTATTTTATAATTTTGTGCATCATAGTATTATTTTTAAATAATGTAAAAGCTGTAACTAATAAAAATACTGTACTGTAAATTATGATTTAATCACTAATTTTTATGCTTTAAGTCTGTAAAATTAATGGATTTCTGAAAACTGAAAGAAATTTATTTCATTTATAAAATATTTTCAGTCTTATAGAAAAATAAGTTCTACATTTGAATTGTATATATAAAACTTTGCTTCACTAAAAAAAGGATGTTCATAAATTGGTTGCTGTAGACCACCTGCCCCAGTTTTTTGTATGGTTTAATTCTTGTAAAACACCTGAAATACAAGAGACACCAGCCACAATTCCTTACTCTGAGAATAATGGTATTTACTATAATTGTGCAAAGGGTTAGCATCGCTTTTAGGACTGAAAAATTCTAATTTTTTTATTTTTATTAATAACACAGTTTGGCTCAGTGAAGAAGGCCACAGTAAACATTTCTTACTTTTCTTAATAGTATAGGATGCTTTTAATTCTTTATAACATTTCACTTCCATCTATTTTTGTTTTGTGTTTCATTGATAACACTTTGTAGATTAAAAAACTTGTCATAACTATCCCTGTTTTATTTTTGATTTCAATGGAAATATTTTCATTTGAAGGTTCTTTTGCTATAAGCAGTAACTCCATTTGCTTTTGATTGTAACCATACCTCTGGTTTTTAATTTGCACAATGTAATTCATCTTATAACAAAGGTGTGTATAACATTTTTTCTCTTTTTATCTTAATATTTTTATCTCTTTATCTTAGATGTTTTGAAAGTAGATTTCATTTTTTTTTTTGGTCTGGAAGTGATATTGAAATTTAAATATCTGGTTGGAAAAATTTATGTAAAAAATTAAACAAAAAGACTTGAAATAATAAATGATTAGATTTTTAATTTATCTACTCACCTGTGTTATTGAAATTGTTTTGCGTAGTAAATCTAATGATCGTCAAGGGAACACATTGGGAGCCATGGAGACTGATATCTATTAGTATAATTTACATATGTAACATTATACAATTTGTTATTAATGTTTGATATATTTCACTGGGACAATTCAATATTGTGGCTTTGAGTGCAGTAAACTGTATTTTTATTATTTTTTACGATTATTGACTCAAATTAGGTTGTTAATAGTAAATAAATAAATAATGATATGATATTTCATCCCATTTAGTTTGATGATCTCAAAATGTACATCACAAAACTCGCCATTTGTCTTGAGCAGTGAAGAATTAACTTATAGACATAACAAATAATTCTTTTAATAAGTATATAACTTAGCATGTGGTAAAAATAGAAAAAAAATTGATCAATTTTAACTTTAACCTCTGTATACTTTCAACAGTTATTTTAAACTTATGATTAAAAATTTGAAAGAAGCATTCTTATGCAGTGTGGAGTAATATCTTTTATGGTGCAATACAGTGAAAAAAAATCCTCACTTCATCATTAAGCCCATTCTAACTTAATTCATTTCTGTTTATTTTCAAGTCAGCTTTCTGAGGTGTTCAAAGAATTGTGAAATACAGGCTGTAAACATAACAGTATACTGTTTACAACTTATTCTTCCCTGGCAGATAGTTGACCTCTGTTTATGTATTCCTCAAAGATGTTTCTACATTTTGCAGGAATTTTTATTATCTTGTTTTTTGTGTTTTTTTTTTCTAAGCTAAGACCAACACAATAGCCTCAGTTGTGTAATAATGAAAAAAGTGGTGAGTGATGAAACCTGGCATGTTGATGTATAAAGTCCCTTTATACTGTAATAAATTTGGCTTAATCAAGTTATACTGCTGCCAATTCTCACTGCTGCTGGAAAAGGAGTGGAGGATAAACTGTAATGGAATCGTGTGGTATGTTCATTCATGGTGGGATGACCTTAGTTGTAGTGGAGTGTTAAAAAATGGCAGATATACGAGTGTTTTCACTGTCTGAGAGTGTTGGTTAGCTTCTATGTGGTCCATGCACTGGTAAAACATTGGAGAACATTATGAATGACTTCTTTGGGTGTTTTGGGAAATCATCACCATCATGGCCAAAGTTACTGACATGTGAGAAGAAGACTTTTGTGATGGGAAATATTCTTGATGTGCCATACAGTGGGAGGTCAAACACTCGAGCTAAGATGTGTGCTTCTGTGGAGGCATCGATTCAATGATATCATTGATGAAATCGACGCGCAAATGTTCTGTAGAGTTAGGCATTACAACATGGACAATGTGAGACCATATGTGGAAGGACTTGAAAGTTAAATGATTTTGTCCAGCTACAGTTAATGAGTTGAGTGACCTTGATCGACTTGTTTATGCTTGTCAGTTATTGCTTGTACACTTTCCGAGAGCAAATGATAAAAAAAGTCATATTCTCAGATGAGTGCAATATATTGAAGCTCTTTTAACTGAAATGTTTTTTTTCTGGGCGAAAGACAGTCCTCACTTTTTTGAGGAAATCTAACACCCATCTGCCTCATGTTATGATTTGGGTTGGGATGACAGCTGAACATCTCTTTGGTCCTTATTTTTTCGATGGCTTACTTAATCAACACAGTTATTTGGGAATAATTAATGAATGGTTGCTTCCAGAATTAATGGTAAAAGGGATTGTTGACATCACTACATTTCAGCCAGATGGTGTTACAGTGCAGTTTACTAAGAATGTCCGCAGTCACCTCAATGAAATTTTTTCAAATTGCTGAATCGGACATGAGTCAGAAGAGTTACCAGCTCCATTGCCTTGGTCAGCAAGAAGCCCCGACCTCACCACACCTGACAATGCAGTCTGGGGTTTTGTAAAAAAAGAAATCTGAAAACGCAGATATGTCAACAACGAGCAGCTCAAAAATGCTGTTCAGTCAGCATTTGATTTGATTACCCTTGATATGCTGTTGTGGGTGAACAACCAGACATGGAGGCGCATACAGCTGTGCTTTGAACGTGGTGGAACCCACAGACATTTTAGATCCATAGACAGTAAGCTACACCTATCCTAATAATCTCATAACAAGCATAAAGGGACTTCCCGTCCACTCGATACGTATGAAGATTATATTAATTTTCATGAATAATTTTTTTTTATAGTGGTTTAATGATGAATATATTTAAATAAATAAAACATAGTTTCTCTGGCATTTTGACTCTTTAACAGATTTATTTTAAAATGACACTTTTCAAGCTTTATCAGAAATGTAACACTTACAGTGCCATTTTAATGATATTGAATTGAAAAATAAGTGAATGTTTTATTATTTTGAAAAAGTTACTTTGAATTAATGGTATAAAAAGATACTTTAACTATGATGCTATAGCTATGCAATATCATAAATTTCATCAATTTATTTGCTTATTTAGGTTAAATATACCTATTGCTTACTATATGGAGAGATAAAGAGCATGGTTTTAAAAATTTTGAAGAAAAAACATCTTTTTGTAGCTATACATTAATTTCTCATAAAATAATGATTTTAAGAAAAAATGCATTAGTGGTATTTAAAGCACGTAAATCCTAATTTTGTGTTTCTCATTTTTTGAAGATGAGCAGGGTAGAATTTACTTCGGACATTGATATTTTTCATTAAATTTCAGATTGTTTAAAAAATAATTGCTTGATAAATGTGCAAAAATAACTAGTAATTAGGCTAACAAATTTGTTAAAATATAGTAACCTTTGTTTTTTTCAACCAAAAGGTTCTTTGACAAATTACAAAATACACTTTTTATTGTTCTAAGTGGAGTTAATGTCTGAGATTAGAATGTTATTGTTTCTCCTTTATTGGAGCAAAGTGGACATGTAAGTAAATATTAATTTGCATTTTCTACTCTAATTAATTATATAATTATTAATCTATTATTGTATAAACACTTGTTCAGTAGTAATATTTACATCTAAGGAATGCATCAGTGTAATTAATTTATCAGTAAAATTTATAGTTTAAAATTAGGTGAACATAGATATTATTTTTAAAATAATGAAGTTACTAACTTAAATAGTAACTTCATACAGAACACACATTTAAATTGGATCAAGTACAGTTTAATTTATATTTTTTGTTTTTAGTGTAAATTTTTATTAAGGTATTTATCTAAATGAACAATGAAAAATATTTTACTGCACTTATACAGAAATTATGCCTTATATATATTTTTAAGTACTTTTAATTTGAATAAAAAGGAAAACAATTCATTTATGGACAGTTTTTATTTTTGTTTTTTTGTGTTCAGTTATCGCTGAAGCTTTTACAAAATAATGGTGCCTTTTTTCACTTATGGATATGTAATTTTGTCTTTTTTGTCATACAATAATATGATTTGAACCAAATTAAGGCATACCTTAACAGCCAAAACTTTTATTATGAACAAAAATTTGCTTATATAACTTTTTGTTAGAACTTGATAATTTGTTTTTGAATGGTTGTGAAAATATAGTGTTAAAAATGTTTTTTTTTTCTATTAAGATTGTTATTTTAAAACATGTATATCGTTATTTTTGGTAGCACAGCAAAAAAAAAATGAAAACTAATTTAAAGGAAATTTTATAGGATTTGAAAAATCATTTTAACATTTCAAAAAAAAAATTCCACATTTTTAGAGGATATTTGCAAAAAAGGAGAATTTACTTTTTCCCCCTACCCTAAAACTAAAGACACCATTGATCTTGTTGTGGGCTCATTGGTTCATGAAAGTTTGTAAAAGTGAACATCTCTGACAGACAATATTCATTGCTTCAATAATTTTATTTCCTATGTTTACTAAACTAGTTATATAATGCTTAAATTTGACTCACAGGTGTTTGGTCTTGTTTATTCTTACATTTAAAGAAAAAATAGTTTGCTTTTTTAAGTTGTGTATTAAATGTTCTTGTTAGAATGCTTATTATCAATATGTTTTCAGTGAATTCTGTTTATGTGTAATAATGTATCGCTTATTGCTACAGGTTGGAAGGAGAAGCTTATGTTCACTATAAAGCAATGCTTATCAGTCTGGCATTGCATTTGATTCTTTTAATGTTTGAACTTTTGGTATGTGACAAATTACAGTCTGGACGTAATTTATGGATACTTGTTTTCATCCCTTTGATTTTCATCTCGATAGTATCCATTGCAGTCTGTATATGGGCTGTTAAGCATGACAGATCTTTTGAGGTATGGCAGTTTTATTTCTCCTTAAATGCAATTATTTTTTAGAAAATTAAGTCAGGTTACTATAGGTTTCTAACTTTTGTGTTTTGTATTATTAATTCTGTTAAATTAATGCAATAGTTCAACAAGTTATTGAACAAGTTCAAGAGTCTGAAGTATATAGAATTCCATTCTAAGATTTTAAAATGATATTTGTAATTTACTTTATAAGTACTTTTTTATGTTGTTACGATACGTAAATTATTATTTTTTCAAGAAATAATTATGTTTTTTTGAAAATAGTGTTTTAAAACAAATGTGTAATTTTATAATACTTTTTATTATATCAAATGAAAATGTACTTTAATTACAGTAAAAGTGATACTAAATATGTAGCGATATTTTGTATTAATTTATTTGTAGTTAATGTTAACCAGTTCACTTTTATTATTGTGAAATTTTTACAGATATAAAAAAGTTTCCCAAAATGTTTTCAGGTGTAAAAATGTGATATTAATATGTCTGAAATTATTTGATTTTTCCATTGTGGGAAACAATCTATTTAAAAAAAATAATAATGACTGTCTGATGGCATTTTTGGCTAACCTACATGATTATTTGACTTTTATTTTTGGGTACTTCTTTTAAAACCCAAACCTTGGTTATACAGTAGATAGGAAGTTTGTAAAATTTATTATTTTACTAAATTTGAGGGAAGGATTTTTTTATCTATTTGTTATGTCAGCCCATGTTGAAAGTACCATATGATTATAAATAGATTACTTATATTGCATAAGAGGATACTAAAAATTGTCTGCAATTTAAAGAGTATAGTGATTTCATATAATTCCATGCAGAAAATGTCCTTAATTTCCCATCAGAGAACATTTATTTTTCATTGATACGTGCAGGGGTCATTCAGTAAATTAAGATACAAATTACTTATTTAAATATGGTTTATTCAATAAATATACAACTATTATATATATTTCAATAGATTTCCCACCTGTCTCATTTCCGTAATATTCTTCCTTGAAAACTGTACCAATTATATGTTGGTGTTCTTACTTTTTTATTGCTGTAAAACTTTACTCCATATAATGATTCCTTGAGGGACCAAACAAAAGACTTGTGGGACATAATTTAGGCTGTATAGTGAATGTTATAGAATCTCTAGCCTAATTTTTCATTGTTTTCCATATTTAAAATGAAAAATTTGTAGTTAATCTTAAATTAAATTAATTTAAATTTAATATAATTAAATCTAATTATTGTTTATTTTTTAATGTTCATCATTGTTTATTTTCTTAATGTACTGTGTATCTTGTGCCCATGAATTCTGTAATTCACCATTTTTTATATTTTTTCACCTCTGTGACCTCAAAGGTGATGACTTGTAGAGGTTCTATTCTAAAAAGAAAAGGTAATGATGATAATAATGTAAATAAAATGCAATAGAAATCTGTACATCAGCCAATACATAAGTCACATCTATATTAATATAACTTGTCTTTCAGTAGTTTAAATAATTTAATTATTTTAAGTATTTTTACTTTTAGTAATTACTGTACAATTTAAAATATATATATATATATATATTGATTATTTTATTTGTCTTAGTGTAATGGACTAAACAACATTGTGACTTATACTAGAAACAAAAGTCATACTTGTATCATATTAAAGCCTGTCTAGTGTGACATACTGAAAACAAAACAGTGCTGAATTTCGTAAGAAATAAAAGTTAAATAAACAGTTCACTTTAGATTTTATACTAGAAAACAATTATAAATATTTGGTACTTACGTATTAACGTCACCTTTGTAATTAAAATAAATTCAGTAATTATTGCAATTATTTATTATTTAATTAATCAAAACACTCCTGTTAATTAGTCAAGGTTAGCGAGCGTAGGTTAAGTTTGGTTAAATTATATTTATAAAATGAATAAATATAAATATCTGGCCTCGTGATTAAAATTAACGATCATGTTTACTTAAAATTAAAAACTAAAATTATAAAATGGGTAAAGGAGAGAAATAAAAACTGTCGAAAATATAAAAATTTGCACGCTTTGAAAATTTCACCAAAAAAATGTGACTGGTTTTCAATAACTTCCTTAATTTTTAAGCTATACTATCGCTAAAAAAAACCATTTTGGCTTGTAAAATTCAGATTCCTTGAGCCCTTTGTTTTTGAAATTTCTGAGTTTAAAGGGCTTGAGGAAGGTGGTCCTCACACTCAAATGCAAACTTCTAATGGTGATATCTCAATCTAATTTTTAGTCTACAGAAATAAAAAAAAAACTATAATTTTCAGTAAAAAAAAAAATAAATAAATTTTTGTACAGTAGCAATTTTTACGTATTTTCTTTAGTTTTTGAATTGTTGTGAAAAAGAGAAAATTTTTTAAGAAATTGAACAAAATTTCAAATTTGAATCAACCTTTTTCTCAAATCTAGGCATTCCAAACTGGTCAAACTTCTAGAACATATTATTAGTACTTAAATAAAGTAAATTGTAAAAGGATTACATTCAATTCCAATTCATGTGAAAAAGTCATTTGTTTCATTGCTGATTTTTTTCTCTGAAAAAGCAAGATAAGGATTTTATTTTCATCATAACTCCATTAGTTTTCATGCTAATGACTTTTACCAAAACTAATTTTAAAGGTCTTTTTAAGTACTTTGAAAAATATATCCTATAAGTTTTCCTCAAAAAATGTTCTGTTTTTCCGTTATTTAACATTGAAAGGTTCAACTTCAGTTTTCAGTAAAAAAAAGTTACCTTCAACAAGGCATAACTTGGTTCGTATTGCATCTACAGAAATAAAAAAGAATCAATCTCTTTTGTAATTTTATAAGCTTCATTTCTGCTAATAATAATTTTTTTGATAAAACATAAGGTTTTTGAGCTATTCATGAAAAATCGTTCAATGGTTGGATGAAAAATCAACATTTTCAATTACTAATAACTCAGAAAGTATTGATTGTACAGAAAATTTTTATAGAACATTTTTTGTTTAGAATTTATTTCTCCATCGATTTCTGTGGTTATTTTGAATGCAATAATTACCACCCCTCAAAAGGGATGGCATCTACCCCTAAGGTAAAAGCACACATCGGCACTATATAGCTTTTGTTCCTTGAGCTGCTCCCTAATTACTGTCCAAATTTTACATCAATCAGTTTTGTCCAAAAGAATTCTGAACAAAAAACTGTCAAACATTCGACTATTTGGGTGTAGTATGTAATTTGATAAAAACAGTTTAAAATGATTTACAACTGAAGATGTGGATTCCCACGAAAATGTTTTTGTAAAGATATGAAAAAATAAGGTAAGTGTCATTTTATTTAATGTATATTTCTGTACTTGAGTGGATCAATTTGGTTTACATTTGTATATTAATACAGAGGAATATGGGTCTTGAAAATACTGACTTTAGAAAAATGATATATATATGCACACACACAATGACAACATTTTATTAAACATGACATCTAGCATCCTGTAACTAATAAATAGTTTTTTGTAACTATGAAAATGCCAAAATATGATTGTTGGTCAAATACAAACTGAACTTTTGTCTTCATGGCTTGCATACATGAGTTGGCTGACATGGTGGGATATTAACAGTACAGATGTGGGGAGGGAATGAATGCTCCAGCTGCCTCAGCATTCAAATCTCTCTGGTCAGTAACACTATATCAATGCAAAAGGTTCCATCATTGGCTACAGAACATATTACCGTGAAGTTTCTCACAAATGAGGATGTCAAACTCCAAAATTTTGACTAGACTGTGTGCAGTATGATGACACAGTCTCTGATTGAGCCAGTATATTTAAAGGAGAGCGTGAAGCTGTAGAAAATGAGACCCACAGTAGGCAATCAAAGACAAATGTGATGAATGACAATTTGATCAATCCATGACATTAACGAAGAGGATCAGCACGTTGATGAATTCCTTTGAAAGTGAGAATCAGTCATGGAAGTGCTCATTCCATTATCAAAAAGCACCTTGGGTTCTGAAAAGTCTGTGTAGGTGGAGGTTCCAAGACTTTTGACCCAAATCAGAAAGAGGGCTAACAGGAATTTAACAATCACTCCTAAATTGATTTTGACCAGAGGGAAATCAAATACTCATGAGATGAGACAGTGGCTCTCACTAGATTCCCAAATTGAAATCATTAAGTATGGAGTGGCATAGGAGTGGAGAGCCTTGCCCTGTAGAGGCAAAAATTTGTCTGTCAGCTGGAAAAGTCCTCATAATCATCTTTTGAGATTGGAAAGGCATATTGCTCGTTGATTTTTTTCCATGAATGTAGTACTGTGCATTCTGCATATTACTGCCAGCCAGTTCTTGAACAAAATGAAAACCACCTACAGCAACAAAAGGTGCTATCACTCAATTGGAGATGAGATTCTCCTTCACGACAGTGCCAGGCCTCACACAAACATTAGTTCTTGGGATAAACTGGACAAAATTTACTAGAAAACCTTAGAACATCCCGCAAACAATCCACATTTATCTCCCATAAAGTTTTTTTTGTTTGGGCCATTTGAAGGAGTCATAGGGAGAAAGTCCATTCCAGAGCAATCAGGAAGTAGAGGAGTTCATGTGCAACTGATGAGTAACACATCTTCAAACTTTTTATGAAGGGATCCAGAAGCTCCCTACATGTTGGGAAAAAGCGTACAACTTCAGCGAGACTACGTAGAAAAGCAATATATATGTTTTGTAATTCTATTTTATAGTAATAAATGTTAAAAATAAAAGTCCAGCTTTTATTTGATTGACCCACTAGCAAGCTTAATATGAACTTACCAATTTATACAATAAGGTTTTTAAATTTATGGTTTCATTATCATTAATAAAATACCGCATTAGGTAATAAATTAACACTATTACATATATATATATATATATATATATAAAACCTGATAGTTGTTATAGAATTAATTATAACGCAATTGTTAAAACTGTAAAACTAACTAGTCCTAACTTGGAAAAACTAACAAAGATTTGTATAGTATTTAAGAGCAAACCAAAGTAAAAGAAATCATTTTAAAATGTTTGTCACCACATTAAATATACACATATAACAAATAAAGAGAATAATCAAGAAATATTATAAATGAATAACAATAATAAATTTGACAATTTAAAAAATACATATTATATTTACAAATATAAAGACAAAACATACACTAATGAATGAATAGGTAAATTCTGAACATAATGAACAAATTATATTGACAAACCTGTTTTAATAGCTAGCTTTAACTATAAAGTGGATTACGGCAGTTTTACAATTACGGATTAATTGTCAGTTTTTTCACATAACAATGATTATGCATTTACCTTATTTAGTATTTTATAACTAATTTCGAATCTGTGGATTAAAAAGCTTATAAACTGGTAATTTTATATTAAGCTTGCTATTTCGGTGTATTATTAACTTGGTTTCTAATCAATTAATAGATTAAAAAACACACAAAAAACAAAAAGCACACATCAGGAACATATAACTTTTGAAGCAGAGGGTTAGATAAGCTTAATTACAAATTTTCATGAAAATTGATGTTCGAAAGAATTGAGTTAATACTTCATTTTTACCATCAAACACTGGACTAAAGTACATTCAAATTTATCAAGGTAAATATAGAATTTTTTTATTTTAAAAATGAAAAATAAATTACAACTTTTTTATAATATAAATTATAGAAATTAAAAAATTAAAAACTACATATATAAAATATGACGTCAAATTTGGTAAAATTTAAAATAAATAACTAGGATGAAATGCACCATGTAACTTGGCGCATGTAGTACTGTGTGGAGTACAGTACTGTGTGGATTTTAATTAAATTAAATTGAATTATACATTATCATTATTTGAAAAAGTGCTATCTACTGCAATCTTTATAAGCGTGTCACTTATAAAGTTTTACACATTTATAAAGGCTGCAGTAGATGGCAGCACTTTTTCAAATAATGATAATGTATAATTCAATTTAGTTTAATTCAAATTCACATAGTACTGTCACATTGGTTGGCCAAGTAACATGGTGCATTTCATCCTAGTTATTTATTTATTTTAATTTTTACCAAATTTGACATCATATTTTATATATGTAGTGTTTAACATTTAGTTTCTATAATTTATATTTAAAAAAAATTGTAATTTATTTTTAACTTCTAAAATAAAAAAAAATATATATTTACCTTGATAAACTTGAATGTATTTGAGTGTAATATGTAATTTGATATAAACATTTTAAAGTAAATTACAATAGAAGATGTGGGTTTCTACAAAAACGTTTTTGTAAAGATATGAAAAAATAAGGTAAATGTCATCTTATTTAATGTATATTTCTGTACTGGAGTGGATCAATTTGGTTTAAATTTATATTTATAACAACAAAATAACCACCAAACGCAGTAACAGAACTGAAAATCTAACACCAAAAGTTGACTTTTGCAGATCATCATCAGTTGGTACAAAATTCCAAAATTACATCAATAAAAAATAAATAAATAAAAACTAAAAATTTAGAAAACATAAACACAACCTAATAACCACAAAACTTGAACAACACAACCAATGAATGGTTGTGTTGGTTGAATTATACCTCTTGTGTAGATAGTTTGTTTGACGTGTGCATTACTTTTTGTGTGACTTGTGTTATTTAAACTGTCTAGTGAAAATGCTATAAATCATTTTGAAAAATGTGTAAATTTTTAATTATAAATTTCCATCTGAAATAGTGTTAGAGTGTAATCGTACTTCTATAATTATGTTTTTATGTTGATCTCACCATCTACTACCATTTTTTATCCCCCCTGTGTAAACAAATACATATGCTCAAAATTGATTGTATTATGTTAATACTGTGCAGTAATTTATCACTATTATCATTTTCTTTTACAGTTAGAATTGTTTTGTGCTGTAAATATGCTTCAGTTTATTTTCTTATCTCTTCGTTTGGATGGTTTTACTTCTTGGAGTTGGGAAGTAGTATTTGTACCTTTGTGGATTGTAATGTGCCTCAGCCTGGTTGGTGTTCTTTATACAATCATATTTGCTGGCATTCTACTTCGAACACCACAAGTGAATGCGAGACAGAGAAGGACATCATTCAATTCTGCCTTAGCGTATACTTTCTTGGTAGTACCAATACTAGTATTTCAGGTAAGTGTTTATATTAATGTAGTTACCGATCATGACATTTATAATCTTGGGTAGAATATGTGCAGCTCGTAGCAAAGATTACCATGGTTGTATACTACGGTGAAATTTATTTGGACTAGGAATTTTAAACCCTTACAGTATCTGTATGCTCCTTAATTAAATATAAATATTTAAATATGAAAGAACCAGGAGTTCTTAACATTAGGAGCCCTTAAATCTAAATAAATGTAAACTGAAGGTGCAATGAATTGATTAAAATTTAAAAAAAAAATGGCTCTTGGGTCTTGATAGATGAAATTACACACTTTATGGCCTACTGAAGAGAATGCAATTTAGGAAGGAGTTTAGAGTCCTCAAAGAAAAAAACTGAAATAAATTATTATTTTACTTACAAATTTTTTAAAAATGCATATAAAATAAAGTAGAAAAATGTATAACATACTTACTTCTTCCTTAGACTCACTGGCAGTGGGCAAAAGCTAAAAGAGAATAATAGAATATGGAGCAGAAAAAGATATTAAATGAGCCATTAAACTTTAGTTAATTACGTGATCTATCTGGCTTGCACTATCGAGACTACAATATAATGTTACTGCAATATAAAAAAGAATTGTAACTACTAGTAAAATAGAAAATGTAGTTATAGTTTGTCACATAAAATATGAGCGTAAAATATAAAAGATATAAATTAAAAATAAATTGGCCATATTTATTATAATAAAAAATGTTACAAAATATGCTATATTTAAATTACAATTTTATTACTGTTGAATATGAGTAATGGTGGTAGGTGACCTGACATGAGCTGCAAGTCACTCCCAAAAATAAAACTACAATTCTTAAAATAACAAGCATCCTATGTTTGGATTACTTCTTGAGAAAGTCGAAGTTTGTTTCCCATAACCTATTTCACTAAGCCAGATATACTGAATGTGTATCAGCATGTCAAGCCAAATGAGTAAAATTGTTGTCTGGTCCTGCAACTAATACCGTGACATTTGTGCAATTTTGTTGTGAAACGGTGTATTATATATTCTGCTTCACCTTGTTAAAGGAAATAACACATGATTTTATAAATGATGAAAGTTGGGTTCTTAGAATTGCAGTCCACATCTAGGCCCTAACTGTGGGAGCCAAGTCAGGCCATTATGAAATGAGCTTAACATCTTTATGAAGCAATATGTACTAGTATATCTCTGTTTTTGTTAAAACACGTCTCATTTATTAGTTCAGTAAGAAGAAGAAAAAGAATTTTAACATATATTTTTATTTATATTGGTATATGTTCATTTTTTAAATTACAGAAGTACTATGGTAGTTGTTAATGATATTGTGTTTTAAAATTAAGCTTTTAAATGGTTTGTTACGTGAACATTGAATGCACTGAGGACTCTGTTTCGAATCATGCTCTGGTGTGGCATTTTTCATGTTACAAAATCTCCGCACTGTGTTCCCATGCATAAGCTTCTATCTTATGAGATGAGTTTATGATCTTAAAATAGAAGCAATAATTAATGAGCAGAAGAAATTAGCCCAGTTTTTGTCAAGAGATTAGATACGGCTTATGTACTAATATGATAATTGCAAGTGCATGATTATTAAAAATAATTTTATGAAATAAAATCTTTGATAACTAATAATTTTCAAAGAGCTAATAGGTTTAAAAAGTAAGATTCTAGAGTTAAATCTGATTTACAGTTCTTCTGTTATAGAAAATAGCTCTTTACTTTTTACCGAATTAAATTCAAGCATTAATCTTTATTGATTAGACATTTTGTTTATTTAAATTTTAGATATTCTGGAAATTTTATAAATAAGTAAATCAAATTATATTCTTCATAAATTGTTCATCTGTGCATTTAATTTTCTAAAGCATTTTATTCATTCTATTGAATACAACACAATTTTACCTTTTTATTTAATGATTTCAAAATTGTCCATTGAATTTTTGCAGCTAGTAGTGTAGAGTGTATTTAACCTGTAATATTTAAATATAGTGTATTTTTTTCAAAACTTATCTGTCACTTATTTTCTGTTTTAAAAAACAAAATCACATTTTGCATCTATATTAAAATTATTAATATATTCTTTTATTTTATTATTATAGCAATTATATTTTTTAAATTAACATTTTACCTGACTTATTTAATTACAATTAATATATTATTGAAGAAAAATATTGTGTTAGCTGTAAATATAAAGTTTAAAGTAATTTAGCCACTGAAAATGATAAAATGTAAACCTAACATCCAATTCATAACTTAAAATAGATAAAACATGAATTTATAAATTTAAAAAATATATTATAATAATGATGGCGACAACAATGATGACGGCGACAGTTTTAATGATAATTTATAATTATTTCTATTGGTATTAATTACATTATAATTGTAATAATAATAATAAAAGTGTTAAATTTCTGTTGAAAGGTTGTGCATTAAGTAAATGATTTCTAGAACAACCAACTCAAAAGAAATTAATGAAATGTGTAATTGTGCAGCCATTCTTATGTGTTTCATCAGATTATGTGTAAAGAAGTTTTGTGATGGGAGGTGTGCGTGCATGTGATCTCTCTCTCTCTCTCTCGCTCTCTCTCTCTCTCTCTCTCTCTCTCTCTCTCTCTCTCTCTCTCTCTCTCTCTCTCTCTCTCTCACTCATACACACACACACACATGCATATACACACACACTCACTCACATTCACTCACTCACTCTCTTTTGTGTGAATAATGAGATGTAATGAATTGGTAATCTAAATTTGTTTTGTTTATTATGAACCTGAAAATATTACTAGTAGAGATTAAATTGTTCTGTTTTATCAGAAACTGCTGATAAACCAAGTTGTTTTATCAGCATCAATACTTTTTTGTGTTGCAATCTAACAAAAAGGCTCTGATGTTATCTTGCATTGTGGAAGGGTGGTTGGAACGGTTCATTACCAGAATGAAGCACATGTGTTTAGATAATGCCACATACCTTCCAGATGTTGCATTAAGCAATGTTAAACGAGTTTAGATTCTACTAAATCTCAGAAGCTCATTCCAACTTACAGACCAGGTTGTTAGAGGTTGAATAAAATTACACAAATTTTTAATGAAGTTAATGCTATTAGTACGGAATCTGCTGAAGCAGCTATTGAAATAATGAAATCATTGTTGAACTCTATAATATGGTTGTTGGGAGTTTCTAAACATGTCTGAGTAGAGATAGTCCAACATCGCTCTGATTAATGAAATTTTCCATTACATTTCAGCACAGAAATTGTGTTTATACCAGCTGAAAACCTGGAGAAAGATTTAGATTGGGTTTATAATGAAAATATTAATGCTGAGGATTTTATTAACACTGACAGTTGAGTGTGGACAAAGACAAATGTTATAAACCCATTTATTAAAAAAATGAAAGGGACTGTGATGACAAGCACTATATAAGTAGAGCTAAAACAGAAGTACGCATTATAAAAATCAAATTCTATTCTACAGTTTTATGGAGAGCATTAGATTTGCAGAAATGTTTACAAAAAATAATTTAGAATTTTATTAATTTATTTAAAATTATAATTTTTTGCAATTTTAGTAATCTAAAACCAGAATATTAACTGAAAATAGAATATTGAAGGAAAATGTTCATAACATATTAAAATAACTTGTTCGTATTTTTTTAAAAAAAAGTAATGAATTGCAGGAAGTACTAACATTCTTGGGTTAAAATTAAAATTTTATTATTACTTTTATGTTGTAAAATATACATTTTATTTATTTATTAATTTAGTTATCAAAATTGTCAATTGTCATAATTCTTCATTTTTAATTGATTTTTGTAAATTACAGCATGAGTTTTTCTAATAGGATTTAGTGATTTCTGTGTATAATAAATAATTATATTTATTATATATGATGTAGTAATTAAAATACAGTATTAATTAACCTTTTCAGATCATGTAGCCCTGGAACTGGTTATGTACGGCGTCAGTTTTAAAACGCTGTTACAAAATCATTTTATATGGCATCTAAGTTGGTTATTTTTTTTTTATATTCACAAAGGAATCAGTTTTATTACACAATTTGAACGACGTTTATACAATGTAAAATGTTTTATTTAGACTAGAAAGAATATGGCCATTTTTTTCAGAAATGTCCTTGTGTGTGTGTGTGTGAGACTTGTGTATTATAATTGCTATAAGGATTACAGATTTATTTATTATTTACAAAAATAGCTTATCTTACTAGCAACATATCGATGTATTGAAACACATAATAAATTATGTTATACGGCCCACAAAAAAAAAAGGAATTTGTGGTCATAAATACGTCACTTTTACTTGAGGTCTATAAATATCTTTTCAGATGAATGATATCGGTAAACATGTAACACATATCGGTTCGTAATGAATAACAGTATACAGTAAAAATGGTTTTTTGTCAATCTGAACAGCTTTTGAGTGGTGGGGAGTTTTATAAAACGTAGATTTCTGAATCTACTTTCACTTCTACTAACATATGTTAATTATGTGTGATTTATGACGGGTATTTCATCATATTTTGCTCAATTTACAACCGATTTGAATGAAAGTATTATTTTTTAAATCAGCAAACTATGTTTCATAAACACAAAGCAAAAAAAAATTTGTTAATAAAAAACGCGGTAGAAATGCGCAAAAAAATTCTGCAATTAAATTATCGTAATTTTTGTAGTTTTAATTTTTTTGTTGTTACAGGCATAAAAAATATCCAATCGTAACGGTTTTTTTGGTCAGAATCTTAAATCTCTTTAATATACTGTAATTTTTTGAAATATTTTTCACAAGAGGGTAGCATAAGACTATGAAGGGAGGCAATCAGATACCAACATATTTTCGCGGAGCGCTAATCAACCGCGGATCATTGTGATGGGAAAAGGTTAAGAAAATATATGTAATGCAGTACAATACAGTATATAGCAGAGGTTTTATAAGTACTTTTTTTTTTTTTATGGTTTCATGAGTAGGCTTCCTGATTTGTTTTTTATTTGCAATTTTTATACTAGATTATGTTGTACTGCAAGACCAATTACATATAATGAAATACTGTTCTGGTAAGTAAATCACCAACAATTTTTTTTTCATAGAATAGCCTATCAGTTAATAATTTCTATATTCTTTGAAATCTTCATTAGAGAAAATTTGTTCAGTGAAATTCCAGGATTTATTATTTAATGAAACACTTATGTGGTATACAAATAGAAACTATAAATATCTAGGGTATTTGCAATTATCTTTTATCCGTCTTTTTTATTCGGGTATTAGTTGAGGGATCTTATGTATTGGTGCACATGACATATTTGAACAAATGTTAAGTAAAATAAAATGACACTCCTTTATTTCTCTTTACGTACTTTTTGTATACTACTTTTTAGAAATGCATGGTGCCTTCTTAGAAATTCCAGCCTTATTACTTTGTGATGAAACTGTGAAAAAACAGTTAGATTATGTATCTTTTTATTTTTGTAATTTAACAGACCTACTTTTATCAACGATCATTTCTGAAGGCAGATTTTTAAAAAAATTGTGTGTCTGAGAATAAAGAGAGCAGACCTGTTGAAATTGATACAAGAGTGTGTCAGGGTGATGCTCTAGCAGCAGACAAATCAAACTCAGTATCCTTAAATAATGTGTACTAAACAGACCTGAAAAAAATGAAAATATCACATATAAATTTGCCCAATTTTGAGCGTATCCATGTAATATCATATTTAAGTCAAGAAACTTTTGGGTGGTTTGATAGACACGTTTAAAGTGATATCAAAAGACAAATGAAAAATGAGCCTACAGGTTAAAAGAAAAACTGATTTTATGAAAGTGTCAGCAAACAAAAGAAGTCATCAATTGAAGACGACTGAATTTGACTATGTGATGGTGAGGTAATAAATTTACACCATGTACAATCAGTGAGAACAAAATTAGGAATGAAATTCCTGATCTTTTTCTCACAAGATCAGATTGTTGCAGGCAATAGTAGGACTATTGCCTGCAACAAGGCATACTTTACAACTTCAAGTTTATTATCTCTTAAGGCTATTTCACATAACACAAAACTTAAACTATGTAGCTCACTTATCAGACCAGTGGTTACATCTGGATCATTACATTGCAAGATAATATCTGATATATTTTTCAAAAAAAAAAGAAAGGATTTTTCAGTCAGTAAGATTAAATGCCCATAGCATTTAAAGTCTAATGAGAAAACAGCTAGATTAATCAGTGATAAGATTTTGTCTGATTTATAAAAGCATGAAAGAATGTTATAACTGGATCATGTGTTATAGACAGATGAGAACAGTTTATCATCAAATCTGTTAACAAGAGAAATGAAAAGAAAATTTAGAAGAGGGTGACTGAGAAGATGGAAAGAGGATGTGAAAGTTCTGTAGTTGCTAGGTATATTAGATGGGTTGCAGCAAAAATTATTAAAAATGAAGGTGGATTGTGAGGGAAGCCAGAGTTTATTTCAGACTCCTGCTCTGTGAAAAAGCCGGTTGTTTTTGAATTCCATGAATTAATGTGAAATCTGATATTATATTACAATATGCCCAAAGTTGTGGCAGCAAGGAATGTGGAAGGTCAAGTCAAGCCAAGCACTCTGTAATATAATTTACCAGTTAACTTTAGTTAAAAGTCAGTACTTTTTTTTAACTAATGAGATATAAGATATATCAAGCAGACCGTGCTGCTTGATATATAATATGTTACAGGTAGTTTTAGAAGTTAATCATCCATGTAATGATTAATGTTAATGAAAATCACCATGTTGACATTTGTCAGTAAAGTGTTCTGTTATTTAAGGAGTTAGCAAAGTTGTTATCAAGCTATTATTATATTCTGGTTGTTTTATTCAAGAACCAGAATATCTAGTATGGATTAACTGATTGTTAGGATAAAAATTTAGTTTGAAAATAAAGTAGAGTGAAACATAGATAGTGAAATGTAACAAAAAATAAGATAACGGAAAATTAACCCCAGAAGTGACAATTACAATTCCTTGAGCAACTGGTATTTCAGTCTTTGAAAATGATATGTTTTCAAGTATGGCACTTGCTTTCCTTACTTATACAATACATTATCATATTATTTTCTTTAAAAATATTATTTTCAAAAATTGTCATCTTTGCAATGAATCTAAATCTACTTTAAACTTATTCTTTTTTTGAATTTAAGTAAAACCAAAAATATCCATGTTAACATTTTTAATAATATTTTACTCATTTTCAAATTGAAAATAATGCTTTTAGTCAAATTTTGTTACATACATTTTATTTCCCTTATATTCCTTTACATTGTAAAAGTCATTGTTATAACTTTTTGTTTATACCCTTCAACAATATATTTGTCAACAATAAATTTATAGCATTGTTATTGATTTGTATGTTTAATTTTTATTCTTTTTTATTGTACTTATTCTGAAATTAAATAAAGCTTGTTTTTTATTTTTATTTAATATTAATCCATTACCACATAGATATCGTGGGTCAAGTGTAGATTTGTCTTCTGGTTTGTAGTGAGTGAATGCAAACTTTTATCTGTATAGGTGATTGATTTATCATCTGCATAAATGATGGGACCACCCTATAATAAACCATTCTACAGTTCATTTATACCAATTGGAAATAAAGTAGGACTGAAAATTGTGCTGTGTGAGATATCTAGTTCCTCTGAAAGAAACTAAAATCTGTTCTAATTTTACGTCTTAACACTTATGATGTCTTTAACCCTTTATACATTTTCTGTTATGTTAGTAAGCAAGACCCAAACCTATTAAGTGCAGTATTTGTAATTCCAACAGCTCTTAATTTCTCTCTAATAATAATAGTAAAATTTACACAATCAAGGGCTTTAATTAGATAAAAAGTGCAAAAAGTATTCTTTCTCCATTCTCTAAACATTTCATAATCTTTTTTTACATGAAAAGAGATTAATGTTTTGTTTGTAAATTTTAATTTCTAAAACCATGCTGCTCATTTGTTATATTTATTTAAATGATAATAATCTCTCAAACATGATCGTTAAATTATTTTGGAAATGATGTCAGAATATTGACTGCTCTTTAATTACTAAATTTAATTAACCTAAAAAAAATTCATCCTAACTAACAACAACATTGTAATTCATCCTTAGCAAGAATGTCTTTTAATTAAAATTAATAAAAAGAAATCAAAGAAACTTCAAGTTTTAGTTAAACAAAAAATGAGGTATAACAAAGTATTTTGAATGGAAATGGAAAGTACAATAGTAAAAATAAATGTAAGCAACTATCACATGATATTAATAGACATTAAAAATGCTTACCTGGATTTTGATTTCTTTGTATGTAACCAGTTATTATTCATTTGTTGATAAAATTGCATGAATGCCTAGAAAATATTGTAAAATCTACATATCTTTTTCAAAAAGAAATATGGCTATAAGTGAATTCTGCAGTCCTACTGCAGAATTTATTGTTCGCTATTAAAGAATTAATGACACTGCATTAGTAGCAAGTTCAGCTGTCTTAAAATATGATTAAAGAAAAATAACATTATCTATTAGAATTCAAAGAATATTTTATTACTGAGGTGATAGAGTTGCAACGTTTGAGAAATGTAAGAAATACACATTAAAAGCACATTAGCACAAAGAAAAAGATCCTTTATGCTACAAACACATGTGGTTATCTGACAAATTAGAAAAAAAAAATTTACAAATGTTGTACTTAATGGTAGTGAAGTGAATGTAACTGTAGATCATACAGAACTTTATTTATCTATTTGTCTGGTCTACTATAACAGACTGTCAAGATACACAACTGTTTTAGTGGAAATTTTCGTTTTGTTCTCATAATTTTTTCTATTCCAATGAAGTTGTGAAACTATGTGTGTACCTGATTGTCATAATTAAAATATATAGTTCACTGCAAAATGTTTCCTTCATTAACAACCCAAATAGAAATATTTTTAAAACACAGTTGTTGCTGTAATTAATCCAACTATTGGAAATACTTAAAACTTCTAAAATATACCTAAAAACATATAAAACTTCTTAAATATACCTAAAAAAAACCTATGAAGATATGGAACGTTGAAATCCTACTACTGAGAAAATGAGGAAAAAGTCAAGTTAATTATGCTAAATTTTCCATAGTACTCTGAAATAAATTAAAATTTTCTAATATAACATAGAAAAGAATAAAGATTTTAAAATAACAATTTTATTGTCAAACTCAATTTTTTCCATTGTGTGATTTTGAAGATATAACTCATCAGAGACAAAGTTTTTCTTTTGATAGATGATATAGCTAAGTTTGAAGATCATATTAGGCATGACCTTCAAACGTATTCTTTTCCTATTCCAGTGAAGTTGTGAAACTATGTTTGTACCTGATTGTCATAATTAATATGTATAGTTCTCTGCAAAAAATTGACTGAAATTTAGTAATTAAGGGTTAGTTAATTTAGGAATTATAGCATTTGATTTTCTTACTGTAATATTCGGTAGAAAGTAGAATGTTTTCCTTTTTTTTAAATGTAATGACATCATTTATGTATTTTTGGCTGAATGAGATTACACCTCATTGAATTACTTTTTTGATGTCAGCTGCTTTGGATGTCTATTCAGAAATTAGTGTGTGGAATTTGGGGTAATTTTTCAGAATATTAGAAAAGGTTTTATACAATCAATTAATTTTAGCTTATATATACAAGGCATATTCATAAAGTAAGGGCTGTCAGCTTATATTTAAATATTAGCGGGTCTGAACACAGTTTCATGCATGCAAGGCCATCTATCGGCTATGTACGAAGCCTCTGCAGTTATTTTTATTCAGTAGTCGTTTGCCTGCTGGTGAATGCAGATTGCAATGTCTGTGACACTAGTTTCTTCCGTCAATTGTGAAGTGCACACTGTGATTCAATTTTTGTGTGCAAAAGGATCTTCAGCAGCTGAAATTCATTGGGAGTTATGCCAAGTGTATGGACCTACACTAATGAGTGAAGGAAAGGCTAGACAGTGGTGTCGAGACTTTAAAAATGGCCGCACAAATGTGTATGACGAAGAGCAGAGTGGCAGGCCCAGTATTCAGACTGACAAAATTTTTGAACAAGTGAACTGAAAACTGCGATGTGATCAACGATTGACAGTTAGTGCTCTGGCCAATGAATTTCTTGATAGAGGTGTTGGACGCACCTCTATCTACACGATTGTCGCTGAAAAGCTTGGATATCACAAATTGTGTCCAAGGTGGGTATCGAAAATGATCACGGCAACACAAAGAGCAAAGAATGTGCAGTGGATGAGCGTTTTTGGACCACTATTAACAAGATGGAGATGATTTGTTTTTCCACATTGTTATGGGTAACGAGACTTGGATAACCTATACCAATGCAGAATCGAAACACAGTCAGCGCAGTGGTGCCATTCAAGTTCCTTATAACCAAAAATGTTTAAGCAATCTCCATACTTGAATTGAAAAATGTTGGCTACTGTTTTTTGGGATGAAAAGGGCGTCATTTTGGTTGATTACATGGAACATGAATTAACAGTTACAGCTGACGTGTACTGTGAAATGCTCACCAAACTGAGACGTGCGATCCAAAATTGACGATGCGGGAAACTGTTGTCCAGCATAAACACAACAACGTCCTTCATGACAATGCGCGTCCGCATACTGCTGCTACCTTAACCAAGAAGAGGATTCAAGATTTTCATTGGGAATTTTTTGACCACCCTCCATATAGTCCTGACCTTGCACCTAGCGACTACTTCCTCTTCTTGCATTTGAAAAAGTGGCTTGGTGGATAATGGTTTGAAAATGATGAGGAACTCAAGATTGCCATTATTAACTACTTCAATTCCCAGGCGGCAAACTTCTATGCAGAGGGGTTAAAGAAATTGGTGCAGCGTTACGAAAAGTGCTTATAACTGAATGGCAATTATGTGGAAAGGTGAAGTAGATATGTAGTAAACTAAACCTGTAACTAAAAACCTTTTCTCACAAATTAATTTTTCTTTAATGACTAAATGGCCCTTACTTTATGAATGTAGCTTATATTAATTGCAATTAATTATCTGCAAAAATTAATAATTTGTCTGAATGAGAAAATATTGACTTTTCTGAATTAATTGATGTGCAGTACTGTTTGTTTAGAGATTTATAGGTGCTACAATTAATAATTTAAATAATGAGAGTTCAGCTTACCAACGATTAATTATATCATGTTTAAATCTGTTCAAGTGCTTTCAGAACTTCGTCCATCCTCAGGAATATCCACTTGATTAATTATAAAAACTTTATATCATTTAAAATGAGATAAAATAAAATAAACTAAAATTTTATATCCAGAAGAATTGATTTTCTTATTATTAAAAGGATAATAATTTTAATATTAAAAGTATAGTAACAGTCATAAGTAAAAGTAAAAACATGTCTTGGCAGTAAAAGAATTTCAATTGTTATAAATTATAATTACATAACAGTTGAGTATCTTTTACTGGCGGGACATGTTTTTACTTTTACTTATGACTGTTACTATACTTTTAGTACTAAAATTATTATACTTTTAATAATATGACAATCAATTGTTCTGGATATAAAATTTTAGTTTATTTTATTTTATCTCATTTTAAATGAATAGTTATATAAAGTTTTTATAATTAATCAAGTGGATATTCCTGAGGATGGACGAAGGTCCGAAAACGCTTAAATAAATTTAAACATTTTATAATTGTTGGTAAACTGAACTCTCATTTTTTATATAGAAAATACCAACGGTGTCGTGTTAAAAAAAATTAATTAATAATTTGTTTCTTTTCTCTGATTCTAATCTGAATTTTTCCTAAAAATAAAAAAAAAAATATTTAGTTTTGTTGTATTACTTTCTTTTTTTTATTCCATTTAACCTTGTAGATCTGATTTAAATTTAGTCAGGTACATAGTAATCATGAAAAGGTAATGAAATTACATAGGGTTTGTTGACCATATTAACAGTCTGTTAAAAAATTTATGCTTTACTCAACAGTTAATTAGTGAATTAAATTTTTAACATTTTTTACTGTGTTTAGTTAGTTAGCTTTGCAATAGTATCTATAGCTCTACAATAATTGTAATACTTAGTATGGCGATATTGGTTAGCTTCTGTAGTATTCTTTGACAGTTTATATTACTTATTTGAGTTATTTTTTTAGGTTCTGTTAACAAACAAACTGGATGGTGATATTAACATGAGTTATACTGGAGTTGTTTCACCTCTTTTTGTTTCCTACATTACTTTAATGCTTATGTCATTTAGTGCTAAAGGTGGAAATAAGTGTAAGTAGAATTTCTTTATTTACTTATTCTTTTATAATTACCAGCTTTTCAGATTTCCCCAGAATATTTCAGAAAGTCTTATTACTATTTACCAAAAACTGTATTCAACATGGTGATGTTATTTTAATTCACTGTTTCTACTATTAATGCTGGTTATATGTATATATTAATATATTTAAATTAAAATTTTGTAGTCCATATTTCCTCTCTATGTAAATTCTAGCTAATTATATAATATAAACTTTTTCAACCACTCCACAAAGTACACAATTAAAGAACATTCTTACCTTACCTTTTTTTTTTTTTTTTTCATTAAAGCGTTTTGGGGCGTAAGTCCATCTTTACTAATGTTTCTTTAATTTTTTTATTTTTTACATTTACACATTAGAATACATGTGATACATTAAAATTTATAGAACAAATATTTGTTCAGTCAATAAAATTCTTTTTTTTAAAGTTTAAAATGTAAATTCGTATTCTGTAAGAGTACAGTACTGTATTAACATGTTTTAGGAAATTTTAAATATTATAACGTTTTAAATTAAAAAAAAAAATTTATTGACTGAACAAATATTTGTTATATAAAATTTAACATATCATATGTATTCTAATATGTAAATGAAAAAAAGAAAAAAATTAAAAAAAAAACATTACTGAAGATGGGCTTATGCCCAAAAGCGCTTTAATGAAAAAAAAGTAAGGTAAGAATGTTCTTTAATTCTGTACTTTGTGGAGTGGCTGAATAAGTTTATATTATATATATATATGTATGTATACATTGTCTATGTATTAGGGCTATCCAGAAAATAACCCAAGTTTTAAACATATCATGTAAGAAGTTTGGGGAAATGTTTTGGTGTGATATATGTTTTAAAACAGATGGTCTAATGTTCATGATAAAGAGGAAAGTGAACTGCTGATTATCATGAACAATGAGTTGATTTAGAAGATGATAAGATGGTTTAAGGTAACTGGTGATTCTCCATTACAGAGCTATCTCATGTAGTTCCTCAGATCATTTACATCTGACCTAAGCTACAGTAATAAGCCAGGCCTTGTTGGGATGCCACTGATGTAAATGCCTCGGTAGACATTACATAAGTGAATTTATGACTCGCCCTTCGTCTTCACTGTAGGCTTCTTTCAGACATCTTGATTGTCCTACTTCATTGCACTCTGAACTACCTAACTAAGTTCGTAGAAGCTCGAAACCTGCGCCTAGTTCTACACTTTGATTGAGCTACTATCGAGGTAAATTCAATAACATTCCACAAGAAATGTTGTTCAGAACAACAAAATTTATTTGTAGTTCCCTTAGTGAACTCCACTTCAGTTCAATTCCCTAGTTTGATTACAACTATGGACTCCAGTCTGGTGTACCAGGGAGAGGAGGATGGACCTCCTACTCCCACTCAGCTCCATTGCAAAGTCCCGCGTGACATTTACTTTATCACATAAACTACCATCGTCGACGTGGTGCTACACTCCATGGCTGTATGGGAATCCATGCCCTCGGCAGTGCAGTCATCATCCCACCGACAGTGATGCTTGCTCATTCATTAATTGCCCTTGTCAAAACGATGCTACATGTCAAGGCTGTATGAGTGACCATACCCTCAACAATGCAGTCGTCATTTCACTAACAGCAAACATAATAATAATAATCACCATAACTTGTTCTAACTAACCATGGCTCGATGCTGACACGCCTACCTTCGGCCAGTCAATTGTCCAGGCAGTCCCTGGCCCACCCGGGGTATTACTCTATTTATACCCCCTCAGCCATTCTGCACAGTATGAGGAATCTGAGGAAACCAGCCACTATAGTCCATTGTCTGTGAGCCTTCCAGTTGACCCGCAGATCAAGACAGGAATTTACTCTCTTCAGCTCTTTAACAACTCTGGTACATTCAGCCTTGTACCGAGGACAAACATAAAGAACATGGTCCACAGTGTCATAGACCCTACAGTCTGAGCACAAGTCCAAATCAGCCAGACCAAACCTAGCCAAACTCAGCCTAAAGGCACCATGTCATGAAAGAAATTGTGGTATATACCGATTGGGGGAAACCCACCTAATTGCTTGCAGCTCCCTAACATCTGGAAATATATCATGCTTATATCAACCAGTAGAAGAATCATTCCACCTAACTTGACAAGAGTCAAAACCTTGATCTTCAATCTCTCGCATTTGCCCAGAAGTAAGAAGGCCTTCCTTCTTAGAAATATACAGCTTGCTACATTCCATAGCTAGAATGTCAATGGGATTTATGCTGGAGATTACAGAGACTGCCTCTCGAGACAGTTCTGTAGCCTCAACAACAGCTAACAATATAAGATGCTGGGCTCACAATAAAATGTCCCTATAACATTGGAATTGTAAACGATGAGCCCAGATGGATGCAGCATACAACATTATGACCTCACAGACACCTTTATAAAGAATACTCATGGTATGAAAATTCAACCTCCAATCGGGATGGATGACTACAAACACCAAAGAAAGCATCTATGGCCATCCTTGTGACAAACTGAAGGTACTTCCTGAATTGAATCCTCTCATCAAGAATTACACGCAGATATTTCTGAACGGTAACATACCTAATTGGAAGGCCGTTCATCACGACCCACGCGTGACGGATCGCAGCTAGACAACCTTTAAGAAACATCATAGTAGTTTTCTCTGCACTGAAAACCATCTTATGCTGAAGACTCCACAACCTTAGTACTTTACGTGCCTGAGTCACTCTGAGTTCTGAGTCACTCTCAGTACTCAGAGACAGTCTCCCTGATCAAGGGAAACTCAGTACATGAGTTTCCCTTGACCAGCAGCAACCCATCGTTGGCATAAGCCACGATGTGGCAGCCACTGGGCATCCGCAACCCCATTTGAGGGTCAAATTCAATGATCCAGTCGATGGGATCTAAAACATTGTCCTGTGGACAGCCTTTAGACAGGATCTTTCCTACTTCAAAATCGCCGTCACGGACAACAGTTCTGTTGCTGAAATAACTTAAGAGAGTCTCAATCTCATTTTGTGTGCAACCATGCTACTGCAGCTGAAACAAGGCAGAGGGCCACCACAAGTTATTGAAGGCCTCGGATATGTCCAAAAAGATGCAGAGTACGTATTTGCACTCGCTGGTTGAAATCAAATTCATTACCCTAAAAATAGCATCCTCTGTGCCCTTGCCAGGGTCAAAACCATACTGGTCATCCATTAGCGAATGATTAGAAGTCAGCCTACTATTAATGCGGAGGTACAAGACCTTCTCGAAAACTTTACCTACAACAGGCAAGTGCGTCAGAGGCCGGTAAGAAGAATTTACAGTGGGGTCCTTGTTGCCACCTTTGATGAGCAGTTTCAATCCAGCTTGCTGGGAAATATCCAGCAAAAAGCATCCTATTAAAAATCCTAGTTAGGGGACCAAGAATCACTGGCAACATGCGAACAAGGAGTTCCACTGTGATACAATCATATCCAGGGGTCTTTATTCCTAACCAGGCTACAAATAACTTGGCGGACTTCCACCTCAGTAATCTCAGAAGACTAATTCTCAGAACGAAGACCTACAACTTCCCTTCAGACTTGTTGATGATAAGAGGTTTCACCATCCTCAGTATCATCTGGAAGCAGATCATTCATCAGAAGATTGAGGACACGGTCTTTGTCTATTACAACGCCATCTTGGGTTGAGAGAGCCGAAAAAAGAATGTCTTTTTTTCTAACCAAAAACCCTATAAACAACACCCCATGGGTCCTTATTTCCCTGCTCTTGTACAAAAGAGCGCCAGGAATCCCACTTAGAAGCCCTAACTGTATCAAAATACTCGGACCTTTTCCAACAATAGTCCGCAAGCAAGGTACACTCAGAATCACCTTCACGCTGTGCAGTTCTCTTAAGCCAGCGCACAGTCTGCTTTATCGTGGTTAAGTCCCAAGTCCATCATCTAGCTACTCTCTCTCGACCTGTACCTCTTGGGATAGATTGGTCAGCGGCTTCAACTACCACAGGAGAAAAATCCTCTGCCAGGAGAAAAATCCGAGGACCTGGCAGAGGAATATTGGTCTAATGGGAACTCATCCAGCCTTTGAGCAAAGACCCAAAGCCTGGCCACAAGAATATTAGAAAACTTAGGCCAATCCCTGTGCAGACAGCACCCCTGCTGAACAGGGACGTTCACTCTGTAGACATTGCACAGCCCCCTACCAAATCAAAAACTATTAGTCTATGGTCGCTCGTGCAATCATTGACTACAGACCAGTTCTGAACCCTACCAGGGACATCCTTACCAATGGTAACATTGATGTTGGTACCACGGAAGGCTGGAAGACCTTCCGTGGTATTTTTGCCAGCAACATTGAAAACATCAGAATTATGCTGCATGATGAAACCTTCATTCAGTTCTCTGCCATTGTCCATCATTCCACTGTGCCAAACAGGCAGTTTGGCATTTGCATCAGCACCTATAAGAATCAGACAACCTACTACCAGCGTAACAATTCTATTCCATTTTTCCAATACTGGGATAGATTTTCCAGTACTGGGATCTCTGTACTGCAGGTACAAACTAACAACAACTAGGTCCTAACCATCCACAGCAAGCTTGACAATGATGTGATGCATGTTAGAAGCTTACCGTTTGAAGATGCCATCTAAAGACTTCCTGCACAGAACAGTAGATTACTGTCACCAATGAAAAACTTCTTCCAACCTGGGAAACCTGACAGATCACCCTTGACCATGTACGGGTGTTGTAGAAGAACAACATCGGGACTCTTTTTCGACAACCTCACCTAACTTAACTTTTAACTTTGACAGCATTGGCACCCTGGGTATTTACTTGATCGAACCTAACCATCTGGAGGGTTGAAATAAATTTCAACTGCTCTTAAGTAGCAACTGCATTCCTTACTATTAACTGAGTGCCTATGACTTTTGTGTAACCTTTTACAGTTCACATAAGTCCTCCTTCTTTTGCAGACAGTTGTCACACTTGTGGCCCTCCGCACAACGCACGCAGACCGATGCATACTTACAGAATTTGGCCCTATGGCCGAAACAACAACACTTGAAGCACTGCTGTACATCAAGGTATTCTTTGATGCCACAGGATAGAAAATTATGAAAATCGTACTTTGGAAATGAACTTTTGGTGGAGACCAGCACCTAACTCAAAAACTCTGTGATACTGTGGGGCATCACGTTTGCCGGTTTTGAAGATTAACATGCACTGATCCTTGAACAAAGCCTCATCCAAGTTGGTGTTCTGCTCTCTAATGAGAGACAGCACATCCTCGTTAGAGAGGCTTTGGTCAGTGTAATACATGATGACATGGGGCCTACATTTCCACTTCCGATCGACTTTCACCTACAACTTCTTGACCGCAGGAGACTCCATGATGACCCGGACAGTCTCCTTATTATCAGCAACAACTACCAGCCCCTTGCTGATCTCCTTGATGTCCTTGATATCATTGATCTTGAGCTCCTTCTGGTTGTCACAAAGAGCAGCCGGGAAGTCTCATTTTAACTCTTTGTTCATGGTTTTCGAGTCCTCTGCCTTATTAACAAAAATGACCTCCGGCTTCTTGCCCATCTTGCTGGCTTCCCGCTTGGATTTAGGGACATCAGCATACCGCCTGGGCTGTGCTGGGGCTGGACCACTTTCTGAAGCACATTTTCTTCCTTGGGCTTGGAAGCCAAAGTCTCAAACCCTTCTGCCACAGCAGAGACGGCTTCCTGAAGTTTTTCTAGCCAAGGAAGAATAGTCTTCCTCGCACCAGAGCCATTGCTTTTGGAGAGCTCTAGAAACCTAACCAGGTAGTACAGGTCATCCTGGGCTTGACCAGCGGGGCAAAACGGCGAGGTGTGCCCTTCGCACACTTGAAAGCCTCAACTACTGGGTTTGAAACCTGGGTGGATGTCCCTATATCCGTATCCAATGCCTCTGTGTTGAGAAGGTTGATGGTAAAGGCTCCGGCCTCCTCTTCTGCCTGGACTTTGACACTACCTCTTGAAAACCTGCTTTTGCCATGGCTGGAAAACCTACCTGCTCATGGATCTAGAAATTCTCGCTGTTTTCCTCCTACCAAACAACTGGGCAAGCCCAGTGATGTGACAACTGCCCGCAGCGAGTGACCTTACATGTTCTCCTTTCACACTTCATATTTCTTAGCCTCTTCTGGATTAGTTATAATAATACACAGATTACGTCCTCATTCTGAAAAGAGCACAAGTAGGACTAGCAGGGAGTATTCCCTTACTTGTTATGGGGGCTTACAACCAGAAGTCATTGCCACCTCTTCACCACGATGACAGGGTTATGCATCACAGAAGTCTGTACCTTATACACTGCAATTGAGAAGCAAGTAATGAATCTACAAATGATGCTACACAGTAGCTGCAGTATGCAGTCAGTAAGCTTTGAAACTATCGGAAGGTACACAGGCAACCTGACTTAAGCTACAATTCATCATATTTTAAGCATAAATTTGCTTCATTGTTCATATAAAATAATTCTTTATGACCTGACATTGCAAAAAGTTTTGTTTAGGTAGCTTGAAAGGAAATAATGTATGCAAATGATAAACACTACACAACAATAAACAAAATTTTTTTGATTTACATGGATTATAGATTTTTCTTTAATATAGAAAGAACACATTCATGTAAGTCTTAAAGATAAAAAGTTCAAAGAAAACACTTGTGCAAATGACACTCTTAACTTCATTAATGTGGAGAAGTGTGGAACTTGAAACTAAGAAACATAAGATTGTTTGGCTTATACTAGTTATGTAACTGTAGTGAGGAACTCAATTTTAACAGGTCACTGATGAGAATATATTAGAATACAAACATATGTAGTATCATTTATAATGTAAGTTATAAATTATATTGTAAATATGGTAATAACTACATGGAACATAATTAAAAGATCCATTAAATGCATTTATCAATCAAAGGTTTTATAACTTAGGAATGGTTGCATTATTTCAAACTTTTTGACCTATTATAATTAAATTATTATTGAAAAATCAAATTAAATTTTTCCTCTTATTTTCAGGGTGGTTTGGAATTCGAAAAGACTTTTCACAGTTCCTGTTAAGTGTATGTCCATTTCTTCAAGAATATGCAAATATTGCATATTCAGCTGGAAGAACTGCTGATCAAAATGAAAGAGGAAATGGCACTCAGCAGTCGATAGTAAAAGAGAAAAATCATAAAAAAAGTGATCTTTCAAAGCCTGTTGTTCCTGTTGTGTCAATAGAAATGCCAGATTAATTTTGTTGGTATAATTTTCATTTTTCTATTTTGTTAATGATGTTTGAATGAAATTTATACTGTTAAAATTTTTTTTAATTATTGTGTGATTCTGCCTAAAATTTATAATGCTATTATTGTTGGAGACAATGCTCAAAATTTTGTATCTGATGAGTTGCAAATACATATTTTTGGTTTTGGACAACCACAGAAAGGTTTTTCTTTTTTTATATATACAGTTTTTGGCGTAATATCATAATAATTGCAGATGTTAAAGAAGCTTGAGTGAAAAACAGTTGTGTTGATGCACCTCTTGACTATTACAAATTATGTGTTAAAAAAAGCGAGTAGTCAATGGGCTTTAAGTACTAGTTAGGCAGCGCATATACAGAAGGTATCATGAATTCTCCTGAGACTTTCATAACCTATTCTACTCATGAAAATAATGGAAAAAGTTCATATAAACATTTGTTGTAAAATTCTTTGTTTGCGAGCTCGGCTAATGAAAGTGTTGAAAATTGCCTTCCACCATTTCATAAGGATTTACTTCTGCTCATGTATGCTCATTGCATAAGTTGTTGACACCATCTTGAGTGTAAAAAGTATTACCTCAGTAATTTTTATGTATTTACTTTTATTTTACAGTTGTGTAATTTCCAGTTTTTTTTTTAAATTTATTTGACAGTAAAGTTTGTTTTTACAAATTTTTTATGGTACCAAAAAATAATTTTGTTTTTGTTCACATTAAGTAAGTACTTTTCTGACAAATGTAGTAATGTACAGTTTCTAAATAAAATTAGAATTTTTCTTTGCTTTATTCAACTTATCTTAACACCATTCTATTCAGAATTAAATTCTCTATAAGTTTTGTATAAAAATTTTATGTGATTATTATCCATTTAACAATGTTATTGTATGTCAAATATAAAAAACAGGGGTTTTTACCCCAGATTTCTCAAAAACCACTGCAGATATGGCTCTGGGATCTATTTAATTCGATTTTTCAGGTCAAAAACTGTAAGAAATCACTAATTCTGCCACTTTTTAACGTCCTAAAAATTTCAGTAATCATCTCAATAGGAAAGCTGAAATCCAAGGAAAATCTTTCACCATCTGTAACTTGGAAATGAAGCATTTTAGGACATATGTTTATATAATTTTTTTCTATTATTTTCATGAGTAGGATAGATTATGAAAGTCCTGGGAGAACTTCATGATACAATCTGTATGTATACATAATTCGTGATATGGACATATTAAATTGTACATTGTGTTTGTATTATAATATGTATTAAGTTGTCTTAATACAGTTTATATGTATATAGGCTTAACTAACTTTTGGTATAACTGTTAGTTATATATTTTGTATATTATGAGTGAAAGTGAAATGAAATATTTTATATAAATAATTTATTTATATTGTATTTGATTGAATGATATTAGCATCCTTTTTCCTGATAACCCTTTTGATGCCACTATTTATTATACCAGTATGCCTGTTAATTATAGAGGGTGGTCCTCATTGATGTGAATTTTTTGGACATTTACTAAAACAATTATAAAACTTATTATATTTACTAAGAATTAAATTTTTTATGTGGTTGTATTTCTAAACCCTTTGATCTGTAAGATTTAACATTTTAAATATTCAGGTGTACAGAGGTTAACCGCACTTACGGCCCAGCCAAAAAATATTTTTTTTTTTTTTTTACGTTTCACATGCATAGCAAAGCATATGTACAGTAATGTTTATATGCAATTTTTAGCTAATACATGTTCACAAAAACAATAACATTTTGTAAATGATTAAATTTTTTTATTTCATTTTAATGTTAGGCCTCTAGATTCATTTATTGATCTAAACTTATTTTGCGTTAATACTATCCATATGAAAAACTATGTTTATGAACTTTTTACATATATTTATTGATATTTTATAGCATTATATAACAGTTTGTACATGATTTTATTATTTTATCTTGTTTTACTATTGATAAGTTCATTTATTTATGTAAATTGATTTTGTGTTAACAATTCACATACAACAAACACTGTATATGATACATTTACTCATTTGTGTTAGAAATTTAGAATAGAACAACATTCAAAGTTTTCATCAGATAAGACATAAAACACATGTTTTTGAAGATTAATTGCTTCTCTGTAGAAGGAATTAATGTAAAACAATGTTATTGAGAATTATAAAAGTATAAGAATGTAAAGAAGAGTGTGTACTGTACAGAGTATTTATTTTTTACGGCAGACCCTGATACGACTTACCATCTCAAAGTAATCTCGGTAGTGGTGCCAAGTGTTAGTTGTACCTGCTGTAGTGGATTTTTAAATATAAATCTTATTAACTTTGGTGTAATATGCTGTTTTAAATTTTTAAATTATCAAATGAAAACACTAGAATAAAATTACTTATTTCACATAAATTTGTTTTACTAAAGCCAGTACAATTTGGTTCCATAACCTCAATATCATCATAAAAATTTTAGGTTTTAAATTATTAACGAAATCTGTTGACAATAGAATGTAGAACTAATGAATACAGTAATTTTAGACCTATAAGTTGCTTGGTAAAGCTACATTTGAAATGATAAATAAATACACAAGCATTCTGATCAAAGGGTTATGTAAATACGTCAGTAATATTATTTTAAGATCTTCTGTTACTGAATTTTACTTTATAATATTTTACACCATTCTATTAAAAATTTCATCAGGAACACAAATTTTAATGTTTCATGACTTAACACAAAATCCAGAGGAACCTGTTTGTTGATATGGCTTATCAATATCTCATTACATTCTTCAAACTAAAAGCTATTGCATAGCAATAATGTTTTGAAAAATTAAAAAAATAAATAAAGTAGAAGATAGACTAAAATTATATCCTCAGTTTAAAAATATATATATATATATGTAGACCCTGCTATAAAATTTCTGCTCTGTACCCAAAAGAAATCCAAAACTTACACTTAACATAAGCAGAATATGACAAATATAACTAGGATATAATATTCAAACATATATAAACAAAACTTATTATGCAAACTGCTTCTACTATGGCATGAAAACGAGGTAAAAAGAGAGCAGTAATAAATTTGTTTAGTCTTAAATATTTTTTAACTCTTGTTTTAAAATAATATTAGAAAATAATAAAATTTAAACTAATTTTTTAGATGTTCTTCAAACTGGACATGAGTATTTTTTATTTACTTGCATCAATAATGTCTTTTAGATGTTGGTATCAACATGAAAAGGGTTTAAAAATGTCCAATTTATGCCTTAAATTGGTAGTTATACTTTTATATTTATGATATAGAAGTTTGCACCTTAAGCAAATCTTTCCTAATTGGTTATTTATTTATTTTTTAAATGTACAGGTTATTATATTTAGTTGATATGTTTTTTATTTCATTTTCTACTATGTCTTGGCGCCATTATAATGATTCAGTAGTTTATTATAAGTCTTATAAGTTGCTCATTTATATTTTTTTCCCTCTTCTGACCATGTTCTTGGTTAGCTATGTGTCCATCCAACCTGCTCCTGATTCTGTAGGAGTTTGGCACTACCTCAATCCTAGGAGTTATAGACGATTCTAGTGCTTTCTAGACTTTGTACAATATTTGTTATTATTGATTAAGAATTAAGCCAGGGTTTACGGTAAGATTATAAACTATCCCAATCTAATCTGTTAGGTAGTTTTTCTTTCTCACTATCCCCTGTTTTCATACCTTTGTTCTCATTTTCCATTACTGATTGTGTTAATGTAGGTCTTATCCTCTCAGATGCTTGATGTTGAGAATGCCAAGACCTGATGGAGCTAGTGTTGCCTAATTATCTCGTACAGGGAGGTTCTCTAGGACCTGTCTAGAAACTCATTTTCTTGTCTAGTGATTACAGAAAATAAGCCGCCTAATAGCTAAATATCAAAAAGTGCCTGTCATATCAAAAAGTCATACAATACAGAAACATAGATAAGTCCACATTTATCACTATTGAAATAAGTATTCGATCCATAAATGAAAATTGTATTTTATTAAGAGTTTGCATAATTATAATTAAAAATTATTTTGAAAAGTTTGTCAGAGTGAGATGAAATTACATTCATGTAAAAGTACATTATAAATAATTAAAATATTAAAAAAAAAATAATAACATCAATCTGTAATTTGACCTGTAATATGTTGCAAAAGTCTAAATGTCTAAAGCAACTTTGTTGATTCAAAACAGTAAGTAGTTCTGCAACTTTTGTACTGTGAATGTACTTCCAGCATATTACATTTCTGGAGTGCCAGGCCAGGATATTTCTTTAATTTGCTTTCAAAAACAAAGTAATGGACAGTAGATTATCAAGGAATCTACAGTGTTAAAGGATAACTTGAACTTTCTTATTCCACAAGTGGCCCTTCTACACTATCCCAAATTCAGTATTTTATAAATTGAAATATATAATTTACTTAATTCAATTTCACTGTGTAGTAATTATTAAAATATTTTTATTGAAGTTCCCTTTCCTAACTTCAGATGAAATAGAAATTTGGATAATTACAGTTTGGATTTTCAGTACTTTTTAGCAACATATTTTATTGAAACTTCTTAAGAGTATGACCTTGCAGAAAGTGAGTGTAGCAAAAAATGTTTAACTGTTTTTCTTAGCTGTTAATTTTTTCTGTATTGAGTGTCAGTTATTTTAATATTATTATTATTAAATGTATTTTTTATTTTTGTTAATAAAAAGGAGCTTTTACTTTATCAAATACAGTATATTAATTATTTGAATTATTATATATAAAATTTTGTTGTTACATTTTGTTTTATACTTTGTTTAGTTTTGTAAGTAAATTATTTGAATATATTGTTTATTTATTTATGATTTAAATAAATTATTGCTGAAACAGTTAATGAAACTAGTAATTTATATTTTTTCTTTATGTTATTGTTACTCTGTATTTCAAATGTTACAGTATACCCTTGCTAAATGTTTTGTATTAACATTCTACAAAATGAAGGCATTGTTTGAAACAGTGTTTAATTAATTGCCATGTGAAGATTTATAATTTCATTAGGTTCAGTTCTTTAATGAAATGAGCTGCAATAAATATTAAGACGTTCTAAATAAATAATGTTAGAAATTCTGTTAAACTATTTGTAACCCTTGTTTCTGATATCATGGTAAGAGGCTGGCCTGGTATCAGCTGAGAAATTGGTTAGCAGGTGGAAAATCTACTATTGAAATATTTTGACAGATTGTTATCAACATCAGTGTTGATTATCATGTATAATTGTGCATAAGCTCTTCGGTATTTTTGAATGTTTGGTTTTCTGCCTATGAAATTTTAAATTACAATTATTTTCTCTGGAAACAGGTTGGAATTTTAAAAAGTTAATCAAAATATTTTTAAAGTTGTTTGTGGAATATTTCAATTCTTGCTCGTACATTTTAGAGAAACTTTTTTATGTAGAAATTATCATTTTATTAAATATAACTATGAACTTTGCCACAAAAAATATACATTTATTTATAAGGTATATATTTCTTGTATTTCTGAATGTGAAAATAGGAGGAGAAAAGATTATGGAGGTAGAAGAATTTTGTTATTTGGGAAGTAGAATTACTAAAGATGGACGAAGCAGGAGCGATATAAAATGCCGAATAGCACAAGCTAAACGAGCCTTCAGTAAGAAATATAATTTGTTTACATCAAAAATTAATTTAAATGTCAGGAAAAGATTTTTGAAAATATATGTTTGGAGTGTCGCTTTATATGGAAGTGAAACTTGGACAATCGGAGTATCTGAGAAGAAAAGATTAGAAGCTTTTGAAATGTGGTGCTATAGGAGAATGTTAAAAATCAGATGGGTGGATAAAGCGACAAATGAAGAGGTATTGCGGCAAATAGATGAAGAAAGAAGCATTTGGAAAAATATAGTTAAAAGAAGAGAAAGACTTATAGGCCACATACTAAGGCATCCTGGAATAGTCGCTTTGATATTGAAAGGACAGGTAGAAGGAAAAAATTGTGTAGGCAGGCGACGTTTGGAATATGTAACAAATTGTTAGGGATGTAGAGGGTATACTGAAATGAAACGACTAGCACTAGATAGGGAATCTTGGAGAGCTGCATCAAACCAGTCAAATGACTGAAGACAAAAAAAAAATATTCTTGTATTTGTATAATTTTTTCTTATAATTTTGTTTGGTTACTTAAGAAAAACCTTGTAAAGTTTTTTAATTTTATAAAAAAACTATCATAAATTGTGCTTTAACAGCCTGCTTAGTTTAACTGCTATATAATTTCCAGAGGTCTTATTGAGTGTCAAATGCATTGAGTCGCACAGTTTCAAGGATGTTTGTGTAAATTGATAAGGTTTCTGTACAAATTAACTAACTTAAAACGTACTATACAGTTTACAGTAAAATAATAAAGCTTTGTATTAGTTTATTTATACATCAATATATAGAATCACAACAATTATTGTTGAAAATTAGGGTGTGGATTCTTTTTTTTTTGTTTATTTAACCCTAATACATTAAGTTAATACTAGAAGTTGATGACTTCATTTCATTCAATGTAACGTCATTTATGAGGCCTGTACTTAAAGAAACTGATCTCTAAATTAAAAAAAAAGCTTATGAATGTGATAGCATAGTGCTCACTCGTGGGTGCTAATCCACAAAATGGGTGGCACACCATGCCATCCACAAGAAAAATAGGAATATGAAAACAAGAATATGCTCAAAAACTGTTTATAAAACTTTTGTTTAAACTCTTTGCCTTGGTGGATATTCTGATTGTTAAAAATCATCATCAGTGGACACTGTAGAAAAAGTATATGCAAGAAAATAAGTAAATGAAAAAGGAAGGAATAATAATAAAAAATTGACAAATAAGCGGTGCTTGTGAAACACTATAAAATGAGTGCTTTTAGAATAAGAAATTTTTAGTTTTACTTCTTACTCTTATTCTAAAAAGTAATCGGTGGGATGCTTATTTTGTAGTTTTTCCGTAAGTGTTGTTTATCAACTGATTTTTTTATTGTTTTTTTCCAATTTTTATTATTTATTTAATTTTTTTTTCATATATTTTTTCTCTGTTTGTACTGTTGATTATTTAACAATCAAAATGAACATCTAGTTTTAAATGTTAAGTAAATAAAATTGGATTTATTCTTTTTCAAATTGTCATTTGTTTGCTTATTTTGCAGGTTTTTTTTAATAAAATAACTTCTCTTTTTTTTCAGTCAAATATAACTTTGAAATCAATAAAAAAATCATAATACTTTGTCCTTCTTTATGTATTAAGTTATAAAAATATTTGCCATGAAGTATTTTTTTCTAAAACGTGCTTGATTTTCTTTCAAAAATGTTTTACAACTGGCCTTATTAACATAGTATTCATTAACATAACATACAGTACTTTTTAAATGTTGTATTTTGCTTACAATTGAAATTGTTTTTTTTTTTTTGAAATTGTAAATTGTATTGTATTTGTTTTTTTTTTATTGGAAAAATATTTATCCAAACATTCATTTCCTAAAAACAAAAAAATAGATTGTATTAAGTCAACCATGTGGAACTTGCTTGTTTCTATCTTTAGAAAAGTTTAATTTGTTACAGGCCATCTCTTAAATTTACTAAATAATCATGCCACTAATATTGTTAGGCAGATTAATGATTCTTTTGTAGTCTACATCCAAATTACTTTTTTAATATATTTTATCTACATCTGAAGAGAATAATTTTGAAAAATCTGTAATATATTTCCCTTGTATTTTCTACCGTCTCTAAGTATTTTAAATTTAATGGCTGTATGATCTTAAATTTTAGTTTTGAATAATAATCTATTTTTATTATATGTACTATATATCAGTTTTATCACACAAATACTTTTTAAAGCGGTCAAGAATCATTGATTCCAACATTTCATAATATCTGATCCTTTTGTTATCAAATTTTTATGCATCTTTCTTGAAATTATCATTTATAACTTCTGGAAAACTTAGAAATTTTCATATTTTACTTGAATTATCACCAACATGAAAATATTAATTAACATACTTTGTTTCATTAGACATATATTGTTATTAAAGCATGCACATTTCTTCAAGGATGGCCAACAATTTTCAAGTTGAAGTAAACTTTTAAAACTTAACCAATTACTTTTGTAGTAGCTAATTTTTTTACTAAGAAAAAGAATTGTATGAGAGTAGGTAATACTTTTCAAAACATTATTGGTGATTAAAAAAAATATTAATATATAATTTTTTCTGTGAGCTACTAACTAAGTGTATGAGGTCTGTTCAGAAAATAACCGAACATTTTTAATTACATGCTAGTCGAGATATTTAGTGATGAATGGTTGGCAGCATTGTGTTCCACATAACCTCTATAACCATATGTCCTTGGATTATTGATATCTTGCTTAGTTTTTGTTATTGTTATTTGAATGCAGTGTGTTTAAGTGTTAGTAACAATTTTTGTAATATATGATTTTCAAGAGCAACAATACAATGTAAAATTTTGCGTCAAACTGGGAAAAACTTTCACAGAAATGTTTCAACTTTTGAAACAAGCTTACAGGCATTATGCTCTGGGTCATATGCAATGTTTTGAATGGTTTTCACGATTTAGAAGTGGTCGTCAGTCAATTGAAGATGACCTTCAACCAGGAAGGCTTTCAACTTCAACTGATGACTCCCATGCTTATAAAATCAATGATCTGGTGCGTGCAAATTGCCAGTTGACTGTCAGAGAACTTGCAGAAGAGGTTAGCATCTCAATCGGATCATGCTGTGACATTTCGACTGAAAAATTGAACACGCATAGATTTGCAGCAAAATTTGTTCCAGATTTGATGACTGAACAGCACAAAGAGCATAGAGTGGATGTTTGTCAGTAACTTTTTGAATAAGCCAATGACAATGAAACATTCATGCAAAGTATCATAATGGGAGACGAAAGCTGGGTTTATGGCTACAACATCAAGACAAAAATTCGATAATATAATGGATTGGCAAAGATTTCCATGCTCTAAGAAAGCATGTATGTCAGTCTTGATCCAATGTCAAAGTAATTCTGTTTCTTTCAATTTTAATGGAATTCTGAATTTTGAATTCTTGTCTTAAGGTGAAACAAGTGAACCCTGTATACTATCAAGGCTAAGTTTTTACAACGGTTACTTGAAAAAATTCACAAAAAAAGAGAGTTGTGGTGAGACAACTCATGGTTCCTTTACCATGACAGTGCGCCTGCACACTCGGCTTTGTCAATTCATCAGTTTTGAGCTGAAAATCAGATGACTGTCCTCCCTCAGTCTTCCTACTCGCCAAACCTGGTTCCTTGCAATTTTTTCTTATTTCTGAAATTAAAATCCGTGATGAAAGGATGCTGTTTTGAGACTATTGATGACATTAAAGCAAATTCATCATCAACCTTTTCAAATGAAGCTATCCAGGACTGCTTCGCAAAGTGGAAACACCGCTAGGAAAAGTGCGTGAATAGGGGAGATTAGTACTTTGAAGGGTGATAAGGACAATAATCTTAAAATTAATAGTAAAGATTAAAAAATAAAGTTCAATTATTTTCTGAACAGACCTCGTATATTACTACTATACACCAGTCATATCAACCTCCTGCTATCATAAAGCAAAGAAAAAGTTATTTTTAAATATTGCTGAAAAGATGTGGTGTTAGTCTTAGAAGTACTTATTTTTTTCTAGTGCACTGTGTGCTAGAGAAATAGAGAATGTATGGTGCAAACTCTTGAGAGACTGAAGACCCTGTTGGAGAAATTTGACTTCTGACTTCAAAGAATTAATTAAAATTTAAATTATTTAATTTTAATTGTAAAATTGAAATAGCAGTTTGATGTAGAGGACGGACTGCATTTTACTTAGCTATTAATTGAGGTACAGTTCAGGGTTTTCACATCCTAGGTTGCCTCAGTTCAGCTGATGCTGCCATCAATTTATACTGAACTTAGTTTAGTTTAATATTCATTTCTGTTCAAAGAATTCTGCTTTTATTTTACAAATAATATGTAAATATTACTAAGGAGTATTTAGATGAGTTAACCAGTTATGTTTACAAGAGTTTTTAAACAAGTAAAGTATGTTGAAAAATTTATCTATTATTTTTGGAATGTATGATAACTGGTTTGACATATTAATCCATATAATTTCAGGCATCTGTTTCTGATATGATTTCTTTTTTAGTGTTATTAACTTCTAAGGTCTGATAGTCTTGTAATAATGCAAATAGCATACAGAAAACTGTATATAGAGTTAACAATAATCTAAGAGAACCACTGTATTACAGATGGCATTGGATGTTTGCCTGTTTCCCATATTTTGCACCCATAGGGATTCTATTCCCCTGAAATGTCACAGGTGTTCATAGCCTTTAAGTTGTAAGGGATGCATTTTACACAGGACTCTGTACTTATTTTACGTTTATTTTCTGGTTCTTAAAATTCTTTTCAATTTGTTTGTTCTGTCTGATGAAATGAGTACTGATTTTTCAAAATACCAAAGAATTAATATTTTATTTTTCCATTTCTCTGCTGAAATCTTTTGGATAAACTGCTTTGTGTTACTTTAAAGAAAAAGCTTTAATAGTCAGTTGTACAATTAAATATGTATTTATTAGCACTGTTTTGAAAGTAATGACTGATTATAGTAATTTTTAATGCAATTAAAATAGGTTTTTTATTAAAAATACTTACCTTAGCCACCTACTGCTCTTTATAATTACTGCCAACATTGAAGCATTTGTTTCAGCAATCCATGAGCTTAAAAATGTCCTTAATGCACTCCTTTGCCATCATTCCAGTTAACTACTTGATAGCTTTTTAAATTTGTCATTACTTTTATGCTCAAAAATTCCTTCAACTTCTCAAAACTGAAGCAAAAGTCATTTGGAGCTAAGTCAAGACTGATGAGTGGCTATAAATATGCCATCCAAATTTTTCCCCTCAAATGATGTAACACAGCTGCTAATTGGAATATGTTGTGCAACCAAACATCTTTTTGTTGGTTCTCAATTGCTACATACATCTCTGTTGCTGTTTGTGGAAAAGTGTAGTGCATTTTCTGGAAGATTTCATCATCTTATGTAGAAGTAATTGTTGTTGTTCCTTATTTGTGTGAGGTTGAACAGGGTGCCACATGATTCTAAAAAAATTGTGCACAGATAGATATTATTTATTTTCATAAATTTTGCTGTGATTAAAGGTGATTCCAGGCAAGAAACTGCCATCACATTTCTGCTGAATGCCTCTATTTCATCACAAGTTACAAATTGAAAAAAGAATTTCTTAACCTTTTGTATAGCTCATCAAAAATTCCTACACAAGTGCCATCTCCTTTTGTTTGTGGTCTTTTAATAAATATGATACCCAATGTGTACAAATCTTATAGCTTGAATTATGGTGGACATTTTACCAGGAACTGGTTTTCACGTGTTCAGAATAATTAATTCCAAATCCAACATGGTGACTCAGTGATATTTCTAATTCATCAGCGATACACTTCTTCAAGACATTATTCATGATCAAGGGTAGATCTTGAAAACTTCATCATGCATGTTCGTTGTACCATTCAAAAGTGTTTCTTTCATTTGTTACATTTAACACTATATACAGTAATCAATTGTCTGTGTATCAGCTGATATTACGTTTTTAAAGTTTAATGAATTTAGTAGCACTGCCCGACAGTTTACAGGCATTTGTAACATTGATTGTCTTATTCATTTTGTAATCATTATAAACCACATGTAAGTGGTCTATAGGAGGTACAGAAAGTTTAGTTTACAGTAAAAAATATTAGCAACCGGGTTGAGCTTTGATGCTCAACCTCTGCAAGAGAAGTTACTGAATGATTGTTACTTTCAGAATAACCCTTGCATTTGAGTAGATTAATTCGTAGCTAATAATTAATGAATCATAATTTTATTTTTAATTTATATTTTATGATAATACAAGAGAGCTTACTTATTACTGCATATATATTATATTTCTCAAAATTTATTGTTATTCTATTAATTAAGAAATTCTATCAAGAAAGCCTATTATAAAGTTGTAAAAACCCATTCATATGGTCTTAGTTTTAATTTTATTATATTCTGATAAAATCCATTTCATCGGGTTTAGTTCTACTTGGACTTCATGGCTTTTTCCCATTCTTTTGGTGATATAGGAAACATAGACTAGGATGTTATTAATTTGAACCCAAAACAAATATGGCCAGAAGGTAGATTCGAGAAAAACTGTTGTTACAGTACAACCAACTGCTGACGTTTTTTGAAGGAAAGGTGAGCAATTACTATGCTTCTCCAGATCAGACCCACTCCAAACCCAGTCTTACACAGGAGGAGTAAGTTTGGGGAGCATGTGGTTCAGCTGTATGACTGAATGTAGACTAGTGTATAAAATCTGAACAGTGTCTAGTTCAGGATACTCCAAATAGCTGTTAGTTACTACTGACATGGAAATAACATAAAAATTCCTCATTTCAGCTGATTGAGGTATGAAGTAGTGGGGTTAGTGGTGGCCCTTATAGCTCAATGCAAAAAGAAAGTTTTCATTCTCAAACTCGGGATAAGTTCTATTCTGTCCAGGTTATCTCACATTTCAACATGATTTTGTTGGTGGTTTTTGACCATAGTTGGGTCGACTGTAAGCTGACCTGGGCTCTTATATCATGTAAGCAGTGGCTCAAAGCTTGGTCAGACTGTATGGTTGTTTGCTCATTGGTGAAGTGGTTAGTCTGCTGGAGTTGAGTGGTCACATCAAGGTAGGCTTACTGTACCCAAAAACTATGGAAGTCCCCATGCTAGGTCCATTTCTGATAAAAATCTCTTATGGCAGAACCAAACTAGAAGAGGGAGGAGTGGCTCACTCATCTCTTGGGTAGGCATGCTAACTGTATACTGGGCTTAGACTTAATCTACTGGATTATTAGTTGGGAATGCTGGTGGGTGACCATCTCTAAATTTTTCCACAGCCATATATTCATGTAAGAGTGTAAAATGAATAGTACATTTGTCAATGCTGAAAAATGAATAGTACATTTGTCAATTTTGGTGTATAGATTGGACTTAATTTTGGGAGGTGACTTCAATGATGCAGTCGTGATTAAGAGGGTAGAACAAGGCTTGATATATCCCTTTAGAGCAAGATTCAGGTTCTTTGTTATATGTTGATTGTTCAGAGAAACTCATAAGATATATTCTGATTAAGATTCTGTATTTCTCCTCCACAAAATGAAGAAATTATAAATTTATTTAGGGGTTACTGAAAGTAATTATTTTTGTGGGGAACTGAATATTTATAACCCCTTCCTGTATATTTTGGTTATGTAAGAAGTATCTCTTACATATGTCTTGTACTTATTTATCCTAGGTAACAGATGTTACACTCACAGTATGCTAGCTTACTACATTCATGTTGTGAAGGAACATAATAAATACAACAAGGAACAGGAACCTACGCAAATAAATTTATACAATAAACTAAGTATATTGTAGTTTTGTTGTCCATGATGAAAGGAGTACAAAAGAATTAAATTTAATGCCAAACCAAACTAAAATTCAAATTGGTTTTTTATTACCCATCTCAAAATGTTTTCCATCTACATTTGTTTCCGTTATCAGTGTGTGTGTAATTATAGTTACAAAGCATTTGTTTTCATGTATTTTGCTCATTGGTGAAGTGGTTAGTCTGCTGGAGTTGAGTGGTCACACCAAGGTAGGCTTACTGTACCCAAAAACTATGGAAGTCCCCATGCCAGGTCCATTAATATTTGTACTTCATTAAGCGTTCTGATGATGATTATAAATATACATTAGTTGAAAATTGACAAATAAAAAACATTCGTTAAGTTTATATGTGTAATTAATTAATTAATAATTTTGCGTAAAATAAAAGTAATACGAAAAATTAAATGTTAAGTTTATCTTTCTTTACTCATCAGTAATCTGTGATTATATCAGTTTAAGATGATTACTGAAATGTATTCATTACTCTGATGAGTGAGACATTGTATTTAATGTACAGTTCCCTTCAGAAAGGGGTACATTAATCTGTCCAACCAATTTTTTAAATACCTTGATTTAAATTTTCCTAAGAAAGAATGAAATTATGTTAAAATAGATTTAAATCAAGGTATTAATAAAAATATTTTAATCGGTCTAAGCAATTTGGAAATTGTGAATGATTAAAAATTAAAGTGTAAGCCAGTGAATCACAGGAATTGAATTATAGATATGAATATTTTAGTGTGCTTGGTTTCTGAATTATATTTGGCTCAGTGAAGAGTGTAATGGAAGCCACTTCACCTTCTCTAGTTAGCTCATCATGTTGCACTGTTTTATAAAACAGTGATGTATGTGGATGTCCTTTTATTTAGTATAAAAAAAATCTCTATTCTCTCATAACAATTTTAGAATATATTTTTAAATTAAATGAATAACTTAGTGGCAAATTTAGTTTATGTCAACATAATAATTTTAGATATTACTTGATTATAAAAAGTGATTATGATGGAATAATATTAAAACAATTCTTTTGAATTGAAAAGCGAGTAAATAATTTTGTTTTAACACAATTATGCTGTGGATATAGTATACTAGCTTAATCAAGAGTTCTTGGCAATATGAATCAAAAAATGGATTCATGTAGTCTACAAATTTATTATTATTTTGTTACTTGTTTTTGCTGAAAAAATTTGTTAAAAGATTCTTGTATGTTTTCTGTTTTGCTTTGAAATTCAGAATTGACTTAACCTACAATCATGACGTTTGGAATGGGAGCTTGTGTATGAGTGATTAATTGCCCTTAATGCACAATTAATTGTTAATTATTTAACAAAAAAATGGAAACCAAATATTAATACAATCTCTAAATAAGGTTTATTGGAGTTTTTATTCCTATCATAGGATTGGGGTATTTTGAACCTTATATAAATTATCATTGTTGTTTTAACCTATGAACTTGAAAATTTGTAATTTTTTTCTAAATGAGGTATTGTGAGGGTGGGAATTGTTTTCAACCTTTATCATAGTTGTTTACTAGGCTTCTTATGAATGTAGTAACTTTTTAGTAACAGTTTGATAAAAAGGCCAAAACTAATATGATTTAATTAAATTTTATGAAATCTTGGGACAGGATATCTCAGGTTTGACGTTTTTATAACTTTTTGATTTTTTAACAAATCTATCTACAACACCTTTAAACATATTTTTTCAAGATAAAAAAATAAAGTTAGTAATGGCAAATGTAATAAGTTTATCTGTGGGAGGGAATTCAATTTTACGCTCTACGCAATTATCACGGAAGTTCAGCAACATAGTTGCCAGCTTTTTCTAACCTAAACGTTTTAGGACCTCAGCGTAGAACTTGCAGGTTGGAATATTTGTCCTTGTATGATTCAACAAGATTCCGGTAGGTAGCATTAGTAGTCATGTGCGAAGAACAAGCGCACTAGTAGACCGAACAACAAGTGTGAATAAAAACAAAAAGTGACGTCACATGACGTGTGCAGAAAAGTTGACAGAACTCTTACAAACATTAATAATGTCCTGATTGTGGCTTTATCGTGCTTGATATGCTCTAAAAATGTAGCTGTCGTACGGATAAGATTGCAATGGATGTATTAGAAGATGACCAAGTGATACAAGCAGTATTGAGTAAGTTACCGTTTAGGATTAGTTACTTTTTTTTTTTTTTGGTAGGCGTTTCTCTTAAATTGATAAACCAGTTCGCTACACTTTTAATGAAGTTACTCAAATTACTGTATATAAATTAGTTAGTAATATATTTTATTATCTATTTTTAAGCCTATTACCAGTTGTCATTTGTTTAGTTAGTTTTAAATTATTTCTTCTGTTCTATTTAAACATAAAATTTTGTTTTAGGTTATACATAATAATGTAAACGGAAAAGAAGTCAAGAGTGTTAGAATTTCTTTTAGTGTATTTAATTATTTTGAAAGTTATTTATAAATTTATAAAAGTTTGTTTTGACGCCGTAAGTTACGGACTTTTGTATGAACAATTAGGAAATGTAATAAATATGTTTGTAGATTATTCGGTTTCTAGTTACATTATTTATATTACTTATGCATTACTTTTATTTCTAGTAGCGGAAAATTTCGATATTTATTTATTTTTTAAAATCTGGTAATATAGATTGGTTGTCATTAATGGTATTTTGTTTTTTTATTTGGAGAATTCTAAACGTTTCTGTCATGTAGTCAGTGGACTTGGCTAAAGTTTTTTTCATTTGAATTGCCAATTATTTTGTGGCACGTGAATTGTCCCTTATGGTGTTTGTTATTTTTTAGAGTGAGTGTTTGTAGTGACAGACATAACACTACTTACTTAACTTTCTTGAATGTTGACCCTCTTTATTTGCTTAGATGGCTTTTTACGTATAGTGTTAATTAGATGAGAAGTCTCTGTTTTATCTTATTTGTTTTTAAATGTATATTGAACTATGCTAAATAATTATTGAAATAAAATCATCAGTAGGACAACTTTATTTTTCTGTAGTAAATAAATAATTTCAGAAAACTGGTTTAAGTATCTTAAAAAAAATAATAAGATGCACAAAGTCCTCTAAGTATGTTATAAATTGAACATGTATGGCTTAATGAACAAAAAATCTTTTTTTTTGTGAACGCCATACCATTCCTATGAACAGAAGTTATTTGTGCACTATTTTGTACGTAATCGTTGTTATCTTGTAATTGCCAATCTGTAGTTTGGTTCTAATTATCTTTTTTTTTTAGCCTTCGGCTTCACTGTTATGTATTGCTTCAGAGGATGAGATGAAATGGAAATTTTGTAGTGTGAGAATGCCATGTCTGACTGGGATTTTTACCTGAGACCTCCAGATGAAAGGCCGAGAAATTTTTATATTTTATATTGATTAAATTTTTATTTTTTTATATTGATCTCTACTTTGCCTTTTTTCACAGCCTTCTTCTTGAATCCTTATAGGATGTAGTTCTCAAAGCTTTTATCCCTGCATCAAGAACTGCATTCTTGGCCTTCCTTTTTACGTCAAATCCTTAACGATCTCATTTTTTATCTCAAATGACCAAATAGCTGCACTTTTCTTTTGACTGTGCTATTTCACAGTGAAACCACTCTTTCCAACACCTCTTTATTCATTACTGTGTGCTCCATATTTTCTAACATTTGCTGATAGCACCAAACTTCAACATTTTCCATTCTCCTTTTCTCCATTGCTATAGTCCACGTTTCAGTCATTTAAGTCAATGCTCAATATAAAATGTTGATAAAAGTTCTTTAAATATTCACAGTTACAATATTGTTTATTATTACTTCTGGTATTGAGTATATATATATATATATATATATATATATATATATATTTCTTTAAATTAGCTCAGCCTTGTAACCTTTTGTATCTCTGTTACTGATCTTTGCTTTCTGTTAAAGTTGCTAAAACTTATTTACTTCTTGACAAGATAAACTTTATATTTTTTTTAAATTGCAGTTGCATTTATTAACTTGTACTTTGGTTTTTTAATAGCCAGTGAATGATTTAAAACATGTCATGTATCATGCAGTTCTCAGCACTTAATAGTTAGGTTCTGCAGAATTTAGTATACAATGTACCAGGTACCAAATGTGATAAAAGTTAAAACGTTATTAGGTGATTTGATATGTATTGCTTGACAGATAGCAGTTATGTATTTGAACATTGAAAATACCATTTCTTTTGTTTCATTTTATAGTTATAGTTAAAACAGATTAATAATAGATGTTCACCATTAAATCATTGATTCGTATATGTAATTATATGATTGATTAATATTACATCTGAAGAAACACCCTTGGTCGTTATAGTATAAAAATAATAAGAGCTGAGGATTGCAGGCATTTCTTGTGGTACCCGTTGATAGTAGAACCAATAATATAATTGAAAGAACCAATGCGTGTTGGTTTTTATATTTAGTAACTTGTGAGTAAAAAAAAATAGTCTGTCTGATTTCTTTAGTGTTTACCTAATTTTTCTTCTTTTCTTCATCCTTTAACCTACAATGGTTGTAGTCCCTTTGCGGGTTGACGGCTTCCTCTTACCACCCTTCATACTTTTTGTCCTTTTGCTCCTGGACAGTTGCTTTGGGGACGTGTTTACTAGCATATCGACTCTCTGTAAGGCTGGGTTATAGTGCTGGTAGAGCAGTTACTTTCTTAGTGAAGTGTAGTAAGGTGTTGACTTGGACTATGCATTTGTCATTTTTGTTTGTGTCGGTTCAATTCACAGGTTTCTTCCATCAGTTAGCTATATTATGTTGTATGTGCTACACTTCTATTACTGTACATTCATTTATGTACATTTCATGGCATTTTATCTTAAATTCCAATTATCTTAAATCACATTGCACTTGTTAATGAGGTTTTATCTTACCTCAATAAAACTTATTAGATTTTATTTTGTTTTTGTAATTCGAGTAAGCGGTTCTTTATGCTAATGCAGGGGTCATACTTCTTTTAGGATTGCATTATTATTATAACCGGTTATTTTTTATTCGTTTTATTGTTTTAGTACAATTCCATTTGTCTGGATCCTGCTCATCTAGACATGTTGGTTAATCTGATCTAATGTATTTGGTATCAGAATGTAAGAACCTCAAAATACATGCATTATTTATTTATTATTTTTTTTACAAAACATCAGAATACTGTTTTTTAATAATATTGATTTAATTTTCAAATCTGTGAAGTATTTAAGTATATACAGCAGAATCGGTTAATTAATTTTTTCAAATGGGAAAATTTATTTTTTTCATATTTACCAGTCAGTTAATTAAATCTTATAGGTAACAGCTGTATAATGTAATTGCATGTTTTTATATTCAAGTGTAAGTTGTTGCTATAATCAAAAATTAAACTCCTCTATCGTGTGTTTGAAAGAATATGAATGCTACATTACTGTATTATAGTTCTATTTCAGAATATATATTTTTTGTAATTGAAGTTAACTTATTATTAATGTGTTCATTAACAGTGATCTCTGATAGTTTTCTGTATTTTACACTTCATACTTGTGATCTCAGTAGGTTTTATCACATTTCTGGATTGTTTTGCCATGACCAGTGTTATCTAGACCAGATGAATTTAACTTTACTGTATTCCCCCAGTGTTTATTGTGGATATTTACCCTTATTAATGTTATTATTATTTAATTTTATTACTTTTTTATTGACTCTGTACTTAAAGCTATTAAAAAACTAGAAAATATTTTATAAGTTTATTTAAATTTTATAATTCATGAAAACTTTAAAAATTTTATGATTCACAATTTAAAATGTTGTTTTTATTCTTATTTCTGATTTTTGTATTTCCCAAGATGTTTCTACCTGAATTGCTTTATTATAAACACCTTTTAACACTGCATTTTACTTGGCTGATATAAGATAACAAATTTGGAAATAAATCTAATTACAATGTTTTTTCTGTTCTTACTATGCAGTATATCTTTTATAACAATAATACCTTTTTCTACCGATGAACTGCTTTCTGTCTTGTAGGAGATGGGTTAAGAAAGAAACATATTGTTTCTCCAAATGAACTGTTTAACATTTGAGTTATAGCGACTTAGTTTATTTTCAAATTCACTTCATGTTTGTGTCCTAGAGGTAAAGATGATGTGATCTTAAAAATCCCTTTATATTCTTCACCTCTATGAGTTGTTATTGAAGCAGTTTAAAAAAAGGAAAATCTATTTATGTAAATTACAGGTTTTGTGCTGATTTTCAAATTTTAGTTATGCTCTTATCTGTAGACTATGTCTGAGGAATATCCATTTCAACCTTTTGGCTCTGTTATCTGGAGTCCATTGTGGTTTCTCAGATTTCACTTATTGCAGGTAAAATTTGAAAAAAACCATCAGTTGTAGGGGTAGTTAGCTATTATTTTGAAATGTTGAGAGCTCTTTAGTACATTTTTAATGCTTGTTATTGTCTGATGTTTTTTATGGCTGTAGGTTCCCAAGGGAGGAATGCTGATTAAAATATGTTGATTGTTTCTTCTACTTCTGGTCTTAGGTGGTTGACCTTAACCCACTCCCCACCAACTAACATTTGACTTTCAGATCATGATTGTGCTGCTTTTGTTCTGAGTAAAATACTGCAATATGAGGGATCGAGGAAAAGATGGTTGCCCTCTGCATCATTGGGAGCTTTGAAGCACTACTTCAGGAGTGCTTATCACATTTTATGGTTCTTCTGAGCCACAACCTTTTTTTTGTTTCATTCTGAGTTCTAGTTTTTGCCTTGTTCTGTGGTCCTTCTGTACTTTCCTTATTACAACCTCAGCATCTCTCCCTTAAAAGTAGGTTTTTTTGTGTTCTGTGAGTTTCTTGATAAATCGATCCACGCTACGAATGTGTGAGACTTTCAGAGTCATTTTACCCTTGGTATTTAAGAAGTTTGGCAAGATCAGCCCTGTCTGTAGACCTCTCCGGGAAACATTTTCTATCTGGGGGCTGTATAATATCCCTTGCTCGAACTGATGTGCTTATTTGAAAAAGTCAGACCTCTTAATCTGTTCTAATATGTACAGAGTTGTCTTGTAGGAACTTATTGCATCTTTTTCTACGATAGATTAAATTGTAGTCGACTAGGAGTCGAGGATTGAATTGTTAGAAAACTCGTACTGTTTTTGCGACTTACAAGTAGAAAGCGGAGTCCTTTAAAAATCCACAGTAACAGCCACTATCAAAGTAGTCTCTCTATCGCTACCAGATTGTGTCGTGCGGCTGTAAGATGGCTGTTGCAAATCTTTTTCTTAAGAAAGGAAGACTATTGAGAATAAAAAGAAGAATGTTCTAAGGAGTGGATGATCTACTCGCAGAGGCAGCAAGATGTGCTTTGAGGACCAAAGTAGATTTTTTTTGCAAGTAATTGATTTATTGCATATTATTAGCTACGACTAGATTAAAAAGATACTGTATCGTGCAAAAACAGCAACAGAAGAGGCATTAATAAAATGAAAAATCAGATAAGCCTTACATGGAACCACCATAAAATTTAAAAATAAAACTATTACAGTCCGAGAAAACAAAAATATCAACGTTTAATTCAAAGAATTAAAAAGTGATGTTTAAAAAAGGATAAGCTAAAATGTTTACAACAGGTTATTGTATGTTAAGCATATTATTTGGATAAGATTAGATGAGTTCCTGTAATAATTATTAACTACGAATAGATACATAAATATTAACATGGCTGTAAAATTAAGAGGTAGGACAAACTTTTAATCTGTGCTTATGTACTGACAAATTCTCATTCTCTAAATTTATTTATAAGTATAAAGGTTAGAATTAAACTAAAAAGTATTTTTAATTATTATTTATATATCATTTTAAAATTAAAATAATTTTGTTACAAATCTTAATCTACCTTCAAACATTATCAAATCGCATGTGAGTTTACGTTCATCGCATAATAATTAAGTGTAGTGAGAGTAATGAATTAAAAATTTATTCAAAATAAATTATGAAACAAGTAGAATGGCAGGGTAAGAGGTGACCAAAAAACATTGTCACGTGGTTTTTATGTGAAAAACTGCAGTTTTTACTGTTATCTTATTAATATTCTGTTTTAATTCGGTATTTCATTAGAATATTGGTTGTTTATGTATTATTTTATCTGACAGAATCTTAATAAACATACAAGTCGAGGGGGGTTGTAGAGTGGGTATCTGTCTATCATTTTAATTATTTACTTACTGTTGATTATTTTAATGTTCTGATTTTATTTCTTAGCGATGAACATTATCTTGATTTTACTGATCAGTGTAGCATTTATGTTATCGTGTTATTTATTCAGGTAATTAGAGATTGCATGCGGGAACCTTATACTTGATATGGAGTCTACTTGAGTCAGTATGTTGGTTCCCAGATTATTTGTTAATCCTTTTTGCAAATAAAGCAGAAAATTTTCTTTTTGTTAACTCCAGTGTAGAACAGTTTGCATGATTTACTACATTATATTGGCTGTGGTGGAAAAAACTATATATATTATGATTTGCTTGCTGAGGGTGTATTATGGTTAAAGATTTATAATGTTTAGAAAAAACATTTTTTAGCAGTGATAAGGGCCCTCTTCTGGTTAGTAGACAAGAACTGGTATTTGAAATAAATATAATTTAGGTAATTTAAAAAAAACAAAACATTCTTTTGCGTTTATTTATTTTTAGGTCTTTTTTAGTTTTTATTTATATCGTTATAAAATAATATTACTTTTAAACTGTCAGGTTGTAAGGAATGCAGTTTTTTATTCTACCTGGGACTCATATTAGTTTTACCGTTCACATTTTAATAACATAATATCTTCTTTCTAATTTTACCAGATTTTTATTTAGCTTTAGTTTTTTGGGTAAGATTTTTGTTCTATTTAGTTTAAAACTTCTGATTTCACTTTTGGAAGATATCTGTAATCAGTGGAAAATTTTGTATGCACTATTCCTGCTCGTTTGTTTACTTTTTTACATTTTTTATAGGTTTTTTTTAATACGAATAGTTTCTGTACTATAGAATATTTTAAGGTAAATTACTATAACGGTCAGAATGTTTTGAGTACCTGGTGATTTTTGCATTTATCAACGTTTTAGTCTGGGTGAAAAAAATGCAAACAAGCTGTAAAAATATCTTTGCGTTTGGGCCCGCTCCCATTTCGACAGAAATTATTTTTACTTGACCCTTTGTTGTAGTATAAAATATCTATTTGTTTAATATTCATTTACAAAGGCTTCCAGAGAAACCGTTGCGGCCTCGTTGATATTTTAAACGATACAGTATATCGGAATTCACTCATTACAATTAGACTGTTACAGTGGATTATATAGTGATCGTTCAATTATAAAATATACACGTTATTTATAATTATATAATAATAAATTATCCAATATTCTGTAAGTTATGGAATTATACAGATATTATTTTAAAACTGCGTTAACGTGTTACATCATATCAAACATTTTCACGTTAACCTCGGTGACCGGGGAGAGTGTGAAAAATGAAAGAAAATTTAAATACTGGAAGAAATTAAGAACGTAAGGATAAAGCGATTTATATCGATCGGGTAACGATCAATATTATAAGGGAAGTATAGTAACGGGACAAAATTTCGGATACCCGATTGGCTTTGTATTAATTGACGTTTGAGGTCCCGCCGATTTCATAAATCAAGGAAAAAACCTAGGGAGCAATTTTGTATGTACAGATGTGTATGTCTTCGCGTAATTCTTTTAAAGTACTATTATAAGATTTGTTTTACAATGACTCGTGAACGCAGGAGATTGATCCTTTTACATTTCTTTAAAAATCGGAGGTGTCGAATAATTTTTTAATCTTGTCGGGGTTGAACGGGCCCGAGAAAGTTTTGCGTTCAGGCGGTTTTAAAAAAAATTAAAAAAAATTACTTCACTAGTGAATTTTTGTAATATTGCACGATTTGTTCGACCGATTATAAAATTCATCTTTAGATGATTATAATAAAATTCTTTTATTAAAAATGTATACTTTATAATCGATAAAACAGAATAATATAACTAGGATTCGTTTGACTACTGCTTTTAAAAAATATATACGGAAACCAAAACACAGTGCCGATTTATATATTGTATATGTTGTATATTAAATGACAGATTGGGATGGTGATAATTATTCTGATCATTTTCTTTTATATATTTACCAAAATTGAAAATCTTTTTTTTTTTACTCCGACGAACGCTACGGTATGCGTTTGTATCTCCATCTTGTTTATTCTTTGGACTTGTAATGTCTATACAATGGGTGCCTGTCATTATATTATTAGAGTGATATTTCCACTGTAGCTTCCTTTTCTCTTCTTTTTAAAGAGACGTATGCTAGTTGTCAGTATCTGCACCATTTATACTGCAGTAGTATTGCGTATAATTTTGTCATTATTAGTCATAAAAGTAATAGCAATAAATCGTTGTAAGTTAGGGAGTAGCGGTAGTAATTGTTTTTTTTTTTCATTACTACAGAGGGCGATCGATAGATATATCGCTTAACGATATAAATATACAATTCTGTTGTTTTAATTATTATTTTTTGAGATTTCATATATTTTAGAAAGGCTTATTTTTCCCGATACTATCAACGATTCGTTGATAAAATTGTTAAATATAACTTTTGAATGCAAAAAATTTCAAGTGGGCATACGAAGCAAGTGCTCGCTCAGGAAGAGTGCAGTTAAATTCGAAACGCTCCGTACTGTAATGGTTTATAAAAATAAAACACTACATAATGCGGCACAGTAATTTTTGGCAATTTAAAGTAAAAAAAAAATCGTACATATGTATATTTTTCTAGTTAGCGTAATTTTTATTTTTTTTTAATTTTGTAATTTTTTAAATTGATGTGTATCATAATATATATCATATATTGAATTTTTTCATCTATAATATATAAAAAAAGACTAGAAAAATTGATAAAAAACAAATACGATTGTCAATTGAGAAAGAAAACGAAAACTCTGACAGAATTAAGGTATGCAGTACAGAAATAAGGTACTTAAATTATTTAATCGCTTTAAAATAATATTAACAAACATTAATGAAAAGTAGATAAATTTATATTCTTAAAATACACCTGTGAAAAAAATATCTACAAATATATGTTGATTTCTAGACGCTCATTTTAAAAAAGCTGACCACACAGTTGTAGGTCTTTACCGTCACGCGGCTAAGCCGCGTTCCGGGAAATCATACAGCTGTGGATTGTTGTTTCTGATACACGGCTTACACACACAACTTACTTTAAAATATTTATCATTTTATTTATATATTTTCGTTTGTTTAATTCGGTGATTCTAACTAAAGCGCGCGCGCTTACCGTATTTAATTCTTGCGGGTGTAGCGGTACTAGCGGCAACGGTCGGCACTAACTAAACTGATGTAATTTCACAACTTGCATAGATCAAATTTCGCCAGTACGGTCGGCAGACTGGTGTAGTCTCGAGAATTAACGCACCAGGTACCGAGTCGACCAAGACCCACAGCCAGAACGAGTTACTTTAAATGTTATTGTCACTTCAAATGTCATGTTAAATGTTAAATTGTCACTATTATGTCACTTTAAATGTTATTCGTTTATTTAATTCTACCTCTGACGTCAAAAAATAACAGACGACTACAACAGGTGTACTTCAGTGCTACCGACCTTTGAAATATTAACTAAATAAAATATATCGTTAATACTTAAAGAATAAAAAATAATTTGGTAGGCAACCCTGTGAAATTTCAAATTTCCCGGTCCAAGAGGGAAATAATTACAAATACAAAAAGAGCGAATGAAAAAAAAATTTAAATAAGTAATATGAACATCCTCTTCCATACTAAAATAAAATATTCTTTACTGTACATAAGAAATAATTCTAGAAAATTGAAAACAAAAGAAAATTACGTAAAAAAAAGATAACGAGCTGCTTACACCGTACTTTAATTTTAAGTAAGGAAAAACTTATCTTTTCGTAGTGGATCTTTTGAAACTAATCTTTGTCATTTATTTTGTTTTTTTTACTGTTATTACAGTATCTACTGAGGATGGCTGTTTAACAATCAAAAAGAGTAACTAGTTATAAATTTGCATCTTTTATAAACGGTCCTTGAGCTTTTTTCTTTTTGCCGTTTCAATAAAAATTTAGTATATATTTACTAAATTCAGTCGGTTTTGTTTTGTTTGTGTTTTATAAAAAAACGGTATAAATTGTTGCATTTTAAGTATATTCGTTCAATAATGAATAGAAACGGCTCGATAAGGCTCACCAACGGTTTAAAATATTACATCAACTATTACTTTTACGTAATTCATAAATCGTATATAGGAAAAACACATTGATATTGAAGCCTACAAAATTGATCTGCCAAAAAAGTTAAACTCTTTTACTTTTTTTGCCATTATAGCTCTAAAGGTATGCTGCAAGAAGGAATGTACGGTAATCGGTGAAAAAATGGTTTATGATTTTTTTAAATTTCTTGACGTTTCGTGACCCAGGGACCCAAAAAATGAAAAAAAGTGGGGGCTAATGTTCGTACGTACGTATTGTACGTGTGTGAAGCTTAATAACTTTTGACTGGATAAACCGATTTCGATGAAGTTTTGTACCTTCATCAAAATTCATCGTGTATACGGGGCTATTTGTCGGTAAAATATTAGGGTCAGTATCTCCAGGGAGTAGGGTAGATAGTTTTTGGGAATCGGTTTTCTCAGAATTTTGCAAACGTAACTCCATTTTATGTTAAGCTCGGTACATGCGTGCTTATCATTTAAAAAAAACTGAAAAATTGTACCCCCCAAAAATGTATTTTTTATTTATTGTACATTTTTTAAACGATTTTTTTTTACGTTTTCCTAGTTATAGTATAGTAGTGCAAGCGACCCCAAGAAATACTTTGGAGGAAATATTGTGGGCGGGGGAGTCGACTAAAGTTTAAAAATATCAATTTTTCAAAACTTTTTTTGTTTATTTTCACGTATTATTTTTTCATTATATAAGAATAAGTAACCGATGCCGATGGAAAATATTACAGCTTTATTTTCAGCTTTTTTATTTAAGTACCGACCGATGAAATTGCAATTAATACTTGAAAAAAGAAAAAAAAAATCAAAAAAGGAGAAATTAACCGCAATTTCTTATCGATGAAGGTCGATCGAATTGTAAATCTGTTGATGATGTAAGGAGCAAAGTTTTGATAACAGATTATTCATAAAATAACCGCTTTGGATGTAGGCTTAGAACATAAAAAAATATTTTATTCAAATTTATAGTCATTTTAAATTATATAGATCACATCAGGAACGGTTAAATGTGTTACTCCGTGGATTAAAAAATAACTGTCCCGCGTTTGGCTTGAAGAGTTGAGTTAAATCTTGATCCTTAATCATTATAAGATCGATAAACAAAACAGGTGTTCCGTTGTAAACATCTAAAAATTAGTAATGGACTTAAATAAATACTCTTAATTATGAAGAACCGACTATAATGTTTTTAAAAGGTTGGTTTTTCCCATTTATTCTGTTAACTTAATGGCTGTCATTCAGTTTTATGAATTTTTGTGAAATTAAAGATAGTTTTTAACAAAATTTTTTTCTGTCGTGTATATAATCGTCGTAAAGAAATAATTTAATCCGAAATCAGTCGGTTGGTATTGATTCCGTCGCGGAAACTAACTAAAGAGAAAAAAAATCCAAATGAAGAATTTCTTAATTTTCTTAGATACTCGTACAATTTTTTCGCTTACTGTTTTCGTGTGCCTTCTGATTTTAGCAGAATTAATTATTAATATTTTAGCGGAAGATTAATTTTATATTAACTATATTATATTTTAGCAGAATTGGTAATTATTAATTTTTTTTTTGCCAGAACAAAATTGAAGATTGCAAATCAATAAAGGCGAATGTAATAACGCGATTGACTTTGTATTGTGTGACGTTTAATCGTCATCCTTTTAATATTGTTATACATTCCAAATATCTATTTTTTATTTTATTTAAAAAAAAATAAATGTTTTACTTAAAGCGGCATAAATATTAACATTGTGTCTTTTATAACTTGCGCCTTTCATCCGACGCTCAACTTTTCGTGATATTTTATCTCATAAAGAATCCGCATTAATTATAATTAATACGGATATACTAATACTAATTAATTATAATTAATACTAATTAATTATAATTAATTAGTTTAACATCGACCGGTAATTGTATTAAACAAGTATCTCGAGGGAAATATTTGTTTAAACTTTAAAAACCATCTAAATCCCTTACGTTGAGATCTATCCGTAAAGTTTTGCAACTTCGTTGCCGACTTAAAAAAAAAATGCACTTTTTATCGATCCACATGTCCCGGATGATGTCAACCGGTAAACTTTATTATTTAATTTTGTCCCCCTTTTTTTTTTAGTAACGGGCGAATACTAAAACGTATTCGAGATTTCAATGATAATGCCGGTTTATAAATTCGATTGACGGACGATGCGTGCAGCACTGTTTTCAGCGTAATGAATATCGAATTTAATGTAAAAACATAAGCCCTAACACCCAAAGCTACCGAAGTATTTTTAGATACTGGAAAATAAGCCTGTATAAGTTATTAAAGGGATTATTTTTAATAAAAAATATTGATACTGTCGATCGTTTGTCCGTAATGATTTTTCCGAACCTTTGGTTTAATTACGGCAAGAAAAACCAGACTTGACCCTGAACGTGTTTGAACGCTTGTTTTCTTAAACAAAAGATTACAATATAGATAAAAATGTAATACCGATAACACTGATCGACAGTGATTTTGAATGAGAGTGAATAATTGATTCTTATAGTATTTTTCATTCTGATTTCAAATATGAAATCGGAATTCTTTTAACAGCTTTGTTTTTTTTTTTGTAACTACCATTCTTATTTTCAGGTAGTATCATGCATGAACTACATGAGCGTAGCGTTTTGCGAACGTATTTTATTATATATTTATCAATTAAATAGCTTTTGTTTATTTATTACGGTCCGTTAATTGTTGTCACGTTAATTTGTTAGACATTAGTCATCGTGTTTATTATTTACTAATTAAAACGAACAAGGAACCTAATTCTGAGGTTTTATCATTCTTATGAGTCACAAGAATGTGACTTATTTCCTATTTTTATCTTACTGTAAACATATCATCCGCTTATTAGTTATTTTTGTTATTATTATATTTACTTGTAAACTGTCGTGCAGACTAGAGAAATATTTTTAATTCTCATTCAAGTGCGAGTTCTCTACTTATAAATTCAGTTTTGTAGTTGGCTTTCATATTTGCGGGCGGGTATATAATATGTTGTTCAGTAAATTGAGTATATGTTTATAAAGTCTTCCTTTTTAAACGATATCGGTTATTGTAATGTATTAACAGTGTCTCGCAGTTCTATTAATCATCCATATAATTTTTGCTACATTTGTGGTGAGGCAGCGTTGAAGTCTCGGAAAATAAATATTACTCCACCGATAAAAAAAGTCGTATGAACTGTATTGTGGATGTAAATTAAGCGATCGGGTCAAATCTTGGGCTTCTCGTATTTTCTGTGCTTCTTGTGTAACATTTTCGACCGGTTGGCTAAATGGATCTCGTCACTTGCCATTTGCAATCGGAGAAAACCGAAGGATCACATCACAGGCTGTTATTTTTGCGTAATAAAGATATCTGGGATAACAGCTAAAACTAGACTTACTGTTAAATACCCTGATATTCCCTCTGCCATGCGGCCAATGCCGCATAGCCAAGAGCTTCCAATTCCAGTACCACCAGAAACATTGAACTTAATGAAGATGAAAATGTCGAATCTTGTGCCGACTTATCAGGCGATGAAGAAAGAGATCCAAACGTTTTAGAAAGTAGGTATACTGACCCCATTTAATTAATCGGTCAAAATAATAAAAATCATCCGAATAGTATGGAGTTACCTAACCGATTGTAAACTGCACCTAAAATCATTTATCTACATTAACATACGGGAATCTTCCTTCAGTTGTGTTTTTTTTTACATCTAATTCTTCTTATTTTTTTAATCCTTGAATTCTCTGTTTTCAAGTTAATACTTTGTTAGTTAAGCTGTTGTAAAATGTTTTATGTTGTAAGACGTGAAATATTTTAATACTAAGATGTTGCAGGAGCTGGGGTTTAATTTGATTTACGCTAGATACATTCTTATAGGGTAAATATTTTTTAAATAAATATTACTGAATCTATATTGAAGTAAAAATTTAATTTAATTTTTATGTAATTTATAGAAAGATGAACCGCTAGATTTTCCTCAAACAAAAGAATCTTTTGTGTCGGTGTTCATCGATGTGGTCGGAACCAGAAATAATTATGGTATTCAGTCGGTAATCAAAAGTAGCGGATATTTTAATAAGCTTTCGTATTTAGTGACGACGGATCGCGTAATTTTTTTATTTTCTCTTTGTCGTTAAGCGTCGGGATCGTTCATCTTTTCACTCTACATTCGCTAGCACATGTATTATTTTGTTAAGTTACTTAGAAGCTTAGATCCTTAGAACTAGCCTTACCGTCTTACGTTTTTTGTTCGATTCTGGATACCGCCATAATATTATTAGCGAAAGAATTGTCTCGTGATGTATTTTTTATTCTACCAGTGTACCCTGTTTGACAGGCGATGGTTGACGCTCTAACCTCCATTCTACGATCTCGGTTCATTTTAATTTTTTCTTTTCGTTCCTCTTTCCTTGCTCTTACGTTTTTTTGTACGACTAATCGAGATAATCAGTCGACCGTTAGGTACGCGTTAATATGACGACTATTGTTACTTATTTTTAAGGCCGCTTCTTTTATTAAAAATAATTCGGTTATCGTTTGAGTTGTTCTCTTTTTAAATTATTTCGAACTGTGTTTTTTCTTCAAATTTTGAAATTAATAAAATTTATTAATAACGATTTGTAAAAGGTAATTATAAGCTACTGCCGTATAATATGTATTTAATAACCAGAGGGCGGTGGTATATTGCCAAGGAGCTGGACTTAACGAAATATTTACTCGTCTGAGGTTTTTAACCGATGAAAAATTTCATTAGAAATACTGTCAAAATGTATTTAAAGAAATCCATAAAAGCATCCCTTTAAAAATTATATTTTTATACTTATTAAATCTGATCGTTTCAGTACGTTGACGTGAGATTAAAAATAACTCTTTCTAAAATTCGTGTCGCTAAGGTAGAAACAATTTGTACCTCTATCGAAAATTTTAATACATTCGTACAACTAAAAACAACATTTTTATAATTTTTTTTATTTTTCTGTTACATAGTCGACTTGAACCTTTTTGAATGTAAACGATGTCTTAGGGTGGAAAAAGCTACAAAAAAAGTCCTTTGATGGTTAGGGGTAATACATTAACAAGACGTAGTTGTTGCATAAACTTAACCGTTTCAAACTGTCGATTTCTACGATTTTGTCTATTTTTCTTCTGTTTTGCTTCAATAAAAAAAAACGATTTTTAAGTTCTTATTGGCTGTATTCACATTAATTTTCTCAGAATTAAATTCTCTACAATTTTTGTTGCTAAATCTTCTGCATTTAATAGTCATTTAACAAAGCTGTTGTATTACCGACCTAAGAAAAAGTGTTTTTCGACACGAATTTTGTGTTTTACGTCGGATATCTGAAAAATTACCGGAGTTACAGTTCTGGGGCCTTTTTTATCCTATTTTCCAGCTCAAATTACGTGAGAAACCACCAACTTTACTCCTTAATTTGGGTCCCAAAAATAAAAGTAGGGCTTCTTTTTATTAGAAGAGCTAAAATGTGAGTGAAATATTTTGCTAGCCGTAACTCGAAAACAAAGCGTTTCCAGGCCTATGTTTATACGAAAATTTTTCATTATTTTCATCAGTAGAACATGCCCTGAAAGTTTCTCCCTTTCTTCGTGGCAAACTTTGCGTATATATACTTATTTTCTAATTGTTATTTCAGTGGAAATGGTTTTTACATTTTACCGCAAATGTAAAGATTTTAAAATGGGAAAACGTGTTAAGAAATTCAGTTTTTGTTTTAATAGACAAAATATTAACTTACGAGACATGTTTGACTAATTTATATAATTTTGTAATGTAGAACAATTCAGCGTAAGATTCGGTTTTTTAAAAAAATTTTTTTGGTTTAACAAATCATTACAAAACGTTTTTTTTCTTTTAATAAGAAAATCAAGTTGGTCGTAACAGTTATAACAGTTTTCAGGTTTATTTATTAAAAAATAATTGTAAGCTATTTACGAATATTAAAAAAAAATTTTTTTCCAATTTTTTCCTATTTTAATTTTCTTGATTATTTAATAATAAATAATTTGGCGTTTTATCTAAATAATCGATCGATAAAAGTTAAAAATATTAAGAGATTTATGTCAATTGTCGTTTCACACACGTAACTCGGGCTTCTAATCGAAAGTTAAGGCGTGTATTTTATATCCTTTTTATTAATTTTTCACCGATTATATTGTACGTTTGATTACCCGTAAAGTTAAAATTCTGTATTCTCGCTTCAATTCAGCGTATTACGTAAGTTATTTATTTAAGAATACCGTAGTTTTGCTTTAAACAGAAAACCGGTTTGTGTATTTTATGCATTTAGACGTAGTTTTTATAATAATTCTTTTGTGGTTTTGCAGTTTTAATCGATAAGTTTGTATGCAACTTACTATTGCTTTATTGTTTTCTTTTATTTATATAAATGTTCGCGAGTTTGTTTCGTTGCAATCAGTACTCGTATTATCGGATTTATGTTATATATATATATATTTTTTTTTTGTATATTGTTTATTTATTGTGTTAAAATTGTTTTTATTTTTTAAATGCTTTGTGGTTGTAAACTGATTACATAAATCAGTTGTTTATTACGTGCACTATATCCGATTAATTATGAATATGAATTAATGGAGAGTTTAAAGGTAAATATTGCATGCGACATGCGAACCCCGACCATTGTCCTGGCCGCAAATGTGTTTAAACCGGTCCCTGAGGACTATATTAATACCAGTAATCATGCGTGATAAGTGAATACGTTAATCATTAGCTATTTTTATTGTGGTAATTCGCGTTTTTTTTTCAAGTCCGGTATTTACCTTTTAGTCTTTGGAGCAGATCAGAATACACTTCGAGAGTACTTATGTACTCGCGTAAATCGTTATGAATGCGCTCGTTTTATATCCTTAGGTTTAAATTAAAAAAAATAAAAATAAAATTGGATGGAATTATACGGAAGTAATAATGCAGTTCTTAAAATAAATTGTTTCTTGAAAAACATATACTGTTTGTTTATTGACGTTATCTATTTAATAGGTTATTATGTACCGTTAAAAATAAATAAAAAAATATATTTATTTACCAGAAATAGAATTTCTATCTATTCCGTTACTCTCTGGTGAATCTCAAAAGTTTTAGATTTTCTTAGATAAATGCTGTGAAGGGTCCAAAATAATTATGTTTTTCTTCAGTTATAGAACCGTAACTCTGTAAATGTCTTATTACGGTGATAATAGCAGTAAATCTCGGGAAGAAATGCTAATTTTCCGTATTTACCGTGCGGTTTTCGACTCTGTTGAGATGGATTGCAGCTCTGACTTTTCTGTACGGCTTAGATCTAGTGTCTTGTCAGTTTAATTATTAGTCTACGATCGTGTTCTACGTTCTGACGGTCGGAAGTCAGGTAACGCTGTAAGATTTGCAGAACTACTGCTGTTGTGCAATAGTAATCTTAATCGATGTGCCCGTTTATGTCTCCCGAATCTCACGTATAGATGTCTCAACCTTAATTTTGTCCACAAACTGCAACTTTCTGCATCTCTTCCTCTTTTTCTGCCTCTACTACTATTGAACCTGTTGTTAATTTCTTCACGACGGTTGTCCATTAAAAATTCTCTCTGTTCTTAATATTTTTCAGTTCTCTCTTTTATTTACGTACTTTTTCTAGCGCTTTATTATTTCGTATTTGGTCCACCCGACTTATTTCTTCCAGATCTATGTGTCAAATGCGTGCGAATTCTTTTTATCTTCCTTTTTAATGAATATGTCTTGCCGTATTCATTCACTAAAAATCGCTTGGATATAGTTAAATTTCGGATGAGCTGATTGTGTAACAACCTCTTTTTTTGTCTCAAGTTTCTTTTGCTGTCGTGGTTTTTCTGTACTAACAAAAAAAAAAAAAAAATAATGCAAGGGTCGTTCAGTAACTAAATACTAATGATAACAGAGGAAAACCGTTTAATAGAATAAACTGAAATCGTCTTACGTTCAAGTCGGTACCCTGACGTAGAAAAACATCGGCTATTCTAAAAGAATTTTCATAATTATAACCTCTTATTAATTTTAAAATTTCGGCTTCGCTTGATACATTACCATGGAAATACAGCGTACGTGATAAAAGTTTTATTTTCTGAAGTGAAAAACGGGCCGAAATTCATTTGCGGATGTTAAAACAGCTGAGTAAAAATTCTGTTTACCGTGAACATTTTTGAAAAATTCGGTGAATAAGGGGTCACTGATTTTCACGTAGAGGAAGATCGATGGAAGTTTCTATGGAAGCTTTGTGAAATCGCATTAATGATCTTATTTGCAAGGATAGACGCGTAAAAATTAAAAACTTTTTTGCAAGTTGTAAGCGAGAATCGACACTGTCAATTCCATTATCCTTGATAAGCTGTATCGCTGCAAAACATATTCGATGTAAATTCCTACAAAGTCGACTCGGAATCACAGACACACGAATTCTCATTAGTATGGAACTTAAACAACGGGTTTAACTTAATGTAATGCTTTTTTAGATCGGATAATAATTTTTAATGAAACTTGGATTCATCAATTTGAGTCGCAATCCAATCATCAGATGGAAACATCTGAGTTTGCCCCCTTGGTAAAATTCGAAACCTAGGCGTCAGACAGTAAAGAGACGTTAACCGCGTTTGGGATTATAAAAGCTCAACTTATTGCGATTATTTGGAAGAAGAATGAACAATCAACAGCGAGTACTGTTTTGATATACTAGAAAATAAACTAAAACCTGCTATCAGGTGGAAACTCCCTAGTTTTTTCTCAAAAGACGTGATTCTTCTGCACGATAACGTTCGTCTCCATACTGCTAAAAAAACAAAAAAAACACGAGAGGCTATTCAAAAGTCTAGTCAGGAGCTCATCAGCTTCTGACTCGTCTTCCGATCTCCGAGATCCGATCTGATGGTGTGAGATCAGATTTTCGTTTGTTTGGTTCTCTCAAAGAGTTTTTATGTAGCACCAAGCTTTGGCAACAATTAACAGACCAAGAATGTGGTACAAGGACAACTTAGATACCGAGGTTAACAATTCTTTAATACTGGAATAAGAAAGCTCACAGAAAGATGGGACAAATGCCTAAATGTAACCGGGGATTTATTGAAAAGTAGCGTTAGTTCATTATCATTGAAAAAAAAACTTCTTTCTGGTCATTGGTCTCCAGTTCGTCTCTTTAATTACTAGTTTTTTAATAATAATAATAATAATAATAATAATAATAATAATAATAATAACAAAAAACAAACAAAATTTTGTTTGTTTTTATTAACCCACATATTTAATATTTAGATTAATGAAATACTTAATAGCTTCACTGAAAGAAAAAGATACAAAAGCTTTAAAACTTGTTCAACTTATTGTTTTTTTTTGTATTTCGTCAAGTCAACATTGAAGATTCTATCATCCGTTTCGTATCATTTATATCAACAAACAAAAGAATTTTAAAAAGACGTGATTTCTGAGTAATTTCCACGATTTCTTTTTATATTTAATCTTGTAAAGACGTATAATTTCTGTGTAATTTATAATTTTCAAATTACATAATATAAAATTTTTGTTTGTTATTTAAAAAAGATTCAAAACTTGAAAATTATAGTAGATCTTATTAAGGAATTTTTACTTTTCTAGCTTTTATAAAAAACAATAACAAAACCAAATTGATAGTTTTTCGGTCAATAACCGATTCCTCTGGACCTTTTTTTAATATTTCTTTACGTTTTAGGTCGCTTGAGTTTACCAGGATTAAAAAATTCAGTCTCGGGAACGGTTTATCCTACGATTGTAATTGTCTTTTTTTTTAAACGGTAGCTTGTGATATTATTGAGGTTGATTATACTGTATTTTGCAGAAAATTGGAGTAGGGGATGATTTATTTAAAACGGTTGTAATTTTTTTACTTAATGAACATTTTTTTTTTATTATTGCTTATCTAAAAATAATATTATCAAAACGATAATGCCTTCGAGAAAAGATTTTAAAAATTTCCCATTTTTGTAGTAAGTAATGCACTATTAGGGTAGAACATTTTTTAATATTTGTTATGAGTTATACTTCTAACCGAGATATAATAATACACGTTTTATTTAAATAAAAGTTTATTATTTTAGAAGTTTTATAAACATTTCTGACTGTAGTTTCAGTCCAAATCCTAAGAATTAGATTGAAGCTGTTTTCCTCTATTTGTGCCATTAAAAATTATACTTTAAATCCCATCAGGGATGTTATGAGTAATAAACTAAAAATGAAGGTTTTATAGTAATTTTTTGTGAAAATATCTTAAAATACTGCCATTTTAGCTTTTATTAACTGCGTTCAGCTCACCGGGCTAGTGTAGCGGTTAACTTGTCGCAATAACAGTTGTTTAACAGCTGATTTTCGAAGTCGAAGGTTCTGAAATTAAAATCCTAGTAAACGTTAGTCCCTTTTATACGAATTTGAATACTAGACAGCGGATACCGGTGTACTTTGGTGGCCGGGGTTCAGTTAAGCACTCGTCTCAGGAATGGTCGGCCTGAGTCTGTACAAGACTACACTTCATTTGCATGTCATTCATATCCTCCTCATCTTATTGCCCGGTGGGAGGGAGTTGTTTATTGTTTACTAGTTTAACAGATTGCGACGTACTGATTAGGAAAATAAAATTTAAAAAATTGTGTTCTCATGTAAAAAGGCAGAAAATATTAGGCCAATAGTACTTTCTTATTTTTATAATATTTTTATTTTGATAAGAAAATAAATAAAAATATATGTAAGTAAGACCATAATATTTTTCTAGCTTTATAATTTGTGTATAAACTAAATTTTAAGCTCTACGTACACGCCGGAAAAGTTCAGCAACATTGTCATCTTTTTTTATGAAGATGTAATTTGTTTTACTTTATTTTGTACAGTTTTTTTTTTAAGTGCAATGAGAAATTGAAAATCTGAGAAACGTTGGACTGTTGTGCATTTATAAATACTGTATATAAACTGCGAAAATATATTTGTCTTATTACACATACAAGAACTTAATTGTAAAATAACCTGTTTTTTCCTTCAGGTTCAACATAGTTTTCTAAGAATTGTTTATCTTAGTCGTAGTTCCGCTTTGTATTTTAATTATAATTTACGTAATATCAGATAAATAATTCATCGTATTGTTTTAGTTTACCTCTTGTTATTATACTTCAGCCGTAATAAAAAACGAATAGATCTTCAGAAGTTTTTCTGTTTACAGTAATTACACTGGTCAATAAAATTTAATTTTTTGTTTGTTAAATGAGAGCGAATGGTTGATTCTTATAGCATTTATTATGCTGATTTCATATATGTTAATAGATTTTTTCTATCGGGCTCAATTTTTTTCTTGTAATTGAAATTTCTTTTCAAACAAAAAATGTATAGTGAACATAGTATGACAATATATTACATTCATTTTGTACTCGCCTAAAATCTATTTCTTTTGGATTTCTGCTGTAATTTGCTGTAAGTACATCCGTCTTTAGATTTCAACAGTAGTCGGCTAACATTTTTGGGTTCCATTTTCCACGGTATTGTGTTTCCATTGTAAATATCTCCTGGTGAAAGCTTTCTCCGTGTTCTTCAATGACAGCGCCGAGATTGCTAGGGAAAATATCCAAATGTGAATGTTAGAAATGGATTTTGAGTGACATATTACACCTAAGTTCTTTGTAGTTTTGAAGGAATTTACTCACAAGTTCTTTGTAGTTACTGACCTTATGGTTTCCAAGGAAGTTGTTTTCCGCATTTTGAAATGATTCCCATGCAGCAATCTCCAAGTCATTCAAATATTATTCAATCGCCGGATCACACATTAGTTTTCTTATTTGTGGTCCAACAAATTAAGGAAGGTCACCATCCTTAATTTTAGTATCGCTTATGTTAGAGAATTTGTTTTTTAGAAACTGAAACCCTGCAGCATTCCGATCCATTGCTTTTAACAAAATGTTTGAATAAACCTAGCTTAATGTGTAGCGGCGGTAACCTTTTTCTGGTTTTACTAATGTCTGACTAGCAGCATTCTTCTCTCATACAGTCAGTACCTCTTTCTTTGGCTACGGCTCTTTTATGTAATGGTTTTTCCTATCCCCGCTGTTCCACTCGCACAAAAAGCAACAGACCTTAGTGTATCCAAGTTGAAGTCCTAGTAAAAGCGCTACTGCTTTCAGATCTCCGCAAATATGCCATAAATATTTTTTATACTGAATCATGCTCGATACAAGTTTCATATTTTCATAAGACTCCTCCATGTGAACAGCGTATGCTAATGGCATTCATGGTTATTTATTTCCAATGTCAAATAGAACAGCTTTCAAACGAAGCTTTGACGAGTCAATAAAAATTCGCCATTCGTCAGGGTGATGCATATGTCCCAAAGCTTCCGGTAAAGAGTCCACGCAACGCTTCTTCTCATAACCTACAGACCGCACTAAAACAAAAAACCTGACAATCCGTACGAACTAACATGCTCTGCGATCTGTAGGGTGGCTCAGTAAGTTAAATGTCGGCACTTGCCCCTGGGTTAAGTGATCCTCGTCTCCCCTACTTAAATCATGTTACAATCCGAGACCACCGTGTCTCTGCGGGTTAATTAACGACAAAACATTTTTTGTCGGGTTATATTAGCAGAACCCGAAAAAAATGATAGGGAAGTAGAATTCGAGCAGCTGATAACGTTGAAATATATTTGGCCAAGCTGGCCTCCACTATCGATCTTCCAAAGGAGATGGGAAAGACAAAGGAGACAGTCTTGTTTTACCACTAAAAACGTTACTGTAAACAAAATAAAATTCTAAGTTTCTTGTTTGATCGATTCTATTATTATATAGAGTAATACGGTTTTGAAAATCTGGAATCTGTTTGCTTTGCGACGTGAAAAATATTTGGAACGTGAGAGCGTACGAAAAACTACACCTTATAAGGAGTTGTACTTTTCATTGAATGTATGATCAGTATATTTTTACACAAAATGAATAAGCCGATTCTTGACTTTATCAAGTATGTTTACCGTTAGGAGGCCGGTCAGGAAGAGATAAATGATCTTATAGTCGATGGTAAGAGAGGGTTGACGTGACCACAACCTCGCCCGTCGTCTTTAATCTACCTTTACAGCAAATACGAAATCTGGATTTTCTACGGAGCCGACATTTGTTATCAATTTTAAGAGATCGAAACCGGATTTCAACTGTAATCAGTAAAGTAATGGTAGCTCTTATTTTTTCTTCTTTCTCTTTCTATTTACCATCCTTCTAATATCCTAATCGGGCCTCTATGATGGCTTCTGGTCTCCTATATTGCTCTGTTTCACTCCAGTTGACATAGTTATCTCTGCTTTCCGGATTTAACATATTTACGTCAAACTAGACGTCTCAAAGGCCAACGAATTTCTTTGTTCTGTGCTTCTCGTCACCTAAACCTCTTTAAGTACAGCGCTGTCGTTTTAAATATTACATTTACGTAGCGAATATTTTTGTATCGTGATGTGATTTTAATCGTGATTTCTTGTCCTCATTGTATACGCTTTAAACAGAGCTTCAGTAACAGTTATCGCTTGTAAAACGTGTTTGCTGGTAAAAATGAACGTATTTATTTCATCTAGCGTACCTCCTTCCATCTGTAGTGGAATCACATCTTTCCAAAGTGTTCGTTACTTTTGTTTTATTTGTGTCCATACAAGCTTCGTTGATATTAATTGTTTTTATTCCTACCCGTTTTTTATCAGGTTACGATTGTAACTTCATTTGAATGCAGGTGTTTAGTTTTTTCTTATTTTAATTTGGAGTCAAGGGGATGCAAGTGTACCCGTTTGGGGTTCCCCTCTCTCACAGCCGCATTAATACAAAATATCTAGTTTACTAACCTACGGTTTATGAACGTTACTCTCATATTTGGAAACAAATAGTCACTCGGGAATTCTTAAAAGTTACTTTATCTGCACGACTGTGAACGCCATCAATTCGTTTACACTAACTATTAGCAAGCTGGTGCGTGCTACTACGAGGAGCATGTATTTCACCCTTGCAACGGTCGTACGTTTAGTCGACCGTGTATTGTTTGTTATATAATTGAGCAAATGTCTGTTGATAGTGAGTACTGGTAATTGTCCGTGAAATAGGGGCTTTGTGGCAAGGGCGCTCGGTGACCGAGTATATACATAATATATAAGGGGAACTTAACCTTACCACCTGGGTAAACGCGTGTGCTTATATGTGTGTATTTTTTGGTAGCTCACAAAAACATATCCCTTTTAATTCTAATTCTTATCTTTTTTAATTAAAAAAAAAAAAAAAAAAAAAAAAACAAAACAAACCGGTCGATCTATTTTCCTTTACCTAAATCTCAAACCGATCAAATTTTATTATTATTATTATTATTTTTCAAGTAGCATTTTTTATTATTATCGGTAGTATTTTAATTAGACCTATATGAGATTTACTATTTATAATGTAGTTCAGGGTGACTGAAATAGAGCTTACCTCGTCACCGTTTCGGTTCTGTTTTCTCATAATTATGGTACAATCAGGGCCGATCTTAATAAAATTACACCAATAGATACTTTGATAAAGGTAACTTATCATGTTAAGTAACCGTTTTGAAAAATTATTGAAACTCGAGGACTTTTAAACAGATTTTTGCTATTTCTGTAAAACTGTTTCTCTAACGGAAAAATCAAGTTAACTTTTGAAAGAATGTTTTACCATTTAAATTTTAATCACCTTTTTCACGGAAAAAACTAAAAGATAACATTTTGAGAAGTTCAGAGTAACATTTTACTTATTTATTTTTATTATTATTTTTTTTTTTTTAGCAGTGAAAATATACTAGCGTACATAGTAATAAAGTTTGTTGCAATTTTAATAATTTACTATCTGAGATAGGTTAATTTTCGAGAAAATTTACTCCCCTTCAAATGTATTTTTCTTATATTATTTATAAGAAAAATTATTTATTTATATATATATTATAATGTTTTATTTTACCGGGGAATTTAATTTTTCAATTATTTTTTTTCACGTAAATATGAAAGAAGTTATTTATTTATTTTTTTAATTTACATCTGTTAGAAAAACGTTATGCCATATAGAGCTTTTACTTCGTACATTATTTTATGTGTGGTTAAAATAATTTTTTAAATAATCTGTTTTACAACAGATAAATGTTTTGTGTGTTTGATAAATGTTATGTGTTTTACAACACATAAATAATCGCAGTTTTACAACTGCGTTAGAATTAGAAAAAAATGATTTTTTTATATTTTTTCTTGATATGATTATTACGTCTTTCCCGTTAAAACGAGATACCATTTCACTTCTAAATTTTCCTATTATTTTAATATAAATGTCCTATTTTTATCATTGATATTTTCCATGTGATTTCACCAAAATCATTTGGTTATAGCACTTAACTCGTGCTTATGCATTTAATTGAGTTTTGTCCTTAGTTCTCTGAACCGCTGGTTTGTTATCTTATGAATAAAATGATTCGAATTTAAAAAAGCGAGGAGCGTTAAGTTGCGTTATGTTTTTGTCGATTCCCGTTAGGTACCCAATCGTTGTTTTACATTTTCATAAATAGAGATTATCGTTTTAATTCACTTGATGTTATTTATGATTTTGCCACCATTAAAATAAATATTTGTCGTTTTCTCTCTTTATTCTTTATAAAAATCCTTTTGTTTGTGATAAAAAAGTGGTATTTATTGCTCATTAGCCATTAATAAATAACATCAATTAAACAGGATCCACCGACGGTTAAATTTGTTGATATATGGAAACCGGCGTATGCTGGGCTTCCAAAAAAGAATTTCTCGGTTTTAAATCGAATTACTTCATTACATTTAGAATTACTAATCTATGTGTTTTATTAGATGAAAGTACAAAGTCTAAAGTTTTTTTTTACCTCTTAATGTAACTGAATATGAGTACCGTTTACACCCCTGCAATAATCCACCTCGCTTCAAACTCTGATGAGCATGTATGCAGGAGTTGTTTTCACGGTGCTGTAATTCTTTAGTGCAGGTGGTCAAATGACTAGATTCTTTCTTGGTATACGATGAATTTTACGTAGCTTCAAAAGAAGAAATCCATCGGCGTCAAATCGGAACTTCGCGGTGGCCAAGCGACGAGAGCTTCTCTGCTCATTCAGTCTTCTGGGAACTTGTCGTTGAGCGCAGTCCGCAAAATTTCTGCATGATGTAGATAGATTCCATCCTGTTGGAAAATTAAGCCCTTTATATTTTCACTCTGCGGAAACCCAGATTTCTACATGTCCGAGTGCACTATGCCCATAATATTTAGCTCGTGGAAAAATCGGCCCAAAAATTCTTCGTGAATGATACTACACCGGACATTAACTTTCGGACTGTTACGGACGAATTCCACCGATAGGTATGGATTTTCTGAGCCCGATTCTCGACAATTATGACGATTCATAACTCCGTGAAGATGAAATATTACTTCATTAGAAAATAAAATACGCTGCAGGTAGTTTTCATCAGCAGAAATGAAGTCTAACGTACTCGTTACAAATTGAACTCTTTGTGGCTTATCGTTGGGTTTAATTTCAATCGCTTGTGAACAACATCATGGACAGTGCTTTTAGGAATGTTTAGTCGACGAATAATATTACGAACTGAACATTTTGGACTTAATCGGAAAGACAGTTCAATTCTTTCCGTTTCGGCAGTTGTTTTAAGCCTACTCGGTGAGTCTTTTCAAAACGCTTCCGGTTTCAAAAAACTATTCGCATCACTTACTTATGTATTTGTCACTCGGAGAATTTTTTCAATAGACTCGCTTGTAATTTCAATTTCTTTGTGTGACAGCAATCGTTTTTTTCTGCGAACTGGTACTCGCACTGCACTTTCTCTTATGGCAACGCAATGCTACTGAAGCCTGGGCACATAACAGCTTGGTCTGTGCAACAGTCTAACGCAGCGTATAACTGATGGAGAATGCGTAAACTATAACTTTACTATTGTCGGTTAAAGGTTACGCATAAAACACTTTTGAGTGCTGAAAAATAAAAACTATATTCATTCTTGAAACATCTGAATTTTTTTTGGATCCCGGAATTAACGCGGCTGTAGTTCAGTTTTTACTCATTTTTTCCAGGTTGCTAACTTTGTTAAGATTCTGGAACGATCAGATTGTGAGAAATATAGTTTACCGACTTATCCATAATTTTTCAGTTTTTAACAATTTTTGTTTTTCACTAAGAATGGAGAGATTACCTGACGGTTGTACCTGAGTAGAAGTCCTTAAAAATTCAGGTGATTTTGGTTTGTGCTCTCATGGAACACGTGTGATACTTGGTCTTAAAATAAAGCGACTAAGATTACTTGATCTAGTTACGGAAGAGTGTGTAGAAGGTAAAAATTATAAGTTGTAGAAAATATGCTGAAATTAAATAGCTTTAAAAAAAGTAAAATTAAATTAAAATTTTAATGCGGAATTTAATTAGGTTTCATAAAAACAGTAAAATGACAGTACTATTATCATTTTTATTAAAATTCATTTATCCCGAACTTTTTTACAGATAAAATGTGTAGAAAAACAATAAAGCTCGTTTGCTAATCTGTTTCAAGTATCAATGAAAAGAAAAAAAAAAATTAAGCGCATGCGAACGGAAAGTGCAATTATATTACAATGTAAATTACCATGTCTGCACTACGATTAGCATGGCAATAAAGTAGGAGTAAATTATTGTTTTTTCTAGTGGAACCGACCGACGACTGTTGACAAAGTAAAAAAAAAAAATGGGGGGGGGGGGGGGGGGTTCAGTATAAGACTACCCACCAGAACGCCCAATAGGCTGCATAAAACCACGATCAATATAATAATAACTACTCCTTCATAATTTTCTTTCATTTTATTGCAGTTGCATACTTTAAAAATACAAATAATATACCGAATTTAATTACAATTAACCGAAGTAAGTTAATTTCTAATTTAAAAGGTTCAACACAATATAAATTGTAGCAGTCATCTTTGTTGTTAATTAAACAGTAATAGTAATGGTAAATCGACCCCTGCGATTATAATAATATGATTGAAATTTAATGAATTTTAACGAAATAACGAAGATATCTGTGGCAGATCGACAACAGCAGAACAAATTTCACGAAAAAGGACGTCTAATTGTGTAACATTTCCGAGTTTAAAATAGATTTATTTAAAACACTGGTGTGAAGTGTTGGGATTTGTGGTAGTGGCTTTACAAGTTTGCTATTACAGGTGTGTACTGAAAAGTATGCGAGTTAATAAAAACGTACGAAACGAAGAGGTTTTATTACTGATCGGGGAAAAAATGGTTTAAATTAAGATGTTCGTAATAGCACCACAAAGAATAAAGATATTACGAGTATATCTTTTCTTTTTCTTTGAAGGAGGGGTCATCAGTCATTTAACCGGTTTTCTCCACTTTTTTCTTTTCTGTGCTAATCTTTTATTTCGATCTCTGAATTTTTGTTAAATTCTGTAACCTCAATTTTCTTATCTTTTTCTACAGATTTTAATTTTATACATCCCTCTCTCACCAAATTAACCCTGGATGTATCTCAACATGTGTCTTAACCGGCTTATATTCTTTACCAGGAGACTGTGCGAGCAGACGTAAACAGATGCAGTACTATCGAGGGTAGATACTTGTCAAACTTGAATAAAATAGCGCCGGGACGCACCGCGTTAAGGATGTGGAACCAAAATTTTCTACGATAGTTCGGGCTACTACATTTAATAAAGGTTTTTTTTTTTACCTTAGAAACGTCATTTTTGACCTGCTGCATATCCTGCTTGTAAGCTGTATAGTTCATCTCATTATAGTGTCTTACGATTGTTTCTCGTCTACTTTTCTTAAGACCCACTTAAATTAAAAATTTATCGATATATTTTGTATACGTTCAAGCCATACACGTCCTGAAAAAACTAGTTCAACTCTTCTGATTTTGTAAAGGACGTTTCTTCATTACGAGGAAACGTTTTCTTTGCGTCTCTATTATAACATTTTTATATTATCGCCTAACTGTAATCGTTCTTGAAATCACTCTAAATCATAGTTGACTTCATATCTTACCTCTGACTGACGTAATAAAACGGAACCGACAAATACTAATCTTATATAAAAATAAATAAAATTTTAAAAAAATTAAAAATCATTCAGTTTTAAGAACAGACCGCCGTATCGTCTTAAACTGAATTCGATTGAAAAATGTGACGGATAATGCAAAGTTATGTTGCTTAACTGAACTTAAATGCCTGCGAGAAACGTTCTACAGTACTACTTCTTTAGATCCGGAAAGCGATTCGTCAATTTGTAAAATAAGAAAAGTAGAAGAATCTTTGGTGCGGCAGGAGTACGTGACTTGTAGTGCTAACGATATTATTGTTATAAATTTTGAAAACAGAGAATCAGATTCCAGGGACGGTAAAAAAAATTATATAACTGAACTTTAGTTATTTCTATTCCCTACAACGCGAGAGAACGACCAAACTAGATCGCAACTGTAATCGCGATGATTTTCTTCTAAATATAATGGTAATTGAAAGAACTTACAGTTTAAGTAATAATGCACATAACAGTTTCATCAGTCTTCATCGTACTGACTTGCAGTTAAAGGGGTAGTAGAATACGGTGTTCTTCGCTGTGCCAATATGCAATAAATTCTCCTGCTGGCATCGCTAAAGCAGAAAACCTCTCTTTCCACCGTTATATAACTACCACCATTGCTGTGTGAATAAAAATAAAATAAAATAGCTATCTTAATAGGTAATAAGTAAAAGTACGTGTAATTTAAGCCACCTGATATAAAATACCAGTCATCTCCGAAACTGATTGATTATAAAAAATAACAAGCGCGTCATTTTCCTTATTTTAGACTTACTGTGGGGGGGGGGAAATGAGGAGTGAAGTGGTTTATACCATTTAAGTAGGCAACGGTAAACCATTACTTAAATGAACCGAATTTATTATTTGTATATCGGTAATATCTTGCTTTCACCATCATTCTTTCTTAGTCCGTCTTATTTTTTTAATTTTACCGCTTAGGTTACAAAACCTACTTGGGTTGTATTATGTTCATCTACTTTAATATTAAATTTATTATCTTCGTTATTGTCACTTATCATTGCATTTATTTTATTCTCCTTTAATTTAAAATTAGTTTATTTCCGGTTTGTTAATCCTTTCCGTTTACAAGAATTACTATAAAAACAGAATGTAACAGGATGATAACTGTTAATATCTCCTAATTAAGGAGAACGAAAAAATAATTGTTAATTAAAAAAAAATTCTTGATATCTTTAACCCCTTTCGTACGCTTTTTATGTTTTCGGTAGGTTTTCTGCTTAAAGTTTGTTGTATTGGACGAGCTTTTATACGGTTTTTATCTATTAAATACTAGGATGCTTGTATTGAATTCATATATGTAATGCGACGAAAACTGTTATCTCTTCGGTCATTCTAAAAACGTACAAAAGGTTTGATCTAGTTCTAACAAATTTATCGTTGTTTATTTCTGTAAAGACCTAAGACCGTAATAGTTGTAATTTTAAATTATTTACCCGATAAATATTATGTTGCGACTTACAATCGGGTTTCAAGTAAGATTTAATTCTGGCGAAATAATTTTGCATTATGATCGTTATTAAATTAGAGTAGGTTTTGACGTAAACTCAAAGAACCCAAGATAGAGAAGGGAAAAGGATTAGAAAAAGCGGGGGGACGGATGATCTATCTTTTGAAGAAACGCTGTACGTTACGTCAAATAGGTCTACTTTGAGCGAATTTCAAGATTCTCTCAGAAGCGGGTATCAATCCCGCCCGCAATCCCTCGGGAGAAAGAGGATTTTTACACGAATCGAGCAGGAGCACATTACTGATCGACGATTCATTTTGCATATATCAGCTTAAATGCATATGTTGCAGCAAAATTTGTTTTTCCTTCAGAGATTAGTGAACAAACTAGACAAAGGTTGTTCCTCGAGCGACTGACTTGCCCATCTGCGGAATCGTGTTTGGTGCTTTTTCATGAATAAAAGTATTATAAGTTATCGTAACGTATTAATTAATAACGCAGCGTAGAGAAGATTATTATAATTTTTTAATGTAAAGGTGATATATCTTTTTTCTTTTAGTAAAGAAAAAATGCATTGAGTACGGAAATAATTAAGATAACTACGGGTGATTTTGTAAAAATATTATCACTTTTTTTTATTGGTTTTTAGTAATAAACTTTTATAGAGTTAAATATTTTAACATAGTAGAATTGAAATATAAAATTAAAAAATGGACCACCAGCTAAAAACGTTTTTTTCTTTTTTTTACTTAACTGTAACACAATTATTTTCGAAAAAAGTATTTTTAAGAAATGATAGATTTCTTGCGTATTTATTCTTTAACTAGGTTTCGGAGTTACAGTGAAAAAAGAAAATGTAAATTGCAGAAAAAATGTTTTTTTTTTTTTGAAATTTTTACTTTCATATTTTTTTTTTAATCTTAATTTCTTTTGTTTAGGTGCTTAGTTATAAATTTGATCGCGAAATTTTACAAATAAAAAAAAATTAAAATTACTTTTCAAATGCATTTTTATTCGTTATTTTTTATCGTACGAAATAAAAAACCATTATATAAGGGATTTTGTTAGCTTTAAGTAACGTTTTATAAGTTAATGCTTTATTCCTTTTAAAAAATCAGTGGTTTTTTAAATATATTTAATAATAAATTAATTAGTTTATAATTTATATATATATATCTGTATCAAGAGAACCCCATTTTTTATCCTTTTTCCCTCCCTCACAACCCCCTACAATTATCTCTGTTAGACAGTCACTCCGTAGAATGTTAGAAAATGAAAAAACTGAACCTATCCAAAAAAAAGTCAGTTGCATTTAATTATTATTATTTTCTTATTGCATAATTTTTACCTGTTTTTACTGTACTATTTTCCTTAATAACTTTTTGTATATAATTTCTTTAAATGTATTCAGTTATTTTTTAAACAATCGGAATTCAACTCGTTAGAGAAACAAATAATTTTTGTTCTCGTTATAATAAGCATAATAAATTTTATGTTTCTTTTAAATTTTCTAAAAGTTTAAAATAAGTTGATAATTTTTCTCGGATAATTAAATATTTGTTCCTGAAAACTTGCGTCTCTTAAAAGATACAAAATAAGAAAAAAAATCTTGTTTTCTGTTATATTAGGATTTCTTTAAAAAATGTTTAGATCGGTTCAGTGATACCTGATTTCTGATAGATTAGGCTATTAAATGGGTTAACAAGCTATGATGTTTTATTACTTTGTTATGTGTTTGTGAGGCTACAGTTTTCCAAGGAAACTATAAATAAATATTTGAATTGTTTCATTACATATATTATTAATTGGATATCTCGTCAAAAATGGTAGGTTCTGCTATTGCACGGTTAACAGAAATGAAATACTCAAACTTTTACCTAGATAGATTAAAGTAAAACTCGATCAAAGTAGCATTACGAAGTACAAGAATAATAAACAGAACTGCATTATTTTAATTATATTACATGCAATTAATTTTAAACGGAGTCGCTTTAAAAATTGATGGTTCTACAAAATCTGGGATGTGTCGATGAAAAACATCATGTAAAGTGACAAGTTACCTTACGATAAGGTAAAATGATCTGCGGCCTCAGCCAGGTTTAATAAATCCGTTCCCATAGATTGTCGAAATTAAACGATATTTAGTACTGTTTCAGTATTTGCTGTTGGCATTTATTTATTGGATAACGATCGTAGCAGTCGATCCCGATTAAGATTTATTAAGATAAAATGGATAAGTATTAATAAACTGGAAAAAAATGTTTACAGATAATATTAACAAACAAAAATAACGATTAAATAAAATAATAATAATGATGATGAAAGTAATAAACACTTTGTGGGCGTTAATTGAAATTAACAATTTCAATTTTAATAATTAAAATCCGAATACACGTACATATTTGCAAAAATTGAACGAAGACGCAGAAAATTTAGGCTAGAAAATGAATATTATTTGAAAACTCATCGACACAGAGCGGTCTAATGTTGTTTTGTAAAAAGAAAATCTTTTTAACTTAATTTTAAATTAGACACTGGAAATTTCTATTAGTTCGTTTGGTAATTTATTAAAAATGAAAACGGCAGCGTAATAGGGTCTTTCTCATACACACGAAAATATTTCTAAGATTGTAGAATTTCTTTCGCTTAGTATCGATATACTTGGTTCACTTTATCGGAATCAGAAATCTGATTTTTTTTATCATAAAAATTTGTTCTGACTTCATTAAGTCGTATTTTATATAATCTTAGGTAAAATTAACTGTTATAAAAACTGATGTAATGCTTTATTGTCTGAGATCTAGGAAAGTTTTACTTTAAATAAATATATCATGTAAATTGTCGTTTATATCTTTCTAATTAAAATGAAAAATATTTAACATGTATATTAACGCAGTTTATATTGTATTTTGTGTTAAATGGAAAACACGGGTTGCTCTAGTTGCAGATCATTTTTTTGTATTTTAAATGACAGGCTACGTAGTTAAATAAATAAAAAAATAAAAACGCGTAGTCTATATCAATGACGTATGTAGTTTCATTTTCTCTTACGTGTAAATATTTCATTTACATTTGGATGAAGTTAATAAAAGAACGACGACTGCGACTACGCTATTGGAGAGAAAGGTTTGCATTGATTTTTTTTTTAGAGAGGCTTTACGGCCAACCGGGTTCGGAGTTCGTGGTTAGCTGACCAATAGCTTTAAACCGTTGAACTCTAGCACGCAGCTAAAGGGAGATATAAAATAAATATCAGGGGAGAAGACCTATATAGTATAGTTCCGCCTATCCCTTCTCTCCGTTACGTTAAATTGTTTATATTCCCCTATGAAGGATTCTTATATGAATAAATACATTATAACTAGTCGTACTCTTTAAAAAAAATCAATTTTAAAGAATTTCAGACTCCGTTCTGTTTTTCCACGCTTCTACTTTTTATCTTCTAGCAATCCCATCTTGAAATATGCAGTAAAATACTCTTCTCTTATTTAAAATGTAAACTATTTAGATACAAAAATTTTTTTTTTGTTTTCCAGTTTGTTATTATTTTTTTTTTATAAATGCGGTTGTTTTAATGTTGAAGAAATATAATATATAAGCCTTTGAAAAGTGACAGAAACCTATCTTAAATGACTCATGTATTTAACCTCGTTGTACGAGGTTAAATAAAAGAAAAATCTTGGAAAAGACAAAATTGGATTTACGATAGTAAAAAAAAATCAGGCTTTTTTATTAAACATTCCTCTTGGCCTTGTCTTTGTGTTCCGTTGTTCACTAATTTCTCTTTACAAGGCACAAAAATATTCACGTTCAGGTATCTTCTTTATTGATACGGTGTATGTAATATTCTGCTTCTTTTCCTACAGGTATACTTTGTTTAAATGTTGTGTATGTAAAATTTGCATCTTTATTGTTATAAATTTTCGATTATATTACAGAATTTTTTCAGGAATATTCTTTGTTACCGACTCTGTTCAAAACTTCTATAAAGATGAATTTTGCGCATCCAGTTTATCTAAATTTACACGATGGATGGGTAATATAAGTTATCAAAAGACATATTTACGTACGATCAGGTATAATATCAAAGAATGCAGATGATTATTAACCGTATTAAAAACTCGTTCTTTGTTTTGAAAATAAGTTTTGATAAAACAGAATATTTAATCGGTTTTTGATTTATTTACGGATGATAAATCTATAAATAACGATGATTTTCTTCATGTTAACTTATCTATAGAGGGATAAACATTAATAAAATAAATAATTTACGTTATTCGGGTTCTTAACGTACCCGGAAACACCAAATGTCAAAGACCTCTTATTCTATTTCTTCCTTTTTTCTCTCGTCTGTCAATGCTTCGCTACATAAAACTACATTCGGCACGATTATTTTTAAGAATTTCTTTCCGTTTTTTGGGTTTGATGAAGGAAAAACTTATCTTTTGCAAGACAGAATTTTTTCCTCGTGACGTGTCAATAACGCCTGATTGCTGTTTTGAGGCGAATCGTTCTGCTTGCGTTTTATGTAAATCAGTCTAACCGTTTTCAATTTATGAAGGTACAAAGCTAGTTTTGTTTTTATGGTTATGCGTTTATTATTTTCTTACGCAATAATTATTGCGTATCACTTTTATTGATCCTCATATTATTACTGAATATACGAAATGAATTTGGTGAAAGCGGAACGGAATGGAGGATATCGGTGGATATTTTATCTCTGTATTCGTTGCAGAGCCTCGGCATCATTCCCTTGTTACCGGGTCTTTCTACTCGTAATTATCTGGTGGGTATATAATTTTATATTTCGGGTTGATCCTTGGGAGATTAGTAGGATATTTGCGTCCTTCTCTCGACGCGATTCTCCTTCAGTTCGCCTTAAGGCCTTTCGGTCTAATAGGAATGCGCCTGAAGGGGCCTTAGTTTTTGGAGGGTCCAATGTACTCCCTTCGCGGAGGAAGTTGCATGTGGTGTCTGTAGGCGGTCGCCTGACTAACAATTTTTAAGATGAATGAAATATGAGGAATCTTTTTTAAAAACAAAATGGCGGAAACAAGATGACAATATTGTTTTTCTTATTTATTACGGATGTAAAAATAGTTTCCTTCACCCACCGTTTCCGTTCTGTTATAAAAATAATTAATTTGCTCTTTTTATAACTGTCGAAGTATTTTAGCAAAAATCTATTGTACAACGAAACGTTTCTTGCAGTCCGGTATTTGTTAATTTTTTACGTCTTGCTAATTCACGAATCTGAGTATATTTTTTACCTGTTTATCTTGATTTAACCATACGATTATTCTGATTATTGTTGTTATTATAATTTAATGTTGTACTATTTCCATTTTCAGCTACTGTATTCGGGTTGATATTTCTATTTTTACATGACTGCCCAAAAAAAAGGAGTGTAATGTATTTAGGGTGTATGTGTGCTTGTTACACTGTATCAGCTCAACGGTCGAACCGATTTCGATGTACGACCCTGCGTTCAATCCTTTCGTTAGCAGGAGTGTCTTAGACTATATATATATGTATATGTAGAAGTGGAGATTTACAGGTTGAAGCTCAAACTTCAATGAATTGAATTAATGAGCTGTGAACTGAGTCTCTATCACTGTGTTAGTCGGGTTTAATCTGAACGATTCAAATCAATCGAATGAATAATATTACAAAAATAGTAAAATTAAATTTACGTTAAATAAAATAAGATAATATTAAATAAATTTAAAAAAAAATCTGTTTAATAATACTGGGAATAATAACTGCGTATGAGGCCAGAGGTGATGCGAACACCTTGTGCGAGGCTAGACCGATCATCGCCATTAACTGGTAGCAAACGGGGTGCCCCTGAGGCGCTGTTTTGTGAGTTTGAAGGGGGTGCTCTTATATCTCTGCAAACAATCGTCCGATTTTAAAAATTCAAACGGGATGTTTGTTAGTAGTTTGAAGGCTTACTTTTGCACGCATCAGTAACACTCGATCTAACAGATCACGGTTATTCGGAATTGTTGTTATATCTTCGCAGACAGTCTTCCGATTTTCAAAATTCGAACGGGTTATTTGCTATTAAAATACAAAATCACGTAGAACCAAACCAGAATAAAAATTAACTAATATACTCTGAATTGGACCTTATTTAACGTTGCATAGCATACGAATGTACTGTTTACAAAGCTACATCTGTTACTAGAAATTAATGCGAGTAAGTCGTAATTAAGCAAATTATACTTATACCGATTTAAATGATCTTCGATCGTGTCGCACGTATTTCTTATTAATAGAAATTCTTACAAATTTAAAACTCATTTTAAATCATTGAATTATTATTAATTATTACACGACCGGCTAAAAAGGAGTGTAATGTATTTAGGGTGTATGTATGTTTGTTCCACCGTAACATCTCAACGGTTGAACCGATTTAGATATATGATCCCGAGTTGGAATCCTTACGTTATCGAGATTGTCATAGGCTACATATATGTTTAAATAAATTTAAAAGATTTGAAAAAGAATTATGCTACATACAAATACTATTATATACAAAACTGTCATCCGCAAGCTCTTTAATTATCTTATATGAACAAGCAGTGTTTGTCAGCAATGTTTTTTTTTGACAGTTGTGTTTATTAATTTTTAATATTTATCTCTTTTTTATCTTTATATTCGTACAATTCATGATTTGATCGGATATATCTGCTGTAATACAATATTTTATAATGTACTTTTTATATCCATTAATTTGTTTTTGTGATATTTTATTACACTTTTTTTATAAGATTGTTTTTTCGTTATTGAATTTTTATAGATTTTTGGAATACTTTTTACTTTGCTGGTATCATAACTCGAAGTATGCTGCAAGAGGGAATGTGTGGTAATCAGTAAAAACTTGGGTATGGGTATTTTTTTAATTTCTCGACGTTTCATGACCCGGGTAACTTAAAAAACAAAAAGAAAAAAAAGTGGGAGGTAATGTTCGTACTTCGGTAGTACGTTGGCGTGTTTTAAGCTTAACTTTTGACTGGATTAACCGATTTTGATGAAACCTTTTACAGACTCGTGTGACTAGGGCAATTTGTATGTAAAATTTTGGGGTTCATAAGCGGGGTTTTTGGGGTCAATTTGATCAAACATGACCCCACTTTAAGTTCAGTAAATTTGTGCACACTTATCTTACCGTTTCTAAAAAAAATAAATTGCCCCAAAATTCCTCCTTTTCCAAAAATCGAAAAAAGCTATCTTTTTATTTATTCCATATTCTTTAAGCGAATTTTTTTAATGTCTTCCTAGGTGTGGTAGTAGTGTAAGCGACCCCCCAAAAAAATACTTTGGGGGTAATATTGTTAATGGGGGAGTCGATCAAAGTTTAAAAATCTAGATTTTTTGAATTTTTCAAAAAGTTTTGGGGTTATTTAATTATTTATTAGTATTAGAAGTTTAAATAATAAACTTCTCTTAATAACATTATAAAATAATTTCATCATAATTCATCTTCCACCTCCAAAAAAGTAATCTTAGGTAACTTCTTATCGGTTGAACATTTTTTAGTGGATCTCTGCTTTTTTTTAGTTTCTTCCATTTAACATTTTGGAAGCGGGAAGAAGAAAAAATAAAAATATACCAATTTTTGAATTTTTAAAACTTTTTTGGTTTATTTAAACGTATAATGATAATTTTACAATAAAATTTCATTATAAATTACTCCCACCCAAAAAAAAATGTTAGATAACTTTTTTATGTATAATTATTTTTCCACTATTGAAGAATAAATAACCGATGCCAGGAAAGTATTATAACTTTTTTGTCAGAATTTTTCTTTTAATCTGTTATCGAAAAGAGTTTTTTTATTGTTCTGTTTGAAGCAGTTACTTTATTATAACAAATATGCTGTTTGCTCATTCACTTTCTCTGCATTAATTTTTCTTCTTCATTTTTAAGCGGTTTATATAGATATTTTATTGTTTCTTTTAGTAACATTAAATTTTACTATTTGTTTAGGGTTGTCGTTGATACGCGCATGTTGTTCGATGAGAAAATAAAATTAATTACCTTTCTCGCTTTCTCAAAACGTATGTATCACTGAATTCTTAGACGTGAAATTTATTAACGAGGCTGTACTACTATTTTTAGATCGACGGTTAAAGTCGGTAATTGATTTACGAAGCGTAGCGAGCTGTAAAATTTTGAGAATTAAATCGTATTAGACCCTTCAGTGTCTGTTGTTTGTTTTTTTATTGTTCTATCTTGTATTTTCTTCAAACTAAAAGATTTACTATATTTTCACGTTTCCACTCAACATATCTCGTTAGTCTGTATCGATTGCTTTTAACAAATGAGATAACCACAATAAATTACTTATATTTTCAATCGTTCCGAAAATTCTACACGCTCATATACCTATGATTATTATTATCGACTCATTATGCAGTTTAGTCAAAAGGTTAGATAATGCGATAATTAGGATCTTAAACGGTAAGCTTTCCAAATCCTCAAGTCGTTGAGTATTTCAAAGGTAGTCCTCCAAATCGTGGGGTTATCCCCGTCGAATTATTATTGTCATTTAGGCAACGGTTTGCATAATCGCAGTCCGCTTACATTCAACTTTGTCCTTCTTCTTTATTATTCAAATGCTTTTTTTATTAGACTGCCATTTACCAGAGAATTCGTTTTGCTGTGTTATCGAAGGTATTAAATTTAATTCACAAATTCACTTCCGAGAGGGCTAAGGCCTCGATCTGTGGCTTAAACCTTCCCTGGGATAAAACAAATTTATCCTGAAAATTTGACAGCAATCGGTTGGCTGGTTCTCGCGTGATGTTGTTGCAGACATACCTTTGCATTTATATACGTATATAAGATTTTTAAGTTGTGATTTTTTATCGCAGCTCTAACCCCGATGTTTTTCTTTTTTATCTCCAAAACACAAATATAATTTTAGATAAGTTGTTCGTATCAAGAAGTATAATTCGTTCGATCGAATTAATCGTTCGTGCGCTTCATAAAAATGTCAGCGCATACAACAAACCGACGCACCTTGCTTTTTTATCGCAGAGAAACCTAAATTGGTGATAATAAATTAAAATAAATAGCCGTAATTCTGCGTAAACAAAGTTATAATTTTCTATAAAGGGGTGAAAATTTTTCGCTAACCTTTTTTCATGACGTACTTAAGGGCTATCAAAAAATTAAGATTTTTACACTTTAAATGCAACGTGTAACTTGCGAGATGGATTTAAATGTTTAAAAATTACAAAATATTTTTTGTTACTCCAGACCGTTGGAGTGGGACGGGCAAAAATTTTCTATAGCGGTTTGAAGACCTGTAGATGTTGAAGATATAAATGCAAAAAACTCCTTTTCTGAAGCAAGATATAGCTAAAAAAGGAAAACTACGTAAACTTATTTTTCGGGGTGGAGGTGAATATTAAATAACTGTTTTTGTTAATTTGTGATGTTAATAAAAAAGATTCAGCTTTTGTAAGCAAACCTTTTTCTAAAATTTCCCAGTAGAAAGATTTCAAGTTTTATTTCGGCCGAAACATCCTCTCCCCCATTTAAATTTTTAAATTTAAATTTTTATATAATAGTATAATAATGTATAATTTTTAAAGTATTAAATTTTTCCAAAAATTTGGAAAAATTTAATACATTCTTTCCCCCAGAAGGTAGTACTTCTGATTCTAATTCTGTAGAAAGTTTCTACAAAGTTGAAGAAAATCGGTCGACGGGGTCCAGAGTTTTAAGACAAATACCGGCCAATGTAAATTCATTTCCCATAATATCTGTAGCAGAATGTATTGCTATAGCCGGGGAAGTAATATTACTAAATAATATACAAAAAATAACGATATAAATAAAATTTACTCTTGAAATAATTTTCTTTTTCGTACGCGCAATAAATTGTTTTCCTATTATCTTATACGAATAGTACATAAAATAATAAATTAATTACACTTTTTTTTGTTAACAATAATTATGCGTATTTATTTACGGTTTACTGTTTATTTTGTTTTATTCAACATTCATTAGTTAATACGAAGGGAAGATATAATAAACGAACCACCACCGATTTCGTGTTGGTTTTATTCATTTTCGGATTTAAATAAAACTATCTTACTAGTCTTTTTTATGGATAAAACCAGAGGTGTTTGTATGTTAAGTTTATAGGACGGTTTACATTTTTTTGCAACATCGAAATTACGGCATGACCGTTACAGTGGAGGAAGCGTTTTTGATATCAGTCGGGTTGACGTGTGTTATTTAAAATGAAATGATGTGTTTATCGATTTGTTTTTATTTGATTTTTCATTTTTTTAAATTAAGAACGTTAATTTTTCTAAAATATTTAATTTTTTTGTTTTGTGATACTGAACATTTTGTTTGTTTTATACCTAGTTAAAAAATACCGCTTTTTAATATTTGGCTTTTAATAAACTTCGAAATGATTACTTTTGTATTTAGTTTTTGTAGACTTTATTCGTACCGTGTAACTTTGAATTAAATTTTCTACAAGTTTTGCTTATAACTTACGTGTTTATTACCCGTTTAACAAAGTTATTTTATACCAAACGTAAAATGTGTTATCTCTTTCGACGTAGATCTTTTGTCCTTTACCCCAGATTTCTCGAGAACTACTAAAAATACGGTTTCGGGACCTATATTTTTTTTCAATTTTTTCACGTCATTATATTTCATATAAAATCAATAAATTTTCCTTATTAATTTGGGTTTAAAGAATTACAGGCTGGCTTAACTCTACCGAAGGTGCGGAAATCTGGGGGAATTCTTTCGCTAGCCGACACTCGCTAACGAAGCGTTTCCGAATTTACGTTTACACCAATTTTCTTCTTTATTTACACCGGAAGTTCTGAAGGTTTGTTACATTCTTCGTGAATCGCTTATGCAACGTCGACCTACTTGAAAAATGTAATAGAAATCGGTAAATTTTTTCTTTATAGTTTAGAAAGTCGATTAATCGTTTTATTGCAGGTATTAATCGTCAAGATTTTGAAAGCTCAGTCGACTCGCAGGCTAAAGTCCGATCAGCGACTGACTATCTACGATGGCCTGTCGCGGTACGTAATCCTCTCGACTGTATTATTAGCAGCCAACATTATGTCAGACACTCTGAGATATCTACCCGTCTATGTGTTGATGCTTACTTAACTTTGACGAGTGTTAATATTAAACAGTTAAGAAAAAAAATTTAAATGAATCGTGAATCCGTTTTTTCGTGACGAGAGGCTTCATTTTTCATTTTTATGTACCGTATTAAAATCTCATCGAGGTTCCTCTTCATAGGAGAGTAACTTTGTCGAAGACAAAGTTTAAAGATTAATTAATTATTTAAATGTAAAGTTTAAAGAAAGTTTGTTAGATTTAAGAATTTTTTTATTACGAATATTTTCCGTAATTCATAACAGATTACGATTTTGTCATCTGGTTGGTGAGGTCTGAACGAAAACGTTCTTGCTAGTCTATAAAATAGTTTCGCCGGATTCACTCCAAACCGTCGAATATTGTTAACTTTACGGCATCTGTAGCGCTAGCACATTTTTTAAAAAGAAAATTGGAAATTAAATTTTCGTGTAGCCATTTTGAAAATTTATTTCGAAACGTTTCCAAATTTTATTTCACGCTGGTAATCAGTATAACCTGAGTTTATCGCGTTTCTCTATCTGAAACTTTTATTTTCTCTGTACACCTTTCAACTCTGAGTAGCATTTTTTTTTGTCAATATCATCGTTATGAATCTAACTTTCGTCAGTTTAGATAATTCCTTCCTCCCCAAATGTTTCATTTTATTCAAACGTATTATAATGTATTTGTGACTTAAACCCGACTGATTTCAACATTTTCTTCCTGGTACCTTTGCTTTCTCAAAACAGTTCTTTTATGTTTTATTTAAAACCGTTTAGTAAAGTGCAGGAAGACACCCTTCAATCACGTAAAAAATTAAGCATTATAGGGTTTTTTAAATGGTAGCAGTAAAAAAATTGTATAAACTAATTATATTGTTGACACTTAAGTCTATTGCGAGTTAAAATAAATAAGTTGTCAAAGTATTGCATCTTTCCCGACTCGAGTCTTCATTACCAAAATAAGATTTAAGCATCAAAATTCCTTGATTTCGATCAAAAACGTTTTAATTTTAGAGATTTCTTTTGTGAGGAAAATTTAGGAAAAATTTATTTATAAAGAATAAGACCCCTAAGAAAAAAAAAATTAAAAGAGGATTGTTTAAAAGTATTGAAAAAATAAAGTATAGCTTTTATAAAAGTATTGAAAAAACTACTTCCCATATGGATCCGGAATATAATATAGGTAACAATGCCGCTTTAATTTTAATAGCTCTTTAAATTTTGAAGAAAAATACAAAAAAACTTTTAATAATAAAAATTGAAGGAGTTAAAGCTAGAAAATCAAAAACAGGAAATACGTTTTTTGACGGTGGAAAATTAATCTTAAGAAAACATTTTTTAAAAATATTCATTTATAGATTAACCTTAACAAATTTGGTTAATTAAAATTTTCTCTAAATCTAACACCTCCTTCAATAAAGGCTAAAATAAAAAAAAATTTTAACGGGTTCGTTAACGTCGAATAACAAACAGTATATTGGTATTTTTAGCTAAAATATAAGATTATATATTTTTAAATTAATATTTTAATAAACGTTTATATAATAACTTTTAATGATTATATATATTTTTATTTACATATTAAGAACAGGCTTAAGCCCTCTTACACTTATAAGATAAATGATAAATGAATTCTGTAGCGAATGAAAAATGCCATGTCTGACTGGGATTCGAACCCGGGGCCTCCGGATGAAAGGCCGAATCGCTATCACTCGGTCACGGTGATCCGTCTACGCTAAGAAAAGCAAAAACTCTTTTTTCAATAATGACTCTTGAGTAGGGATATAAATAAATAGATCTAGTAAAATTATTATACTCGTACATGTAACTCTTAAATTATAGCGATTTCGGCAAAAAAAAAAATTATCGTTTTTTATAATTATAAAATTTGTGTAATGCTTGAACTCGTACATTAGTCATTATAATCCAAAAGGGAGGTTGCAGTATTGTTTTTAAAAAGTGCCTATTTTTTCTAGTTTTGACCCCCTTTGTCTTCTGTGACTAACCGTGACATTTTTCCATGCCCTTATAATACTGTTGTAACAAATTTACTCATCATCCCCGTGAATAACAGAAAAAATAGGATTATATTATTAAAATAACATCGAATATATAAGAAAAATCAATAAATTATATATATATTTAGTAACAATTTTGATAAAAGAATGTAGAAAATAACGGTTGTGAAACTATTTATAATATTTAAATGTATTTTTAAGTTCAGACCCACTCTTGTTCTTCTTTATGATAATTATGAGATTTTTGAACCCCGTACCTTCTCAGATAATCACGCAATTTATGAACGATCTCATAGATTATACTATAAGGTTAAGAGACGATCGTCTTTCGTTAAAAAAAAATTGTCCGTAGTTTTTCACTTTCTGTATACGTAGGTCCTGATAATTACAATTATGAGACCGTGATATATGTGTACCATCGTTGTTTATATAGAGATACGCTCTAGGTTTTGTAAAATTGGAAGAGGTCGGCGCCATTAAGTTTGGAACTGTATGCATGTGTGTGTGCAACACACATACATATATATATATATACATACATACATATATATATATATATATAACACACTCACATGTTCTATTGGCGTGTAGTATTTTGAGCAGTCTATTTTAATTGTTATAAATAATTATAAATTACATTTTTATATGGACACGTATTAATATTGTTATTACTACGATTTATTAACATCCTCGTAGTTAATAAAGCAGAACGTTTACTAGTAAATAACTGAATAAAGTGGTCGATTGTCAGAATAACTAATATAAAGATCTGATTATGTTGTGGTGGGAGAGGGTCGCATGTCACCGTACTAAAAGAACATTTTGTTTTAATGAAACAACCCTGATGGGTTGATATTAAACAAGACTGAATCAATGCAGTCACGCAACTCGGGTGGATTTCTTGCGCGCACGCACACTAACGATCACCTCTCATTGTCGATGGCGCGTAAAATATTATGCGCTCACAGTTTTTAAGTTTATGTTAATATCTAGGCTTCAGGAATTAGGAAACGTCGATACTGCAAAAAGGAATAATCTCGGGCTAATATCGGATGAAACGACTATCATAAAGTGTTATTTGCCGTTTCAGATCTTTGTTTTTCCGGTTTAAGCTCGCGACATTTACTGACCGTAAACTTTAAAGTAAAAATTTTTGTAACAGGCATGTCAGATACCTGACCGATTTTTGTTTGTTTTCAGTTTTACTTTTGACTGTTGCAGACGTTCGATTGATAGCGGGAAAGCTCTGAGTCAGTAACTGTGACCGATTAATATCGGTCACGGTTGTCACTTTATTATTAAAATCTATATCCCTCACACACACTCTCCTATTTATATTTGCTTGATAGATTGTCATATATGAACGTATTAAAGTTTAAAATGTATATACCGGGTGCCGCATAAGTTTCCGTACTTAGAAAAATAGTCATTTTTATGAAAACAATTTTTCTTTATATAATACGCTCTACATAACTACCGTTGTTTTGAAAACACATTTCGTTGCGTATCCTGCACCGCTGAAGAACGCGTAACCCCATAAGTTTCGGTACGTAGGAAAAATAAACTTTTTTTACGAAGGAGTTATGCTTTTAACGGAGTTAGTGATGCGTTCCTGAAAATGATTTAATATTTTGTATCTTTTCCTGAAACACCATGGGCTTTCGTAAAAAATGTTTATTTTCCTCTGTACGGAAACTTACGGGATATTCTATAGTTTAAATGAGTCATCTTTACGTAATAACTGCAAGCGTAATTTTGATCGATAATAAAAATACTTTCGTTATCGTATACAAGATCGTATTAGGTATTTCTTTTAGAAAAGCTTTGTATTGATTATACGGTCGAAGAAATATGTTTTTTATTTTTCCGTCCGCTAACGAAATACGCCGAAGATTACAAAAAGTATACCGTTTTATATTCTGTTCGTGTTTATTTTACCAACTGCACGACACATTACTTGAGGGCAGATACTTGTAAGTCCTGCCGTCAGAGCGCATAGTATACCGATGTTACACGACATGTCAGTTATTTTATTTTTCGAAAGATCGCCAACGTATTTAGATTCTCAACGGTAATCTAACTCTAAGCGAAAATCTCAAGTAAGATACTTACTTCTTACGTGAACTACAAATTACAAGCACCTCCTATTAAAATCTGGAAAAAGTTTTTCGTGTGTTAGAGAATAGTCTTGAATTGACGTAGATTATGTATTATTTAAGATATTAAATAGATTGAATATGAGCAAAACTGTACGAAAAATCCGTTTAAAAGAAGTTTATTTTAATTATAAACCGATGTTTCGTGATTTTTGAGGTTTCTTAGAATATAATTTCATTTCTCAGCCTTCCGAGCTAATTTTTAGAAGAATTGATTCCGTGTTACCTTAATACTGTTAAACTGAAAAATCCTAGCGGTTCGACTTTTTAAAAGAGATATTTATTACGATAAGCGTAAAAAATCGTTTCAGAATCGTAATTGTTGGACGTTTTCGTAAAGGTAACCGTTTTAAGGCAATTTCTTTATTTTGAAATCGGCCACTTCACAGGTTTGTTATATTTCTTTTTCCCTTTTTATTTATATGTAATTCACCCGTAAAACTGACCGATATGCTTCTTTTTTCTCTAATTGTATTGTAGCCCTGCTTCATTTTAAACTTTATTGAACGGTTTAGGCTTCAACATTCTTTCTTTACATTATACAGCTTCATTCTTGCCGTTTCAGCTTTCTATCTTTCGTCGTCATAAAGCTTTGACGTATACGCTCGTTAATTTAAGAATTATTTTTAATTGGTAAATCTGTGCTTGGATCTAACAGTTTTTTTTTTTAAAAACTTTCCTCTACGAATCAAGAAAGTTATTTGTACAATACTGGTTCGTTTTTACGGATAATATATGTTTACTATGCATCAGCTCTATAATACATTTTTGCACTGATGTACCTTTATTTTGGAGGCCAGTACTTGAGAAGATCTGTTCAAACAAGTCACGATTTCTGCCCGCACGAATTCTGTTAGATACTCTTACATCCCTAGACGTCCTGTACTGATGTCGCACTCCGCTTTATTATAAAGTTTGCGTGAAAAGGTCCGTGTGTTTTTGATTGATTTCATGTAAGCTTTCGTTTGTGAGTCCACAAACATACTTATATATTGTTTCCGATATTTCCTGACAAAATTTGTTGTGATAAGACTTAATTCGACAGTAAATAAAATATAATCTTACGAAGTGGATGATTCAAGTCGGTAAGGAATGTATGTTTTCATATCTACTTATACTTAACTCAGGACTGACGTCTTTCGGATACGTCCATTAATCCCGCGAACCCGTCCGCAAAATAAGACCGTGCACAAAAGCACATTTACGACAGTTACATAAAATAACACTCAAATTCTTGGAAAAAATGGGTGCGTATTTTATAATTTTTTTTTTCTAAAAATTATGTGTGTTTTTTGTCAAAAATAAAACATATTTTTTATATATTTTATTTTCTCATAGAAAGAATGCTCTATGAGGAGTGATTTTTATATATGGCGGCAGAGTTTCTTTTTTGCCGCTCCAAAAACTGTTATAAGTGTTTAAGTTAATTTTTTTTACATCTTATCAAAACATTTTTATTCTTTTACGTAAATAAAAATTATTATTACAGAATTATTAACATTTATTCTTTATTTATTATTATTATTATTAATAAATATTATTAATACAATTCAATACTTTGCTTTGCGTAAGCTTTAAAGGAAACTATATATATATATATATATATATATATATACACGGTTGATAAAAAATAAGGGGTTTTATATTATTATACTTCCCTTCAATATAAACAGGTGCGTGCAGCAGTATAGCAAAGGCAGCAGGAGTACGGATACACCGACTGAATCATCCCCTAAAGTAATTAACCCCTGTTGTAAAAGGATGGATGAACTAGTTTGACGCCTATAATTGGCCATTTCAAATCAACCGACCGCAATACCTGTTTAACACCTGCAAAATATGAAGAAAAACGTAAATAAATTGTTAATTTTATTAATTTCCGTAATAAATAGGCTTGCAGACTGAAATTCATGTGAATATATTCTGTTTTGTTTAGTATTTGAAAATTTCATTCGGTGAATTGGCGCATTCTCCATTCCTTTCTACTGCGCGGTTATCTTTTAAGGTGAATATATTTGCTACATCCTATATCCTTAATTAACTACTTTATATATTATAATTATCTCTTTTAAACGCGTACCGAATCGGTGCAGAATATTTAGTTTTCAGTACGGGAGCTAGACAGTTTGAGACCGTTTCTTTTTCCTGTTTAGCTTCCGGTAATTACCGTTCAGATAATGCTTCAGAAGATGAATGAAGATGATATGTATGAGTATAAGTGAAGTGTAGTGTTATACACTCTCTGTTCGACCGTTACTGAGATGTGTGATTAATTGAAACCCAACCGCCAAACAACACCGGTATCCACGATCTAGTATTCAAATCCGTGTAAAAATAACTGACTTTACTAGGACTTGAACGCTGGAACTCTCGACTTCCAGATCAGCTGATTTGGGAAGACGCGTTCACCGCTAGACCAACCTGACATGCTTTTTTGGCGAATGTGTTTTAATCTTTTTTTAATTCGTCCTCTGTATTACAGCCCAAACTAAATATTCCTTTTCGTTTGATATATTATTTTCCATTGTCTTATTACTCATTCCAAAATTGTGTTCTTTATACTACCGCTTTGCTTATATACCTATAAATTTCTTTCGTTTTTTAAATTTTTAAGTACTAATCTCTTACCGTCGATTCTGAATTATAAAGTAAAACCTCCCAAATCGAATTATTCTACAATATTTGCGAAACCCGTGGATTTCCATCGAGTTTACCGGTTGTGCATTCTCATCACTATTCCTTTAGCGACTATAGCCTAGACTTTCTCTAACCAAACTGATGTAGAAGTAATCCGGGTAAAGAAAAAAAGGAAGAATCGAACAAAAACTGAAAAGGGAGGATTGAGAAATTCGATCCGTTCTCGAAAGAACCACGGTGCGAGACGAACTACTCAAATTCAAAGGAAAGCTCAAGGCTCCGTTAAGCGTGTCTGTAACACCCATAACCCGTTGGAAAATCAGGGGATTTTTTTTCTGGATGGGAGCAGCTTAATACCGAAACAAATTGTTTTTCTTATAATGAAAAGGCATTCTCAAAAAGGCTCGGATTTCCCTAAGGATAAACCATCGCCGATCCGGGAAACGTGTGGCTGTAGAAATATTTTTTACTGAACTAATAACAGTTTTTTGTAACACCTCATCGTAAGGAGTTTTTTACCTGTTTAATGTATGGATTTGTTTTTTTTTTTATTAGAACGTAACAGTTTAGTAATAATGTTATCCATCTTTGTTATATTTTATTTTAAATCCACCGTGGATGGATCGGTTAAGAATTTATACGGTTCTATTTTTGACGAAATATAATCTAATGTGAGGTTGTAGTATACCGAAATGAAACGACTGACACTTAATAGGGAATCTTGAAGAGCTGCATTAAACCAGTCAATTTACTGAAGACAAAAAAAGAGGTTTTAAAACTAATAAACAGTGTTTCACCGTGTTTTAAAGGTACAGAATTCAGATTACCTGTTATTTATGAGATGGTGCTCTTTAGATAGAATTATACTATTTGAGGAACATACTGAGATAATGTCTGATCATGAAACAGTGTATCGTACATGTTACGTACATACGAGTAAACCCGTTATTCGTATTTTGTGCAAAAATATACTCTTATTATATTTTATCGTTGCACTTTTGGTCGAATCAAAAGGGAAACGCTTCGAAAAAAAGTTTCGCTGAAGTTTGGAACTTGAAATTTAATCGGTATTCGATAAACAAGTTTGTATGCGTTTCATTTATTTATGAAGTCTGTATTCACACGTAGTTTTCTACATGTTACGAAATATGTGTAGATTAAATAGCTTATTTATCTACATAATAAATAGAACTGAAATATTTTTCATAAATCTGTCTTTTCTTTTAATAGATTAACAGTTGAATTTATTTAATAAGATGTGAAAATCGAAACGGTCATGATTTCGTTTAGTTAGTGAATGTCTCACTGGGTCATAGCTTACGCTGTGCTTTTTCTTTGAAACGGTCCAGTACACATTAAGAGATAAATTCGGTCGGTTTTACTTTCGTTATCTCCTTTCTCAGATGATTTCTTTCTTTTTAAAGAAGGGAAATCTTGAAACGTCTAATCGGTAATTCTCTTATGATAACTATTTATTTTACACGGTTTTGTTTAATCGTTTACTTGTTATTTTCATTAACTTAATTTTTTTTGTTGTAATTTTAACTTAATTTTAATCGTAATATTAACGTATTGCAAACCTCGTGACTTTCTTTCGGCTGATAGTAAAGATTAATTATTAATATTCAGTTACGCTAATTTATCATCAACGATTTCGTAGAAAATAATTATGCTAATACGGGGGGGGGGGGTTATTAGTAAAATTGTCAGAATGTTTGTAAAATTATTTAAACGACGACAAATATGACGCAGTTCTATCTCAGGAACCCTGCATAGAGGGTTCAGATCAGTTGAACTGCAAAGGAGACATCTCAGGATACAAACAGCTACTGCTTAAATATGGCATTGCAACTTCCTGTAAAACGGTATATCAATGTACTATAAACCGAACTGTATTGTTAAGTTATAGAATTAGTTAGGTTCTTGTTAATTGCACATATTATAGATTGAGTGTTTCAAATCGTCAAAATATCGGTTGTAATATTACATTTTGGGACGAGAAACGCTTCCATGGTTCTAATTGTATTATCTTTTAAAGGTTTTCCGGTAAATTTTGTTTGACTATTTTTTTTTTACAGTTATAAAAAAAAATAGAAGGATATAATTCGACTTGAATGTATTTTTTTATGTATGTTTAAGTCCTTTTTATACCGAATCAACCGATTTACAATGATTTTTTTTTATTCTCTAATGGTAGTTTGATTGATGGCCGTTTGTTGTGTACATGTGGATGGCCTTTTAAATGGAAAATAAATTAATAATAATTTCAAAGCTTTTTCGCGCGAAAATTATTCAAAATAACTGGAAGACTTGAAAAAATTGAAATTTAAAGATGAACTAAAAAAGTTTTTTTTTTGTAGCTGCGATTTCCCTTAAGCCGTTTATATTGCTATTATTATTATTTTGTTTACAAAGCAGACCTTATATTTGATATAAACAATTTTGTTACTTCTGTAATCTATTTTTATTATTTCATTGTTAAATCGTTTCTAACTATTGTTACATGTTTTTTTTCACGGCCGTGTATTTTATAATTATAAGATTGACGACGTAGTCGTAAAAAATGTTACATAAATAAAAATATTATCGTATTATTTTTGTTGTTGCATTGTTTTTGTGGACTTATTATTTATATATTTTGTTATATTTAAATTTATATTTTGACTTATATTTTGTTCATTTTACATTCGATTCGGTTTCCGTGCATCTTTAGTGTTCTGTGATTATATTAAGAAGTTGTATACGACTGAACTATCGAGCGAAGAGGAAGAAAACGGTTTACTTTTAATGGATTATTTCCGTATTTCCTATAGATATTTAAAAATAGATAGTTACTTAACAAGTAACAGATTTTAATTTGGTATACATTTTCTTCCATGAAGAGATTCTTACGATATAACTAATTCTACAAACACAAGCTTTTTCTTCTGAGTCGCATATTTCAGCTGAAGTACGTAACTTTATACCGGAAAATAATGAATTTTTTAAGCTACTTTTTATACGAGGTGATTCAGGAGGAAAGGGAAATAATTTGGAAACTGATTCTAGAGCTTTAAATAAGGAAAACTTCATACACGGAACGGAAAGCAAGCGTAGCGGGAAATACATATCCCCCGTATTAATCGCAGAACCTAGACAACAGTCCCTTACTGCTGAGTTTTTCTTATTATCGGGCGGGTATTTGTTTAATATCGGTTATGGATGGTTTTGTTTATGAACGGAATTGCGTATTGCTTTCCGATCCTTACAGATCGATTTGAAAACCGTTACTTGGGCTGACCTTGGGAGAGTAGCAATGTATCTGTGTCTTTCTCCCGGGACAATTGCGTCCTCTGAAGGCCTGTCGGTGCTAGTGTCTTTCTGTCTTATCAGGAATGCGCCTGGTGGGATTCAAGTTATTGGAGGATGCACTTCCTTCGCGGAAGGGAGTCGCATATGCTAACGATGTCAGAATTATAAGGTGGACTGATTCTACAGTTTGAAATGAGGAGAAAATTCATACAAACACATGTCCGAAAACGGTTTGTTATCGAGTTGCCTAGTGAAAAATTTCTCCTTAAGTTCCGTATCTCCAGTGAAATGAGGTCGTACTGAAATTTTTAAGGTGTTATATAAAGGGTAAACTTGCTGTTTTATTTATGTTTTTTGACCTGAATAATCGAATATAAATGGTCCCAGAACGTTATCTCATGTAGTTTTCATGATATCCAACATAAAACGTAAATGTTCGGTGACGAAAAACAAGTTCGTTTAGGTTTGAAGTACAATAACTTTGTTAAATGACTAATAAATGCGTAAATTTTATTATCAGAACTTGTAGATAACTTAATCCTGAGAAAATTGATGTAATAAAATCTTTGTAAAACAAAAAAATCAAAATATTAAAAGCAAAACAGAACAAAACTTAAAAAAATCGTATGAATTTGCAAAAATTAAAAATAGCTGTTTAATTAATAGGGCCTTTCATGCTGGAATAACGTGTTACGGGAAGAAATTATCTGTATTTTTAAACAATGAGTTTCTTACAGTGTTAAAAATTTCTCATTGGAGAAACCAATTAAAATGTACTGTCAACTTGATGGAGCACCAACACATTCCCACGAATGAAGTAAGACAATTCTTAGATGAAAGATTTACTGGTGAATAGATTGAACGTAGAGGGCCGGTAAATTGGCGACAAAGATCACCAGACCTTAATCCCTTAACTTACTGTTTATGGGGAAATGCTGCTGCTCTCATCAAGGAACGTGAAGAAAATGTAAGCAAAGAGTTGAAAAGTGCATCGACGTCAGCGATGGAATTTTCGACCATTGTAAACTAATACAGTGTAAATCACAATGAGTATTTTTTGTTTTTAGTAAATTAAAAGTAGTTTAATTTTTCAGAGGTCTTAATTTATTGTACTAAAAATAGTTATAAATAACAAATAATTTACAATAAATGTTCGAAGATAAATTCCTCTGTGTGACACGTTGTTCTAGCATGAAAGGACCTATAATTAACAACCGTTTTTAATTTTTAGAAATTCATAACGTTGTTCTGTTAGTTCATTGTTCATTGTTTTGTTCTGGGCAGTATGATCTGTTGTAAATTTTTCCTTTCGTTCAATGTTTTTTTTTTTTTAATTTTTTCAGCACTTTTCGAATATAAATTGAAAATAATAAACTCCTTTTATCCAGTTTCATCCTCTAAATTCCATAGAATTTCACAGTTTTAGAATTTTTACCGAATTTTTAGATTTTATTCTACATTTAAAAAATATCCGCGGGAAGCATATAATTCATGTTTATTATGCTTCAAAAAAGGTGAAATATTTTGCGCCTTCAGAGATTAACGAAAAATGTTCCTTCTTAGCGGTAGAAGATGATCCATGCGTAGTTACAAGTTTCCAACTCTTCCGGTGTCGATACCCCTTTTCAAGCCCGTTTTAATTTAACCCCTTAGAAATTTCTAATTAAAATAAACTTTTTTATTTTTATTTCTAAATAACAAAAAGAACGATCGGAATAACCGAATCAAATTTCAACTTCAGGAAATGGGAGGATTAGAAAATTAAGTTCTGTACGTATCTGTGTGTATGTTTATGAATATTTATTTGTATTTGTTCTATTTTGTATCTCAAGAATGGCAACGTACACTTATGAATATTATTGTTGTAACTTGTATGAACAAATATAGTGAGCAATTTTATTGACTTTTAAAGAAATCTATTGAGATTGTGGAAAGGTATTAAGGTAAAGAATAGAATGCTTTACTTTTTTTTTTTATTATAAAAAAATACCATTCGTACGTAATTAAAACATTTTTGAAACTTATTTTCTAAAAAGAGCCCCTATTTGAATTTTATGATTGATTCTTAAAGAATTATTTTTTGCATGATGGTTACCCTGGCTTATGCCTTTTTACTCCTCTATCTTACTTGGCCTGTTTTCCTTTGTATGGTAATTTTAATGGCTAAACAGAAAAATACATCAAATTCCGGTGTAGAATGTTACGTAACCTTAATATTTAGCTTATTCTTATTATTTTTTGAGGTTTTAAGGGCATCGACTGTTGTAGTCATCAGCTCCTTTGCACATCAAAAAGAATGAAAAAGATAATATTACTTCGCCCCCCCCCCCCTTGCTAAATACACTAGCGACATAGTCGAAAGATTAGTCTTGTCGAAACAGATCATCTAATAAATACACTTGTCAAAGGTTTTGGAAACCCCATAGTAAACACAACATAACAAGGGCGTAAAGGACCCTTGTTACTTTAAAAGCTACCCCATTAAAAAAACTTCAAAACTCGTTGATAACACAAACAACACACAAATCATATCTGTCGAAATGTAAAAAAATATCGAAATAAATTAAATCATTGAGTCAATAATTATATCAAAACCATATAAGAACTAACTTCTTAAGTTCTATCGCCTAGGTTTACCTGGCCATCCTTTCTTACTTCTTTTTTCCATCTTACTGAAGGTCTCGATATCAAATTTGAAAGATTCTGATGCCTCAGAGATGGATCCTTCCGATTCTCTGCATTAAATATCGGAGGATGTCTTGCTGCGGGCATCAGATGATACCGGCTCAGATGGTGCGATCAGCAGCGCATCGGAGTGGAGACTCGGTGCATCTTTTGATCAATGATCGGTTCTACTAAGTTTGCTCAGGCTGGGCGCCAGTTCTGATATCACGTCCTTTGGTACAAAAGAAGCTGCAGAAGCAGAAGCAACCTGTGCATACATAAGACGTGACTTTTGGCGTTCTGCTAAGCATGACTTTCCTCGCTTCAAAGTAGCTGACCTTCTAAGCGGTCTATACCCCCTGTGCCGCTACTTTTTCCTTATATTTAGTTGTTTATTTAGTTATTCTTTTCATTAACGCTAAGTTTTGATAATTCAACAAGACTCTTGGTAAACAGTTAAATTTTGTTTTATATCCTCTGAAAGACAATCAAGGTAATTTTTTAGAATTTTAACTAATATCGAATCACCTAATATCGCGTTTACGATTTCTGTTTCTCTATTTACGATATTACCTGCTTTCATGAACAACTTATTTAACATACCAACAGATGTGCTGCACTTAATCTTATAGAGCTGACTACAGGTGATAGTGTATAGGAAAAGAGACAAGATGTGTTGTGGTTCCATATCTACAATGCAAACGCTTCCGTCTGCTTACTGGTAATGAACCAGTCTTTTAAATCAAATAAATACTGTTCTGATCGTAACACGGAATTAAATTGATTGTCATAAGGGATATTCTCTGTACATCTCTAAAACGGTGGTGTATCAGACGGTGTACCGCTATACAATGATGACATCAGTGTTGTGTAACCAAGGTTGGTGTCGTAGCGGCATACTGTCTCCGGTTTACCACACAGAAACCGTAGGGAGAGGTGACCGCATATAAAACATCGTCCGTAGCTTGATATCCGGTATAATTCTAGGAAACAGCGCTGTTCTCGCCGATGCAGCGCATCAGTTTTAACGGAGGGGCCATCTTGCCAATACAATCGCAATAGTCTACCGCTTGATCCTTACTCCTGCAGCAGACCCAATGCGTACCAGGTCCTTTAGTTGTATTCAGATTGACTATAGCCGCCTCTCGCTTCCACGGCTTATTCGGTAAATTATCTCGCATTAAAACGCCTCTAAAGCGAGATATGTTTAATGCTTTGGCGTACTTCGCTAATTCCTTATTATTCAGTGGACGGATTGGTATATTATCTATTATTTCTTTTTTAACACTACTACCACGATTCAGGTTTAATCTTCCGCCTTTGCGTTTCAGATTCAGTCTTTCACTCAATTTATTTTTAAGATTTAAACGACCACTACCTGTATTTTTCTTGACTCTACCGCCGAATTTCTATTTCAACTTCATCGCATTTGGTAGCCACCAAGCGGCCGCTTTTTGTTATAAGCTGTAATCGGACACGATCACCCGTTGCCAAACATTTTCGGCCGACTCATCAACATATGCCATAGAAGTGAAGAACAAGTTTGAGCTACTTAATACTAATGAGAAGCTACCTAAGGAGTTAAGGCAAGAATTCCAATCTAATGTCAATGGCCGCTCTATAACGTATACCATACAAAAAGTGGGGAAAAAGATCGAAATGGTTGACACCCGACAATATTACAATTGCTGAAAAACGAAGAGCAGCAAAAGCTGTTGGCAATAGAGATGAATTCAGGAGACTAAATGCTGTTTTTCAACTGATTGAAAAAGGTATGTTTTCATTCCATTACTAAAGAAAGGTGACGCTCGTATCTGCTCAGACTACCGGCTATAGCCTTGATCTCCCTTGTAGATAGGTTGTTATTGAAGATCATTCAGAACCGTCTCAAATCGACCATTGATGCTCAGCTACAGGATGTCCATACTGGTTTTCGACATGGTAGTGGCACCCGTGATCACGTTGCGAATTTGCATTGGATTTTGGAGAAGACCCTCGAATATCAAAAGACCATTTATCTATGCTTTGCAGACTATTCCAAGCATTTGATTGTGTTAATCACAAAAAAAGATGTGGGACGCCTTACATGAACTTGGAGTGCCATCACACTTAACTCATTTCATCACATCATTATATACCGACCAGGGGAGGTCTCAGTTTGAACGGTATATGGAGACACTGATTGGTTTAAAGTTGGCCAAGGAGTCAGAGACGCCTGCATCTTATCGCTTTTTCTCTTCAACATTTATGTAGAGATAATTATGTGAAAGTTAAATTTGGAAAAATCCAAGATCGGAGTCAAAATCGGAGGTCGTAATATCAATAATCTTCGTTCCGCAGATGACACAATGCTTCCAGCTGAATCAGAGCATGATCTGAAGACATTGATAGAAAGATTGAAGGAAGAAAGTGAAAAAATGGACCTACACCTCAATGTCAAGAAGACCAAAATCATAAAAACTACTGGCAAAAACATCAGTCACGATTAATAATGAAGATATCGAATGCATTAATGATTTCATCTTTCTTGTATCCTTGATCACTCGAAATGGTGGGTGCAGACCCGAAATCGGACGGCGAATAATATTGGGCCGGAAGGCAATGTTAACCATGAACCGAATCTGGGAAAAAATACTAGTCTTGACACTAAGTTCCGGCTAGTCCATGCCATCATCTTTCCCATAACAATATATGGATGTGAAAGTTGGACCCTGAAGAGAGAAGATAGAAGAATTGATGCTTTCCATCTATGGTGCTGGAGGAGAATACTCCAAATACTATGGACAGCCAAAATTATTAACAAGCAATTTTAGAGCGGGTCAAACCAGCCATGTCCCGTCAAGGCAAAATACTTCGGCTCAAGCTCTCGTACTTCGGACATGTCATGCGATCAAATTTATTAGAAAAATCAGTAATGCTTGTACGGTAAGCGGCAAAAGGAGACCTGGCCGCCAAAGGACCCGTTGGCTGGATACCATCAAAAGGGAGACGCGCATGGCCATGAAACAGCTGAAAGAAACAGTCAGTGACAGAAACGAATGGAGAAAACTTGTCCATAGAATCGGCGATGGTCGAACACGACTGAACGGATGACAACAACTCTATAACAACTTTTTTTTTCCCATCAGTAGGTAAGTAATCATGACCGTGGAAATGTAAGATATATGATCTCTTACGTCTAGCTGACATTTCTTCAGCTAAGATTTCCGCAATCAAGTGATCCATGCGATAATGTATCTATTTTATTTTCTAACACGAATCGTTTGTCTCATACAGTGACAGACCTTTCTTTCACTGATTTATAGTGTAAATTTTACGTCCGTAACTACGTAATGAGCTAGACGTGGCATATGAAACCGTTGTATCAAAGAGGCATTTTTATACATGTCACGATTCAAAATTTTCTCTTTCCGTTGATGCCCATCATTATATTCTATTATACGTGAACTTTTTTTCACGCCTTTGTGGGTATTCTTTTCACTAAACTGTTCAGCATCACGACTGTAAAGTACCGAATACATTTTAGCCCGTAAACCGATTATCTCGTAGATCGGTACGCCGTTTATTTCGTCTTTAAGTTTTCCTACGACACTATCGTTTTTGCGGAAGACCCAGTCCGGTTCGTCAAATGAATTACCGTTAAAGAGTTCAGGTTTCGGTCGGATCGTGTATAACAGCGAGTCTGTATCTGTAATGAGTAATCTTGTATTCTCCACACAGTAAGTTAGTATGAAGTACTCGTAATGATTTTTGACAGTTATTAGTTTACTTATTTCAGTTATAGTCATAGCAAAATGTACGGGCTTGTTTAATAGCACAACTTCTTTGACATTGTCACACCAACTACGTTTTCGTCATATGTGTGGTAGTGTTTGATTAAGAAACTAGCGTTTAACCGTAGAAATTTCCTTTTATCAGTGACCAAGTGGAATTCGATACGTTTTCTCACATTCTCAAACGTTTATCCGTATACGCTATTAATCAACCATTTATACATTTTATTTTCAGATTCCACTTATGTTTCACACCTTTTCCTAAATTTATCCATAACATACTCTCTTAATCACGGAGGCTGTTTGAACTGTACACCCCTATAGATTTTCTTGAGTACCAAACTTTGTTTAAGGTAGAACTTCAAATTTGTGTAGTGAACTGCATAGTTGGTCTTATCTCAAGAATAGAGAGAAGTTTTTCGGTTTCTATATGCTTTCGATCTTTAAGGAACGGTGAAACCATATCACTTCTTACTGTTTTCTTTTCTGGAACCAATGGAAAATATCTTTCGTAACTCTTTCGGATAATCCACATCTAATAGATCTACTTCAAAGATGTAACCGATGGCATCATCGTCTCATATCAACTCCTCAGTTTTGTCGGTACATAGATTATTTTCAAACCGTGCGAGAAAGTCTTTGCTCAACCACTGAAAATCGATCATCGGTAGCGGATCTGTCGTACATTTTCCGTTAAGGTTTTTTTATACCATAATACTTAATCAGTTGTACTGCTTTTGTTGAGTTGTAATTGCTAATCATAGGATCGTATGCCGTGGCGTATCGGTTGGGAATTATCGACACACCTCCACGTACTCCTTTTTCGATGAATAAATGCATATTCGGTTCAGTTAACAGCTCTAACTCGACTCCGGTTTTCTTCAAAGCAGCGTGCCATGAGAAGTGAAGTGTTGAAAGGAAATGGAATGGATCTATATCAGTAAAATCCATCAGTTTTTTGCGCAGGCTTTCGAACACTTGACTGTGTAACAGTACGTTTAATCTCACCTAGAAATCGTGATAGTCACCGAGGGTATTTATCTAGAATTTATTCTATACCGATTGCGCATCTTCGTAATGGAATCGGTAATATGCCTTGTATTCAAATCATCATAGAAAGCATCTTTGGGCGGGAGTTTTATTTCGTCAAGACCGACGCCTCCGTTATATATGTATACGGATGGATGCCTTTTCTCGGTAACAGCAACCACTCGAGTTTTTGATTTGGAAAGCAGTTAGTCTATTGGGAACTTTGTTTTTATAATATCGAAGTAGACCTCAGATTGTTCGCATCTTTATATATCTTGTCGATTCCATTTTTTAACCATTACTTTATATCGGGATCGCTATTCTGTAAATCACCGGCTAGTTCATCGAGGCTGTACTCAAAAAAACTGAAATTAGTCGATGTATTTTGAATGAAACCGATGCTTGTTGCTTGTTTCCCTTCTTTTTGGTTGTTCTCTCCTTCTTGTTCTTCAACTTAATCGATACGATAATATTCGGTCCTGGTATTTAATTCCTAATCAATTTTTTCGTCTACTTCAAATTTTCATAAAGACTTGAAATTAATTACGATTAGTTTTAATTAATTCTTTCTTTCTTTATTACTTTATAAAATCTTTTCCGATGTGTTTGTAACTTAACAACTTGCTTCATAATTAATTATTTTAGTGTATTTTTTTATTTTCTTCTTATACGCACGCGCGCGTACACACACACACTAAAAACACTTCGTAATTAAATACATGCAAATACCCTATGTCACTGTAATGAATAGCGTCCCTGTTTTGAACCCTTTGATAAGGAACATTTGAAGTGTGTTCTTATAATCTTTAAGTACACAAACAAACCTCATCCCGAATGTTAGTTCAACAACAAATCGCGTGTTAACTTATATCTGGTATTTTTATGGTTTTTAATTTTTTTTCGGACTACTTATTTACGCATTTAAATCTTTAAACTATGAAATATGTCAGTCCTTGAGTCTACGGCCGGAGAAGAAGTAAAAAAAAAAGCTCTTTATTTACAAGTTAAGCTTTCAAAAAATTACTCTGAAGAACTGAAATTTTCTTTCAATCTCCAGTGACATCCTGCTGGAATAACAAGCATTCGGGTTTTTCTGGTTGTTTATTAGCGGTTAAATTTATAACGGTTTGCTACAATCTAACTGTGAAAAGATTACTGAAGTTGTACTTAATCGCTAGGTAGTTAGTAACAGTTTGATGGGAAAGGAAATGAAAGACAAATATTAGTGTGCGGCGGAAGGTAGATACAAGTGATCGATCTAGGAAACTAGGAAACTAATTCACGAATAATTACGGATAAAGGTAAACCGGATTTTTAAAAATTCCACTACGTCCCAATTAGGTTTTACCAAAATTACTGAGAACGCTAGACAGTCTGTTTTCTAGACAGTCTGTTTTCTTGTTAAAATAAAGTTGTACATTAAGACGAGTAAGGGGGAATATTTTTTGAACGGTAAATGCTATGAATGTAAGCGAAAAAGTATCTCGCATTTCCATACCGTAAAAAAATTGATGTTTTTGACAAAACGTAGCCTCATTTATATTAATGAACGGTTGATGTTTCTCCAAAGTAGTTTTTCGACTTATTATTAAAATAGGTAGTAAACATGACGTCAGTTTAAAAAACCAAAAATAATCATTTGGTTTTGATGTTGCTTCCAAATAAATCCGAAAATACTTACACCGCATTTCTTCAACACTTCTCGTGAACACAGCTTGGACTTCGCTCCATCTATATAGTTCTCATTGACTCTGAATAGGCTGTTCATCGTGCTCTAGTAAGAGTGTTACATCCAAAGACCATCAAAGCTTGTGGGATTCATTTAAGTTAGAATCGGTATAGAAAATTCTTAGCTATTAAACCTTACTTAAGAATAAAGCTAAAGATTCCGAAAAATTTCTGACGTTTCCTAAGATTCTTTTTCGGATTGTGATTCCTAATTCCTAGAAAAATTGAAGATTGTTTTACACATCGCCGCTGGGTGATCCATCCCGGCGAAACAGAACAAGAAGCTATACGGGAGGTATTACTGAAACTTACGTACCAGTAAATGCAACATTTTCTTCGAATTGCCGTGAATCGAATTTTCGTTACAAAATAAATCGATCGTTATACTTAGTATATCCGAACATTTCTCGGTGTGGAGAATCGTTGAAATGAGGAACAATTCCTTTGTAAAGAACGAGCATAACCTGAAGTCTTCGTGAGGGAGCAAATTTTGAAATGTAAACCTAGTGAAACATCTTGAATGTCATAAGACTATATTTTTAAGTCCAAATCTTTTCGTTATTTAATTTCTTTTCCCGTAGTACTTACATAAAATAAGGGATTAAAAAAAGGTAAGCGTTTAGATTATTGAATTATACCTGTAAATTCTCATTTTTTTTTTTTTTAAACAAGGACGTACTCGGTGAAAAATAAAATTTTGGCCGTAATTGCAACTCGTAAAATGCTCACAAAAAACTATTACAGATCTTTGAAATTGTTAAGAATTATCAGTGTATTTTTGTGATTATTGTAGAATGTATTTTTGCGTATTATTTTATATTGATTTCCTTCATAGCGAATAAGCCTGTAATTTAAAAAATGAAATTAAATACCGCTTCATTCGTGACGTTATAATGGTTTATTTAAATCTCAAAATACTATTTTCTTATCTGTACTGAGAATAACATAAGACTAACTTTGATTTTTTTATTTTATTACAATACATTTTTATACGAGTTGTAAAGATTTCATTTCGTCAATAAAGGTATAACGCAACTCGTATAAAATGTTGACGGTTTGAAACATTTTATTGTCTACGTCACGTTTTCCAGTTTACTATAAGCTAAAAAAAACGAGTAAATTTATTAAGAAATAACTTTACTAAAAAAATAACCGAACATCAATATTTTTCTTAAACAGTTTTCTTTGGTTAGATTTAAAAGTTTTTTTTTTATTTCTTTTGAATTTTTTTTTTTTAAATTAAAAATTGTTTACTGCTAAACGTATAACGCTTAGACGTAATGAGCTATTTGAATACCGCTACTAAAAGATGCCCTTCAATAAATTCGAAACTCCGCGTGTGATACATTTTATATTAAATGAAATCATTTTATGAACGGTTATATCTAGCTTGAGAAACGTTAAACGTCAACGGCAGTTTCCGCGGATGTATTATTTTTAAACGGCTAAACGTAATAATCCCTTTTCAGTAAATGTATTTTATAACGGATAAGCGACATGAAAATACAGTAATATTATTTTTGTAACTCATTCTTATCGAATGTTGTTCGTGATGTTTATTTTAGTGAAAAGTTTTATTTTATACGGATACACTGTTTAAATTCAAAGCTAATTCGAAGTAACGTTTTAAAAATATTGACCGAATGTCCCACCTACCCCGTATAGTTGTAAGCTTCCTCCTAAACATTCTATAGTCACGCGAGAAAAATACGTCGCAGTTTGACTCCCTTCTTTTAGCTGTTAAGAGAACCTCCTTGTTTGACGGTTTCGATCGTCTTTGAACGCCTGGCTATTTCAAACCGCTTAGAAAACTTTATTGTTCTATCACAAGGTTTTATTTTACGTATTTGTTACGGTTAGTAGCGTTTCTTGTTATTTTACCTTTTGCTATTTACTTAAATTATTAAAATTGCTTCAGGGGTTATCTGGCATTAGCGTGTAAAACATCTTTAATTGCGTATGTAACTACTTCTAATTGCATTACACGATACCCGAGTTAGTTGATCGGCTACATTTCATGTCCGCGATTTGATAATTAAAAATTTATACGTAGAGGAGAATGCATTTCTTTAAATTTTTGCATCCCGTATGTTTCTATTTTTAACGCTATAAATTATATCATCTTTTTTTTATCACCTGTTAAAAGGTACGATGATGTGTGTGTAAAATCAGAAAGTTCGATTTTTCAGTTTCGACTATCGATCGGATTGAATGTGTAAACTAATATAATGTAAAAAATAATTGTGAAAAATTTTATTAGTCGCATACATTTCTTCGACCTCTGCCTATTCGTAAACATTCTATTGAATACCTTTTATGTTTTTACAAATGAATAGAGAATACCATCTTCTTAGGTAATCAAAAGTTTACTTAAACTGTTGAAGATGTCTTCATCCGTTTAAGACATCTTCAACCGTTTAAGTAATCCACGGATTGATTACTTTAATATAAAAGTTACTATAAAATTTAGTTTTTACTTTCCCATCAAGATAGCGCTAGAAGGGAATGTATTGTAATCGGTCCAATTTGGGCATATGCGGTTTTCACCGGATCTTGACCTTTTGACACCTAACGAACCCAAAAACCCCGTTAGAAATCTTCCGGATGTTAATGTACGTGTGTGTGTTCGGTGTTGCCCTCTAAATCACCTTATATCATCAGAACTACTGGACCGATTTTGATACTTCGTCAGATTACTTCTATATATAGGGCATTGATGCCATTAAATTTTCAAGTTAAAAGGTCAAGGTGGTGAGGCTGTAGAGGAAGGTCACCATCAGTATCTCGAAATTTAGCCTAATAAAGGTCATATTTTTCTTAGGCACATTTGTAAACGATTAAAAAATAATATTTTTTAAAGAAAAAACGATCAAAAACTGTAAAGCAGTAGTTTTGGAAATTTGGGGTTACAGGAAGTTATTAAAAATCAGGTAAATTTATGAAATATCGAACGAGGAAGTTTTAAGATTAACATGAGAAGAAAAATCTATAGCCGAATTTTCTAAAATGAATAACCGGGTTTTCGAAATACTTTCATATTAAGGAATTTAGGATTAGTTTATTTTATATTAAAGCTTAAACCGAAAGAGAAGACGATGTTTATTATGTATAAAGCTGATAATTGAGAGTGCAGAAAATAGTAAACTTGAAATATAAAGATTAACATAGAAGAGAAAGGAGTGTAGGTTAGCATAAAATTATTATTGATCAAAACATTCGTTTTGTATTAGGAAGAAATGTTTCTGGTATAGATATAAGAAAATAAGGTTCATTTGTATGAAATGATGTTCATTATACGAATACATCTATCTACGTTCGAAGATTCGTTTAGATGAAGCTGTTTTTATTCATAGATCCGGGAACGCTTGGTTTTTCTTTGGTCTTCTATCTTTGTCTCTTTTGTGTATTTAATACACAAAATATTATTTTGTGTATAATATTGTTTTCGTAACGATGTTCTCATAAACAAATTCAGGGTTCTTGATAAATTTCGTATAGCCAAGATATGTACACTAAACATTTGAAATAAACAAATAAAACAAAGTAGATGTACGATTTCAGAAAAAAAATGGCGGTCACATTATTTATTAACTTATTATCTCTGTAACTATTAGTTTAGTTAAATTTATGTTTTATTAGATAAATGAACATAGCGGTTCATTTTATTCCGAATAAAATGGTTCAAATACATTTTTAAATAATCGAGTCATAGTGGAAAATAATTTGGTCAGAAGAAATACGAATAATTTGTTTTTTAATTCATCTTCTATATCGGAAAAGAAATACATTTCACTTAACATCTTGAACTGATATAAATAAATTGTTTCAGCGCAAGGTTTGGTGAATTAAACTATTTCTACAGACTTCTGTGCGTATAGTCTGTCTCCCGATACTACCGTAAGTCAGAAATTATGAAAAAAATAAAAGTTAGAAATTAGAAAAGAAAAATTCCCTCGAAGACTGTTTAAAAAAAAATCATCACTTAAATCTAGAACTAGACGGCCCATTTTCATTGTTAAACAATTATTGTCAGTAGATAATGAAGAATAGTATATAAAATAAATAGTTAAGTAATAAATAAGTTAAAAAATGATAACAAATACACACATATTTACGAAACACTACTGAATGAATATTTCTGCCAGAGTGTAAAAATAACAACTGTTTCGTAAAAATTAAGAAACACCGTTTTAGCAATCCCAGTCAAAAGCGTAAAGTTCGCTTAAAAGTCTAAAAATTTGAAACTTACGGCTCATTTCACCCATTTATTTCTTCTTTTTTATTATTTACTATTTCTTCATTGCGATTTATAATTAATTGTTTGACAGTAAAAATGCTATGTTCTTTTAAAGTCGAGTAATAAGTTTTTTGTAAACGGTTTTTGGGCGTTTTCAGTTTTATATTTCAGATAAAGCCCGCTGTTAATCGAGTGGAAAATTTGCTCTCATCGGTTCCAAATATAAGTGGAATGGAAAGGATGTTAATTATTGTTTATTAATGTAACGTAAACTTTATCGATAAATTATCAAAGTATACCGTTAGTAAAACTGTTTTAAATTTTAATTACATTTCTGATCGCTATTAACTTAAAAAAAAAGGCTGTTAAATAGAAAACTGTTTGTTAAAAAACGCCTGAAGAGAACAATAATAAAATATTATTTACTTGGCATATTCTTTTTCAAAAGGTTGTACTTTCTTTTTCTTGTTAAGTTTTACATAGTTATTAATCTTATATATCGTATATATAAAAATGAATTTTTGTTTGTTTGCCCTTATTCTTTCCTATTCCATTCATCCGATCGCGATGAAACTTTGGTGAGTTGTTATGCGTGAAGGTTTCTGAATTAGTTTGGACCCGCTAGGTGGGTCGAGACATTTCGAAAAATTGTATTCATGGTCCGATTTGCCTCATTTTCAGAATATATATTAGTTACGTGAAAAGAAAAATTTTTGCAAAAACTATACCCGCTAGGCACCGGTGTCGAGATATTTACGAAACAAACAAAGTATACAGACTATATTTATAAAAGGCAATGTTCGTATGTGTGTTCGCTGTAGACTAAAAAACTACTGGACCGATTTACGCGCGGGTAAAAGGGAGAAAGGGAATAATCGGAAAAGGGAAATAGGTAAAAATCGAAAAAGGGAGATAGGGAAAAGCTAAAATGGAAAAGGGAAAAGGGGAAGGTTACATTTTATTAAGTTTCGTAATGTTCATTTTTTAAATGTTTTATAAAACTTTCAATTGCGTTCATTTAATTTATATATATACTCAAATCTAGCAGTAGCAAAGCATTGCTGGGTCTGCTAGTTCGAGCTAAATTAAAAAGTGATCAAAAAATTGGTATTTTCTTTAAGTTTTTTCAATTATTTAACGTTAATTTCATCAGTGATGTAGCAAAATTTAACAGAAAAGAAAGATCGGAAAATAAAAATAAGCTCCGATTGAAATAAATAACCCTCAATTTTTTACAGTTATTATGAAGAAAATGATTAAGCTTCAAACTAATCAGAAAAGACATTACGTGACTATTTGGGTTGATGGTTCTGTCACTGTATTAATTACTTAAAACAATTTTTTTTAATAATAAATAAAAGGTTCTTTGTAATATATAACTACGCCTAATCCGGATTATATTCCTGTCCTAATACCGGATTATATTCCTGTCCTAATACCGGATTACGCGTTATTTGTTAATGATTATAGATGACGAGACAGTAACCAAAAAATCACTTATGATTTCCGTGGTTTTTTTTGTAGCCATTATCAAGATAAAAATGAACGTCACGCGAACCATTACTATGAGATGCTGCAACAGTAAAACAGGAGAACGGTATGAAATCAGATGGAAGAATAGCTTTTCTAGCGTTCTAAACTTTTAGAAATTTTCTCCCGCAAGAAATAATTAAGAATTGTTTAATAAATTTTTAGCACTTTGACCATAAATATGAACTAAAATAACCGATATTTACTGGTATATTCTTTAAGTAAACTGTAAATTAAGTTTAGTAGTATACATCTAGGTTAATTTAAATTCGGCTACTACATTTTAGGAGATAGAAATTTATATTACTGTATTAAATTTTTTCAGTTAGTCATCTTAAGTTTTGTTTTATTTAAAATATAAAATCAATTGCTCTAAAAATGTGGTTCTTTGGATTTAGATTTTGTAATAATTTTCGATCGACGATGTATCTGTCATCTGATAATTTTTTTTTACTCATTTTTAAATAAACCACACATTTAAAAGCTTTATATGCTCCGTATACTTAATTATTGTTCCGGTAAATGATTTATTTACAACACGAAAAATAACTACGAAAAAAGATAAGTAAGAAAATAATTTTTTTTATTTTTACTCTGATGCGGTTCTAATGTATAAAAACGGTAAAATCTCTCATTATTTAGTACAGCGTGGCAATAAGGTTTTTGCAGAGGGCTCTGTTCACTTCGACAATTAATACTCTTTATTTATATCCGATTCGACATTATGATAAAGAAACTCGTACACATATCTCACTGGTTATTAAAATGTACTTTCGAGTCGGATATCGCATAAAGATTAATTATTATACTGATGAACAAAAAAAAAATTTTGTCTCAGGAAGAAAATTCTGTGATTCTGATGGTATTTTTTCTCCTCCCATCGCGCAAGGTTTCCGAGAGACAGACATTTATAAATTCAAACATTTTAATACTTTCTACATTTTTAACTACACAATATTCAAACATTTGACTCGCCTAGAAAATAAGAAATGACGATTTTCTGCTATATTTCGCTTGTGGACCATCAATTTTGATAGTCCAGCAATAATCGGCCAGCATATTAGAATTCCATTTGCCTCGATACCTCTTTTCCGTAGCTGAAATCTCCTGATGAAAGCGTTCCCCGTGCTCATCGCTCACTGCGCCAAGATTTTCCGGGAAGAAATCTAAGTGCGAGTGCAGGTGGTTTACTTTTAAGGACATATTATAACCCAAATTTTTATAATATGTTATAAGGTCGTTAACAATAATACGGTAATTTTCCGCGTTTCGATTTCCCAAAAAACTCTGAGTAATATTTTTGAATGCTTGCCAAGCTGATTTGTCCAGTGGACTCTTCAATAGTTCCTCAAATTTTTCATCGTGCATTAGTGATCGTATTTGTGGACCCACAAATATTCCTTCTTTAATTTTTGCATCACTATATTTTGGAAACTTCTATTTAAGTACATGAAACCAGGAGTATTATCCATGGCCTTGAGGAAATTATTCATTAATCCTAGGTTGATATGTAACGGAGGTAGATACACATTTTTAGGGTTACACAATGGGTCGTTTCACATTTTTTCTGTTCAGGAATGAGTGATTCGTGTTTAGGCTATTCTTTTTTAATGAAATGTATTTTTCTGTCCCTATTATCCCATTCACACAAAAAATAATAGTACATCGTGTAACCAAGCTGGAGACCAAGAATAAGTGCAATTACCTTCAAATCACCACAAATATTCCATTCATTCGCTACATATTGAAGCTTTTCCAATATAAATTTAAAGTTTTCATCTGTTTCTTTCATATTAATAGAGTGAGCCACAGGTACTGATAGGATTTTATTGGCAGTATGCAGAAGCACAGCTTTTAAACTAACTTTAGAAGAATCGATGAACAAGCGCCATTCTGTTGGGTTATGTTCATTACAAAGTGTCTCCATAAGAGAAGAAATGTCATTACAAAACAGCAAGCCATTTTCTTCAGAAAAATAGTCTTTAAATTCAGAATGAAGGTTGCGATAAGTACATATCTTTGTATTATTTTGAAGAAGATTCCATCCTTTTAGCCGGGAAGCAAGCATTTCAGACCGTTTTTAAACTGACTGAACTTTAAATCTAGTATGAGATCGTTAAGGTTTTCTTGAGTCAGTAAATGAGGCTCAGATGAACTGTTTTGTTCAAAAGTTGTATCACCAGAACCTGTTTCTTTTTCTTCCTTACTTCCATCAGACTCTGAGCTCTCTTCATCTAATGTCAAATGTTCTGGAGGCTTTGGTATGGGCAATTCTTCTCAGAGTAAAACTGGTGTCATTGCAGATTGCAAGTTAGGATACACCACTGTGTGTTTTGATTTTGACGTAATCTTTTAATGTTTGTGAACCAGAAATAACAGTCAGAAGAGTGATCTTTGGGTTCCCTCCAAATTATAGGGATATCAAATGGCATGTGGCGTGTGCCATGTTTCCATGCAGTGAAAAGCCTAGAACACGATAAACAAAAGATATGTGAGGCCCGGGCTCTTGTTTGGTCCCCGACTTTACACCCAAAATAAAGTTCATAATATTTTTTACTAATGGAGTAAGGTTTCGCTTTGAGACTTGAGCATCATTTCACCACATACATGACAAAAATTGTTAAGATGATTTAAACAAACTCTAGGCATTTTGTAACTAAACACTAATAAAAAGATATAAAGTTGTAAATATGTAATACACAATAATTCAGACACACAAAGCACTCACAATGACGTGTTTACTGGTTCACTACTATCTCACAACTAGCATCGTTCTGATGAATGTGTGCTACACTAGATCACGTAAGTCACGATTCACTAGATACATGTTTATATGCGTCTGAACTTGCACAACAGTAGCAACGCTGCCCTTTGAGTTAGCTCATCTGGTTACATTATATTTACTATGCTCTAGGAGCTTTTACTTGACAGTGGTCAAATGGAAGAAAAAACGTATTAAAATATATAAAAAATTAAAATAATAAAAAACTGTGGGCGATGGAGAAATTCCGAATACATATTTGAAAACAGGATAAAATCTGCATTAAGTACACCTCTCTTTTTTCCTGTTTAGCCTCCGGTAACTACCGTTTAGATAATACTTCAGAGGATGAATGAGGATGATGTGTATGAGTGTGAATGAAGTGTAGTCTTTTACATTCTCAGTTCGACCATACCTGAGATGTGTGGTTAATTGAAACCCAACCACCAAAGAACACCGGTATCCACGATCTAGTATTCAAATCCGTGTAAAAATAACTGGCTTTACTAGGACTTGAACGCTGTAACTCTCGACTTCCAAATCAGCTGATTTGGGAAGATGCGTTAACCACTAGACCAACCCGGTGAGTTTGCATTAAGTACACTTGCTGGTACTCGTGAGACAAAAATCGTATCTTGACCACTGTTAGCTTTAACCACCGGAACCGTAAGAGATCTATGCTGAAAAAAATTTACAAGTTTGTTTCGACTTTATTAAACTAGCCCCCCGTCCAGCTTCGCCCGCGCTAAATGGTTACTTGCGTTTCCCGTAGCGAACAATCTTTTTTTTTTAATGTTTTTTAGTCAAGTAACCGGAGGCAGGTGCAGCCAGTCACATATATAGTAACGGTGGCAGTGGCCGTGTTAGTTGAGCCACAGCGCCGTATACCTTCGAACCCGTTAAAAAAATCTGAATTAAAAAACGCAAAAATGGTTTTTAAATGTTTATCTGAAGAGTATTTGCAAGCTCTATCATTTTATCTTTACTATAGTTGGGATTGGGGAAATTTACAATCATTGTTCAACATTTTTTTTTTACCTTTCTTTATCCCCTTTCAATATCTAATTTAAAAAAAATCTAGAAACTAGTTTATTGATGTGAAGACTACACTCACCAAAAATCAGATCTTTCTTCATTTCTTACCGAGAAATTTAAAAAAATAACAGGGTTTCAAAAAAAGATTAAAAAATCCATTTTAACCTTTAAAACTAAGAATTTCAAAAATCTAGAAATTAGTTTTTAGATGTTAATAATCGTTCAGTTTAAACCTAGCTCACACAGTGATAGACAATCACAGTTCACATTTATTAATTCAGTTCCTTAAAGTTTGTGCTTCAACCGGGAAATCTCCAGTATTATATATATTTTTTTTCGAGACAAAAACCTTTTTCAGTTTTGCCAAGAAACATGGGTAAAAATTTGGTTGCGATTGATCGGGTAGTTTTTTTGTTTATTCCGAACAAACAAAACCCTGTTCCTCTTTATGCAATAGTATAAATCTTAAACAGCAAATAGAACGACTGGAAAAAAGGATAGTAATCGGGTAGAATACTGCTAAGTATATGATAAAATTATTAAATACGGTGATTTTTCTATTTTAGGAGGAATTAAAAGGTCTAGCTTTACCGGCAGGCGTTTCTACTTATCAGCCTTGTCGTGGAACCACTGGACGATCAACAGAATAAGCTCGCGGGCGGCTTTCCTGAAGAGGTAATTCCAAGACAACACCGGTCCAGATGCCGGGATCCTCAGCCCGAAGGCGTAGCAGGGTCTCGAAGAACGAATAACAGGGAAGAAGACGTGATAAAGGAAAGGAGTAATTGTCGAGAAAGGAGGAAACACCTTCGAAAGAATTACGGTATGAATCAAACAAACGAGGAGGGAAGCTCAAGGTTCCCTCCGGTTAGTAGATGCCCGTTTAGGCCGATCGTTCGACAAGATCGTTTCATTCTTACGCAGATAGTAGTAGCATATCGATGATTTTGTGCCTATCAGGTTAAATATATGTTGTAATAGAACTTTGTTTTCCTTTAGAATTAAAAGAGCCATCCGAGAACAGCTTAAGGGTTCATTAAGGAGCAGTCTCATTGTCCCTGGAATTCTGAAATATCCGACTAAACTATTAACCGTTCAGTTAGACCCACTGTAGGTTAAATTTAGCGTAAGCTACGTAATTAAAATAAGTATTAATTAAGAAGATAATATGCTAAAATAGAATATATATTTGTGCTTTTTTTGTCATAAGTTGTGTGTTTATTATTACACGAGTAAGTCTCCTGATCTGTCTTGATGTGAGGTCTTTATATTAGGTTACGTTTTACGGTTTAGAAGTTGGAAAACGTTTTTGGTAATTTTACCGTATAATGTTTTGTTTTATAGAATTAAAAAAAAAAACATATTCACACAGGGAAGTGGCTAAACACGGTTATGGCGCAAGATGAACGGTTATTTCGCGAATGACGGGTTATCTTTTTATTCACAAAGCACCAAAACCTTGTTCGTAACGAAAACTTGTTTTAACTTTAACGTTATTGCGTCGCTAAATAAATTTTGGGCGTGATAATAATAAATAATAAAACTCTTTTTACCGACAATAAAAGAGAATTTATATTTTTTACCGGTAAAGTTCGTAAAGTATATTTTAATATAGCGTTTTTTATCGCGGTTGTTTTTTAATTTTATTTGTTGTCTATAATGCAGTTTACGTACGATACATTTCTGATCAATTGTCTAGTTGAAATTTTGCTTCCATTTTCCAACAGCTTACCTATTATTCCTCCTTCCGTACCCCTCCTTCCTATCGATCCAGATAATTTGACGAGTTGGCATCGCCTTATTGTCGGGAGGGTGAAGGGATTCACTCGCTTTCTGATTGGTCGGTTACTAAGCAAGAGGTGGGTCGTAAGCCGTTCTAAGGTAGCTGTCCTGTTCCGAACTGTAACAGAGCTGTTACGCGCTAACCGTCCATCAGTGATGTCTATGTGGTTTCATCGATAACTACAGAATTAATACCTCGTTCGGAAGAAAAACACCGATAACTGTTGGCGCGACTTTTCGTTCGTCGTTTTAATTTTAATCGGTCGAATATTTTGTGTCGTATCAAATATGTAGCGTTATTGTGATTAGTGAACGTTCGGTTTTTAATTTTTTAAACGAAATCTAGTGTTTTATTAGTATATTTGGATTTTTATCTTTTTCAGATTTTTTTAGTGAATCGATTATTAAAATAATCCTATCGAAAAATTTTTAAAAGATTATTGTCATTAATATTCGCTTGTATGCCTTTTACTTGTACGTATAGGTCGTGTATGTGTGCGAGTGTGTGTATATACCCGATAACAGTTAGTACAGTAATTTAGTTTATAAAATATTAATATCGTTATTTTAATTATAGAGCTGCGTACGCCTTCAGTTTTTTTGTAAACTGAAAAATGTTGATTTGGCAAACAGCCGTTCTTCGATGTTAAATCTTTAAATTTAATTATCGTGTTTATTTATTTACAAATTATTAATCTTACGAAGATAATTTTTAATGAGCGATTGGACCTAGAATTAATATTATTATTCATTAGTTTTTGGGAGAAATATGTATAAAGAAAATTAACGTCCGTATTTATTTGTAGGTAAAATATTGTGACCCGTAAGGTGCATGACAACTACCATCCCCTTTTTAGTGATTACACCGTTAACGCCAAATAACAGTCGCTTCTATTTTTTTTATTTATCGTATAAGAATTTGAACGCAGAAACTTCTGGATGAAAGGTACAGCTATACCGATTTATTAAAGAAGTCATTATTTTCTTTACTGATCTCTTATAAAAAAAAATTATGCGACTTAGAGAATCTAATATTAAAGATTTTTAAATTTTGTTAAAGGTTAATTTTACTGACAGTTTTTAATTTCATATTAATGAGGATAATCCTTTAATTCTGGAATATTTCGCTTTCCGTAGTATAAATTAAAGAACGAATCCCCTTCCTTAACGTGAAACGGGCTGTTATAAATTTTTTTTAACAGCAAACATAAAACTATTAAAATTACAGTTTTATCTGGTTATTCAATTTTTATAGATGTATTTAATTGGAAGATTTTTCCGTAAATCGCTGTGTTTTGACGTATTTCTTCTTTATTTTTCTCATTTAGCGTCTATATTTTGAAGTTCAGTTATTTGGCTTATTATTATAATCTACTCTGACGAGCGGCAACGTAGTAGAATAAATAATGCGTTATTTAACGTAAACGTGGTTCCATTAATTTCCTACATGTTATTGTCACTACCAGACGTTTTTCTTGTTGTAATAATAGTGGTACTAATCAATGTACTTTTTTTCTGAAAGTAATGATGTTTATATTTTAGCTCCATCCCTGAAATCAACGCAATCAAAGTACCTCTTCTACGGCTCAATATGTATTGCATATCTATAGCCCTTCATTCCTCGCTTTTCCCAATAGGACTGTGGCATGTGCTACTTGTTATTCTTGCAGATATATTATTATTATATTGTTTTATACGAGCGACTTATCTCTTGTCTCGCGTCATTTAAACATTAAATTACGATTACCTTAATACGAGTAGATTCTAATATTTTTCTGAACTTGAGACGCTCGACAACTATTATAAAATTAATAACCAAAGTTATCTTGACGCAATTTATCCGAGCAATTCTTTTTTATAAAAATCTTAGTCGAGAACATTTATTTTCTAATTCGTGGTGATATTTCTTCGTTTTTAATCTAAATAATTTTTAATCGTACATGCTAATTTATATATTTAATAAATTTATTTAGCCTTTTACAGCTTTTCCTGTTCGCTTTTTTCTACCGCTAAATCCACTAATATTGAGTGCTTTAATAAATCACATATCAACTTTATTCTTATCGCTAGATTCTGCTCTTCCACAGTTTTCTTCTTTATATATCCTTTTCCTACGCTGAATTTCAAATGTTCCTGGTATTTTACTTTTTTCGTGTTTACTGTTTCTGCGATCCGAACAAAAATATTTTTTCATCGTTCTAGTCCCGTTAATGCAACAATATTTTAACGATTTACATATTTTACTTTATTCAGACCTTTTTACGTTTATCGCGTATGTTTTTTACCGTTTAAGTAGCCGTTTATCTTTTTCGAACTATCTTACACCTTACTGTCTTTACCGCTTTTTTTTCATATGATTTTAAAAATATCAGATTACCAATAAGGAGACATTTTTGTTTTCTCCCGCCTTGATGTGTGGTTCTTATTGTCTGCTAAATTAAAGGTCGTAAGTTCTCATTAACGAAAGTAACCTTTCTTTTGAGAATTTCCGTTTATTTAAAGCCGTAATCTTAAATCGGTGCGTATAGGTTGAATATCTTAAGGGAATAGATTACTTGATGTTATCATAATGTAATCGTGTACTCGTGTGTATATATATTTTTTCTTTTTTTAATTTTGTATTTGGATACTCCATGTAATAATATATATTTCATTTTAATATATTTACTCTGCTAATAATCTGTTTAAAATATAAAGTACCTTGATTTTAAATCTTACTTTACGAGATAAAAAATGTTGTTACATTAACGTTTAATGATTAACCCGAATCAGCGACTGATAGGTGCCAAGCTACATTTAATAAGCCGGTTCCCGTAGATAACCGAAGTTAAACGTTAAACACCGTTATACAGGTTTCATACAGTGCTGCTGGAATTTGCTAATTCTAATGATCCGCTTAGTCTATCCCGTTTAAAATTGCGTATGCTTTAAGTAAATTGCAAATGTGTGATTTACGCCAAATTTTGTGTAATTTGATCGGTTTTGAATTAAAAATAGTTTAATACAATTTTCAATTTCTACCTCTGTATTAAGCTACCTCATTGAAGATTTAAACCGTCTGGTACGGTTTGTATATATTTATATGCATTCATACGCCGGATGTTATTTTATTTATCCCTTAAACGCGTTAACCGCGAGAAGGATCGTTTTACGGTTCTAATTCTGTACAACCTCAGAACATTCATTGATTTTGTGGCTTTTTCCTTATCGATCGTTTTTTTTTTTTAATCGGAATACAATGTAATTCTATTATAGTTATATATATCCTTCAACTAAGTCTGATATTTAACCTTAAATACCTTTCCGGCCGCGTAAGTTAAAATTAAAAAAGAAACCGAATTCTTAAAATCCTCTCTACGTTAGTTCAGATTCATCGGAACGATTAAGGGACTTAGTTACTTGTATATCTTTTACTCGGTTGATCCTACGGATTAAATTTTAGATAAAAAAATTCCGCAGTTCTTATAAAAAATTATGACGATTCAATTCGAGTTTGATATATAATCCTTTAGTTATAGAAAATACAATCTTGTTTATAACAGCTACAGTAGCAACAACCAAGGTTGACGGGCGGATGATGTAACGCAACATTTAATTCGGTAGATTTGAAAAACATTTGCTTTCGCGTAGCGGTGGATTTTACTGAAAACATCGGCTAACGATATACTAAAAAAATTAGATCGTCTGAATGAACGAGTGAAAATTTTAATTACGTTTTTCTGATATTTATAGTATTATTTTATATATGACACCAGAGTTGTATCGGTAGTTTGTAACAGTTACGACCGGCCGTACTATAATATTTTATTTATATTTTGCTTTTGTAATCCAATATATCTGATCATTATTTACGCTTGGAAATTATGCATTGTTTTATCATCAAATTTCAATTTATTTGTACTGTATATTCTTTGTTTTGTTTTGAAGAGAGTTTTTGTTACTGCTAAGGTTAAAACCGCGTATCATATTTAAATGACTTTTTGATTTTAATTATTATTTTACGATTATTATTATTATCATCGTGAAAAATAATTTTTCGCGATGATGATGATAATAATATTGTGAATCTATTTATTATTAGGTGTTTGATTAATATTTACAAAAATTAAATAATACTTTTATTACATTTAATCTGTATAAAAAAAATCACATGTTAATTATGTTTCATAATTTGTTAAATATTGAAGCTGGAATATAAATTGTCAACAAATCTGCATATTTGATTTATGTAATAGCGCAGATATTGTTGTTTGTGGTATGTGTCCAGTTGAATGGAAGATTAAATTTGTGGTTGTAAAATTTTGGGTTTTTGTAATCATTTAAATCTTTTTTTGAGGTGTTATGTAGTGGGTTATAATTTATGAATGGAATTCATAATTTTGGAATTTATGTTTGCATTTTTGTTAAAATCATTGTGATACTCGTTTTAAATTGTCGTTTTTTGCTTATTTTATTGTTTTTGTTTTAATAATCTTTTAATTAATTACTAAGTATTTTTTTTTGCAAAAATAAGGATTAATTTGGATTAACTTGTTCTTGTTATGATCGCATTTTGTGTGACACTCTTATTTAGAAGATACATATTTATTTTTATAAGTAAAGCTATTTTAATTATTATGTTAAGTTGTAGTTGATTTATTTGCGGTTTCCAGGGATGCATCCTAATGTAAATTCTCTTCATTACAGTTTACGGTTCTTTAAAATGTCTTGAAGGATTCTCTCGGTATTTTTTAGTAATGGGAAAATAAGATAGCTGAAAATTTGCACGGTCACAAATCTAATGCCTCTAATGAGTGAATACTTACGGTCTCGGTAATAAACATGTTTCTGTATAAAAATAGCTGTAGTAGTACCGAATTCTTGTAAATTATTCGTTCTCATCTCTACGGTCGATAATCGATACGCACAGGTCTACAAATGTTGAGAACAGAGTTGCGATGTGTATTTACTACCCAAATTCTTTCAGAACCTTTTCACTTTGCCATAATTTAGGTGCGAAATTTAAATTTTAGACATTCTGAGTTTTTTTTTTACAAAAAAGATCTCAACGGATTCTATGATTATCATTAGAGGTTTAATTTTTTTGGGAAGTCGTGAACGCAAAGCTTTTCTTCAATTAAACATGAATATGTATTAAACAAAAAAGATTGAAAGCGTAGACACAACCGTGAATAACAATTAATTTTCCTACTTAATTTTCGATTTTTTCCGCCAATCTTTTTTCGTTTGAGTTCTCTGGCTGTAATCTTGCCATGTTACTAAATTTTGATTTTCTATCGAGTTTTTTCGGGCGATCCTTTTTCTTAACCCTTCTACCTGCCGTTTCATCACAGCCTTCGGCAACCTTGCGTCCTTATCAAACGACCAAATAATTTCCATCCGTTACTTTCCAAAGTTCTTATAATATTTTCCTCCGATTCCGTAATTCTTCTTACTTTTATGTTTCTTACCCTTTCTACTCTAGAATCTCTCTTGTACCTTATCGACTGCAGTAACCTATCCGGTTTCCTTTTGGTCACCGTCCATGTTTCCCATCTATGTACCAGGCTCTTCAATTTAATCTAATGTTGTAATGTTATAATAGTTTTCGTCCTTTGACGACACTTCTACCCCGTCAAATGTTACACGGATTTTATCGTTCTGTTGACCCGGAGTAAATCCTTTTCTGTATTTCCATTTTAAAAGTTTCCTGGCTAAAATTGAACCCAAATAATAACAAGAACTTCCTACTTTTTAACCTATACACCGTTATAAATTCCCAAAAGTCATTGTTTAGGTAAATTCAGTTAAAACGGTCGCTTTTGGTGACGGGTAGACTATTTTAAAATCTTCTTCAGGGTAGGTAAACTTCGCTGAAAAATTGGCGGAGGAATATCTGCAATTCCTCACTGATATTTCCGATTTTTATCAAGGAAAGCCCAAAAAAAATCCTTGCTTCTTGTAGAATAACTGCGAATATTAGATCACGTCGGTTTTTTTGCCTTTATTGAACTACCCAAGATTTTAAGATGAATTTACTCGTTACAGTTAGTTTTTTTTTACTAAAGAAGGTTTTTATTTAGACGGGAGATGTATCCCTGTAGTCTAATTAGGTAGTTAAAGTACATGAGAATCCACGGTAAGTAGAAAGCATATATTCTCTCGGAACATAGTCCCCCGCTCTTCGTAGCAGGAAGTCGACTCTACCGAACTTTCTACACATCGTCGTAGTTTTCTCGATCTAATTTAATCTCAAGGTCTAGCTGAAAATCCAAAAATCACGACCTACTTTGAAATATTTCATAGACTAATTACCGAATTAATTTCTCATTATTGAACTAGTTCCTTTTGATTAATATTCAATCTGCTCGTATCGTCTTTAAATCAGCTCCTGTAGTGTGTTTTGTTACGCTTATCCTTATATTACTGGTGAGAATTTTCCATCGTTAGCTATCGTCGGTAATGTCATTAATGTACCGTACATGACAGTTTTTCCCGGAGCTGTTATTAACTTTTATTCATAAATAAAAGAACATCTACGGTCCTAAAATCTAACTGAGGCACGCCTCAAACATTTACTTATAAAACATTTAAAATGTTTGTTCGTAATTATCGTTACGGTTATCGTACATTTAATACGCTTATAGAACGGATCATATATTATATATTTTCACGTTAGCATTTTTCCTAAAAGTAGAGAACCTAACCGTCGGTCGTCAGTTTTCATTATATCAATGTCATCTTCATCGTTTCACGTGTTCAGGTTTTGGGAATTGTTTGGAAAAATAGTTTAATAAAACAAAGACGTATAAAATATTTTTTTTTGCTATGTTTTTGTCCATGATGGCCGACGATGATATTAATTTGAAATTTAATTTTTCTAACGACTCACAAAGTCAAATTAAAATATAATAATAAAAGTTTTTTGTAAAACTTATGGAGTCGTTGAGAATTGTGGCAAAGACGAATGAAAATGTTTTGAGTTAGTTAATTAAAAACATTTTTGTTATACAATTTTATTTCGTGTGTCGTTAAAAAGGTTTTAATTTGAAATTTAAAAAATAATCCGTATGTGTTGTAAAATTAAATTTATCAATTAAAATAGGAAAATTTTATTTTAACAAATTTCCGATTCAGAATAACGAATAGTTATTTTTTTCGAAACTGCTGCTAGAATTTACGTGCTTAATATCGTATATAATTACACGAAAAATTATTGTTTTATAACTTGATATTACAGAACTTATTAACTTTAAAAACAGTTGCTAAAAACAGTTAAATTTATCTATAAAAAAGCGGTAGCTACTTGATAAAATAATTAATATTGAATTTTTTAAAGCGCGTGATTTTATTTCGTAATATTTCTTTACTAATCCGTGAAACGAGAAAAACGTCATCGTTGTGTTCAATAATCCAAAGTTAATTGTAGATGCTACATCAAGAGATATGTTACAAGATTTGTAAAATTTTTAAATCCAATCATTTATTATTCTAACAAGATAACCGAAATTATTAATCTTGAAGGATCTTTTCATCAAGATCAAACCGTAAAATGTAAAATTTTAAGCCCCCATATTTACTTCTAAAAAAAGTATTCGCCGATCTCCGCGGTGAAGTGCAAGATCACGGCCTCGAATCCCGGTCTGCATGGAATTTTTCGTATTCTAAAAAATGTCAGTTCCATATTCCCACGTACAAGATTCGAGCTTAAGTTTTTTTTTTAGGAATTAGAAAAATGTATATGTGTACGCATTATGTAACCAAAATTATATATATATATATATATAATATAATATAAGTATAATTTTTTAAATACAATCAAACTTTTATATAAATTATGTATATATATAATTTTGGTTACATAATGCATATACATTTTGGTTAGTACGCAAGTCAAAAGCTTGATTGTATTTAAAAAAATATTACTGACACCTCTGCTGTTTGTAAGAATACCCTTAAATCACAACGTTTTATTTTTTTTGCTGAGGAAAGTTTCCTAATTTGTTTACTAATAAAAAATTTTAATATGGAATTTTCTAAATATTGTGAAATGCAATTTTTCAGTTTTCCATAAGGTGGCAGTTGATAATCAGTTTTATTAGAATAGCAATCAATATATATAAACATATTTTTTAATTAGGTAAAAAGTTTTACTATTGTATTTATAAAGAAAGTATAAACTTTTCTTTGAAAGGTATTCTTATAAAACACATAATAAAATATAATTTTTTACCGAATTATATTAACTTGTTTTAAGTCTGTTGTGAGTCGCAGTTAGTTTGAAGGGAATTGTAAGAATTACAAGTTATGCACAAAAAGTGTCCTTTTTTCCCGACAGTATAATTTCAAGTTTTATTCTTCGTTAAAAAAACTACACACACGCGCGCGCGCACACACAAGAAATACAAACAAAAACAGTGTTTAAATATATTTAAGGTCAGGGTTTCTCTCTGTCTTTTACATAATTTGAAAAAAAAACCTTTTTCCGAAAATAGATTTCAATGTGTAAACGTTTTAACAATTTCGGCTCTCAGTAAAGATATGCTTTTTTTTTTGTAGTGAAACAATTTCAACAACTTTTGTTGTTGAAATAATAATATTGTTACGTTCATATTTAAATCATTATTCTAGTCCTATAATTTAGGACTTAACTTCCATAATTTACTAAACCGATTAATTTCTACAATTTTTACTTATTGAACGTTTAAATCGCTGTCGGAAAAATATACGAAAACGGGGTACGATTTTCAATAATTCTATAAATTTTCTTCATATAAATTGCAGAAAATAAAAGCTTTGAATTTGTTAAAAAAGCTATTTTTTTTAGCGGATTTTCAAAGAATTTGAAATTCGCTACTGCGCCCGTCCGCTAACCAGGCAAAAATCGTAACAGATTTTGACGGAACTTAGTGGATTCATATAAACCTACTGGGAATAGAGTCCTATTGATTTTCAAGCGAATTGGTTCACAGGAACCGGAGTTGGAGGAAATAAACTAGGTTTTTGGGTACGTTTTCAAGGTTAACTAAAACCGAAAATCCGCGCTTCTGACGCACTTGCTGCGACAGAGCTTATTTACATCAAGTAGTGCATTAAGTATAACTCTTCGAGACAAACTTTTCATTTATGGTACGTTCTGTAGTGCTATTTTGTTATATTTCTTTTTAGAATTGTAAAGTGAATTCTTTCTGTATTCAGCATTTACATGCTTAGTATGTCTTCGCTTGGACTTACTGTACGAGTCGTGGATTTTCGTTTTAATACAAAAAATTACGTTAACTGTTTTAACTAAGCTGTTATTTTCTTAAATTTTGTTTTTCTTTTTAATAATTTGTTTTTTTTAAAACGTTCTTTTAAAAAAAGAATGTATTGTTTAATTTTTTCATATTATGTCGTTTGTTGATTTTGGACGTTTTTACCCAACGGATTACGATTTTTTTGTATCTGGCGTCGAACCGATTACTTGGTCAGGTTAAATTAGTCGGCGTATCTTCGAGTACCATTTATTTAATTAACTAAAGTGAATCAAAATTCCGATAAATGTTTGCTTAAAAACGTTTTTTCAGGTTTTATTTAACTATAATGCTGTATTCTGTCTGAAAATATTAAAATTAAAATGAATTCGCTGTTTCCACCAGAGGAGGTAATACAGTCTCTACTTGGAACTTCAAAAAGCTTTTTACGGATTTTTCATTAAATTCTACGCATCTAGAAAATTTTCGCTGAAATGCATTCCGAGTGTATGAAGCACCTAGAAACATTTTATTATTAACGATGGGAAAAATCATACATAAATTTCACGCATTGTTATTTTATATATACACATATTATCATTATTAAAAAAAATAAAGCCTATGTATTATTTACGCCAGTAATTTTTTCTCTTCCTGCCCGTAGCACCTTAAATCATATAAAATCGTTATCACAGAATGTATTAAAGAATATAATTAAAATATATTTCATATTAATGACGAAGAAAAAAACAATAACCAAGATCAGGATGAAATAAAGAATCGGACCTTGTGAAATAAGTAAGCATAGATAACGGATGTAACATAAAAAAATATTTATGTAAAATAAATGAATAATCATAATACGGAAATAATCTTAATATTTTTTTTTTTTAAATACTAACGAAAAATATATAGTCTCTGAATTATACAAAATGGCTGAAATATTTAATAAATATACTTTAACTAGAATGTTAGTTCGGATAGACCGACGCAAATTTATTGAGATTCACTATAAATAGCGCATTCGAGCATTAGGTACTCGTAGTACGACAAAAGAATCAACTTTTGATGTTCACCTCGTAGAAACAGGATACACACGCTAAGATATTAACCGTAACATTCAGATTTTATATGTAGCGCGTTAAAAACAAAGATCTAACACACTTTAACAACATAAAATTTAAAAATACACTAAATTTGGCAAAAGAAAGAAAAAATATGAATATATTCAAATATATTTCTTGTTACACCGTATTAAAAAGGAGTTTCTCTAATCTTTTTAATACGGGCACCCTCGGTAATACTGTTGTTGATATTACATAATTAGCTCTGAAATTACCTTTGGATTAACGGGTTCCATGCAATTTGAAAATAATCGTTTATAATTTATAATAATGTATTAAAATACAATACAAATGTACGTAATAATAAAAATAATGCTTACGAATTAAATAACCAACGATCCGATCCGTTTAATTGTAAGTAAATGTAAATAAAATTTCCTGACTGATATGTGACGTATTTTTTAAATAATAAACATATATTTCGCGGAAAAACATTTATGGAAAGTCGATCGATTGGTTCGTATGATATTACGGAAGAATTCGTTTTTTTATTGATTCGGGACCTGCTGCTCTTAGGCTGCTGCTGCATCCCTTTTTAGCGTAGTAAGTACGTCGATAGCTTATTAAAAACTGGTATCGGCAGTCCGGGATGTACCGTTTATTAGAACCCGACAAAAGAATTAGTGAAAAGCCGTTAGCGTTAAAATACGACCGGTCCGGTCATGTTTTGACGTTGTCTACATTCCCTGCTGGAAGACGAGCGCTAATCATCTGTGCTTTGCCGACAAATACAAAAGATTTAAAATGAATATACTCTTATACGAAAAAATGTTTACTTGTAACTATTAACAGAAAAGTAGATTAATTAACGAACAAGAACTGTAATAATATAAATTCTATTTGTAACTTAAACGAATCAGTAGCATTATTTTTAGTAAAGAAAACGTAATCTATTCAAATAATAGTAGATAACTTTTAATAATTTCGTTACATACCCAGGAAATAATGTTAAATATATTCCTTACATATAACATGACTATATAGTGGTCGTGTAGTCGACGAGTAAAACTCCGCATAGAAATTGCACGATGATTTCCAGTTCTGAATGATCTTTTTAAACCTATTCTAACCTAAATTAATTAGTTTATGAAATGAAAAACGTACTTATTTCAATAACCATTAATGTATTTCTTCTCGTTTTCATTTCAGTTAGTTACTTTTCTATCTTTCAAATTTAGAACCCTGTACTTACTTGTTCTTTCTCTCTCTTGTGTGTGTGTGTGTTTGTTTGCGCGCGCCCTTGCCTATTATTTATAAGTCGTTATTAATTATAAATCGATTGATATTTATTTGTTTTAATAGTTGTTACATTTTTACAGGACTTGTTTAATGACATATTTTTCTGCTTTTGTAAAACAAAAGATATATTTTATCATAATGAAGTTTTTTATTAAATTTACTCATATAAACCTATTTTTTAGTAAAAATTAAGTCCGTAATTTGCGATAATACAAAATTGTGATGAAAAAAATCGGTTGATGTGTTTTACAGACTTTTTTTAATGTGATCGTTTCAGTTCTCTTTATGTAAAAAATTAATAAATAAATCTAGTCTACTGTTGGTTTTGACTAAAGACTAATTTATTTCATATAATGGAATATTCGTGGACTTTAGTCGATACCGCGGTTACCGATAGCAATAGTTCTCGCGAAGCCGTTCCTGCCGGTTCTCAAACTTCTACACATATTTCGGATCATAGACGACTGCAGAACTTACAAGGTGAGTATAACTTTTAAAGTATCACGTCGATTAGATTATTATTTATAAAAACTTAAGTATTAATATTTAAGAACTGCGATCGATCGAGTGACCTTACGGTATTTCATCTTTAATCAAAAGCTTGACAAAAATCTTGATAAGTGTTTTTTTATTCGTCTGCCGTTTGAGGAAAGATGAAATTTCTCAAAATGCGAACGACATTTATTTATACAATAAACCACCGACCCGGTGTGAAAAGTTACTGAATATTTATCGAAAGGAAACACTTTCTTCCGTTGAAACGTTTAAATATTCTGATTCTGTTTTAATTAATGGGGTTTTTGTTTCGGAGTCGCTACGGATTGTTAACATTTTACGGCAGGGTATTTTTGCAATGATTTTCTGCACGATCGAACTACGATTCTTTTCTTGTGTTATGCCTTTTTTATGTGAAAATTCAATTTTCTTAACGCGTTTAAAGTGTCGGTTTTTAGATCGAATCGAAATGAGGATTACTTTTGGATGTTTTGGCTGTAATTTAATATTAAATCGTAAAACAAAGTCATATCAGTATCCCTCCGCGTCACTATTGGAACGATTGAATGGTGCTATTCAGGCTAAACGTCCACATCTGGCCGAAAAAAGTGTGCTCTTTCACCGCCTGTACACGCTGATATTGCGCCTGTACACACTGATATTGCGCCTGTACACGCGACTCGGATTGTTGCTGGTGAACTCTCCGACTTATGCTTCGAAGTGCTTCCATATGCGCCGTATTCGGTTCCCGGCGATTACTTTCTCTTCCCTAACCTGAAGAAACTGCTAGCCGGATGAAGATTCACTTCAAATTATGTGATAAACTTACACAACCGCTTGTTTTGAAAAGTAGGAGAAATCGCATTTTACTGAGAGTATTAAAAATTTGGAAAGCCATCGGTCTAAATATATTGAATTGCAAGGTTTATCTTGCAAAAATAAAAGTTTTCTGAAAAGTCTTGTTTTCTTTGTTAGGCAGAGAAGTTTCCTAACGGCCCTCGTACGTAATTCTGTAAATTGTTTGGGTAAATAATTCAAGTTAAAAATTTTTTATATTTAAAAAAAAAAATTAATTTTTTTAAAAGTATTAATGCATGTCTCCTTAAATATCAGAATTCTTTGGATACGGTAAACTAATACGATTTCAAAATTAAACATAATTTACGAGAAATTTAATAATAATAATATTAGAAATCTTGCGAATACGGCGGTTAATGCTTTGTACTTAAGGATAAAATTCAGCTAAATTATTGCCCATCAATATCGCAGTAGGTCGTTTACAGGGAATTTCTTTTAGTCAAAAGAAAAGAATCGGAATGATAACCTTTTCGGTTCGTAATTAACTTGAAGTTTTAGTACACTGTTATTTTTTCTGATAAAATTGTAGAAAAAGTGTGCATCTTGCCACCTTAAAGTAATAGTTTCGATTTACTTTTTTAAAAGCTATCTCTCCGCTATAGTTGTAACAGTTTTTATTACCTACGCGCAATATAATCGCGATGGAACAGAAAATTACAATTTCAGTCGTATCGTATAACACAACGAAGATTGGTAAAGCCTAAAACGGAGCCCCCAAACAAATTTGTGTATACAAAGAGCGATTTCATTATCTAACCCGATTCTCTCTGATTTCTTAAGTGTAATATTTCATGTTTTCTTGATTTTACCACGACTCCTTTAGAGAATCTTACTCGGATTGTTACACCGACCTCTCTACCTCCAATTCCGATCAAATATCCCTAAAAGATTCACTTTCGGGTATGTTACTTGATCCTTAGAAAAAATTACCGAATATCAGCAAAAAAAATTTTCTGAAGAAAATTTTGGCAAATTTGATAGAAAAAATTTTCGTAAAAAAAAAGAACGCTATTATAAAAAAAACAATTAATCGAAATATACGATCGGACCGAATGTCAGCAATGTTTAATACGGTTTCACCAAATCTACGCTTAGGTATCTTAAACGAGTAAACTTAAATTTAAGAAACAAATAATCCCTCGGTGGAAATGAATAACCCACAGTAAAAACAATTCAGATGAATCAAACCGACTTATAAATTAATTAAATTATCACGTTTGTGAATTCTGATTAAATATACTTAGAAGTATAGGGTGAGCAACATAAAACCGAACCCGTAATGAAACCGCTACCCAACACTATTTATGAAAGACTTTCGCACAACTATCGCGACTATTGGATATATTACTACTGATTGTTGCTGCCGTTTGTCAGGTGGTTACGTGTCAGCGCAATACACGTTTTGTTGCAGTGCAGTATTGTGAGTGCAGTTGTATTTGTGTACCCACTGGGTTGGTCTAGTGGTTAACGCGTCTTCCCAAATCAGCTGATTTGGAAGTCGAGAGTTACAGCGTTCAAGTCCTAGTAAAGCCAGTTATTTTTCCACGGATTTGAATACTAGATCGTGGATACCGGTGTTCTTTGATAGTTGGGTTTCAATTAACCACACATCTCAGGAATGGTCGAACTGAGAATGTACAAAGACTACACTTCATTTACACTCATACATATCATCCTCATTCATCCTATGAAGAATTATCTAAACGGTAGTTACCGGAGGCTAAACAGGAAAAAGAAAAAAAAGTTGTATTTGTGTAAAATGGAGTGGATAGTTACAGTTGAGGCCTATATTCGTTTTGGATCGTTTGAAGAATCGGGTCAAGTATTCGTAGAAAAATGTTCGATTACCTCTATCCCAGCGAAGAGTAGCATACACGATTTAGTTAAAAAATGGCGTACAACAGGCTCGGTTTCAAATGCAAAACGAAATAGGCAACCTTCCTTTAGGACTCCACAGGCCATTGCTTATATTGAAAGGAGAATTACTGTCGGTGCAAAAAATCACTACACAAGTTATCCGAACAATCTGTTGTTAAAAACACATCTTGTCGTAAAATTCTTCACGAATTAAAATTAAAACCGTACCGCGTTACAACTGTGCAAAAACTGAAGGAGACAGACAAACCAAAACGACTTGATTATTGCAACTGGCTTCTCGAAAACATTTCTGGTGGCCAGATAGAGTTGTCTACTTGCGATTTTTTCCTTTGCGGCTACTTAAAGGAGGGAGTTTATCTACCTAATACCCACAATATTGATGAACTGAAGTTGAACATTCAACGACAAATCAATCCGATTGACAGCGTTTTGCCTCAGACGACTCTCGATATGATCAGTCGAGCACAAAAGGGCATCGATGCCCAGGTTGGTCATTTTGAACATCTTTTGTAACAAGAAGGTTAATAAATGCGACATTTAAATTCCTTTTTGTGATTTTGTTATTTAATTTACTCGTATCGTTCATAAAATTTCATTCCAATATAATATTATTCCAATATGGGTTCGGTTTTATGTTGCTCACTCTGTATATAATTACAGTATAATACAGTATTATATTCTGTCTAATACAGTTATTAGGTTAATTAATTAGGTCTATACAATCGTAAATTTAACTTAACAAAATGGATGATTACGTAAACAGTTAAATTAATTTATTTTATAGGTCTGTACTTTTAATTAAGATGTTTGTAAAACTTAATCTTCTGTCGTAGAATAAAACTCTTTCTTAATAACCATTATGAGGTGGTTTTGTATTAATTTTTTTCGGTTCTGTCGTAAGATTGCTAGGAACATAATGCACTTTCAGATTAGAATTGAAGGAATATGAAACTTAGAAATTTTCATCGATATAATTTTCCATTATAATTGTATATTAATAACGATGACTAATAATGGACTATTAATTGATTACGATTAAAATAAAATTGTGTTTTTTTTTAATCTTTTGATTTTGAACACGGTTAACAGTAAATTACGATCGTTTAGTGAATTTTAGTAACCAGTAAAAAAGAAAATGATTGTAATAAAAGACCATTGACGCATATTAATCGGTAATACATTTGTTTGTACGTGTAATTGTAGCATTGATTAAATAAAAATAGTGCGTAATATAAAACTAGATATACGTCGGTCTTTATCAGGTTTCACTAAATTTAAACGTCATTTGTGTATTGTGTTATAATAATATATTACGAACGGTATTTCTCTTACACTTTTTAAAATTCAGCTGTGAAAGATAAAAGTAAAATAGAAATTTGATCGAAAAAACAATTCTGAAATTTTTGAACTTATTTGTTATTATGAGTAATAAAATACTCTTGGGTAATTTTTGTTCAGAACATAATTAATCTTTGTACTTTTTTCTAAAACAGGAATTCTACGCGATATACGCTTATACAAAACAAAAAAAAAAAACGGTTTTTTTTTTACTTCACTCTTTTGTCAATTTTTTCTTGTAATCGTAAAATTATTTTAATTTCAAATTCTGTTTATTTAATTTTGATCCGTAACGAAATGAAACAGAGTGCATCGAAGAGCCGTTCCGTCGATGTCGAGTGCTAACGTTTGCAAATTTTTTTTGGTTGGGGAAAAGAAAGTTGTTACGGTTAACAATTTCAGTAAATCTCTCCATAAATTCAGTAACTTTTATTATTTTCCAATAAATTTTAGACCTTTTGGTAAGATGTAATCAAATATGAGAACGGTGTTAAAATTAAGAGTGGTTAGGAAAACGGTCTTAATCTTAAACGGTCTTTACGGTCGGAATGCGCTGAGATATTTTAGTCTGATCCGTTGGAGAATAGTTCGCCGTTAGAAAAAGGGTAACGATTTTATGGAAAATTACAGTTTTTTCCTTACGACATGGTACTTAATCGTTAAATGTCTGCCTGTTCAGTTTTTATGATAGTATGTTTTTATTACAATCGTTTTCTAATTATAGCGATATTAATTCTCTTATTTTATTTGATAGAAATTTTTCGTTGGAAAATGACGCTGATGAATCACTCTCTCTCTCTCTCTTTGTGTCCGATTCGAAAGTATATCTATCTGTAGTCGTCCACATCTCTTTGTCTATAGCAAATAGTAAACTGTATGTACTTTCAAATCGGACGTCGAATCAGAATCGACAAAGATGCATCGCATTTATTTTCCGGTGCGAGAGGCGACTTACTGAATTAGTTAAAGACTTCTGGTTTAAGTTTTTATAAAAAATACAATCATTATAAATAAATTATAACTTTTACGTAGAAACCGGATCGGTTTCTCTTTAACCGATTTGTGGAATAGGGTGTTCGAAATTGTTTCTTTTTGAGTTTAATTAGTCAAGAGCAAATTATAGAACCGTTTTCGTTACACATACAGTAATTCTCGTTTTATTGTCGTCCGAAAAACATGTGATGATATCAATTAACGCATTTAATCGAGTTATTTAATATTTGTATGTTATTTACGCAGTTAATCGAGACGGTTTCCCGATTTGTAAAGTATTTTGCATAGGTTAGGTTTTATAACAAACTTTTTAACGAGCGAATTCTTTAATAAAGAATTAAAAAATAGTTACTAACTGAAATGCGCATTTAATAAAAAGTTTTTTTATCTATATTAACTTTCACCGAACAGTTAGTTATATTTTTACAGTAGAAAACCATTAAAATAAAACTTAATTCATTTGATCTTGTGAAGGCTGTCTGGAATAATAGCTATTTTTCATAACTGTTACTTTATAAATTTTATTGTAGCGTTTAAAATCTTTATCTTCGATAAACGCTTTATTAATAAGGCTAAAAGTACCAAGCATCTTTAGCTTTAGCTCCAGCACCTGTCTTTTTAGTGAGAGGCAGGTCTTCGTTTTCATTTTCGGTATTTTTTGGCGGCTCAAAAATATTTCATTGTTTATTCCTTCTAAAGAATATGTCACATAGTATTTCTGTATTTCATATACCGATTATAATTAAAATTGTTTTAGTATCTTGAAAGTAAAATCTATGAAAACTTTTTTTTTTGATGATATTTTGATAATGTCTCGTTCATTATTCGAGTAATTAACAAAGATTTTGGGAAAATTCATGTCCATACTAACTTTGTGATGGTGAAACACGCAAATTTTTAATTAAAGCATGGTTATAAGATATTTATCCATCATGATAAAAGGAAGTGACGTAAGAGAGGTTGAAATTAAACGAGGCCTTAAATGCGTGTTTTATTTTATCATTAGTAAAGTTTTTGTGGTGGCAAAAAAGAAATTATCTGTAATAGATAACCGTTAAAAAAATGTTATCCAATCAATTATTTTGCATTATTCCCACGGCTATGTGAGGTTTCATCGTATACATTTACCTAAAGTATATCTTAAAACTGTTGTATTACTGGATTTTAAAATTTTTTACACTATTGGCTTATTTTCAAGCGTATAAAATTTGGCATTTTTTCTTAATCTTTCTAGTTATTATTTGTTGGAGTTCCAATGCTCTCTTGTTGTCGTGGATTTTTAATACTCTCTCATTTAATTTGTGTTTTAAAAAAACAATCTTGACCTAAAGTTTGTTCAATTTCTTGTAGATACCAGAATCAAATTTGCTATAATTTTTATCTAGAGTAGTTTTTTAAATTCTGAATGGAACTTTCACTTTTTCTTTATAAAGTTTTTTTGCTACTCTTTCTTGTTCAGAATGAGCTTTAAATAAAGGAAATTACAAGAAGAATAACAAATATATCATACATTTTACAATGGATTTGTGAAGAGTATATTAATTTTTATTTTATATACGTATATATATATATATAAAATTAACCTTTTATATATGTATATATAAAAGGCTAACTGTCTGATGTTCATTTTAGTACCAGATTTTGTTTATTACACGAAGCGAGCTCTCAAACAAAGTTACAACAAAAAGTATTTCAAATCTTATTATCTTTAATTCCTACCCTAAAATCTTTTACAAAAATTTTTCAAGAATCTTTGAAACAAATCGACGCAAAATTGGGGAAGGAACTTCCATTCTAAATTTCACGAACAGTTTCTACCATTTATATTTAGTTTTATTATTTTCTCGTAGCTTTAATTCTTATTGCTAAAATGAATTCTTAGCGGTGTAAATGCTAAAAAATATTTTTTCTCTAACGGAGCGGAGCGGAGTTAAAAATATACAGTAGTATTTCAAATTAAGAAATGGCAGATTATACTAAGATTTCTCAGGTATGTACATTGTAAAATGTACTGCTAAGTATGCTCCATTCGTGAAGTTTTATTGAAACGGACGATTCCGTTTTTATATAAACTCGCACAAATAATGTAACGGACACAGATCGAGATGATGTCCACAAACTGAAATAAACAGTCATTTAAACTAAAACGTTTTTGCCTTATTTTATATTGAACGCAAATATTACATGAAAGTAAAAAGCTTCTTTGAAATTTGTTAACTTAATGTTTAATACTCGTGTGTGTATATATATATATATATATATATATATATATATATAGATTGATATCACTCGCTAAGAAAAATTACTCGTCTACGTTCGAAAATTGCGGTACAATAATTGTTTTTTAAATTACCTATATCTTAAGAACGGTCTACCCGATTTTCATAAATTAAATACCAAAATAAAATTCAGTTGATTTTATCATTTTTATGGCCGGTAATTATTCAGCTTCCTAATAAAAGCTGATTTAGTCAGCGAATGAAAATATTACAAGAAAAACGACTTTGTAAATTACGACGCGCTCTCTGTTTAATTTTTATTCCTCAACCGGTAATGGAGTTATATGGATAGATTTATGCCTAAAAGCATTTTAAAAGTTTTGGTAAAAAAATCATTTAGTTTTTAACTCAACGGTTCTCGAGTTTTAATCAAACTTCGGTTAAAATGACGTATAAATTGTGTTTACACAGATATTATATCTGAAAAACTTCAGTGACATTTGTACAGAAATAAACATTTTTGACTAATATCAATGAATCTTTAAACAAGATCTCTCTACATATAATAAAAGGTTAAACTAACACGCAGTACTAAGTTGAATTTCAGTGTATTAAATGTATACCTAATGTTTTACGTATACATTTTTCTTCTTTTTTTGTCGTTTACTTTTAATTTTTATATTGTAATATAAAATTTTAAGAAAAACCTCTGTTCACTGAACTATAAAAGACAATAATTCTAGTTAGTTTGTTATGAATTAGTCGTAAAATTTTATTATTATGATTGTATGTATGTGTACGTGTAGCTGCGCTGTAAATGGATTTGTTCTGTAGTGTACCGATTATTAAATAAATATTTCCACGGGGTTCAAGTTGTACTGTGAAAATTGGTTTTATATATTTTGCTAATTTTAAATGATCGTTATCTATATATCTTTTTAAATTAAATTTATAATTGTTCCTTCATTCTTTTTTTTTGAAAACGTACTTTTTTAAAAATTTAGTTTAAGTTACAGTTCATAAAGCTTAATAGCGATAAATATCGATTCAGTTACTGCAGGTATAACGTAATCTGTTTATAGCCAAGGGTATCGTAAAAACGAAGCAGAAAGTGAGAAAATGTCCGAGCGCTTGCTTATTAGCTACGGTTGGATCACTTTTCCTTGCCGTTGCAGTTTTCAACACTTTCACAGAATCTTACGGTCAAGATCTATCTTACCCTACTTTCTTTCCTCTCGTTTAAAATTCTAATAGAAATTACACGGTATTTGCCCGTAATGTAATCACTATAAATATATATGTATTGTGCACTATGTAAGTTAATACGTATCATCATAGCGTAGCTATGTAGAATTAACGTTAAGTCGTGAATTACTTTTTCTTTTTTTTAAATTTTTCCGATAAGTTGACTTTACCACTTAAAACCTTTACTAAACATCACTTTTGTTCTCGGTTATGTATTTGCTAATAAGAATACACGCTCTAAATTAGATGCAAATGTTACTGAAGAATTTTATTCAAATGCCTAGATAAAAAGGTTGGAAAACATCTTATCTTTTAAAAGCATTGTATAAATATCTTGTAGAATTAAAATTTTAAAAACCTAACGATCCTAATTGTTAATTTGATCAGTAATCATCTAATACACAGAAATATCTATTAAATTGAATTGATTTTAAGGTTAAAAATTCACGATTCTTTTCGTTTTAAAATACCGGAAAGAATGGATTTGTTGAATTTCAACAAATTACTAATAAAAATAAAGTTGAACGAACAAAAATATAAACAAGATTAGTCTTATTGTTAAAAAAAAATATTAAATTAGCGAAGAGAAAAGTTCAAGAGCAGTTTACTAGAAAAAATATGCATACGCATTTCGATTGTTAAACGTTCATCTTTCTGTGAAGACAGCCTATACAGTAATTAATAAACGTACATATAAATACAAATACTAAACTTTAAATAAATAAATTAGGATAAAAAGTAATAAACTAAACGAACAGCATTAGCAAAATTCTTTAAAAAACTGTTCCTTTTCATTTATAAATAAATTAATAAAACTGAGAAAAAAAATACAAGCTTTGTTATTATGTCGAGTAATAATTACAAAATTATGTATTTTTTTTTCCAAAAGACCTTTCGGAATTAATTAGCAGTAACTTCTTACGTGGATTATGGAGTTACTGGTAGAATCGTTATTAATATTACCAGTATTTCAAAGGCTACGAAACCCTTTAAAGATTTAATCGAACGATATACTTTATCTAGGTCTTTGTTATGTTTGTTAGTAATTTTTTTCTTCAAGTGTTGAGTTCATGTTTTTTTTTTTGTGTGCTATTTGTAAAATTTGTATATTTTATGTAAAATATATGTGCGTATTTGTTCTATTTCCATGCGGTAATTTGCTAAACTTTATTCTACTGAATTATGCAGTGTCTGTATTTCTATTTTCCTTGTGTCTGTGGCTAAATATACAATGTCATCCCATTAATGTGAAATTGAATTGTTTAATTACTTGTAATTATTAAGTATTATCACGTTTCGTCATGCTGTTCAACAAACAACCTTGTTGTTAACAGTCCAAGCTGAAAGTAAAAGGTTGATTGATTTACAATATATATGTATTGTAACACACACACACACACACACACACACACATATATATATATATGTATATATATAGGTAATGTAAATGTATAGGTAAACTTTGATTTAGTAAAAAAGTATTGTTCTTTGAAAGTATAATTCTTTGTAATATAGTTATTTGAAGTATAGACGTTTGAATAGTCTGTGTGTCACGAAAAAGAGTTTGTCTGAAGATAAACTGAGTATTTTAGGAACCATTTGATTTTCAGAAGAAAAAACGATTGATATTTTCCTCATTTTTTGTCGGTTTTCTCAGTTGTTTAATTTCAACTTTTCATAATTTTATTAGAAAATGTAAAAAAGTTAGCATTTAGATATGTTTAATAACAGAGGTTTGTTTGGGGTTTGTATATTTTAAATATATTATCGATAACGATAGGTTTCAATACGGTGGCCGCTTTTAAATAATTATTATTTCACCTTTAAATAAATACAATATATTTTTGCACAAAGTAGTATGCTTTAACAACATTACTACGGTTAGTACATAGTTCTATAATTTCAGTCAAGAACTGAATTGTAAGAAATTCCATTAAAACTGCTGCTAAAGTCGATCATCTATTAGAAAAGAGTGCAGAAATTTCACTCAGGCGTAGAATATGGTAAAACCATCGTTCTTATCTGTAAGCGGTTTCGCTTTGTGATTCTACAAAAATAATTTTTTTTGGTCATACTCTCTCGTTTCAATTTTTTGTTTGTTAATTTTGGAAGAGCGTTATTATTGAAAATTAAAGATTAAGTATCTGAAACGTTTAATCGACGTTGACTTACTCGTATATAATTTAATAAAATAAAAATGTAAATCGGTTAAAACTAATTTCTTGGTATATCACCTGATAAGGATTAATATTACAGATGTCTAATTATATTTACTAACCGACAGTCGATAACATTTACTATTAGCTAATAAGCTGTATTCTCCCTACCCTAATGGAGGAAATTGAATTCTGTTCGAAAAATATTTCTTAAGATTAAAAAAATATTTTTCATCATTACTCGGTTGTTTGAAATTATATTTGAACGGATGAGGTGTAATTTTATTTGCAATAAAATTTTAAATAACATTTAAGAAATAAAACATTTTAAATAGCCGCCGTTTTGAAATTTGTCAACGTAAAATCACTGTATTTATTTTTTTATTAGAGTACGAGTATATACATACTGAATTTTATGAAGATATCTCAGTTTGTTTTTGAAATATATTTGTTTTTTACAAAAATTAGATGGGGTTTACGATTGTTAAACAGCCATCATTAATGTTATCGTACTGATGATGATTGTTCAATAAAATGTAAATGCTCGTTTAACATTTCATTTTTATTTTTTATTTTTTTAATAAAGGGTTCACAAGGATTTTAAGATTTTATTTCAGTAACCGTTCAGCATAGCTGTTTCTCTATAGAGTCTACAATTATTTATTATTAAACGTTGTTTTGTGTACTTATTGCGATTTCTGTTGTACTTTGATTCTCTTTGACTATTCTCGGGAATATTTGAAAGTTTGCTTCGTGTAAAAAGTTTATTATTATTGTCATATTTTCTTTAAAAACAGGAATTCCCAATAATTCATCCCGTTTTGAATTCACGGCTTGTGTATGATGTATTTATTTATTAGATTGCGTATGCTTCATTTTGTTCCTAAATTCTTTGTTAACTAAGATATTAATTAATTTAATCATACCGATGTCACGTGGCTTGCTGGCCATATGCTATTATTTATGGAAGTGATGAGGAACAGTGAATGTATTAATGAAAATAAATATATTTATTTTTTTTTTGTGAAAAGCTTAAATGGTATAGTATCAAATTTGTCTTACTATTATAACGTTTATTCCGTTTCCCAATATTAAACCTAACAGTCAAATTTATTTTCATAGCTTTCCTCGTTTTATTACATTATTTTCTCTTAAGTTAGACTTTTTTTAGAAGTTAATTATTAAAAATATATATATATTTATGATTTTTATTAGGTACCTAGCTATAGAATTTGAGGCAACCGCCATATGATACATGCCACTTATCTCCCCCCCCCCCCAAAAAAAAAGCTCGTGTGTATTTATGTACGCGCGTAAGAAGTAAAACTTCTTTGGCGTGAATAAAAAAATATTTTTTTTACGCATTCAAACAAATTTGAACCGAGTCAAACGATCGATAGACGACATTAAATGCCGTGAATAAAAGTTTGAATAAATAACACTTCAATTAAATAATATTTATTTTATACAGTTTAAAAAGTATTGATGTATTCGTTGTCCTATAAAGCAAAGTTCATCGAATATATTTCGATTAGTTTAGTTCCACTAATTCTTCGGATGACGATTGAATAGACACGAGGGTTATCGGCGGCTTATGATATGAAAAATATAATGCAAATAGTTTTATTTTATAATAGTATATTTTATCAAAAATTTGTTTTTGGTAAATTTAAAATTGTTTACGCAAAATCAAGAATTTATCTGATGTGATTTTCTGTCATTAAAAAATATAATTTTACTCGAAAAAATAATACTTACATAAATATAACCTCAAATCTTGATAAATAATTTTCACAAAATATATATATATAAGCTGCAATATAAATAAAGTTTTATGAATATGAACAACAATATTCACAGTTTAAAATGTCCGTCTTCAGAAATCCGTGTGTATAAATATATATTTATTACGACTCAATATCTGTCATGTTTACAACACTTGCTAATCACTTAATCGCATTGAACGACTGACTGAATTAGACTCTACACGCATGTGCGTGCAAACTGATGCACTTGGGCCTGTGCAAATCTTCATGGTGTGTTACATCGGCGCGCGCAACTTCCGTAACTTGCTGAAAATACACTTTGATCAGTTTCTTCTAACGCGCCAAAAGAAGTAAAAAGCACAGCCGTCTTCATCAGCAGCAAGTACCTTATGCCAGGTTTATTTGGGTAAATGAGGAGTGAAATGTTTTCGCAACGCCTCCTTCACTGAACCGATTATAGTAATGCGTTAAGCGCTTCCGAAATGCAAGTGATATTCAGCTCTAAAAGAAATCCCTTAACTTTGTCCACCTATGGGGATGGTCTATAGCGAATATCATTACGTTCACAGAAAGGGATTATAATAAATGCTTTTTTATCTTAACTGACTTAAGCGACATAAAGCGTTGTAACAGGCGATGTAAAGCAGGACATTAATGTATCCTGCTCCGTTCTGTCTTGAAATACTGCAATATAAGCTTATCTGTTTACTCAGGAAGAGAAAAATTGATCGATTTAACCGTTCACTTTTTAATATGCAGTTAAACAAACGACTGTATTATTGCTTAACATTCGCTCTCTTAGACGTCAAAATGAAAGTATTTTTAACGAAGCGAACTTGTAAAGTACGTTTCTTTCTACCGTTGAACTCAGAGACTCGGTGTTGATACTATGCTCTAGCCCTCCGACCGAGAACCTCCCTCTGAATCGTTTTAATTTTTGTTTTTCTATTTCTCTTGTCTTACCCTTTCATTCGTTCTACAGCAACAGAGTGATGAAGGTCGACCGGCTGCTTGATCATTTCTTCCGTAGTATCCTTTGGCGACACCGATACGGAGTTATGACAACTTCTACCGATTGTGTAGAGTAGGCATCCGTTACTATGACGGATTTTTTCAGCTTCTGTAATAAACGGGAAATAAATGATGCATACTACGCGGCTATAGTTGCACAGTTACGGTGAATATAACTGTAACAGTTATATTTAAGGAGAAAGTATGGAGATCATATCAAAAATGGGGTGTCGGGTTTTTTTTTGCAAATCATTACGTTTTCCAACTAGTTCGTATGTGTGTCGCAATGCTTTTGGCCTTATATCTCAGGATTGACTGAACCGATTTTCTTCAAATTTGGCTCAAATATTTTTATATATGGGGCATTGATCGAATTAATTTTTTTTCAAAATTCGTGTACGTGATGGGGTATATCGTGATAAAACCGGTTCTGATTTTCTTCAGACGCATTTTAGAGAAACGCTTTATTAAATAAATTTTTTTACCTACAATGCGTATATAAATAATAAAAAAATACATTTTTTCAAAAAATCACCCCTCCCACAACTTCTTAAAACTGAAATATATGTATTTTGTTATTTTGGTTTGTCCCCCTTCGGTTTAAATATTTTTTTGATAGTTTATACTTCATATGTAGAGCTACCAAGAAATGTCTATAATTTTTTTTTTAAATTGCAGACTACAATAAAAAAAAAATGTTTACTTATTTTAGTCTTTATTGAAAAAGGTGTTATTATTTGGAGAAAACTTTACTTAAGCGGATTTGTTAAGCTTATCCTAAATATGAATATTTTTATATGTAGGTTAATATTTTACGTAATAATATTATTATTATTTAACAATAATATAATAAAAATAATTACGTATTAATATAATGTAAAAACAGCTGTGCAAGGTATTGTATGACGACCGGCCTAGCTGAGAAAGCCGTGCAATATTTGGCCAGCTTTTTTCTTTATCTATTGGTAATGTTTTAAATGTTATTTATATTTAAAAGTATTTTTGTAACGATTTAGGTTTCATTTTTTAATAATACATTTTTCTTTTAAATCAGAGAGATAGTCGAAAGTATTTGTAAAATGAAAAAATGTATACTTAAAACGGAATAAATAAATAAACGAGAGGCTAATTACCGGTTGGAAAATGTAATGAATATTAAAAATGTACGGTTTTATTCGTTACTTTATATCTAATGATGATGAAGATTGTTGTAACAATCGAAATACTCATCTGGTTATACATTTTATTCGTTTGGTAACGATCCTTTTGAATTTCTTTTGGCTATTTATTTCAATAATCATTCAGAATTTCTTCTTTTTTTGTAATCGTTTTAGTATTTGATTTTGGTCATTTAGTACCTTCCGTACATACGACTAAAATTTAGTTTCAGTAGGCGGCTACAAATATAAGAATGATGAATGCATTTGGAATTGTAGAAAATATTTTTTTCAGGGAAGTCAGTTTTATTTATCTTCGATGTCATTAGAACTAGTAGTAATATTTCGATGAAAACCCATCTACTGATATTAATTATACTTTGCAGACGAGGATTTTAAAACTATCGTTCATTATTAATATGTATTAGCCTAGCTATCGGAAGGTAGTATTTAGCATAAGTGTCGGTGTGAATTTTTTCGCTGAATATGTATCGATTACTATAATAAATTATCGCATCGATTTTTTATTGTATGTTTGTAAACTATACACCTTTCGTACTTTTTTATTTTATTTATTTATTATTATTTTTACATCGACTTTTCATGTCGTGTAGAAGCCTGAGATATTCGGAAGAAAGGACTAGTAGATGGTCATGATAATAATCGTGAAATCATTTTCGTGAATCTTGTTTTCAGTCGTAAAATGTAGGTATAAGGGAGCGGGTGGAGAAGTGTTTCGTTTACGTATATACGTGGAAGTCGTTAATAAATCGGGTTACGTTTGCGCAAGTCCGTCAAACTAAAGTAACGAAGTAATATCATGTGATTTGTCTCCCTTAGGATCGACCAATAGTATTGTTTATTCCGGTTTGTTAACTATTAAAGGTCGGCCTCTTCTTGAACGCGCATGTTGCTCACCCGCCTCCTTTAACCCCTTCTTTTCTTTCATACCGTCTCGTTTACCTTTCTTCCCTCTCTGCTGACATATCGTGATTACTGTTTGTTGGCATGCGATATTCTCCTTTGAATTATGTACTTCTTGTTCGAGGTTACATGGCTTTTGTAAAGTATTCTTGCCAACAAAATGATAGCCGAACCCCGTCTTTCCACGTGAAACAAGTAATTTCACGATCGTTTGTTATAAATTATATTGTTTTATTAATACGGTCCGAATATAAATAATAGAATTAGTTCTTCTAATTATTATGAAATAATATTAATATTTTAACGTAATTATTGTCGTTATTTCGTGTATTACCCGTACCGTTAGGTAAATAATGTAAAATCTTAGTTTACGGAATTTGACGGGATCGAATAAGTTTTCCATTGTAAGACAGGACTTGAAAAAAATGAATTTCCGTAGTGCGGTTAACAAAATCCTATTCCATTCTAAGCCGTCAATCTTGCACTAAAGTAATTACTGTAAATGCTGTATAAAAATGTCATATAAAGACAAATCAGGAACTCCTACTCGTATTACGGTAAAAATGTAAAGCCTGAAAAAAAAAATCGCTGCTGAATGTTATATAAGGTATTACCCGGAAGGTGCTCCTGGTTAAAATTCCAAAAAAATGTTTGAATAAACATATATATTACTACAAATGTTTTATCGATTATTTTATTTCTTTTAATTCTTATCGCTTTAAAAACTTTTACTAAAATGTAATCCCTGCGATCTTAAAGTTGGCGAAAAGAAATTAAAAAAAGTAATAAAAAATTAACATTCTAAATTTTACTTAACTTTCATCGCTTTAAATATTTCGCTGAAATGCCATCTCAGCCGGTAAATTATAAAAGTTTTAAAAAATGAGAGCAGACCACTCTATTCCCCGTTTGAAATTAAAATGAAAAATTGAAAAGTTTTGAAATTTTGTTTTCAAATAAAATGTACCGTGTAAATGTGTGTAAATTAAGAAAATGTTTCTCCAAAAGGGCAATGGTTCTAATATTTTTGTCATAACGTTTTTTTTTTCTTTTGTAAATTATATCTTGAGAGAAAAGTTAGCAAAAATATATTTTCCGTTTGAAGAGGAGAGCCCACGGTATATATCAAAAGCGAGGATGTAGTAGATGTAGGTAAGATTTCAATCGAGTAAACGTCTTTGACTAATTTCATTTCGCAAGTTTTTCCTTTAATAAGTAATCCAATAGAAGTAGGAAAATAGGAAAACTGATACGAATCAAGATATAAAAGGAAAAAATAAAACAGGTACAAATTTAAATAATAGATTCTTGCTTCAGTTTTATATAAAACTAAAAGATAACATTGAAATAAAACGGATTCTTAGCGATCCACAGACAAAAACTTAAATAAATACAATATAAAGACAGCATTAGGTACGAAAAATTACGTCGCTTAACTAATGAAAAGATGAAGTGTTACTTTTATCTCTCTTATTTCGGAGAATCCGACTTCAATGTATAAATACGAAAGAATTTACCTATATAAATTTAGCTAGTGGGAAGCGTGACATATTTGTAACGGAAAGTGAATTAGTCAACGATAGAATATTACTACTAAAAAAAGAAAATGATGCCGTAAAACGCAACACGTTCTTGTCTTTGAACTTATTGTCCACGTAATTTCAGAGATTTTTAAAAACTTAAATCTAAAACTTTATTAAAGTAATCTAAAAAAAATATCCTATAACCGCAGCGCAGTACTTGAAAAGAGTTCCTAATAATTAAAATATAAGTTTTCTAGGATAAAAAATGAACAGCTTTTTTATATCATATTGATATCATTTACGAAAAGTTACTTTTTCAATTTTTCACAAGATTAATGTTGTGAAAAAATAGAATGTTCTGTTAAATCTCTGATATTTCGAGAGCCGTGTATCCGATTTGATTATTGAAAAATTGAATGTCTAACGGGAACCGTGCGCGCTTGAAAATTATCACTACCTACAGAATATATACTGATGTACATGCTAATGTTCAAATAAAACTAAGTTCCCGTCGGGCTGAACTGATTTTGTAAAGTTCATTTGACTTTACCCGGCGCAATTAGTCAGAAACTCAAAATATTATTACGCAAATTATGTCGCTGCAAAATACGATTCATCCTTATTTTAAGTTTTACTGCTCGCATAATAATGGAATTACCCAGATAAATTTACGCAGGTAACGTTTTCTTAATTTCAATAAATGTTTAATAGTTCATTTGAATCGGCCCAACGGGTACATATTTTTAAGCGAACATTAGTTTGTATCCTGTAGATACTGATCGTTTTCAAGATAAGATATTTTTAACCGAACATCGGTACTATCAAACAAAAACACGGCCGTTCTGACTTATTGTAAAGTTATTATCTAATTTTCCTAATTGAAATTATTTTAATTTCACCATTTACCCTAATTTAAAAAAAATACTTCTTACTTCGCTTGAAATAGCTCTATTTATTTTTGTCGCGGATTGATTTTGTAATCTCAAAATATTTGCTACGTCATAAATTTCTATCGTCTACTATTTCTAATTTATCATTTTCTCTCTTACCGTTTTTATTCGCTAATTTAATACCTACTATCGAATTAAACTGTCCTGGCTGCTGGAGGTATGGCCGGCCATCGGCCATACTGTACGTTTCACTGTTCATAGTGTATGTATGAACAGCTAAAGTATACTGTTGGATATTAATAATCGGGTCTTCCTGCTGAAGAACGCTAAGAGCGACTTTCTTGATTGATGTTCTCGATCTTGTACGAATACTCCAGACGTGGAATGGAATACAAAGTTGCGGGAGTTTATAGAATCTCCCTACGGATCGCAGAACCTGGACAGTGTCCCTTGCTGCTGGATGATTCTATCGGGCGTGTTTTTAAAGGTTTATCTTACGTGACGGGTCTAATTTTTCAATTTTTGTCTTATTTAATATTTTGTGTTTTTAAGGACGGATTTAATTGTATTCCAATCCGTTGTTAAATCAGCGTTATCGAACCCATTTTATGGACCGACCGCGGAAGGCTAGGCTTATGAAACCTGTCCTCCCGACGTAATTCCCCTTCAGACCGTCCACTGAAGTCCTTTCAGTGCTAACGATTCATAGGCTGGCAGGAATACGCCACAACGGGGCACTAACTGTATGGAGGGAGCAATGCGCCCCCTTCTCCGGAGGAGTCGCAATTGCTGATTTAAGTTAATTTAAATGTAAGTTTTAAAAGGAGAGGTTGAGTAGAAGCTCTTCATCCACTTCTGTGATGGCTGCCTTTCGGGACGCATCTCTGCTGGGCTCTTTTCCGGACTCCTGTCTGTGATGTTGGGTCGAGTAGAGGTCCTTCTTCTTCATCTTCTTCTTCCGATAACCCAGACGTTGTGCTCGTATAAATAATTTATACGAAATTACTTGTTGCAGGCTACTGCAGGTATCCTTTAGGTCCTAACTGTATTGTACGTTAACAATTGATTCTGCATTTTAAATAATAAAAGAAATATAATGAAGTATTATAAAAATTTTGTAAACAATGCATTGTACAAATTAAAACAGATTTTTAGCTAAATATTTAAAATATGTTAAGCAAATAAATTTGTAATTAACCCTTACATACGAGTATATATATTACAAGTAGCCTACTTTACGTAATTCATTCTTCATTGAAAGAAAAACGAAAACAGTTATTTTAATTTCACGGGAACATAGCCGATTTTCTTATTATTTGCTAAAATAATGGCTTTAAAAGTATCATTAAACAATTCGAAATTTGAATTTTGCTACAGAGAATTTTTGGAAACCTAGAATCGCGTAATGTTTTTAGGGTGTATGTATGTTTGTTCCACCGTACCAGCTCAACGGCTGAACCGATTTAAATGTACGACTCCTTGTTAAAATTCTTACGTTACGAGGAGTGTCGTAGGTTATATAAATATGTATATATGTACGTTTAATTGTAACTAAAAGGCCATAAAAAATCATATATACGATTCTAAATGGGTAATCGATAGTATTTTCAATATCGATTTATTTGTGTCGAAAATAGTTGTGTTTTAAGATCTGCTACGATATTGAATGAACGAATTACGGTAGTAAAATTTATTAATATATTTTATAATTATTATTACTGTTGTTTATTGTTTATAAACATTTAAGAAAAAATCTTATGATTTTTTGACAGGCATTATTTCGATCGTGTAAGCATGTTCTTTATTGGTAAATATTAACTAATAATCCCTTTTTTTATTAATAAAATTGAATAAATACAATTAATAATTTACACGGTTGCCCAAAGAGGAGTGTTATGTTTTTAGGGTGTATGTATGTGTGCTTGTTCCATCGTAGCGGCTCAACGGCCGAACCGACTTAGATGAATGACCCCGCGTTAGAATCCTTACGTTTCCGGGAGTGTCATAGGCTATATAAATATGTATACATATTTATAAAAATATTTGTAGTAGTGGAGATTTGCCGGTCGAAGCGTAAACTTCAATGAATTGAATTAATGAAGTGTGAACTGTGAGCCTCTTTCACCGTGTTAGCTGGGTTTGAATTGAACGATTCAAATCAATCGAACGAATAAAATTGCAAAAATAATAGAATTAAATTTACCTTAAATAAAATAAAAAAAATTTCTGTTTAATAATAATGGGCTTCCCGTGGGGACTGTGTGTGAGGCTAGGGTAGTGAGGTGAATCGAGTACCTCATGCGAAGCTAGTCCAATCATCACCATTAATCGATAACAAACGGGTTACTCCAGGGGCGCTGTTTTGGGAGGTGCAGTGGTGTGCTCTTATAATATTTCTGCAAACAATCGTCCGATTTTCAAAATTCCAACGGTTGCTAGTTAATACAAAATCACGATAGAACCAAACGGGAACAAAAGAGCAATGCTTTTTCGGCAGTCGTTTTTTTTAATTTCTAATATTTATGTGTTGTTTTTATTGAGATTTTTTTTGCAGTTATTTCATTTGTGACGAGTACTTTTCGGTTGTGTTTTTTTAATGCAGTATCAATATTTATCCGAAAAACTGTAATTTTATCTACGGTTGTTTGGTAAATCCATTAGCAGTGAAAAAATTGGTTTAAGCTTAAAAAATGAAACGGTATTTTGGCTATTTAAAAATTTTTTCTTAAGCTGTTTACAGTATATTTTTAAAATACATTTTTTTCGGTTAAGTTACGTGTAGCAGTAACGATTCAGGTCGGCCGGTTGATGATGTAACAAGCGAAAATTTGTACTCCGCTGTTTTTGAAATCGTCTGCTTCCGGAAAGCGGTATAATTTCATACTGAAAAATCGGTTAAAGTTATGATAAAAAATACATCTACCGAACAAATAATGAAATCGTATTTTGTCGTTTCGTTCGGTCTGATATACGGTTTTGTTTTACGTGCGACACCAAACTCGTATCGGGTGTTTTTCGGTAGTTCGTTATTCTTATTGACTTGCCGTGTTGTATTATTTCAGCTAATCATTTTTTTCTTATCATCAGCTACTTAATTCGTTTGAAACAGTTCTCTATCTTTATCGTTTTAGTATATATTTAGTCGGTGTTTTCTGTGCGTATATGTAATAAAATGCGTTTGTTTATGGGGATATTGATGTAAATAAAAAAAATTCGCATTTCACTCCATTTTTATATATTCACAAGAATTAAACAGACATTAATGGAAGGTTTATCGAAATCTTTCGATTTTATTTAAAAAATAATCAGAAAATCATTTCTGTAGTATTCGAGAAACATTTTGTATAAGTTATTTATAATTTGATCAATGTTTATTATATATATATATATATGTGTGGGTGTGTGTGTGTGTGTGTGTTGAATGCAACATTTTAAAAATAAACTTGTGTAATTGTAACGGAATTTTTGATATAGTACTTTGGAGTTCTCTACCGTTTTTAATTTATATAACTCTCATGTTAATAAAAGTTAAATATTTACCGAGATACAGGTAAAATTAGTTCTCAGTTTTGTAAATATTTAATAATTGTTAACGGTTTTTGTATTTTTCCTTCATCTTACAATAATTAGGCAACCGTCTACAGTCCGACTCGCTCCGCGAAAGGAGTGAATCGGACCCTCCACAAATACTCCCATCAAGCGCGTTTCTGCTCTACCGAAGGGGCACAAGCGCCGAGGGCCTTCAACGGACGGACCGAAGGGGAATCGCGTCGGGAGAAGGACGCAGATATTTTGCTTCTCTCCCGAGGAATAACCCCGGTAAAATATTATCGCACCCACGATCTACATCCTGATTCCCTAGGGGAAGACACCCTCCACCACCCCCCCCCCGTTCCGAGCCCATATGGGCTCTACTGGAGGTCATCTTCGAAACCTCGGCTTTTGACATATTCCAGTCCGCCTCGTCCAGGATGCCACGAGTGACATTACCATCGGTGTACTACTAATTAATGAACTCAAAACAAAACACATCTCACAGAGTCTTAAACAAGACTGAAAGGACCTAACCAAACAAAGGAACTGAACTACCTACCCTTAGAAGGTAAAAGTTAGTTCAACACACAACGCGAAACGTAAAAATATTACACGGAACAATAACAACACAGTAACACTGAAAAAAAAAACCAAAGGACAAGAACAACAACAAAAACATATATAAAACAAAACATCAACAAAAATACAGTATGACGAAACGGCGTTGTTTACATTATTATAAAAATAATACAGAAAATCATCATCCAAGTTCCTAAATATTTTATCTAAAAATGTTCTTCCAGAAGATCTTTTCGAGATTATAATCCGGTCGCTTCCTCAGTAGTAGAATTCTTATCTATTACAGACGGCGTTCCTCTTATAAAGCGATAGAAAAACCGTTAAGTGTATTGCCAAATAGGAGATTTAATCTTTGTAATTTGTGTGTTCGTTTAATATGTTGTTTTCATTATCGAATCGAGCGCGTGTTTAAAAAGATTTATTTTTATTGAAGGATTCATAATTCAAGTTCATAATTTTTACGTAATATCCGTTGCATGTCGATGTAAAAATTTCAATTCCAGACTCTGTAAACATAGGCTTTAGCCATCTACGTCCGATCTCTAAGAGGTGATTAGCAAAAGTCGATCTGATGGTTTTACTTACTGCTTGTTTTCTTTTTATCTGCGGGTGAATTTACTTCCACGTTTTTGCCCTATTTGGTATTTAGTACAGTTACTGAAAAGTTTAATCTGTATAAATTTTTTTCAAAAGCTTTCTTTTGGCTTTTTTGTGCATTTTTGTATAGTACATGTTATTTTCATCTATACAATTTTTAATAAAAGCTTTAAAATTTGGTCCTAAGCGATTAGTAGATATGGATTTTTCTTAGGCGAACGGCTTGCCATATACGAGTATATCTACGACTTTTTTGGTAATATCCATCTGAAAATACGAAACGTTTAATCCGCAGTTCTTTTTTTATTTATTTATATTTTATTTTTGTTTATTCAGGATCGCTGATAATTCAGAAGAACCGATCGACTTTGTTTTAATGAAAATTGATCCACCCGTTTTCTAGTCGGGTACATTTATCCCTTCTACTAATTTTGTGTTACTTTTATCTTAGTAAAAAAGGAAAAAAAAACACATGACGATAGCTGAAAATATTATTTTGGAATCGTCAAATTTTCGGATGCCGGTCGTATGTATAGTGTTTTATTCTTTTTACTTCGATTATATTTGTAACTGTTCATTTTATACCTTTGATATATTTTATTCGCGAGTAGTTTAGGCAAAGAGGAATTTATTAGAATATTCTATTGAAATTTCACTTGCATTTGCTGTTAAATAATTATTTTTTGGAATTTCCGAGTATTAATCCAGGGTTACACCGAATTCTCTCTATCCATTTTTATAAATTTTATGCTACGTGAGGAATTCTTAATATTTTATTTGCCCGAACTAGCATCGGCCTGTAGACTATGTGATAAAAATAATCTATATGTAATTAAATCAATTTTAATTGAATAAAATTAATTAATTAAATATTTACTAAGAAAAAAAACATTTGTCTTTTGTAGAACAGCTTGATATTTTGATTGAGAAAATTTGAAAGGCATCTGTATAAAGAAACTTCACTGAAATTTAACTATTTTCAACAGAGATTTATGATGTTAGTTATAATTAAAAGAGTTTATGTTGCCGTGTGCCATCGATCGGATTCTGATGTTTACTAAACGGTGTGCTGTTGTAAGGGATATCCGTTTTCTTATCGATCAAACAAATAATACGGCGTGTGAAAATCGGGGTTACATTCACCTGTTCTTTTAACGGACACAACAGTTATAAAAGTGTGTGTTTTGATATCCGATTCGATCACGTCAGGTTTATTATTACCATTATTATGCGGCTCGACCCCCTTCGTTTATTTTTCGGCTGCCAATTATCACTTTTATTTATATTTATAAATTACGTAATGATTTTTTAAATAAAAGAATTTTGACTTTTTTGTATATTCTATTTTTAGATTATACGAGTAGATCAGTCACGATAAATGCAAGTATTTTTACCATAATATTCATAGTTTTCAGGATTTTTCCACTTTTCCGAAAGATTTAAAAAAGTTTTTTAATTTTCGTTTATATATTGTCGTGAATCTATTGCTTGTGTTTTCAATAATTTTTTTAAATTAATTAAATTCCGTCTGTCTTTAGAAAAATAAGAAATTAGGCTCTACTTCCCCGCGAGTAATTATCTGATCACCAAAATGCCACCTTTTTAAATAATCATCTTCATCAAGTGCGTGAAATAATGTTCCCCACTAGTAATTATCTGATCACTAAAATGACACCTTTTTAATTAATCATCTTCACCAAGTGCGTGAAATAATGTTGGTCGATAATGTTGGCACCTGAACGTGAATTCGTTTAAAATCTTTCGTAAATTTCTTTAGAATATTCTACCCTAATGGAAGCCTTTTTAGTTGACGTTTGAGGGCTGTTTATTAATACTTGCCGAAAAGTTATTTGTTTTCTAAAGTGTAACTGCTTTCAGTTAAACCTGATGGAGGAATATCTTCAGCACCGCCAGTGTTTTCAAATTTTATGTTCAGCTTACGAAATGTCGACGGTCGATCATTCGTGTGGAGAATTAGGAAATCTCGCATCGATTTCTGAATGGACAGTAATACCATCCTTATTATATTTTTATCAATATTGATACATGAGAATCTCGTTTTTGTTTTTTTTTTGTACTTAAATTGCCATTATTCTCAATACAGATAAAAAAACGAACTGAACAGCAGTTCAATAGTAATTATGTCAGCTGATTACTACCGACTATAAAACCAAAATTCCCCGCGTGTTACAGAATTTTAATCTTCACCTCAGAGGTAACTGAATTCAGCCCACCTGTATTTTAATTTTATGCCAATTGTAAAATTTTATTATCACCGTACTTCTGTGGTGTTTTCTATTGTTTTGGTATCATATACATAAACGATTAAGTAAAACAAAGAATAATAAATACTCATACATCTTTCAAAGTTCATTGTTTTACATGTTATAACACATAATTATAAAAATGAACACATACCAATCACAGCATCGAACACGAACGATGACTTAACACACTCTCACAAATGTACTATGTAATGTTTGTAACAGCGAATTGTTAGTACAATCTTATACTCATTATAAAAAAATTAGTGTAGTATCGTTGTGATTTAAGAAAATCATTTATCTAGATAGTACTATCTTCCAATTTTAGTTGGTGTAGCCTAACGGATTAAGGTTTCTTCCTTACAGTACTTTCTTCCTTCAAAATTATAAATATGAGGTACGAGCTGAAAAATTCATTGCATAAGATGAACTTTTTTTACAGTTATTTAAGACTATTTGAGATGTGATCAAAAAGTACTCGACCTTGGTTCATAAAAACAAAAATATTTAAACCTATTTAGTTTACTGACTTGGCCCTTTCAAAGTAGGCAGGCTCCTTCTGATGAATAAACTTATCCCAGCGATGTTTCCATTGTTAAAAACATTTTTAAAGTTTTAGCGAACACTATAAGTCCTCTTGCCGCATTTCTTTTGAGCTCTTCTCTGTCTTCAAATTTCTTTCTTTTAAGCAGAATTTTAAGCTTAGGAAAGAGCCAAAAATCACAGGGAGCTGTATCTGGTAAGTAAGGAGTCTGCTGAAGTTGTTCAATCCCATGTATTGCCAAGAATCACCGGGTAAGTTGTGATGTATGGGAGCATTGTGATGAATTTTTTGATCGCTATTTTCTCAAAGCTGCATCGAACAGTGTCTCTTAGCCGACAAAGAACAGTTGTGTAGTTCTGTTTATTGACAGTTTGTTTTTGAGACACACACTCCTAATGTAAATGTCTTCTTATGATATCGCATGATCTTCATATTACTTTGTGATTGCCTGGCTTTCTTTTGTTGTGGAGAACTTGAAGTTATCCATTGGAATGATTGTGCCTTTGTCTCAGGGTTATAGCCATAGGCTCATGTTTCATCTCAGGTTATTTTTTGTTCTCATTAGATTAGGATTACTATTAGCACATTCCAGCTTGATCTATGCTACTTGCAGTTGGTTTTCCTTTAGTTTATGAGTGAGAGGTTTTGAAACAGATTTTGTTGCTATGCACTGCATCCAGAGATCTTCTGTTAAAATCGATTATATGAGCCAAATGAAATTCTTATTTCATCTTTAAACTCTCTAATTGTTATTCGAACAATTAAAATGTGGGGAGTTTTGCTGGTAGAAGGTCTGCTAGAGTATTGGTCACTTCTGACAGATGTTTGGCCATTTTGGAAACGGTGATACCACTGTTTAATTTGTGTAATATTTAGCTTGATCACCAAAAGCTGTCTGAATCTTCCTTATTATCTTTACTTGCATGTCTAATGAATATTTCACCTTTGAAATATTGCGTGTCACCAAATTTCTGACAAAATTTAATGTAATGAAAACATATGCACTACCCACACATTTTACTTTCACGACTGCTAAGCAGCGACTGGCTGCAATTGGAACAAAACATGGACTCATAGCCAATCATTATGAGTCAGGGTTACATTCCATGTTGGTCCCACTCCCACAATACAAGTAACTGGTTACCGCAAAAAGAATAAGGTCTGATATTTTTTGATCACATCTCATATCTGCATTATATATATATATATATATATATATATATATATATATATATATATACTCGTATATGTATGTTTTAGATTTTTTACCTCATTCATTCCAAAGGTTTACTGATTCTTTTTTATCGCTGTGCTCAGAAAACACTTTGTTCCCTAAAATTAATCACAAGTATGCCCAACTCTTGTATTGCCTAACATTCCAAGTGTGACCAAGTTTTACGTTCAGCTGTGAAATATGCTGACCCTATCCTTTATAGACAAGATATATAATCATTGATCTGCAGCATCCTGTTTTATGCAGTCGATGGTTCTGCCTAAAATTATCGTTTATCTTTCCCCTACATTTTTTTCACTCAATCCTTCACTAACTCAAACATGGATTGATTGATATCACTTAATCTCTGCCAGTCATAAAACTACACAAAGATTTTGTATAATGTAAGAAGACCTGATGAATAACAATTGCATTTCGGTGGGCTTGGTACGCTCATGTATAACAATATGACTCAGTAAAGAAGGCGAAGGTTAACCGCTTCATTCCTTATTCTTTATACTAAGCTGAGCATGGGATCTCGTTATTTGTGAGGTGTCATTCTCAGGAATGACTGGTGACTCATATCAGGTCATCTACAACCATGGTTATGGGACTTAACATACCCATGTAAGTTACATTAATGATGTCGATAATGTACGTAAAAATATAAGATTTATTATATTCCTGCTTTTATTAAATTAAATATACAGAAAATTTATAATTGTAACAGTATCATGAAATATAGTAATTTACTCTAGATTATTTTTAAAAATCCATTAAGATATTATAAAATTTTTGTCATCATTGCTGAAAAAGAAATTTACTCATATTTTATTTGTGTAGTGTAATGATGTAGTTGATATCATTCTGATATTCTAAAAATGTTTATGGGAAAATTACAGAAAATTAGTTGGAAAGCATAGTTAAAAAAATAATATATATTCTTGTTTTCCAGTGAGGCTAGCTCACATTCTATAGTACTTTGATTATGCTGTTTCTTTGCATCCATTTTCTTATTTTTATTAAGAATACTAAAAAAAAAAAAAAATACATATTTTGCACTTTATAAAGCATTAGCTTACATTCAGTAGCAGTCTCTTCAAGCTATTCTCTCTGTATTTGTTTTATTATTTCTATTATTTAAATGCAGTTTTACTCAAGAGTGGCCTTTTTACAATAGCAGGCATTTTTTGTACGCTATCTAAATTTTTTATAAAAATAATAGATGTAAAATAAAATATACTCTCTAAAAATAATTAGTCTGACTTAAAAACAAAACTTGAATAAAAACAAAAAAATGATAATTTTTTAACTCTTTAAGTTTCAGCCTTTTGAAGACTGTGCCAAATTATGGCTTGTTTGTACATTAATGATAGTTGTTTATTTTTAACTTTGTTCTGACTTCAAAAAGTCAAAATATCAAAATATAAAGAACAATTTTAATATATTATTTTGTTGTTTTTAATATAATTTTCTGTAGTTGATTTTAATTATTTTTTTTTAATATTGGTTTTAATTATTATTTTTCTTTTCTAATTTATTTTGTAGTTGAGGTGAAAACCTCTGAGGTACAGACCAGATATTACTTCTGTATTCAGTAAATAATTGTATTACTATATAATTTATTTTGTACAGCATATCCTAGGACCCAAAAGAACCATAGGAGTACTCTTAAAACTATTATGCAAGGCTTTTAAAATATAATCTGATTAAAAACTATACTATTATTATCACTTATCATCAAATGTAATGCCTCTCATAATGAGAAATAGATAACTTAGTTTTATGAGATGGTAATCGATAATAAATAATTGTTGATGATAACCCCAAGAAATTTACAACTAAATTTTCATTTGATGTATTTTTATTGATCTGTTTGTTTAACTAATTTTCTTGTTTATTATATTTATTTGAAATTCATAAAAACTTGTGTTTTATTTTATATTAATCCATTTCTGTTTAGATAATTATGGTCCAAGTGTAAATCTAGTCTGCTATTTTTAAGTGATATAATGTTTTACCTGAAAAGATGATTATTTATTTTTGTACAACAACTTTACACTGTATTAATAAACTATTCTCAGATTCATTAATGTAAGTGAAAAATTAAATAGTTAGGGCTTTTGATAAAAGTTATGTTAGAAGGTCAATTTCATTCATAACAGAATATATAAGATAATTAATTCTTTTTATTTATCGTAGTTGGAAAAGATATGGAAAATGTTTATTTTTTATAACCTAAACTGAAATTATATTATTACTTCTTTTTTTCGTATTTCTTTTTAACATGGTGGTGAATGTAGTAATTCAATTTTGTTCCAAGGAGGATTTTTTATATTTTAGTTCACGTAATTGTATTTTGGTTTATAAGATATTTTAGTTCCATTTTTTCTTTAAAAAATGAGTTTTTTCTCGCTCATTTTGATGAGAATCAAAATGAGCGAGATGTCACTTGTGGGTTTAAATAACGTGTAATTCTGAGCATTTGGCATGATAAATTGCAACTGTATGTTGGGCTCAGCAAAGAAGGCGAGTAAACACTTCACTTACCATTTTACACAATAAGTCTGACATGGATAAGTCTGAAATGTATTCTTCTTAGGAAGAAGATCAACATTTATTGTTATTCTTCCTTGGAAGAAGATCAACACAAGATGTCATTACTTGTTAATAATCCAGATCTAAACAGATGTGGATGATATTTAATGATATATAGATTTAATGATTGTCTAACAAATTTATGCTATGTACATGGGTATTTTTGATAATTACATATTAGTTTGTTGGTAACTTGTTATAAACAAGGATTACAAATAAATGTAACCCTGAGGAGTTTTTTTATCTATATTGAATAAGTTAAGGATGGTGTAAACGTCTTATTACATTTATAAAAAAAATGTAATTATACTAGTACATTACCTTATTATGTTAATATTTATTTTATCTTGATTTCATCTCCATCATGATAGCTTACTATCAATTATTTACTATAATTACAATTATTACTATAATACTCATCAGGATAGTTTTGTTTAATAGTTTAAAGCCATTAAACATTACAATTTACTACCTTCAATTCATGCACTTTTGAGTATAGAGTGTTGTATTTATTCCACTGTTTCGTAATAAAAAGGAGTAACTTAATTTGTTGCTTTACTTCTGTACCTTACAGTTGTAATATATATATATATATATATATATATATATATAAAGATAAAGTATCTGATGTACAAGACACATCAGTCAAAGATACTTTCTCTGACGGTAATAAAGTTCACTATACATTCCAGTCCATTTTTGAAATCAAAGTGAAGGTATCACAAGTAGGATTGAATATTTCCTAAATGTTGTCAAGCATGGCATGCTAACTTGTAATGGTATATTTGCCTCATTGAAAAAAGTAATTAGAAACCATTTTGTTCCTAATGTTTTATAGTAATTCTGGTGTGGGATATTGTTATTCCTGAGAATGGCTGTATGTTGTTTTCAGTGGTTTGTTTCTTATATCAAGTTACTGATAACCGTTTGCTTATAATAATTTATAAACCGTTCTTTAGTTTATGAATTGCTGTTATGACATTTATATCAAGAATATTGAAGAATAATTGTAGTAGATATTTATGAATGTCAGCTTTGAAACAATTAATTTTTTTGTTCCTGTTTTTGTTTTAATAAAATGTTGTATATTAATTCTTTTTTCAGGTCGTAGTGATTTTGTTGGTGGAATTGACAATGAGGCTCTTGATTTTAGCCAATTAGAGCATTTCATTAATGATGATACTGATGATAATCACACGTAAGTTGAGAAATATATGTTAAAGTTGTTCTAATTATTGACCTTGATTGTGTGTGTGGTGTACCAACATAGCGCTTTCGAAGTCAATACTTCATCGTTAGCAGTTAAAATAAAATAAAATATAATATAAATTATTATATTACGTTTAATATAAACTGAATAAAATTAAAATATCTGCATATTTTATATCTAGTGCTTTGTAGCACTATGTGGATATTTTACGTGAATATGGGGATATTTTTTATAATTTTAACTGCTGTCAGTGAAGTATTGACTTGGAAAGCACTACAGCTGGTAATTTTCTCTTACTTTTTAATGTATTGTATTTTGTGGTTTTGATTTTATGAGTGTAATTTTATTATTGATTAAATTACAATAATTACATACAGTAGAAAAAATGTTAGATTATATATATATAATCAAACATTTTTATAGTAATATATATATATATATATATTTGTATATATTAAATTCTATTAATATAAATCACTTAGTAGAGAATATTTAGATAAGAAATATCTTACCTTAATTTTATCATGAAAGTACTTTTGTAGGATCCTGCAACCTTAGTCATGATTGAGTTATTTAATTAAACTGGATATTAAAAAAAATGTTAACAATACTAAAATAAACCATGCACATTAAAACAAACAGTCTGCATGATTTATTGCATTTCTATTTTTTACCATTTTTAATGTCTTTTTAATATGCAGTTAATTAAATAATTCAATCATGACTGAGAATGTGGGATCCTGTGAAATTGTTTTCTTGATAAAATTAAGGTAAATTTATCTTACCTAAATATTTTGTACTAGGTGGTTTATATTATTAGAAAAACATCCATGTTCACTTTATATATGATTATTTTTTTTATTCGAATTCTACTTTTGTCTTTTCATTTACAGATTATCTTACAAGTTGAATCCAAAAGCATGAATTACTGATAACATCTTAATGTTGATAGAAAAATAATTTTTTGATGTTTTGTCTGTTTGAAGCTTAAATGATTCAGTATGAATAAAATAGCTCTAACATTCATTGTGCATACATCAGGTGATAAAAATAAAACATATGTATGTTAAAAGCATATCTGAGGTGACCCACTATTATGCCCGGTATGGATTTCTTACATGACTGGTTGCTCCTCTCTTTTTACATAAAAACATAATTATTACTAATGTTTACCTGGATGTGATCCCACACATTGGTGAATTTAAGTCAGGTCAGCCAGCCTGGTTCCTGGCAGGGTGGCTGCTTCTTTTTGTAACTTAGTGCAATAGCAAACTGTGAAACTATCCAAAGACTCTGTTTCCTATCTGACTGTTGCAACAAAAGCAAACTGTAGCTTGTAGCTGACGTGCCTACCGGCTAAAGTCAGGCCTCTTACTTATATTTCTAATTAATCACTTTGTTTTTAAGAGCTCAACAACTAAGTTATCTGTTTTTGAGTAAGAAGAAGAGTTTAAAATATTTTAGTAGAGGCACAGGATTTCAAGCTAGTCTGTTGCCTCTTTTACCATAATAAAATATTTCAGTTTCATATGCAGGCTCATAAAATGCTGTCTTTGGTAATGTAATAAAGTAACTGGGCATTTAGCTCTGCAGTCACACTGCCAGGTTAGTTGTTTACTAGTTGACGTATCAATTCAGTATTTCTGGTTTGGTTTGATGCAATCACCTTAATCTACATAATGAAACTAAAGTTTTTTGATCAGTTTAAGACTACGTGCGGGTTTTATTCCTGTTTGTTGTAACTGATTTAAGCGTATAAGCATTGAAATAATGTTGTTTTGGAAAGTTTCATTGATTTTAATTTAATTGAAATAGACTACCAGACATCTTAACTTATTTATGTATTATAGATATTTTTAATTAAATTTGTCCATTTATTTACATTAGAAATGCTATCTAATAGATTGTTTATCCAGTAAATATATATAGTACGTAATTATGTTACTGGTATAAATTAGTAAAATTTTGTACACATAATTTTTATAGATGAATTACATTTTTGCGATGAGGTTTTAACAATTTTTTTTTGTTTTATTGATTTTAAGGTATTTCGGTGATACATTATCAAATAATGAGAGTGTATCTCCTACTAGGCATCTTCCTTCAGTAGTAGTCAGTGTTGAGGGTACCACAACTGCCAGTAGTACTGGAACGACAAGTCCTCATCCTAATCAATTAGTAGCAAAACCATCAGCAACTAGTGCTGTGGCTAATTTTTCACAGCAAAATACCGCAACTGTCGTTGTTGATGGAACTGTTTACTCTCATCCTTCGTAAGTTAATTTGAATGTTTGATTTATGTATGTTTTTATTGAGTATTACATAAGTGTTCAATCTCCTCAGAACACAATATTTTATAATTTTAGTCTTAATTTAAGTGGTTTTAATAGAACTAAGATGGTGTAGCGGTATTATAATATCGGTATGTGTTTAATATTGAACTATATGAAAAATATTCATTTAATTGTTGTTCATCAAAATAATGTTGTATTCTGTATATGACTATTCTTAAAAAATATCAAATCAAAACTATTATACAACATACATTACAGTATATTATAAATGATATACTTGTAATGTTAATGAAGTGATCTATAATCTATCACTTCATTAACACTATACATAATTGAATTTATCCATGATACGAGTATATACATGAGTATATGACATCAGTTTTTTAAGTTTCGAACTTATACAGAGTCTTAATGAGATTAAATTCACTCCTTTTTTAGTATTTTGAGTATTGTTCTTATCTATCGTATGAGTTATGACAATTTAATTCCAGGCGGTCATGTTATATTAGCAATCTGATTCACATGAATTATCATATTTGTACATACTGAAGCCGATAGAGCTATTTTTAGTCATCTATCGCAAAAAAAAACAAAAAAAAAAAAACAAAGAATCACATGTAAAATTTGGTATAAAAATGAGTGATTAAAATTTAGAGCGTATTAATGTCAAATATTATGTGAAAATCAGCAAAACTGCTACTGAAATGTTGCTATTGAAAGAGGCATAAGATATGGACATTACGAAAAAGTCAAGCACCTTTGAGTGGCATAAGTGATTCAAAGATGTATGAGAAAATTTGAACCACGATCCCCAGAAGTGAGCCGCTGAAAATAAAATTTACATAATTGCAAACTAGAGTGCAACAAATTTTGTATTGTCTGAAATACTGGCTGATGGATAAATTATGAGATTCTGTTTTGAGGAAAAGATCTACATTGTGGGATGGCAAATGTGGATTATCCATCATGACATCAAGCTATGATATTCTTAACGTGAGAGAGTTTGTAGTCAAAAAGGTGATTACTAAATTGGGTTATCGTGCTTATTCACCTGATTAGTCCTCTGTGATCCTAGTTGTTCCTAAAATTAAAATATTGTGGTAAAAGGATGAAGATTTTGTGACATCATTGTTATTCTGCATAGTGTGATAAAGGAATGAGGTATTACAAAAAGGAGTTTCTGGCCTGTTTCCAGAATTAAGAACAATACTTAAACCGGTGTACACATGCACAAGAAGAATGTTTCAAAGATGCAGTAGCATCAGAACAGTTGAAAGTGTACGTTTTTTACAGGTATGTTGTGAGAATTTGTTTCATACTTTATCGTGCTAAACAACCAGTTTCATGAAGTAGAATAAGGAAAATTACCCTTAATTTTTTTTTTGGTTTGTGTATAAATTTTTAATACAAAAAAGCTTTCGTTGAGTTAATTATCTTTATTCTAGAATTTTTGCATGAGTATGGTTTTGATTGTTTTGTAAAACAATTTTTGGTAGGTTAGTTTGTTTGAATGAAAGAAGTGTTTATTCAGGATATTCTAGTTGCTCAGACAGTGATAACCAAGAAATCAGAAAATGTAAATCTAAGTAATATTGATTTGATTTATCATTTTAAATAATTTTCTACTGATGCAATGTAGTTTGCTTTTCTTCATGTATGATGATTCAGTGTAGCATATGACAAAGCAGTGGCTAGACACAAAGAAGAAGTGGTGGAGAGTGATTGTAAACTCCTTGTTAGAGTCTTATCGTGCTTCTTCTGAATTATATCCATTCATTGTCACTTTAAATCAAAATGTTTATTTATTTCTTCTACTCAATGTATTTTATAGTTGATGATAATATTATATAACCTGATTCTATCAATCCTTGGTCTATTTACATTTTCTCCCCTCTGCTAGACAGTTCACAAGTTCAGCTACAATTTTAGCAAGTGCACAAGTTTAGCTTAGTATTTAACTAATTTTTAATGTCTGTTATGTACAGAAAATACAAATATTTCAGAAATCATTTAAAAATATCTCTGTAATTAATTCAGATAAAGTGACTTCAACTAGTCAAAAGGTAAATAAGTTTTAGAATTTTCCTCAGGACTAAAACTCAAGTAGCACTAAAATTCATGGATACAGATGATGTTTTTATCAAAAGCCTGTTTTTTAATTAATTTAGTTTTTATCTTTTTATGTTCTGTGGGTTTATCATCCCAGGGTATTTTGTATTCTTTAGATTGTATGTTCCATGAAAAATATTTTAAAGTAATTTTATAGGTTCAGTAAAATTTCGAACATTAATCTACTTAGAAGTACTGATTTTGTCGCAAGTGTAGTTGTAAAAAAATGGAGTAATTATAAAATAATATGATATCATTAAAATGAAATTAATAGAAATCTGTAGAAAAATCATTTTGCAAAAAAAGAGCAACAAAATGTAGATTGAATGAACTTTTTTTGCTCAACAAAGGCATGAATCGATTTTCAGACTAGCATGGCTATTCGGTGGTGTGTGGTCTACAAATCTCACAGTATTTCACTGTCCTAAACAAGTAAGTTTGAAAGTAAAGAGTAATCGAGTTAAAAATTTAATTTTTATGAGGTAACATTCAATGAGGAGTGAGTGTGATGAACTTGTTATGTTGCGACTCAGTTGATTGTTTTCATTGAGCATTTACACTGTGTACCCAAATACGAGTAACCTTATTTATCTACCCTGATTAATCATTCAGTTGTGTGTGTGTGTGTGTGTGTACATTTATAAGTATTTTATTAATGTTAAATATTTGAATGTCAGTTGTAACAAACTTAATGATGTGCTTGCTGATGACATACTTTATTCTAGAAACTTATATGTTTCTTGATTTGATCTCAAGAGATGCACATATACATTAAGTGCAGTTACACGTTGTTACTTAAAATTAATTTATTAAAATAGCTTTTTATTATTTAATTTTTAAGTCGCATCAGCCACTGACATAATTAATGACTATGTTGGAGTTGATTTTATAATTGATTTTTGAGATCTCAGGAAGGAATTGAACCTGGGGCCTTCAGTTTACCAGGCAAGCATGCTACCACCTGTGCCACTAAGGCAACCGATTAAAAGATTATTGTTGCTGAAACTAATTCACGTTTCTGTTTCCAGGCACAATCTTCCTGAGAGCCCACCTGATTCAGGATCTGAACCTCCATATTCTCCTCAAGCCCACTCACCTCGTAAGTTTAGTGAATAGTAACTCTAGTAGTGAGTGTGCATCGATTTAGTTTATGAAGATAAATCAATTTCTATTTAATTACTATGTAAAAATCTTAAGTTAGCATTTAACATATTAAAGTAGATAAAATCTATGTATAATTGTGCATAACCTCCTATGTAGCTTTTCTTGAATAACATGAAAACCATAATTTGTTGTAATATTTGAATTTCTTACTATCCCGTATCATAAAATATTTATTTCTTTTATTTGTTTGCATTCATTATCAAAACTTTAATAGATATCTGCTGAGTTGTGATTTGGTGACTAATTTAATTGTTAGTAAGTAGTGAATTTTAAATATTTTAACTAGTTCTATCATAACGTATGATAATGGATTTTGTAGCAAAAAATTAAATTATTTAACTATATTTAAAAACCTGTTTTACATGTTAATTATTTACCAAATCTTCCTAGCAATATTTGTGATGCCAAGAATTATGGAGAAAATCTTGCTGAAAATTTTTATTCACCGTTTGTTCTATTTCTGCTTCTAAATTTATCATGGTTTCTTAAGTTCCATGAGATACATAATATTAAGGTTATGTAAAGTGAGAAATACACATAAAGTTATGCACATCTTTAAAAGCAAAATTACCTGTGTAGAAATTATGTAAATATTTCAAAATAGTTTTCATGAAGTGTGATTTGCACAGTTTCATATGGCTAAATCCATGCTAATCACCATGAATCCAAAATTATATTGTAGACATGGTAATCAAATGAAATGGTGTTCTACTCAATCACTATTTTAAAAAGTACATTTTAATGTAGTAAAATTCCAGGGATTTTGAAGTTATGGTTTCATAGTACTTCTGATGTTGATTGCATGCTGTTATTTGTGAAAACTACTTTTCATCAAACTATAAGTTTGATTATGATTGCTATTCTTACTTGGCTATCTATATGAAACCAAGCAAGTTTTCCTTGTATCTTTCTGTTATTATGTAGTTGTATATGTTTAATGAATAATAGTATAATAATTTATAAATATATAATTACACTACCCATTAAAACAGAATAATTGAGTAAATTTTACTTACTTCATCTAACACAGCAGCGCTTTGAACTTATCTCCATCATCAGCTGTATATAATATATATACTTAATTATACAGTGTTATGACTATATCTAAAAATAAAGATCTTTATATTAAATCACTTGAATTTCCTTACATCCCCTTTTTTTGGATCCTGGGTACCCCAGTCCAGCATGATGGGTAGATCGGGATAGAGATCTGCTTTTCTCACTATCCACCCTTTTCATTATCCTTAATTCCTTCTTACTGCTTATGAGCTAAATAAGGGACTGTTTCTTGTCTGATTTCTGCATGATGGCTAAAGTGTCTATCAAGTAAATGCCTCCTAATCTGTCCTCAAAAGGATAAGGATCAATGCCAGTACTCAAAGCTGCATTAAAAAAGAGTTTCCACCAGTATTGGGTGCAGTCTCCATTTGGATGTTGGACTGTGCCAAATCTTATGGATGTAGTAATTGATACCACTTAAGATTAAAAAAAAATTATTATAACCGTTTTTTAAAATCATTTTTGTCTTTTCTTCTTTCATCTTTTAGATCAGAAAGTAACACCCAGTGCTGGACTGCAAGATTTATTGCTACAGTCACCAGTTTCAGTACCTGGACATCAAGCCAGCCTAGGAAATACAATATATGGAAAACCACCTCATACAATACACATTCAGGGAAGCGATACGGTATTAGTACAACATCCTGCAGTGCTGACACCACTGTTAACCCATCAGCAGCAAACTACTGCAGCAAACAATACTCTAGCTTTGGCAGCAGCTCATGCAGGATTGCCTACAAGTAACATATCTGAAGAACATCAAACAAATGGAATAACAGCTATTTATACTTCATTAAATAATGGTGCTAAGAAAAGAAAATTGTCAGAAGATAATGTTAGAGTGAAACAAGAAACCGAATTGTGCAATGACGATGAACTCAGCTATCAAGAGGGACCTGGTGAAGGTTCCATGTACTTAGATTCAAGCAGTTTTCAGTGTATTCGTTTCCAGCCTTTTCAACAAACAGCTTGGCATACACTTTGTGATCAGAATTTAAAAGAATTACCTATTCCACATTATAGAGTCGATGCCGATAAAGGATTTAATTTTTCAAATGCCGATGATGCATTTGTTTGTCAAAAGAAAAATCACTTTCAGGTAGTGTAAATAAAATTAATATTCTTCTTTTTAGTTTTTGTATTAGTGATTACTGATTCTCATGTTGAATATGCCCGGTATATTAATCTTATAGTAAATATTCTTTCTCTCTAATACAAATTAATCATCATAGCCTAATAATATGTGTTAGAGTGAGAGTAAGAATTGGTTTGATTCTACAAATTTTAGCCTTTTAAATTGTATTCTGGTGTATTAATTCCCTTAGATATATGTTACACCCCAAAAGCCCATAGCTTTCTTCCAGGATGTTATATGCCTTCCTTTTTCCTGTTTAGCCTCTGGGAATCACTGTCAGGTATTACTTCAGAGGATGAATGAGGATGATATGTAAGAGTGTAAGTGAAGTATAGTCTTGTACACTCTCAGATCGACCATTTCTGAGATGTGTGGTTAATTGAAACCCAACCACCAAAGAACACCAGTATCTACGATCTATATTCAAATCCGTATAAAAGTAACTGCCTTTACTAGGACTTGAATGCTGGAACTCTCGACTTTGAGATCAGCTGATTTGCAAAGATGCGTTCACCACTAGACCAACCCGGTGGGTTAGGTTGTTATACGCCTGGATTACATTTTCTTAACAAATTACTAATTAATAATTTATAGGTATTGTTTTAAATAATTCATTATGACTTAAGAAAACAATAGTGTTTTTTTTTAACAATTTATATTTTAATGTCAGTGAAAGATAAAAATTAACCAGAAAATAGTTTAAAATAATTTTCTCTTTCAGACTGGTGATGCAGTTTTCATGATCCATTAATAAATTTAATTTTTAATTAAACCAAAGCTGGAAACCCCACTCCATTTTTTTTAAATTGTTCAAATGTGGTATATAAAATAATAAGAAAATTAAATTATAAAAACACAGCAAAAAACAGTTATGGTCTACATCTCTAAACTGATCTTGATATTATTATGTACTTTTTTAAATCTTTTATGCTTTTATTCACATACAGTATACTATAGCCTGTATCCTCAATTATCTGTGTTCTGTGTGTTACAGTCTTAGTCTTTCTGTAAGGTTTTTATTTTCTCCACTCTCCTATCACGAAATTAATTAAGGTTGTATGTCTTAATATACGGCCCACCAACCTATCTCATTTTTCTACAAGATTCTGATATAAATTTATCTTCCTGTTATTCATCTTATAACCTTGAATTTAGGTACAAACATACAGATTGTAGGATTTGTCACATAGTTTGTAAAGCATCATAATATTTAATTTCTTTAAAAGTGGTCTGCAAGACTATCTTCTCTGTTTAAAATAATTTGTGTTGTCTTCCTTGAAAGAACAGTATCTCTTTGATACGGTGCATAATGGGATCATGCCATATACATTTGACCTATACATAATATGACTAGCATATTGTAAAACAGACAGAAAGAACAACTTTCAATAAAGGGGTGACCTTCACTTTTGAAAAACAAAGAGCCCTAAGTAATATTTCATATACTTACATGAGATTATGGAATTCTAATTACTTAACCTTTGTGTGCTTAATTTTTTTGCTAGTTTTTTTTTTTAGTGAAAGTTATTCCTTAAATATTTTCTTCATTTAACAGTAAACAATTAATTATATTACAAAAATGTGTTGTGCTAACTCAAATGAAAAACTGGAATCACCTATATGAAAAATCAAACTTACATTATCCACATACAGTTCTAATTCTTATGGAATAGATATAGGAGAATCATTTATTATTTTAATATATTACAAAGAAAAGGACCTAAAATGAAGTTGTGGCACTTCACACTTAATATTTGGTAATTTCAGATTCTGTAACTTTTGGAGAACATTAAGAAGTAGTATTCTAGAAATCGAAGGATGTGAAGTAAGAATAATGTCAACAATCATATTTCCAGTTTCCACTAATTGCTAAAAATTAAAGAAAGTTGTTGCAGTTTCAATGGATGGTGTTAACACCTTTTTGTGGGTAGTAACCATAAAGATCAATGTCATTTAAAATAAAGAAAAAAATTGCCATTGATTTACATCCCATTCTACCCCAGGAAATATTAGATATTGGAGCTTCAGTGCCAGTTCCATGACAAAAGTGCTTATTCAATTAAAAATCCATGTAACTGCATTTGGATTTTGTTAAATCTTATGATATCAAAGAGGAAGTACTTGGGAAGATAAATGATCTAAGATAAATTCATGATTTCATCTGTGTAATTTCCTGGTGGAAGATTAGTTATGTCATTCTATGACTGCCTAGAACCTTCAAGAGGGACTGTAACTAGTTTAATGTAAATTAAAAGTTCTTAATGTTAATAAAATATTCTAGTACAGGAATTTTTTCTATTATTAAGACTCCATGAAAATTACTGAGCCAGGTGAAAAAAATTATAATTTACATCTCTGAACCTGCAAAAAGAATTCACAGAAGTGTACTGCACACATCACAGTTTTTCTTTAAACAAAACTTTTTTTCACAACTCACTTGAACCTTCTTATTCACTTTATTTTTAATATATATAAACCTTTATTTTTACAGGATTACCAAACTACTGAAATCCATAGGAAACCAAAATCCTTACCAAACTTAATCCTTAGGAATTTAAATTTTAACTTAAACTCGCATAGCTACTGCTCATTCAAACAATAAGCATTGAATTTTGACTAGTTACTTTTCATGTTGTAGCATTTAACTTTTCTTAAAAAGTATGCGTACGTATAAATGTAAAATTACTTGAAATTTTACTCGCATTTTACTGATGTTTCCTTTTATCTATTATAATGGTATGTTATTTACCTACTTGTCTACAATTACATTGTTTTTAAACTTCATCCTCTTTTGATGATTATGAAAATATTAAAACTTAATGGTCCTAACTATCAGCTAGCTGCTTAGTAGTCAATAATGTAAATCATAGTCAGGGAAGTTTTAACTAAATTTTGTTTTCATTAATTTTTTTTAATAGATAACATGCCATACACAGCTGCAAGGTGATGCCCAGTTTGTAAAAACTCAGGATGGTCTTAGGAAAATTGGCAGTTTTCATCTTCACTTTTACGGTGTGAAAGTTGAATCACCTACTCAGACGATAAAGGTTGAGCAGTCACAAAGCGATAGAAGCAAAAAAGCTTTTCATCCAGTACTGTGAGTTAAACATTTCGACTTAATTATCCTACTTTATATTTTAGTTTGTAGTAAAACAAACTTTGTGAGTTTAAATAATAACCGACTTAAAATTAAATCTCTTGTCCAAGTGTTGAAAGGGAATTTGATTTGATTTGAGCATGTTCTGCTGACATCGCCTACGGTAGTAATCATTTATAAGAAAACCTCTCAAATCCTGCTCAGAAAAGTGGAAGAAATAGGAATGAAAGAAAAAAATGTATAACTTTTTTAAATAAAAGTAGAATAACATACACGATATTATATTGTGTTATATAAAAAAAAATATTGAAAATTAGAAATCTGGTATTTACTTGTTGTCTAAAGGAGCAATAAGAGATGTACTTCAACATTTTTTTAAACTGCCGGCTCAGCATAAGTTGGGTGCTTCATAAAGAACACAACTTTTGAAATGCCCGCCATTTCTGTTCTAGTAAGTTGGCAGCACTGAACGTTACACGATTTTCATTTGTTGTTTTTGTGGAAGTAGTCATGGAGTGCTAAATAACGCATGATCGTCATTTGTTTTCTGTATGAGTAGGAATGGAGTGTTTCATGATGGAACAGCGTATCATATTGAAAACTTATGAATGTTGTGCAGAGACTGTTCACAAACTCTGTGGAATGTTTGGTCAGTGTAATGCGCCGAATAAGTCGACTGTGATAAGACTAACTGCTAAATTTGAGAAAACAGGTTTGGTTGTGAACATTAAGCCCGTGGGGAGTCCTCGTGTTAGTTGTTCTGCAGAAAACATCGCCACATGAGTGATAATGTTGCTGTAAGTCTGGTGAAATCTACTCGCCAACATTCACAACAATTGAGTATTTCCAGAACCAACATGCAATGAATTCTGAAAGAAGATCTGCATCTTTGTGCCTATAAAATCCAATTGACACAAAAACTGAAGCCAAACGATCATGAAAAGCGCCGAGCATTTTCCGATTGGGTGCTTGCAAAACACTGACTGTGTGGTATGGCATTTGGGCTGAGGGTGTAATTGGGTCGTACTTTGAAGATGGCGCCAGAAACAAATTAACAGTGTAAATATGTAATATGTAAATTACTTAATTTCATCAATAAATTGGTATGTTATTATGCACTCAAAAGTTGCAATCTTTATTAGACATCCATTATTAGGACCAATGAGAAACATGCATAAGTTATGTACAACTGAATTTCCTATAGATGCTGACAGGTTGGTTACACTTGTTTGTACGTATTAGAATGTGCAATTGTCATGTTCATCTCATTTAAATACCAATCAACTTGTTTAGTTTTATTAATTCATCAGTGTAATCGGTTCATTTTTTTAGCTTATTTCTTTTCAAAGTTATAACATTCCTTGTGAAATGATATTATAAATTGCAAAACTGAATGAAAAAATGTTCTGCAAAGAACATTTCTTCTTTCAGATTTACCATATAAATATTTCTGTAAACAAATCTTTTAGGAGAAAAATGTTTATGTACTTTCAAACAGTTCAGAAGTAAACATTACATAATATTGATAAAGATAAAAATTACTTCATGGTTTATATTTCACTGGAAAACAAATGCGTTTCAAATATATTTGTTGTTAAATATTTATAATTTTTTATTATTATTTGTTTATGTTTTGTAAAATATATAATAATCAAAAGGTTAATTACCATACACTACAATAATTCATAGCATCAGTCTCTTATCAAGAATTGGTTTTTATCATGTACTTATATAAAAGAGCTTGTCTTTGTTGAAACCTATATGTGAAAAAACCTATGTTAAGTCTTTTGCATTGTCTTTATATTATGAAGTTTTATTCCAGTTGATTTACAAGATGCTAACAGGCTTCACAAGCTGGACTTATTTCCTTTTACATTTCTTGTCTTTAAAAACCAAAAGTAATAATTATAATCTCAGCTTCAACAACAGTAGCATAATATAAACTGATTCAAAAATAGAATCTAGAATATATGAAACATGTAATATTGTTTATTTTATTTTGTATTACTGCATTTTATTTTTGTTAAAATAGTTCATTAACTTCAATTATCAGTTACTATGGATATTTTCTTTATTAATGCGCTTAATTTGCTTCAGCATAATTTGTTCCACGTGATTTCTTGTGGTCCAGATTTTATTTATAGGCCATCAATTAAAAATAATAAATTTTTTTATTGTATCTTAAGTTTTTCACTTAATTTCTTTTTTTAAGAGGGAAACTTTCTAATGCATTCAAAAGATGGAATGATTATCAGAGAAGTGAGAGTTAGGGATTCCATATATAAATGTGGGTTTTTTTTATATTTTATGGAAAATATATTTTTATGCATAGTTTAATAAATGGTTTATTTATTGGGAAATATTGAAATTTAATGTTGTGAAAAAATTTGTTCAGAAGTATGCTGTATTGCTAAAAAAAAAAAAACAAATATATAGTTATTGAAATTTTCTATGCTGTAAAAGACAGTTGAAGGAAATGATGGTCGGCCATTATTGACTAGGACACACAAATATTCACATTTGCACGGATCATGCTTGTATATAAAACAATTAGAAAATTACTTTTTTCTAGAGTATTTATTTACATTATCATGAGAAATGTATAAAATATTCAATTCTTTTCTGTGCTTGAATAGAATGTGTTATGAACATGGGGCTTCAACCAATATTTGATGATGGATATTACACCATTTTTTTTTTATAAACATTTAGTTACTTTTCTGAATGCTTATTGTAATCTAGTATGAAAACAGTGATAAGATTTGTTACCTGTATATTTCTGTTGGCAATACTGTTTCTGATTGATCATAAATGCTATTGTTCTGATACTCTTGTACCACCTTAAAATTAATTCTAAACTGGCAAGCACATGATAGATTATATTTTTAAAAAAAAATGTAATGTTTGAAGTATCGGTATAGTTTTGTTAAATTAATTTCTTTTTAATTCATTTCTTGAACAAGTTGAAATTACGATGGGTAGATAGAAATTAATACATTTTGAGTACGGTAATCAAATCATGCTATCTTAGTATGTTGATCAACAAAATTAATTTAACGAAGATATCTACAAATCAGTCCTTTGTTTTTATGACTGAAGAGCCAGCTGTTTGGCATAAAGCAAACGTTCTCAATCTCTGCTAATATAAAAAAGGGATTTCTATATCTTTCTGAAATGCTACTGCATAAGCACATGCACACTTAAAGTTCAAGCAAGAATGTTAACAGAGAAGTACTGTGTTCCATGTGAAATAAAGATTTTTTAAAGTTGAGTAAAACTGGAAAAAAGTCTTTAGCTGGGTAGGTCTTCCAAGAATGAATTGACTCACTGAACAAAATCAGGATATATAGTTTACGAGTCCATTTAATTATTATTAGTCATTTATTACTGTATAAATATAAAAGACCGCAGAAATCAGGAAAAGCCTGACATTGCCTAGAAAATGGTCACAAAATTAATTTAATTAAAAATTTTTTATTTATGGTTTATAAAAACCAATGTTTTAAAAAATGACCATAATATATAACAATTACATAGCTGGGAAGCTTATTTTATTGGCATTGATAAAGAAATTTTAAGTAATGTTTGGGGATCAGTGTCTTATAACCTTTTAGAATTTTAAATCTTTCTGTGAGTTTTACATCTTAAGAAGATTAAATATTTTTATCCTATCTTAAATTTTGTTTAAGGAAGTATTTTGTTGATTAGTTTTTGCTTTATCAATGCCACATAAAGTGTGTGTTTTAATATTTGGTGAGCAATCTGTAATGGTAGTTTGAGTTATTAAGAATTTTTGTAATCTAACTTTCCAGTTTTGAATAGGATTGCCAAAAAATAATACTTCATAGTTTTTAGTCAAAAGTTACCAAATATTTTGTGAACGCTGTTAACTCCTGACAAACACACCTTTTGTATTTCATTAGTTTTTTTTTTTTTTTTTTTTACTAAGTCATTTATTTATTTTTATTTTTTCCCTTATTTGTTTTAAGCATTTGTTTTTTTTTCTAATTCTATAGTATCTCTAATCATGATTGTTTAATCATGCTTAATAATCAACAATAATATAAAATGTTCAGCATTTTAAAAAAATTAGGGTTCAAATACAGAGATAGAAGAACAATTGCTAACATGTACAGGAACCAAACAGCAACAATAACAATTGAAGAACATAAGAAAGAAGCCCTAATAAGAAAGGGAGTCCGACAAGGATGTTCCCTATCTCCGTTACTTTTTAATCTTTACATGGAACTAGCAGTTAATGATGTTAAAGAACAATTTAGATTCGGAGTAACAGTACAAGGTGAAAAGATAAAGATGCTACGATTTGCTGATGATATAGTAATTCTAGCCGAGAGTAAAAAGGATTTAGAAGAAACAATGAACGGCATAGATGAAGTCCTACGCAAAAACTATCGCGTGAAAATAAACAAGAACAAAACAAAAGTAATGAAATGTAGTAGAAATAACAAAGATGGACCACTGAATGTGAAAATAGGAGGAGAAAAGATTATGGAGGTAGAAGAATTTTGTTATTTGGGAAGTAAAATTACTAAAGATGGACGAAGCAGGAGCGATATAAAATGCCGAATAGCACAAGCTAAACGAGCCTTCAGTAAGAAATATAATTTGTTTACATCAAAAATGAATTTAAATGTCAGGAAAAGATTTTTGAAAGTGTATGTTTGGAGTGTCGCTTTATATGGAAGTGAAACTTGGACGATCGGAGTATCTGAGAAGAAAAGATTAGAAGCTTTTGAAATGTGGTGCTATAGGAGAATGTTAAAAATCAGATGGGTGGATAAAGTGACAAATGAAGAGGTATTGCGGCAAATAGATGAAGAAAGTAGCATTTGGAAAAATATAGTTAAAAGAAGAAACAGACTTATAGGCCACATACTAAGGCATCCTGGAATAGTCTCTTTAATATTGGAAGGACAGGTAGAAGGGAAAAATTGTGTAGGCAGGCCACGTTTGGAGTATGTAAAACAAATTGTTGGGGATGTAGGATGTAGAGGGTATACTGAAATGAAACGACTAGCACTAGATAGGGAATCTTGGAGAGCTGCATCAAACCAGTCAAATGACTGAAGACAAAAAAAAAAAAAAAAATAATCAACCAGAAGCCTATCTAGTTGAGTTTAATTAAAATTTTCTGTAAATTTTTTTTTGAGTATTTTATGTTTAATTAAATTCGTAGATTTCATAAGTAATAGTAGTAATAGTAATTCATAGATTTCATTAGATGATACAGTGAATGAGCTGAATTTATCTTATCGAACTGATTCAGTTAAGGAATTGTAAAAATCAAATGGCTTCTCACTAATCATCATAAAACTAATTCTTATGCAGTATGTTGATCTCATGAAAAACAGTAAATTGGTTTTTATTTATTTTTTAGAGTTGATTTACATGGAGAACAACTTACAAAGGTGACTGTTGGAAGATTACACTTTAGTGAAACTACATCTAACAATATGAGAAAAAAAGGAAAACCAAATCCTGACCAAAGGTATTTTTATTTAGTGGTCGGTTTACATGCACACTGCAATGATAGTAATCATTACCCGATAATTTCTCATGCATCTGAAAGGATAATTGTGCGGGTAAGCTAAGAAGTTTTTTCATCATTTATTTAAAACGATTTTGCTTTTGTAATACATTTTATTAAATTTTATGTTTTATTAATAAATCTTTTGCAGGGATTAAAAAGAGGCTGAATAATTCAGCAGCAGCTCTTAACATTTTAGTTAAACAGCTCTTTTAAGTCTTTTGCTTACTGGTAATGATAAAAGGTGATAACCTTCTTATCCATATCGCTCCAGTATTTCCTCAATGGCATTTCTTACTTTCCCACTTAGTCTTCCATTATTATTATTTTACTTCCATTCTATATTATGCTGTATGCTTATGATTTTTCTCCTCTGCATTCATTTTAGTGTATATACTTAGATTGGGTCTACCAATTTTTCCCCAATGCTTTACCATGTTTTTAAAATTCTATCACTGATTCCTGCCACAAATTAGTGCACATCTTCAATCATCCTTATTCCATATCTAGCTCATACTTCTCTCCAGAACAACATATCAATCTCTTTCTTATGATTTTTTTCTTTTCTTTTCTTCTACTTTGTTTCCCTCAGACTAATCGCAGTATATTATTAGCCATGAAATCTAAAAGTTCTTTCACTCTTCCTGTGAGTGATAATGTAAATATAGCTTTACTATTTTTGTTTCTTCCTTTTAATTTTTTTATAACTTAGCTGCAGTCCATTTTTTTTTTTGCAGGATTACCAGCTTTTAGAATCCTGTACATCACATCCAGGTACTTTTTCCTCCAAGGTACCAACCTTTTCTGATTCTTTACTTATAAATTTCTTCATTTACAGACTGTAGTACTGTCAGGACACCTCTGTAGGCAATTTATACCAGTTGCTAGATAAAAAGAATAAAAATTAGGAATAATGGAAGGAAGATGGAATACTCCTAGCTTTCAGATTCTCTAATAGCATCTTGGTTCAGTCACTACTATATAAATATTGTGTATTATTGTCACTGAAACAATAAAGCAAGATAGCATTTATGCACTTGACACTGATGTCTATAGAAGATAATAATATTAGGGAATAAGATTCAGTTTATTTCTCATTAGAACATTCATTATCAATATTTGCATTGACGTATTTCAATAAACTAAATGGATGAATGCATTTTGTCCTTATGTTTTATGCTCAAAATTTTCAGATTGGCTCCATCCATCAAAATGAGCAAATGGGTTAAATAAATCCTTTCTTGCTTTAAAGATATTTGTTATTAACAAGACCAAATGTATTAGTTATATGATTATGTGTATTTGTAATATTCTTAATATAATGTAGCTATAGTAATACATATACCCACATAAACTTTTATATAGTTTTAAATCCTTATTTTAGACAGTAATACTGAAGTCTTTTAGAGAAGCTTCATTTAGAGAGGGGTAACAGTTTGAAATTTTTGTAATTTTGATTAGCATGATTTTTTTTATTTTTTACAACTATAACTGCAGTTGACCTGAAGCCACTAGGCCTTCTTGTTCCAGGCGTCCAATCCTGGTCAGTTTGAGAGTGATGTTGAACTGTGCTGGCAAAGAGGAAGCACACCTGATTCTATTTATCATGCCGGTAAAGTTGGAGTCAATACTGATCGTCCTGATGAAGCATTGGTTGTACATGGTAATTTAAAAGTAACCGGGCACATAGTTCATCCCAGTGATGCCAGAGCAAAAAGGGATATACAAGAGGTCGTAAGAGTTTTATTTAAATAACTAATTAATAATTTCTTTTATTTATACATCAGTAAGTCATAAAATTAGAAGAAATATGTTAATTTATTTCATATTTTAATATGAGATATAAATATAACAAATAATTATAAAATATCTATATTTTATTTTTGATAACATTTGCAATTAGCTCATTGGCCGACTAACTTTACTCTTGATAGTAGTTATAAAATGTACTGCTTTATTATAAAAATACATTTAATTAGGGCTTTAAAAATGTCTAGAAGAATAATTTAAAAAATTATTTTTTTCTTTAATAAACTATATTATTTTTTAAAATTTGATTTTTTCAGTACTTTTAAACACATTAATCTTATTTCAGTAAATTTCTTACACAAATTAACTCCGAATTAGAAATTTTCTGTACTATCTAACAATAATTTTCATGATAAATTGCATACATAAGTTGTACACAAAGCACTGATAAACAAAAATTATAAAAATAAGGTACACTAATGCATGCTGTAATGAAATTGTTTAACCAAATTTTTTTTAAAAGCATTTTTTTAAATTAAAATTTATTAGTAAAATACAAAGTTACATTTAAGGGATTTAATAGACATTATAATTTATATTTCATTAGATCAAAATATTTATACAGATAAAGAAATCAAGTACATCATTTGTATTTCCTAACAGCTAACAGTTATACCTTCAACTATCTAAAATTGCAAAAAAATCCATTTAAAAAGCATTGCAAGTTATAATTGACATGTAGATACTTGCACTACATCAAAAAGAGAAACTTGTCAATAAATGGCTTGCATGAATTCACTGCAAGCTATACTTTTCAAAGTAAGTGACTAAGTTAATAATACTTTTTGAACCCAGAGTAAGATGGTAAAATTGATCCTTACAGCTTAATGGTTAAACTTCACCTGGAATGTCTCAGGCGGTTACATTCTGGAAATATAAGGATCTGAAGTAAATTGTTTTAATGGATATGGCTGAATCTATTTGTCACCAAAGTTTAAAAATGTAGGATGCTGTTCACTGCTTGCTGCTGAAATCTATTGGTAGTTAATTATCTTAAGTTGCATCAACTGCAACTTAAAATTTATTGAATTCGCTGATAAAGAATAACTAATGAGGAAGTATTTTGATTGTCACTCATTTGACTGCTTTAATGCACCTAAGTTCATCCTTTATTAAGAATATGTAGTTACTAAATATTTTTTTCCAGTTACTTTGTATAGTTTAAGTTTAATTAATTATGTAAAAATGTATAATTATTATTATGATTTTGCTACTAAACTTAACCGTTATTTTTTAGTTGGTTTGCCAATATTTATTAACTGATATTATTACAGTGTGACTCAAAGGAGCAACTACGAAATTTACAACAACTAAGAGTGGTCAAATACAAGTATGATCCTGCATTTAGTCAACATTGTGGCCTTGATACAGAATCTGATACAGGAATTATTGCTCAAGAACTACAGAATGTACTTCCTGAAGCTGTCATGCCTGCAGGTGATATAATATTACCAAACGGAACAAAGATTGATAACTTCCTTGTTGTAAATAAGGTGCGTAAGATTTTTCTATTATTTGAATATCTTAAAATCGAATGACTAATTTTTAAATTTTAGTATTGAATTTTTTAAATATTAATTAATCCTACCGGATGAGTGCTGTAGAGCTGCAGTTTTTCTGCTAGGTAGAGTATATTCTGTATAATTTTGATATATGGCTTCATTCTAACAAATGTTTTTATATTTATTATTAAAGACAAAGCTGTGTAAATATGAGGATGATTTTATCATGTGTTTGCAAATTTTAAAACCTTTTACATTTTTCTAGTTACAAATGAATGAAGATATTAAAAAAAGTTATTATTTGGAGAATTCCTGGTTCAACTTTGTATGACTCCAAATTTATGAATTAAACAAAGTAATTTTGTGTAATCTACATTTTAGCAGTAAATATATATAACTACTACTGATAAGAAAATGGATTGAAATAATATGTAATTTGTTCCAGGATAAATATGAAGTAATTATATGCAAAATGTTCTTCATAGTGTGTATTGAATTTCCTTAGAGTAATTGCACTCTAAGGATCTAAAGGTCTCCCTATTCATCTGACCGTACGTCATTTGTTAGTTATGTAGATTATTCATTTTTTAACTTTACAGTGAATTTTTAACTTCAAAACAAATCAATTCACATTTGTTAGTTTACATTAATAAAATCCGGATTTATGAGATTTTACAGTATCAGTGTGATATTATATACTATTCCATCAACATTTCAAAGAAATTACCTTTAAAATTTTCTTTTTAGTGCCTTTTGAGTTCAGTTTTTTGTTGCATAATGAATATTATTAACTTTGATATCTTTATATTTAATGATTTAGCCTTTAAACGTACACTCATTATTCCCAGAAGACATGTTTGACTGTTCATTTCAGTTTATATTCTTTAGTATTTTTTTATTTTTAACATTAATAATAATAATCCTGTATTTCCTTCGAATGATATAAATAAGCTCAAATCGCAACTAAATAGTAATTTACAAAAAAAAGTGGAATTATTATTAGATACAATAAAAATAATGATTAATTATCATTAAAAAAAAATTGACAACTAACACAAAAAATTGTAATGTGTAACAGTATTTGAATAAGTATCTTTTTATCATACACCATTCCTTAACTTTGAGTATCTATTATATACAATTAAATGAGATACATAGATGAAATTCTTGCTATTATACTGTTAGGATGGATCTAGTTGGGGAGGGGGAGGATATAACATTTTTATGAAGCATAATTTTTTAATGCATCAGTGTTGCAAATTTAATTTTTATAGATAAGCGATTTGAATATTTGTCTCCAAAATAATGTAGTTTTCTCATGAATAGATGGCAGTTAAAGAATTATGAGAAATTTCCTGTTCTGTTTTTCATTGTATATTTATGAGAGGTTATCTCTAAAGTAAAGACCGTTTCATTGTAAAAAAATGTATTCTAAAAGTTTATAAATATTTTTTATCTCTCTTGAACTTATGTACCTTATACTGTTTCTCTATGTAATCGCCACATGAATTAAGACATTTATCGTAGCGATACACCAGCTACAATATACTCTTGTATACCTACTCTTCTGCCGCCAGTCCATTTAGCCACTGATTAACAGTATTTTTAAGTTCATCATCACCTGTGAATCACTTACCACTCAAAAATTCTTTCAATTTCCCAAACAAATGGTAATCAGAAGGAGCTAAGTCCGGAATATATGGTGGGTGATCATAAATTTCCCATCCAAGTTTTCTTAGTAAATCACGTGTCAAACTCGCAACATGTGGACGTGCATTATCATGCAGTAGGATGATGCCGTCGTGCAGCTGACCACATCGCTGATTTTGAATGGCACACCATAACTTACAAAGAGTTTTGCAGTAGGCTTCTGTATTTATAGTCATTCCATGCCGCATGAAATCAGTTAGCAGTATGCCAAACCAATCTCAAAAGACTGTGGCATCAGTTTGTATCCAGATGGCTGTGGCTTGACCTTTGTCGGTCTGATTGGTGGTTGAGGATGACACCGTTCACTTGACTGCCATTTTCTCTCTGGCGTGTAATACGAAATCCATGTTTCACTGCTGGGGAACTATCGAATTAAGGAACTCATCACCTTTTTCTGTGTCATACATCAAAAATTCTAAAGTAGATACCATTTGGATTTTTTTGTGATATTTCATTAAGATGTACGGCACCCAATGTGCACAAACCCTTCTAAAGCCTAAATGGTCATGAACTATGTGACTAATAATAGCTCGTGAAACATCAGGAAAAAGAAGGGCAGGTCAAAAATCTTTGAGCGACGATCTTTTCTGATTTAATCATCTACGCGTTTCAACAATTCCTTGGTAGTTATCGAAGGTCTACCCGAATGTTCTTCATTGTGCACATTAATTGTGTTATTTTTAAACCTTTCACACCATTTTTGGATGTTTCTCTCAATTCATTACATTTTCACTGTACACAGCAACCAACCGCCTATGAATTTCAACCAGCTTAATGTTTTGATGGTTTAAAAAACGTATGATTCCATGTATTTCACAGTTGGCGGCAACATCAATCTTCCTAATCATTTTATAATGTAATAACTCACACGTAATTAAAGATACTACAATGTGACAACTTACAGACAACAGTGCAGTGTGTACGTTATTAGTGTGGCCATGAACCATAAAGGTTCGCCAACCTTAAGGAGAGATATTTCCCAGCAGTCTTTACTTGAGAGATATCCCTCGTAATTAGTTCTAGAAATTAAAAATATAAATCACTAATTTTTTTAGTTCTTGATCTTTTCACTGAAGGTTTTTCTAATTCTAGGAACGAATACTGATGGAAAGTGTTGGTGCAGTTAAAGAATTATGTAAAGTTACCGACAATTTGGAAAACCGTATCGATGAACTGGAAAGAATTAACCGAAGATTGGTTAAATTAAAGAGATTTGATAGTATAAAATCTATAAACTCAACATTGTCTTCTAGTAAGTTATATAAATTTAATCGACTATACATCCAACAGTAATTAGATATTTTGTTAGTAGTTTAGAAACACAGTTTGTGATCACATAATTAAAAAATAAATATATTCATTAACAAGCGTTATAAGTAAGCCTGAGATAAATTTACCATGTCTTTCAATATTTTCAATATTCTATTACCATATTTACTTCAGTAATCTGCTCACAATTTTTCCCAAACTAATCTTAAAAACTGGTTAAACATAATTGTTAAGGATATAAGATTTCATTTTGGTAATTCAAACTCATGTATTTCTAAAAATACAATCTATAATGACTCAATACATCCAGAATCAGCATGATTTTAATTTGTACAGAAGATTATGAAACGCAAACATATTTGTCAGATTGACAGTACTGATGAGTGGATAAAAGTCACATAACAGTGGTGACTGTTGTATTTAGAAGAAGTTCTCTATTTTAAAGAGAAACATTTCCATGTGGAGTTATACATTTGAGAAGGGAAATCATTCTTGGAGACAGGAATTATACTAGTAACATTAAAAAATGTATTTGTTTTCAGAGTGTTATTATATGACAGTGTTGTTGTTTTTTCAAACAGTCAGAGAGACATGTTAGAGATATAATTTGCTAAGATTCATGCTGCTACTTCAGAGGAAGAAAGTAAGTGGTTAGTCTTAGCTTTAAAATCAAAATCAAAATGCTGATTGTATGTCATTATAGAAAACCAGGAATTACACTTGTTGATTAAATAAATACCCAGAGTCAATTGTATAGATTAAGATGTACCATTATTTACTTTAGCAGTCAACTGCAATTAAAGGGTAAATCTGTCACTGTTTTTTTACTGTAAGTGTGTGTCAGCAAAATTTAAAGTTATTGTAATTCAGTTTTAAATAAGATAGATATTAGGTGTAATTTTGCAAATGGAATAAAAGATATTAGTGATTTTTTTAATTTTTTTACGACCTGATGTATGAATAATTTTTATTAATGTAGCTGCAATAAGGGAAAGGAGCTTGCTGTTGTTTTAGCAAAAAGACTCTGTCTGTCTGTTGGTGTGCCTCATCTGTAATATTTAGGGTTTGCAGTTAATAATAGAACTGCTGAGATTCAAGCTATCCTTAGAGCTATGTACATAAATGTGTAGCATATTTAACCTAAAATGATGTGAGTTTTTTTAAAATTATTTGCTAATGTAGGGCTTATATTTTATTTTTTCACACTTTATTCAGAGCGTTTATATGTATTTTTTTCAGTAGTAATCTAATTTATGCTAATGTTTATTTGTGTAAAGCTACATTAAAATTTTTTGTATACTACAATGAATGATGAGACATTCCAAACCTGAGCTGGATATCAAATCTAGCAGTCTTTAAAGACAGTTGCTCTACCAACTGTGCTGGAAGACTAATTCACATAATTTTTGCTTTTTTAAGATTATTTTGTACTGTAAATTAAAGTTTTAAGCTTACATTGATTAAGGAGATATTTTTTTAATTTAGAGGAAGAAAATTTCATAACTAATATTTGAGGAGAATTTGACAATAAAATAATGATAGTATCATGTGAAATTGAACGGCTAGTGGTAAAATTGTAGCAATAGTGTCAAGAATAAAGATGACACAATCAATGTCATGCACGGCTAAGGCTTTTACTGTTAACTATCTTCCTCGTTTGCTAAATGCTGTGATGAATTTTCATCAATAAACTTTTTTAATTAAAAAAATTATTATTGATGTGAAGAAAAAAGTGAGAAATAAACATTTTGCTTGGCCTAATTGATATTTTCTGCTGAAAATAGTAATTTTATTTACTTACAAGCTATTGCTTCGTTAAAAAAAAATGTTTTCATTTATAATTTTTATTTAATAAAGTTCTTAAACAAACTAATGTGTTTGTATTATATAACTGTTATGTACATCATTTTATGCAGTAAGTTGTAAAAATAAATCTTCATTCATTTTAAATAATCTTTGCTAACAATTCTTAGAAGTCTTTATATAACTTATTTGGAGTCGACTGTATTTTATTTTATTATTACTTTATATTTTTAATCTTGGTAATAAGTAATTAAGTAATTGAATGTAATATATCAATTAAGTTTTATGTATTATTAATACATAAAATAAAATATATATATATATAAATATTAACTTAAGTGTAATTTATTTAAGTTTATTTTCTTCTTGATTGGGTAGAATTAAATATAATAAAACGACATATTTTACTTTAAAATATTAAACTTTATTAATTTCTTGGGTTAACCAATCAACTATACAAACTTATAAATTAAATACACAACATTTCACTAGAATTCTCTAAGCTTCCTCAGATGACAATACACATTCATACACACATCATACAAAATTCTCTTACATATTAAGAAATTAACTGGTCTACTCATCCTAGATAACAGTTTATATCCACCATTGTTGTAATAGATGCCCTACTCAAACCTAACTCATCTTATCTTTAGATAATTATCTCTTTATATAACCCGATTGCTATTTCCTGTGTATTGAAACCTTTACAATGCACATATTTTTCTCAAAGATTACAAACATTAAACATTATTTTCCTTAAAACTAAATTTGCAATATAAATATGCATATATAATATACTTGCATCAAGCAGTTGAAGGTGATCCCACAAAGTGATTTATCCAGAGCATTTGACAAGTTATACTGGCGCTGCAACGAATGAATAACTAGAGAAGGGTTCTGTATAGAGGACTGATATGACTAAATTAGTTTATCTTTAAATCTGTATTTTTATTTAATTTAGTTCGGGAAGTTTTCAGACATACTGTGTATTTTGTTCTTTGTCTAATATTTTGGTGCTGTTGAATTCAAATGATTGTTAATGTTTTACTGAATGTTTTGTGAGCGCTGTCACTTCCTTTTTTCTATATTAATGGGCCACTATTATTTTTTTAAGGTATTGTGATGTCTGTCCAATGTATAACACATTTCAATCTTTCCACAGAATGCTGTATACTACGCTGGCTTGTAGATTTTTTCTATCAGCGATTTTAATTTAGAAAACATACTATTCAGATTGTTGTAATTTTGATGGGCTATTGCAAAATCCTTTTGTAGTAATTTTTTAATCTTTTCTGATAGATCTGCGACATATTGTAATGCAACATAATTCTCACTCTTATTATTTTTATTAGGATGGTTGGCTGATATATTATTATAGTGTTTATGAATTGTATTTTTAAATATTTTATTTATGGTATTTTCTGAACAATTATTATTTATTAATAGATCTTTTGCTTTTTTTATATTATATTCTGGTTTATCTTTGGGTTTTGTAAATTTTATTACTCTGTTTGCAAGATTCTTGCCTACTGATTTTTTATGTGATACTGGTTGTGTTGATAGGAAATATACGTATCTGCCTACAGATGTTTTTATATGCCATTTTGTTGATATTTTCTTTTCAAAATGAGTTATTCTTAAATCCAAAAAGTTTATAATATAGTTAATTTCAAGTATTAAGTATTATAATTTCAAGTATAGAGATAAGTGTACACACAAATACATACATACACTCTGTGTGTGTGTGTGAAGAAATTATATAGGCTTACACATTTATAGAATTTGCTAGCACTCATGAATGCTACTTGTATGCTTGCTATCTATTGCTTATAAATACAAGTGGAAACTAATGTACTGCAATAATTATTATGAATTAAAAACACTTGCAATGCTTACAATATATTTATTTGGTGTGATATTGACTTCAAATCTAAAGTAAAATGGCAGTGTTCAAATCCATTCATATTCTAAATCTGCTGCTTTACTCAGGTGAAACTTGAACATTGTCTCTTAGAAAAGTAAAAGTAGAATACAAGCTCAAGGGATTCAGTATCTTAGCATAACTGCTAGACAAGATTGGCAGGATCAGGTATGGAATCTGAATGTAAAGGTAACTGTTAAAAATGAGTAGTTAAAAAATCACAGGAATTACAGCTAAGATGAAGATAGAAGGGGTTGATAAAGGGCCAGGAAGAGATAAGAGTAGTGATAAAAAGGAAATGCTGAGAACAGATGTGTAGCCTGATTTCATGAGTTATGAAAGCTCTCATAACCTTGACACATGACAGTATAAGAGAGCGCAACTAAGTAGGTTTGTATCTCATAAATCAAACCATAAAAACGCTAATCTTATTTTGGAATTTCTTTGTATGTGTTTTCAAATAAATTTTGTTGCATTCCCTTTTTTATTTACCTATTTTTATTTATGTATTTCAGTGACAAAATCAAGTGTGAGCAAAAAAAGTGGAAAGAGCAAATGCAGTGAAAAAAATGTGATGTGTTACAATCAAATAATACAAGTAACTATTATTGTCTTAGTACTCATAATGGCTTTTTGGTAAGTGCAGCACTCTTTTCCTGTAGTGTAATTAATGTTTACGTACTGATTATCTAACCAATTATAATATAGGTTAATGGTGGTTTTTTGGCTCTCTCTTCCTTACTTATATATAATTCTTACTTTATTTCCAAAATGCTTTTAATTATTCTCCGTTGTTAAATAATTGTCAGACAGTATGTAGTTATCAACACCGGGTTGGATTAGTGGTGAACGCGTCTTCCCAAATCAGCTGATTTGGAAGTCGAGAGTATGTAGTTATCAGTAAAAAAATAATTGTAGCAATATTATAGTTAAAGTTGCTGCTTGTGGTTATGCATAATTACATAATTACATAATTATTAGTGCTATTAATCATTATGCCTTGAACATGTTTTTTTGAGAAATTCTTATGAATGAAAAACAAATTAATTGGCAAAGTTTTATTATTTATGTGTAACATGTAAAAACCAATACAAATCTACTTCACTTTTTTATATATTTTATTTATTTATTTATTTTTTTGCAAAAGTTGTATGAAATAAAGACAAACAATGAATAACAATTTTTAGACATTATCTTAAGTTTTAATTGGTAAGTTAATTTTGTCTGATTTGTTTCTCCTTTAAATCAGTTTCTCTGTTTTAAAATTGTAAAAGTATTGCCTTATATATGTTTTAGTTCCCTTGGAACTAAAATTTAAAAAAGTTAAGAAAACTTTATGATTTTTATTTGTGAAACGCATTATTCTGGAAATTAGATGTAATTTTGCTTATGTAGTCATCAGCAAAATTACACAAAATTACTTATGCATATAAGTATTGCATAAGGATTTAGTATTTTCAGAAAAATTTGGTTATATTCAGTTAAAATAACTTATCATTTTTAATACATCACAAAATCAGCACAAAGATTATCTATATATTTATAATCTAACAGTTTTATTTTTATCATAATACGTGAATGGAAAGTTATGTAATTATGTAGTTAACTTAATTTGTAATCTGATATTAAAGATACTATAAATTTTGTCCCTGTAAATGGAAATAATGAGTTTCATAATGTAGTGGTTTTTAGCTTGTTCGTGTCATACATGTTGATCGACAAGGATGATGAATGATGATGATGGATGATTTTTACTAATTGATTTATGAAATAAATAAAAATTTTTATTAATTATAGAAGATTCACTAATATTTATAAAAAAACTAAGAAAATTGTATTAAGCACAAAAAATGAGTGAATATTGACTGCTAATTTTTGTGGTGGATTGTGTTGTCTCAGTTTTGATATGAAAGATCTTAAGTTTAGATCCTGATTAAGAATGGTATTATTCCATTTGCTTCAAAATTTCCATTCTGTATTCTTGTGCACAAGCTTCAGGTTTAACCAAAGTGAATTAATCATATTATAAAATTAATGTTGAAAAAAAAAATGCAATAACGTAAGCCTATATTTACGTGTATTTTTTGCTTTTCATTTTCAAAAAATAAGAATACTTTTGCTGTAATCAATTAGTACAGTGTAAAAACACAAATCTGTGTTTAACAAAATATATTATAGCAATAATTTAAATATACTGTAAATATCCACACATCCTTTAAAGTAAAATAAACTTTAAATTCTTCCTGTATACGTATTCATTAAATATTTACATGCATATGTTGAATTAAACTACAAACCTCAAATGTTTTGTTTAAATAATGCTGTAATTTATAAAAATGATTACTACGTTATTTTATTTACTAAAACGGTTAAAGAAAGAGAGCTTAATGTGAGTACAAGAAAATGACTACTAACATTGATTTCAAATGGCAATCAAAATTTCAGATATTGAGTTAAACCTACTGAGTTAAAAGTATGACAAGAAAGTTATTTTTTTTTAAAGATGCTTGTTTGTTTTTTTTAAATTAAATTTTACTTATACAAAAAACAAGAAAAATTAATAAAAAATTTAAATACAGTTTTCCCCTTGAAAAATTTAATTTATTTTTTATAATTTTTTTATCTTGTAATACCTAAACAATTTTTTATTTTAATTATATCTAATTACTAATTCCTCTTTATTCTGTAATACATTTTATTTTTTAACATTTAATTACATTCCTATAAAAGTAGTTTGCAAATGCATGATTATCCAGATTGCTAGAAAAATGAGCTTGTAATTATAAAATACCAAGCAAAGGACACTGTTGCAATGATTGGAGGCTAATCTAAAAATAAATTTTGTTTTGTAAAGTTTTTTTTTTGTAATAAATCAACTCAAAATCATTTTAGTTAATTATAAGTGTTACAAGATTTTGTTTGATTTGCAATAAAAATTCTGATAAAAATTTTTATATTAATGTTAACAATAATTCTACTATTATCAGCAACTTAACCTTAAATCCACTGGGTTGGTCTAGTGGTGAACGCGTCTTCCCAAATCAGCTGATTTAGAAGTCTAGAGTACCAATGTTAAAGTCCTAGTAAAGTCAGTTATTTTAACACGGATTTGAATACTAGATCGTGGATACTGATGTTCTTTGGTGGTTGGGTTTCAATTAACCACACATCTCAGGAATGGTCGAATTGAGACTATTCAAGACTACTCTTCATTTACACTCATACATATCATCCTCATTCATCCTCTGAAGTATTATCTGAAAGGTAATTACTGGAGGATAAACAGAAAAAAGGAAGCAACTTAACCTTAATGATGAAACAATTAACATCATATTTTCTGTCAATAATCTAACATTATAATTATGATTCTGAGCAAGAAAATAAATTACTTTCCCATACCTTGATTGTCTTCTTTCTCTAATATTCTTACTTTCTTTTTAATTATTCCTTCTTCTTTGGGTAACTATCATGGGAATTGTATTAGTCATCACTCTAACTCTATGTGTGATGCCGTCATTTAGTAGCCAAGAAGGACAACCGCTTGTTTATTGGGGTTAAGTGAGATAATGACTTATCTATGGAACTGTCCAATGTCATTGCTTCATGTCAAGAAGTTGCACCAATAGCCAAACAGGAAAAGTTGGCCCTACTACTCCCAGAATATAAATATAACCTAACATATAATTATTATATGTTGTAATTATACTCTTGTAGTACAAATAACTATAATAATAATATAATTATTATATAATAGAATAATTTTCTTATAGTAAAAATATCTTGTAAATAATTGAAACCAGTTAAAAAAGGATTATAATGCAAAATTATCAGCATAATTGAATGCAGAAGACAGGTGAGTGAGCTCATCTAAGTATAATTTTTAGCTATTATACATAGCTATTGTACTTATCTAAGTAGACATTAAATTGATTGTTATTCTATAATCACCTAATCACTTTTGGATGATAAGAATCACGTGAAGTTTTATTTATAGGCATGTGGAATTGTCTTAATTGCATAAAGTAAATAAATTTTTTTTTTTTTGAAGGTAATTTAAGGATGTTTTATGGTGTTACCATGACCCAATTTTATTAAAGTTTGTTGTAAAATTTTGGTAATTATTACTTTTTTGCAGCCTTCTATCCATGACTACACTGTACTTCCTGGAATTACAAAAGCGGAACCATTTTGATAGACCAGTAGGATATCCTAGCTTCAAAACGAGGTTTAGTAGAACATTTTATTTTTTGTTGTATGTCTCATGGCTTAATTGTTTTTAAAATTTATATTTAATTAAATTACACTTTAGATTAGTGGAGATTATGATCTCTGTAGGTAAATGATTATGATATTTTAATTTTATTAACCTCCAAAAATTATGGATTTGTGTGTGCGCGCACCACAATTTCTAACAAATGGATCTAAAAGAAAATCAGTTTTTTGTTGTTTCTATAAATATACATTCTTTTTTTACAAAGGTTTTTGGGTAGAATTATCACACTAATTTTCAAGGAACTGAACAATAATGATAAATGTGATTTAATCAGTGTGTTGTAAACAGGCTAACAATTAGTGGTTTTAAATTTGTTTATGAAACATTACAATCCCTTTTAAAAATGACAGCTTTAAATATTGTCACACTAACTTTTCAGCGAATTGGTTTGTGATATTTCAAGGGAATTATGTAATGGATTTTTGTCATAATGGGTGTTTAAAATATTTAATTTTATGTAGATAAAGACTTTTATTTACAAATCTAATTCAGTCTGTAAAATTTGCTTAAGCTATAAATAATATATAAATCAAATAATTATTATTATGGTTATTCAAATTTTATTTTTTCAGATACAAAAGGTAATTTTTATGAATAAGTTGAAAATGTGTATAGTACATGAGTAAATATTTGTGGAATATTTAAGTATTACTCCTATTTACAGAAGTAAAGTTAGGAATCTTTTGGGTGAAAATTTATTCAATAAGAATAAATATATATATTTTTATTTATTTATATATTGTTGAGTATTCTCTTACAATTTAAATCATTGCAAAAATTTAAAAAAAAATAAATATTTTAACAAATTTAAAAAACCTAATTGAAAAGTATGAACATAAATTCAAAGAATTGTAGAAAAAGATTTTAAGAAACTGCACTTTCACAGCAGAAATGATTTTTAATTGAGTATTCTTACACCAAAGCATTGAAAATATACCCCTTCCTACTAGATTAATGGAAAGAGAAATACACTGGATCACAGAACAATGGTAAGAGCATGGAGTAATATTCGTTATATCTGTAGTTATGGAGGCTTATTTCTGAATTGTTAAAGAATGATGGATATAGTTTCTCTGCATGTTGTCAGAATTTATTAGCAGTTAATGGCAATAGCAGATATACAGGAAATTTATTAAGAAAAAGTAAACATCCTAGGCATTACTCGTGACCAGATGTGTTGAAAGGAGATAAAACTGAGGATTTTTACCTGATAAAACATTCTTTGTGGAAAAACTGATGCACCTGGCTACAAAATGGTAAAAGAGATCATAAAATAATGTTCAAATATTTTTGGCAAGCATATGTTAATTTACTGGAGGTTGATGTGTTCGAAATTACAAATATTTAAATTTGCTTTGATTGAAAACATTATTGTTCATACATACAACTTTATAAAATGTATATATGTATACAGTTATTTGTATCAATGACAAATTAAATTTTTATTTTATATTCGTGTTACCAGTGATGAAAGAAATCTTGGTGGAAGCAGGTTTCATTCAACAACAACATCATTATTTTTGGATACTGTTGATACAAGACTCAATCAGACAGATGTTACTACTTTTGGTAAAAACTGGTTCGCTCCTCCTGACAGGTAATGCAGTTTATAATAGTATTTAAAATAGAATGCAGGTTATAATTAACACGTTGATAAAGAGATTATTTTATTTATTTATTTTTTATAATTAAAATTAAATAATAGCAATTGTATGAACTTTCATACAATTGCTATTATTAATAATTTAGTTATATACTTATAAAACTAAATTATTCATTTGTTTTTTATAAAATATTTGCATGGACATTATATTTTATGTTTTAACCCTTTTACGGAGGCACAAAGTTATACTTCAACTATAACATTGTTAAATATAAAAATAAAACATCTGTGATTTTAAATTCTTCCTTTGTAGATAAATTATTTATCATTAATTTTAATTTAATTCAAAATATTATGCTTTTACTTATAGTTCATTCAATGTATGACTCATACAGTTTTGTAAGAGTATTGGTTCATATAAGATGCTTTAAAATTTATGTGTGACTGTTTGATAATAACTGCAGTTTAAATGTAATACTGTAAGCAAAATTTAGACCTTACAAATGTTAGTTACATTTTAAATCATTTGATTTACTGTGTACTTTGATAATTGTCAAAGTATTTCTCATTTAAGTTAAAATATGGGTTGGCTAGCTCACAGGTTGAAACAGTATAATTATTATGCAACAATGATTTTCTGTAATTATATACTAGTGTTATAAATACATATAATTATTTACATTTATAAATAAAAAATCTTTTTCAACTTGCTGCTTTTGTTTTTTAAACATGTTTAATAATTTTGCAGACCTGCAAGAAATTTTTTTTATATAATAAAATTTATTTGTATATATAATTTAAAATATTAAAACTGTAGAAAGATATATTTACAATCTCAAATATTATATAGTTTAAAATTTACTATAAAATATGTGAATAAAAAAAGTAGTGAGTGGAAAAATTTCTTTTTAATAAATAATTATATTCTGTTGCTGGCATGCAATTTGGAACATTTATTAACTTTAAATTTATATTTATAAAACCTAAAAGCCACTCAAAAAATAGCAGAAACAAATAAAACAATAGGAAATTTATTTAGGAATCTTACATAATGAAAGTCATGCTTGGTTTTACACATGCAATTTCAGCTAAATGCCTAAGTGTATCTCAGAAACTATAATACATTACCAATTTGAATGTGTGGTATGGATTGGCAGTTCCATAGTATCAACACTGAAAGGCTGTGTGGTGTTGGATTCACATTTGCGTAATAATAAAAAAAAACACATAAAAAAGAAGTAAATAAAAAAAAAATTTCTTGCAAATGAAAATGTTTATGCTGTTTTATAGGATTGTACATGACAACAAAGGTTTATATGGTCCAGATACTACTGGTCTTGATCATATACCATCATCATTAGGACGTTCAACAACATGTTCCATACCTGCTGATTTCTCACACAAATGCCAGGTATATAATTAGTTTTTAATTTTAATGTTTTCAGATTTTAACTACTATTACTGACTTTATTTTTATTGCCGAAATTTGAGGATCTATTTAGTACAATTGCCCATTTTCACACTGGTATGTAGGAATCTATATATCATTTTATGATATATATGAGTTTATGAAAAATTATTTTTTTTTACCCTGTCCAGATTCTGTGGCACTAGTATAAGTGGCCTACTTAATTTATTTTATTTTTTATTTATCATATGTTGTCACTTAACCCCTATGGTTAAGGCAAAAATCAGGGGTGAAATCTCACATGAGTACAATTAATCATAAATGCCAATTATTACAAAACAAGTTTAAACCATATACATAAAAACATTGTCACATGAATCTAGTACAGTATATCACAGTCAAATAGAATCATAAATTTGCTGTTTAAGAGTAGCAAAACGTGAAAATCAAATGAAAACAAAACAAATTTATACTTGTTAAAGTCATATATACCATTTCTCAATCAAGAACTTCAAAGTTTCAGTTCAAATAATTTTTGTGCTCTGCAGCTTTAATAGCTAATGTATTACAATATTAAATAATTGAATACTAGCATATAGTGACAATTTTTTATATGCAGAGACTCAATGTTTAAGATTCAACAATGTCATTCTCTTTGTTGGGTATTGTAGTTATCAAACATCAAAGCAGATGTCATATTATGTTGAACTTTTTTTAATGAAGAGCAGAGTCTGATTTAAAAAATGTATGAAAATGGTCAATATATTTAAACATTTAAGAGAAGGCTTACAGAACTTTCTGCTCTTCAGGGGAATCCATGATGTAGATAAATTTTTGAATAAAAATATATTATTACTACTGGCAGAATTAATCAAAAATAACATTATAAGATAAGGACCTATATAAATGTCATACACTAAAACCAAAATTTCTCTGCAGAGAACTTTTGAAAGGGTAAAAATTGAAATAAACTTCATTAAATTATTCTTAAAATGTGAGTGCTATTCAGAAAGTAACTTACGTCTCACTGTTCTTCTGGTAGAGTGGATTGATTGTCTTGGTGGTCATTGCTAGCCTGACTTAGTATGCATCGAGCTGCGCTATGTGAAAGGTTGTTACATGTCTTGTTGATTTTTTACAAGTATTCAAAATGTGTGCTGCTACAGAAAATCGCTCCAGTATGAAATTAGATCAGTTATTAGATCTCTCTTGGCAAAAAAAACTACAAATCCATTGATACTAATCAGGAACTATGTTAAGTTTATAGGAAAGGTGCAGAAAGGCATTGGTGTATCATGTTTAAAAATGGCCATTAAAAGTTAAAATTGAAGTTAAAAATTCCATATATAAAAAATATGTTGTCAAAAATATGTTGATATGTCGTTAAAAATATGTCGTCAAATAATAAAAATATCAATTAAAAGTTTAAATGATAAATATGTTAAAAAGAATGAATTTGTTTGTGTAATTTGGCTAGTCAATATTATATTACTGTCAAAAACCGTAATATATTTATCATTTTAATTACATATTTAACTTTTAATTAATGTTTTTATTATTTGATGACATATTTTTATTTATGGAATTTTTAACTTTTAATTTTGATTTTAAAGTTTATATCTAAAGTTGTAGCAAATTCTGTTTTATTGTATTTATCAAGAATTTATTTTGTTAATGGTATGTATTTATAATATGTAATTTTACGTGAACAATAAAAAGATTGTATCAACTGAAGATGTGAAAAAATCATGAAAGTACTCTTGTGTATATGTAATGATATAAGGTGTCATCCTACCCAAATTAATTTTATTCTGTATTTGTTGGATCAAGTTATTTATTTATAATTGATATTGCAAATGTATTTTTTTTTTTAATTTTAAGAAAATATTTTGTTTATTGGACTTAAAATAATTCACAATTCTTGTCTAGAATTTTATCAATAACTGAGTAAAGCAAGATCCTATGACTAATTTCCACTTATTGCTATTTTATGTCTCATTAAAACTTGGACAGAAATTTAGCAAACGTTATCTAATTGTTTTATTGCTAGGAAGAAATTTATAAAGGAGAAAACTATTCAGGCAATCTGAAATCACTTAATCATTTAGTTTTTTGTCCATATATTCTTTCTTAAATTTTATTATAAGAATAATAATATCCTGGTGAATGTAAATTTAAAAATTAAAAAGGCTGTCACAGTCAAAACAAAAAAAATTGAAGTGGTGACAATAAATGGTACTTTTCATAAACAGAACTGTCGTTTACTAATTTTGCCGACACATTACAAAACAGAATTATATATTTTTTTATTAAAACATAAGTTATATCATTTTTTTTGTAAATCTGCTTTTATTACTTCAGGCTATTGTTGCAAAATAAAACAACATATTGAAAAGTGTATATTATCAATTAAGTTTTTTATTTTGAAATTTTAGATAACTTGTTGCGAACAAGACAACATTAGAAGCAGCAATAATTATCATTACACTAGTGATCAGTATCACAGTAAGTATCATAAGCTTTGTTTCATAATAATTATAAATTATAGTAAATTTTTATAAATTATTAATTAAAAATAGTTTTTTAGATGCTCATCTGTACAAGACATCTTACACAGATCATGTTGTATTTTCATGCAAATGACTTATACATGTTAGTACAGGCTTTCTTATTATCATTACTCTAGCAATTTTATTTTTATAAAGTTTAATATATACTTTTGCATAACCAAACTTTGTGGCTAGTCTGTTTTTGTGTGTTTTATATTTCACAAAAGAACATTAAAAAATTGATTTTTTTTTTACTTCATTATTCTTACTTTTATTGGGGTTGCTGTGCAGCAAAAAGTAGTGTAGCAAAATTTAATGAGAATGTTTTGTACTAGTTGGATAAGCACAGTATCCATTAATCATTAAAAAAATTTGTGCGTTTTTTTAGAAGCTATTTGATTTTAAATCGCTATTTAAGTTTGCAGTTAGGAAGTTTTGTAACTTATGTGTTAATAGTATAAAAATTCTTAACTTTCAGTGTGTCAGTATATAATATTATGAAAAGTTTTATGAAAATATAAAAAAAAAATTCTGGAAATCATTTAATTTAAAAGTAAGATGTACGTAAAATAAAATTGTTAACATAGTTTTTGCTAAATTCCAGAAAAATCAGTCAAGCTGAAAACATAAATGAACAGAAAATCCTAAAAATGAACTTATTTATATTTAAGCTTAATACTTAAACCTACAGAATTGTAGATATCAGACTGGAAAGGCAGTTTAGATATTTTTAAAAACTTCCAAAACTTTTTTTAAAATTATTTGCTGTTAAACAAAAGAAAATAATCTTTAAGGGGAGAATGGGTAGAAATATATTAAGAGAACAAAATGAAATTGTTGCATCTGGTATTAACAAGGTTTCTGTAAATCAAAACTATAAATTATTTTTAACCCTTGATTGGTAACGCACATAATTTCTATGTAGTGAGTAAGTAACATGCGTCTGTGAGACGTGTATTGTACATAGGAAAAATTGATTTTAGGAGTGAATTATTTAATAAACTTTTATTAACTTTTAAATAAATCTTTTTTATTTGAATCATTATAAAAAATATTTACAACTATATATATAAGGAAAAAATTTACAAATTAAATGAATTTTTTTGTTTTAAATTAAAATTAGAATCCATAAACCAAAACTACTTTTTCACAGTAGGAGCATAAGAATTACACACTTTTTTTGAACACTCTAGACAACATGGATTTTTATACTTTATACATTTTTAAGGTATTTGCCTCCTTTTTTGACAAGGACAATACCTGCATGTTTTTCTCTTGGAAAGCTTATCACAAATTTTCTGAGAACTGCTGCCAGTTTCTTCAGGTTCTCCAAGAATATCTTTTACTGTTTTTTTAAGGTCGTCAGGAAGGTTTGGAATTGACAAACGACATTGCACCTGTTTTTTTTTTATTAAACTATTTGCTAATAAATTTATAAAATCAGATCGACTCACCAAAGGTGTCTCATCATAGCTAGCATAGATAGTGCCAGAATTTACAAGACTAATAATAATGCTGTAAAATATTATCAGGGGCCACCATCTCGATTGTTTATTAGGTGAATAATTGGCAATATTTTTGTCTAAATTTTCCACTCCTGATTTTGTTGAATTAAAAAACTTATTATTTTCGGTTTATTATTAGATTCATCTATAACTTTTGAATTGTGCTTGAAGATATCAAATTGACTGCTTTATTTTGTTTAGGTACATATGATAAAAGTGTCACATCTTTACAAAAACAGTATAAACTTGATCCTATTGATCTTCTTTTTGTTATAGAAATTCAGGTGGGATCTCTCTTTTGTTATTTTGCAAAGTGCCAACATAAATTAATTGAATTTTTCTAATTCATTAATTATTTCCAATGATGAAAACTAGTTGTCCGTGGTGACATTCTGCTTGGAGTGTGCAATAGGTTTCGTTAGCCGAATAGTGCTTTATGATGGTTTACTTAATTTTCGTTCTTCACTTGATAGTGTAAATCCATTACTGTTTTTTCCCAAGTACACATACGCATTATATAAATAGGAAGTATGTGCATCTGCCATGCTCATTATTTTGAGTTCGTACTTTGCTGATTTATTTGGCATATAAATTCGGAAAGGACACCTCCCTCTAAAACTCACCAACATTTCATCTATACAGGCACGGTTCCCAATTTCAAATGAATTTTGAACTGTGAAAATAATAATGAAATTGCGGCACCAGGATCACATTTCATACATTCCTTCCTAGTTGTGGCATTGTCAAACCTTAACACCAGTAATAGAGTTTGGCATCTTTTCAAAGACATGACACCTTGAAAAATATGTCGTCCAGTTGGTTTTGTTGAAAGTAATTGATGCAAGATCCTCTCTTCCTGATTTAAAAATAGCACAAAGCATCATGAGCCCAATCAGACTTTCAATTTCAATGACATCAATGTCTTTGTAATTTGGGGAGTTTTGGTTCATCAGTTGTTTTCTTATCGCTTCCAGTTTTTGGTTAGTGCTAATCACTATTTGTGTAATCATCTCGTTGTCGAAGAAAAGGCGCCATACATCTTCAACATTAGGATTTTTGCCAAGTGATCTTGCATTTGATCGTAAAGCAGGAGGGTTAATCTTCATAATATTTTTGGCTGAAGTCTCTGTAAACTTTGGCTCAGTTGAACACCGAGTAAAATAATTCTTTTTTCCAAAAAAATACATCGGTTCACTTCCACAACTTTTTGAATAACCATCAGAGCGACCAGGAACCACATCTTCCGCTAAATTTCCACTGATCCTTTCATTCGCCTCATCCTGAATGTCTTTCTCGTCTAATTCGGACTCGCTGTCATGTTCTGAATGTTATTTTTCATGCTCAGCATTGTAGGAATCGTCTGAATCAAACCTCTTCTTCAGGAAGAGCAACCATTGACATTATTTTTTTTGTTCTAGCGAAAAATATACCTGCCATGCTGAAAAAATAAAAAATATGACGTATACCAAATTGAAATTTATATATTTGCACTAAATTATGTTTAAAGAATCTATTTTTGCAAATTTTTTTCTGCAAGCATATTTTTTGTAATGAACAGAGAAAGACAAAGAAAAAAAAATTTGCAATCAATAAAGTAATCAGTAAAAAATTTTTATGCTGGATTCGCTGTGGTATTTAGAAGAGTAAATAAAAATATTTAACAAAAATGAAATGTTAACAAAAAAATATTGCATGAAATATAAAAATAAATTGAGGAAACTAAATGTAAAAATGCTTAGCAAACACAAGCAACTGTAAAACATATCATGGTAGGTAAGATACTTACCTCATACATAGTAGAAAACAACATTTCAGGTAACAGACGTCTGTAAGATGAGCACAAATATTAATACTTTAAGTAACAGGTGTCTCTCAGCGGCATACTTTTTAATTAAGCCCTTTTGAAATCATACCGCACAACTGGTTAGCTTGAAAATTCACAAATGTTATTTACAGTGTTTAACCTGAGCATACACTGAAGGTTTCATTTAACAAGTAGTGCTAAATTATAAAATGCGGAGAATTAGCAAACCTAAGCATCTGTCTGATGTGTGTTACCAGTTAAGGGTTAAGGATATCTCTATTTACTGAGTTTCTTTGTTCTGGCATTGATGCGAAACAAGATCACACTTCAGTAATAAAGTGAAGTTTTTTGTACACCATTAGTAGCAGAATCAATAGGTATAATTTGTATGCATGCATTCTTTGTTAGATAAATATTCATTTTGTCTGACTTATAAAGTGCTATAAATTTGGGATAAAATTTATAACAGTAGCCCGGTTAGTATTGCTGTTATAATCCATAGGCAGTATCATAATTAAAAGTAGATTTTTACACATATTATTTACTTGATTGTCTTAAAGTAGGTAGACCTGAAATGACACCTGCTACTAATGCGATTGAAGAAGCAAGAGAGAACTTGGGACATCGTAGGCAAAGTCTTGTTAAACAGGTCAGTAAATATTTGTTCTGAATTCAGTTTTTTAATTTATATTAAAACTTATGGTAAACCATTTGACTTTTCAAATTTTAATTTAAAAGTAATCTTTTGTAAGTAACTTAAAATTATAATAATGCTAATAATTAAGATTTGCTGAAGCATTATGTAAAATTCAAATGAAAAAAATTATAAAGTGTTTTTACATAATTCTTTTTAAGTGTGTCTTATTTCATATTTAAGTATATTATAAATTAATATAAAATACTTTAATTTTAGCATTTTATTGCAAATAAAGTGTTTCCTCAATGTGTATCATTTAACTGTTAGATATTGTTATCTAATACAATTTTTTTTTATTCATTTATTTTCCTGGCTGTTACCGGAACAGAGGAAAGAAATTGCTATTGGTAAAAATAAGACTGGCCCCAAAATTTTGTTTTTCTGGTATTGGTGTTCCTTGTGTTAAAAAGCAGAGAACTCTCAGTTATAACATTTTGTTTTTAAATATGAACATGCATATGTATGTATGTTAGCCTCTATTTGGCTTTTAGCTCAGGAATGATTTAACCTGTCATTATATGCTATTTATTACAAATATATGTTCTCATGAAAGTTTAGTGTGGTTATAGTAGCTTGTATATAAGTGGTATTTATTCTATTAAGTTTTGAAAAATATCCGATTAAATGGAGGGATATTAAAAAGTTGTTTTGTTTTGGATTGAGTTGAACTTAGCAAAAATTCTACTTTTACATACTTTTTTTAATCTTATCTCAAAATAATGTCATTTGAGGTGGCTAATGATATCTTAAAACAAATACTTTCAACAAAACAGAGTTCTGTTTTATATACACTTTTATAAAATTTAAAACCTCCAGTTATCACACAACTTTTATTTCATTTTATTTATTTTTACTGAAGCTAATGTTTAATGATTTCAAATCACTTTGTAAATAACTTTATACTTTTTAAATTTAAAGGTACTAAACCCAGTAAACATATTTTAATGTTATTTTATTACTACAATTGTTTAACATTGTTAATAATTTAATAAAAGATGTTTGTTTTAACTTTTTAGTAAAATATATTTTACTAAAAATTATTTTATTTTCAGCCTGATACATGGATAAAATCACATCACAAACTATCTAGTGTCAGTAGAGCTAAAAGAGATGCTGAAGAATGGCTGGAGAACTCTTATCCTAATTCTGAGTCTTTAGCAGGTAAAGCTGTTTATTGGATTATCCAGTCTGTTTATGCTGAAAGAGTCTGTGAGTACAGATTTTCTTTTGTCCAATTAGCCAATTATTAAGCACTTTCACAGATGTATAGCCTATATTCTTATTAGATTTACCTAATATAGTAACTGACCAAAATTTATGTTGCATTAGTAAACATACAAAATAAAATTTTCTGTCTCTATTTTCCCATCTAAGAAATTGGCTGTGGAATACTTACACGTGTGAGTTGTCTGATTGTTCTTTGTGAGGTGGAGGTCTCATGGTATAAAATTTAATATCAATTTGTTGGCCACCTGCTTACTTTTAATAAATATATTTTTTTAATATTACTTCAATATTCATTTAGAACTTCCAGGTTGAGATCATTCTGAGCTTCAGTCCTCTCAGAAATTTTTATCTTTTATGTTCAAGATGAACATAAAGCAAATTTTTGTTAAACAGAAATTAGTTTTATTTTTACCAGTTTTATTACTGACTAACTTATTTAGACTAAAACGCCTTTTGGTGTCTAAGGCGTTCTGCTGTGTTTAGTTGACGAGTTCATGGATGGCCGCTCGGATAATTAATAAAAATTTTATAAGGACAGAGCCTGATGTCAAAGATGTGAATTGTGCATGTGAATTGGGCGACTGAATGAATAGAAAGGACTTAAAATTATAAAAATTAATCATTCTGTAGACTTTTAACCACATTTTCTAGTTATTCATTAGTTGTTGACGATTATGATGTAATTTCATATTGTTTTTTACTCAGTAAAAAGATTATTACTGTTACCATTTTGATAATATGTTTTTATGAAATTAGGTTTTAATGGCTTGTTAATTTTTTTATGGCATGCCTGTGGTCAGTTTTAGCCATAATTTTGTTCATTTAAGCCGAGATATTTGTAAATTATTGTTAAAGATATTATCAGATGTTAGGTTGTCAAATCAAATATGACCTTTACAAATATTATTTACCTTATTTTTATTTATCTTTTTAACTTTCTTATAGAATTACAGTATTTAATTAAGGTTACATAAAATTTATTGTGAAGTAGTGTTACTCGCTGAAAATACTTCTATTTCTTTTCAAATATTTGTTGATTTTTTAAAATATATATATTTTAGTTATTAATGTTTTTGATGTCCAACTGTTTGTTGATTTTAAGCCTGTTCCATATGTTCAACATGAATATCTACAGACTTCTATCTTCATCATTTATATTTCCTGCATTTAACTGTAATAATAATGAATAATATGAATTTTAATCTAAAAGTTATGTTTTTAAAATATATATCAAGAATTATAGAGTTAGGAAAAGTACTGAATTAACTCGTCAGTTCAGCTAACAAAAGAGAAACTAATTTGATTACATTATGCTGAATTTAAATAAATATGCTATTAATTTGATTAGATCAGTAATGTCTAACTTTGTTTATTAATTAATATTTATTTTTGAGTATTTATAAAGATTTTAATACATGTTGTATTAACTCTATAATGCCAATGAAAAAAATGTCTGCTTGGTTTCACATATTAATTTGGTTATGATTCTGTGTGTAACTGATTAAAATAAAAATTAACTTTGGTTGTCAGCAATAAATTCAATTGTGAAATAATTTAAAAATATGTATGTATTGACAACATAGCTGTTTTTTCATTCATAATGTCCACAAATGAGTTTTTTCATTCACCTAATTTCTTATTTTATATGTATTTTTTCCATTGGTATTTGTTGTCTCATAATATGAATTGCCAAAATAGAGTCGTAGTTATGTCCTTTTATAGACATTGTTTACCCTTTTAACACGACAGTGTAAATTATTCTGATCTAATGTGCAGCTGCATCCACAGGCTAGTCCTTTTTTTAAATATGCTTTGTCTTGTCTGTATTTAACCATTATTCTTGTTATGATATTAACCATGCACCACCAGTTATGATATTATTGAGAAATATCATTAAAACATTAAGATAAAGCAAAAGTAAAACTTTAGCAGACATTGCACATGAATCAGAATTTAATTGGCAATATAAATTTGTCGATAAAGACTATGTTTGAAAGTTATTTGATTTATGTGTTTGTTGCTAATAAGTATACTAAATTAATTACAATTATTATAAAATTAATAAGCTGTTTCATTATTTATTGTATATCTGACATGTTTGAAAAGTTTTTTCAGCTTTTGATTCTTATACTTTAAATCGGTCGTATGAAGTTTATATATTATTGTATTATTTTTTCAGAACCTGTGCAGTATGATGTAGCAGTCACAGTCACTGGCTCAAATTTTACTTGTACATTGGGAGCGGAGTTTTGTGATCGTGGAGAAATAGATTATTCAATCTGTACAAATTTGTCGCCATATAACTACAGTTATGTAATACCCATTAGCCGATATCTCTCTGATTCATTTATCGTTGTACGATTCATGTAAGTAGCTCTCACTTATTACCAATTTTTTATTACTTCGTAATTTATGATTATTTTCTCAGAGAAAGATTGCTAATTCTCTATTACAGGGGTGGAAGTTTTGTTCTGTCAATTTGAAGTGTAATTGGTATTTATGAAATTACTACTTTTTTTTAAAGAAGTTAAAAAAGTTTGTTTGAAGTTACAAATCCAGATATTCCTTTGAAAATATATATTCAGCTGCATATTAATTACTGTGTTAGTAAAACTAAAAGAATATATTTGTTTTTTTTTCTACAGAGGACAGTGTAAATGCAAATCTAAAAAAATGATATTAAAATCAATTAGAAAGGCTTCATCACTAATCTGGATCCAAATAGAACATATGTGGGCATTCTACATTGAACTCGTATATGTAGCAGTGCGTCATCTTCTTCATTTTCATTGAACATAGTAGAACAAATATTCTTGAAGTTGTGAAATTTTATTTAATTTATAACAAGGTCAATATAGTATATTCCATCTCTCTTTAAGAGATGTGGTAATCTCTTGTCTTCATTAAAATCATAAAAATTGGAAAAATATGAAATTCAGCGATTGAAACATTATGATGAATAATACACTCATACCTTGGTCACTATGGACCTTTCTTTAATGGATTTTGGAAGCAACAGACAAAATCTGGAGCAGTCGACTCAGTTTAAAAGTCCTGTGCACTATGGATGGAGCTTGGGAACACTGGGCACAAGCTGTTGCTTTGAGAACTGACTGCTAGTTAGCAGGCAGTCACATTGTTTACATCACTGTAACAACATGTGTAGCTCATTGCTGCATGGTTTTTGCCCCATTTTTTATGTACTGTGTTTGAATTATATATAATTTTCTATAATCATTTGGCGGAAAAGAGTGAATTTTGCAGTAGCGCAGACAGAAGCTTAGTTGATCAAAAAGTTAGAAAGTGGGGCATCTGTGAATCAGGTATGAGGAATATGGGGTGTAAAAAACAGTTTCAGATGTTCGTAAGACAAAATCTAAATTTACCAAATATTTTGTGAAGTTTTCTGTTGATGGATATTCAAGTATGTCTGGTTCTGTAATGGCCCGCAAACATATGAAGATTGATAATCAGAAGGAGTTAGAGTAGCAGGAACGACAAGCAAGATGTCTGTGACATCACCAGAACTATCGGAGGCGTGCAACTATATGAACACTGTACTACAGTGTGTGGAACTTGGAGATATTAGTGTTCATTATGGAAATCTCTAAATTTTTCATGAAGCCATAATTAAACAACAATTTCAAAGTAGCAAACAGTTAAAATTAGACATTTTTTTCAAACTATCAGCACAACCTACAACCAGTAATATTTCATTGGAGCTGTAAAGCTCCAGAAGAACTAATTTATTCAGAATAAATTTCTGAGGCCCCAACTACACTTGTTCACCATCTATAGTAAGTCTGATTTTAAATTAAAAATGTTAAATTTACTGTATATTACAGTACATATTTACAGTGTACATGTATTTTACAATGTCAGGTTGGATAGTGTCCTTGATTAAAAGTACAGTACATACTGTATTTATTCCTCTATCTTTTGTAATGTAATTTTTGATGTTAGCCATTTCTAACACAACTTAACCTTCGTGTTTTTATATATGGACAATCTGCTTTATCAGACTGATGTTCCACCTTTTAGTCCATAGTATTGAGGTATGAGTTAACTTATAAATTTGAAATAATGCAGTTGTGGATTTAACAAGTTATAGTCAGCCAAAGTAAAGCTTTTGTAATTAGAGCTATAAAAAAGATTTTTTATTCAGTTTACATAAAAAACCTCATGAGTAAATTATTGAAAGTTTAATAATTAACGTAAAACTTAACTATGAAAGTTTTACGAAAATCTGATTCTATTTCCTAGATATTATCCTAAAACCCAACCTCACAATACTTAACCAGATATTGTCTAATTGTATATCTAATTATTCATAATGAGTCTGCATTATCTATTTTTTTTTTAATTTTTATCAACAAGCAAGATAATAAAAAATCAAATCCTCAATGAAAAGCAGATGAAAAGTATTTTAAAATATAAAACTGTTATATTAAATAAATAATCCCAGTAGCTATAACACAGTTATAGATATACCCATATTGAGACCAACTGAATTTGACTGTGATCTAACTAAAATAAATCAAAAAACTTAATCTAAATATTCTGTATTAGAGTAAATTGAAAGAAATGGGAAAGCTTATGCAAGTAACATCACTTAGAAAAATTTATGAGAACAAACACTATTGGGATAAGAAACCCCTTGTTTGTAGTGATATTTTAATTCATATAATACTCATATTCCATTAATTGTTTGAATTTTTCACCTTTTCTTACAGAACAGTGTTACAGTAGAAGTAAAAAGTAACCCAGCTAAGATTTTGGTTGCCGGTGCATTTTTTGGTAGATATAAGGTGAAATATATAACTTTAAAACAGAAGGGCTCTATTATTACTCAGTCAGTGAAAAGGTTGGTCTGTATACTGCATGAAATACTCAGTGTAGTATACAAAATCAGGAATAAAGTCTGTTTGAGACATCATTATTGATATGATTAAGAAAAGCATATCTGTTTAGTTGTTTAACATGAGTTAAGGGTATAATTTACAGCAACCAAAAATGTAATCACATGTATGCTAATCATAATCAGTTTTATAAAAAATGTTTATTACATTATAATTTGATTATCTTCTAATGACAAATTTTTATATTTTTAGATTCTCCAATGCTTGGCCGACGCAGTTAGTGATGCCTTGTCCGGGTATAGTGAGACCTGTGAAGTGCTTATGCGATCACTATTCATTGTCTCTTGGTGCAGAGCAGTCCCATTTGGGATCAGAAGGGCAGTTCACTGTAAATATCGTGCAGAGTCAGTCACTCGCTTTACGGTACAGGGTACCTCTGATGGAAACTTCAGTAAGTTTAAACGCACGAAGTTATATTTATAATCTTTAGTTTTTGTTTGAAAAATTGAAGGTCGTCAGTTTTACATTATTTTGCTCGAGGCATTTTAGAATTTTGTACTTATTTTATAGATTTTTCTACTGGCAAATTAAATCTTCTCATTACTCTTAAAAATTTTTTTTTTATGTTGACCGATAGAAATTTTTGAAATTTCAGTTGCATAAAGGATTTCGCTTCTTTTGAAGACTTATTGGTTAAACTTTTATACCTCTCTACCGTTCACAAAATAAGTAATCTGCCTTGCTCTTCTAAGTGCCATAAACAGAATATTTTATTTCATTAAGGTAAATAACTAAATGAGATGCTAGTAATGGACCAAATAAATTTTTTCTCTTCTAAAACCAGATTGAATGTATTATGTTCTTACTCCTGTTAATTTTTAATATTTATTTTTTCAAAAAAGTCAGCGTATGTTAAAAACTATATTTTCCTCTACACTACAGAATGCAGTAGTTTATAATAAATATATTTACTAAAACAGGAGTGGATATAATGCACGGAGGTTATGGCAGAAATATTCACAAATATGGGTAGGATATGTCGTAACCATTGACCTTACCCTCACATTTCTACTGAATTAAAATTATATTTTTGTGCTGTCTTTTGCCAGTAGCTCTGTTGATAGTTTCAGTTTCAAGCCACCGATGTTTATTGTTGTGTGTATATTCTGCTCATTGTGACACCCTGGTAATTTTGCTTTGTTTTTCAGATTGTAACTATAGATAGATGACTCATTTTAAGAGTTAAATTTTTTTTAACTTTGGTCAGAACTTGGCCAGCACATATTGAACACCTCTGATGACAAGGTGCATAATCAAATGTTACCTTTTAATTTTCATCAGATTTTATTGTCATTGAAATTTATAATTTCTACTTTCAATAGTTTTGAAGAAAAGTTGTTTTTGAATGTATCACACTTTTTAACTGTATCAGTAGGATATAAAGTGTACTTTTGTAATTGTTGTAACAATACTGAACAAAGACCGTCCAAAATTCAGTTATAAAGGATGACATAAAGCTGTGAGTTGCACTTGGCTTATTTTCATTATTGCATGAAATTTTTGTGTGAACTCTTATGTTTTAATTTTAGTTTGATTGATATGTACCGGGTGTCCCATATAAAACGCAACCCATCAATCACTCATCCATGAAATTTCAAAAGTCAAGCTTACTCCCTTACTCGTTACTGAAATGGACTCGTCCAACATCTGAACATAGCGGCGACGCAGTAGAACACTACCGATAGTAACAACAATGCAATCATAACGTTCAGTGTATTGCTAGAGACAAGATGGTGTTTTCGCTAGATGAACGTGTTTTCATTGTCGAGTCGTACTTCAGTACGAAATCAGTGGTTGCAGTGCAAGATTTGTTTCATCATAAGTACCCAGATAAACCAGCTTCTAACAAAACATCAGTATTAAGGTTAGTTGCAAAATTTAGAGAGACTGGTTCTGTTAATAACAAGGAACACAAAAGATCTGCGTCAGCATTGAATACAGATACAGTCACTGAAATCAAAGACCGATTACTCGCCTCGCCAAATAAAACGATCAGACGTTTGTCTGCTGAAATTAATTTGTCTAAATCAACTGTTCATCGAGCGACTAAATAATTACAATTACGACCTTATCGCATTCAAACGGTTCATCATCAACGTCTTGAGCCCAACAAAGAAAAACGGCTACAATATTGTCATCGGTTCCGTCGATTTCTGTGTGAGGGAATTAATGTTATGGATTCGTTATTTTTCACAGATGAAGCACTGTTTCATTTGGATGGCTACATAAACTGCCAAAACAGTAGAATTTGGAGTGCTGAAAATCCCTACGTTTATCACGAAAAACCATTACACCCGCAGAAGTTGGGCGTGTGGTGCGCGATATCGTGGAAGAAAATAATCTGTCCTATTTTTTCGAGCACACCATTAATGCAGAACGATATCAGGATATTTTATTTCAGTTCATCGCACTCTTGGAACAGGAAGACGAGACACTGCTGGCTACAACATGACGATGCGACATCGCACTACGCAGGTTCAATTTCTGATTTCGTTGAGGAATTCTTTGGTAATCGTGTTATCGGTCGAGGCTTGTGGCCACCAAGATCTCCAGATTTGACTGCGGCGGATTTTTTTCTACAGAGTTACCTCAAACAAAAAGCCTACAGCAACAAACCACAAACACTTGAACAATTGAAAGTTAATATTGAACAAGCTGTATTAAATATCCAGCCACAAACTTTGAAAAAAGTTGCAAAAAAAACTGTAAAAAGAATTGAAGCTTGTATGTATTCAAGAAGATGGAGGCCACTTCCAAATTTCACTCTAAATATAAGGTAATGGATGGTAATAATAAAAATTACATTTACATTTACACATGCCTTTTTATTATTTTAATACCTACCAATATAAGGTTGGGTTGCGTTTTATATGGGACACCCTGTATTTTAGATTTTGGTGCAAATGATGGTTTCATTTTCCAGGATTTATGCAGTTTATCTGAGGACAACTTGGGAGTTACATTTCTGGAATATAACATATTTCTCTTTCGAGATTGTGAAGATTAAAAATCATACTAAAATAAATACTACAGGCAAGAAAATGTTATTTATTCATGTAAACATATGTTTATAAACTGTGTAATATGATGATCTTGTTTAGTATTATTATTATTATTATTATTATTATTATAATTATTAATTTTAGTTGAGACTTTATTTATATTTGTCGTTATGTTTTGTTTATATTTATATTAATGTATATGATTTTAGAAAAAAATTTCATTTTTTGTATTATATATATAGTATATAATCATATATTACATTTTTTCTTTCAGAATATATATATATATATACATAGATATATTTTATTTCATTATTTTAACTTATTTGGTCTGAGAACTTTTGTAAATTTTGCAAACCCAGCATTTATGTCATAAATCTACGTGCATTTTTATAATTATTAATATTGTGATTGTTGTTTTTTTATAGTCAGTTATCAGTTTAATGTAGAATATATTATTTTTGTGCTGTTTTTATGTTTAGGTTATGAGTTGATTTATGCAGCTATACTTTTAATCAGCTATACTTTTAAACTTTGTAACATTATGTAAAAAAAGTTATGCATTATAGAATTTTTATTTCCTTTGTGGTAGCTTATTAAATATTTCTTGCATTAAATATTTCTTTATATACTTTACAAACATACTGCTTCAGTGTTGCTTGTTATCTTCTTTTGTAACTGTTATAATTTAGTCGCTGTATTGTGAAACTTTTTATAAAGAAGTACAGTTATGTTTGGTTTATTGTTCTATATATATATATATATAAAACAGAAAACCAAAGTGTTGTATGTTTTATATGTTTGTATTCATAAAATGAGAATATGTACATTTGTAATACTGTATCACAGTAAAACGTTCAACTTGCAGTTTTAAGTTTTTTCATTTGAAATTGTGGAAAATAGTTTCATTTATCATTGTTTCAAGACAGTGATAAATAAGAAAATAAGTTAAATATCATATAGAAAGTAAATTTAATTAATTTCAAACTGAAGTTAGTTTTTAAAACTTACAATGTTTTTACACAATGGAATAACAGAATTTCAGTCTAAAGAAAAAAATATTCATTCTTAGAAGTAGCAATTCTTTATTAATTAGCATGATTGCCCTCATTCCATTTTTTCCTGAAGATTTTTTAGAGAGGCGGTGAATAAGAAAAAAAATCCATTAAAGTATTCCAGTTTTTCTTGTTTTTGTTGTTTGAAATGTTCACTTAAGGTATAGTTTTGTTTGATCCAGTTTTTCATTGCTGTTTGTGGGCATGAAACAGATGTTTTTGTATGATCTTTATGACTAAAACTTCTCTAACACCAGCGTACTATTAAAAGTAAAATGAGAGTGGTGAGCAATTTGGTTGGACTTCTGTTTACTTATCACACCTAATTTTTTCTGTATTTAAACATAGTAAAAAATCCAAAATTAAAAACGAAAATAAAAAATGTCCTGGTTCAAAAAATGAGCAGTTGCAGTATGAAGGGGATGGATGAGGTATAAAAGTGCATGTTGGTTCAGTAGTACTATTCATATTATGAAAATTAGATGACCTTTGATGATTAATAGTGTTTATACAAGTGCATTTCAGCCAGACAACACAACAGGGATAACTAATAGAACATTACTAATGCAAACACACTCAATCACTACAGTACTGAGACACTAACATTCCTTCTAACTAGTAACAACTTTGACATGGCTAGTAGCATGTTAGGTTTATTAACAGTTTCCGTTCTAGAATAGATTCTGAAATTTACCTTACATTTTAGGATTTTTAAATTTTCTTTTACTTATTATTTGAACTTCCCCGGAAGGTTCATAATTTTCAAAATTCTGAAAAATGCTTCCTATAAAATGTGTTAGGTATTATTTGCTTTAATATCCCTTGAACATACATAGAGGATGCAGTATCAGCATGAACATTATACAAATATATTTCACCGGCAGAAAATTTGAGCTCTTTTCAAAATTTCATAAATTTTTTCTACAAAAGCTGTAAATCCATGAGCTGTTAATTTTTCCCCTTAGGTTTTTGGTGAAATTCAACTTGACTGAATAAATTCAAAAGAAACAACTCAATTTTTAGTAAAAAAGAGGGCCTGGACCTTAGTGAATATTTTTTTAAGTTGACAACCAAATTTTCATCAGAGTTAAGAATAATTTATTTGCCTTCAAATTAAAAACAAATCTGTTCTGCCATTGCAATCAAAAACAAATACTCTGAATACTTTGCAAATAAAATTTATATTTTATTAAGTATCTGTTTCTTTCATTATAAGACTAAAAATTGGACTATAATTTCAGAATGTTGGCAAACCCTTTACTGATTTATAAATTTTCCTTTTATTACCATTAGCTTTTGACAATGGATAAAATTGGTGAAATCCAAATCTACCTTTGAGATTGTATTTAGAGATTATGTTTATTGAAGCACATGTTATGTATATATGGCTCTATGATATTCATCTAATTGTTACTAACAGCAGCATTTATAAAATCTGTTTTTATTTTAACTTCTACTATAGTCGCTATTAAACATTAATATAATAGAAGCCCTTTTTCTTTTAAAATAATAAACGTAAAAGATTGAAATATCATAAGAAATAAATAAGTAATAAAATTTGTTTCTGCTGAGAAAGAAACATAAAAGGAAACAGTGCTATCAATTTGTGATACAAATTATAGAAACTGTGTGTAAAAGTCCCACTTTGCTGTTGTTGAGGCTTAGAATCTGACCAGTTTATCAACTCTGTTCTTATCTTTAAATTTTGACTCTTGTATAGTTAAAATAAATCAGTTCTAATTACAAATACTGGCAAGATTTATTCTAGTATCTTACTTTCTCCTAGACCTCTATTAGATTCATGCATTATTCACATTGCTTATTCATTATATAAATTTATTTTAGCTTAAGATTTCAAGACAAAATTTTATGTCTAAAAGTTTCATGATTAATTAAGGATTCGTCTTTTCATACCAGATATCTTTCTTATCTAAGTGGACAGACACTCACAGATATAGACAGATGTGCTTATTCATATATGTATGTTTTCACCTCTCTCTATGTGTGCATGTGTGTGTGTGTGTGTGTGTGTGTGTGTATGTGTGTGCGTGCACATGCACGCATTGTATTTCCATCATACAAAAGTTTACCAATTTTCTATGAAAGTAAAGAAAAAATAAATGTAAAATGTGATTTTGGATTGGGTGATTCACAACTGAATGTATAAAAAGAGAATTAATCTTACTTTGGTCACTTATGTAACTATCCTGTAGTTAAAAATGTAAAAGTGAAGTGAAGTGAATAAAATCCAGAAATAGTTCATTTTTCTCTGACATATATTGAAAATAGATTTTTTCTCACTGTTTTTCTTTTGTTCAGTTGAGAAATTTTGTTGGCTTTTAAAATATAATTATCAAGGAAGAAAGTTATCAATATTTTAAAATACCTTATAAAAATTTTTCAAATACTGCATTGTGAATATAAATAGTGGTAATAATATTATAAGATAGATTATACTGTGCACTAAATTTTGCTATTTTTCCTATTGCTGTGGTTGTTAACTGTCATACAATACAGCTTTGCTTAGTTTGTAAATGACAGTAAAAGAAACCTGCATAAGGCATGTCTTATTAAATAAAATAAATAAATAAATGGAAAAATTAAATACTTTTTTACATGTGATTTCAAAAAGTAACATTTATCATCCTAAAGTAAAAACATTTCTTTTTTCTATAAAAATTTGTTTTATAAAGTTAAGCAAAGAGCTGTATATTCATTATAGAAGTGGTGGAACAAAAAAAAATTGTTTGATATATATATATATAAATACATGACTTAATGTTTTAATGTTTACATTTTAGTTGTGGATGTTTTTCAGGTGTGTATATTTCTTTCTGAATGTCAATTATAAGTATTTTATTAAACTATTCCTAATATAGTATTTGTTTCACTTCATTGTTAAAAATTGTATTTTATAAGTTTTTTTTACATTTTTGTATTAATGTCTGTAATTAATGCTCTCCATTTTTCTAAGTCATCATTATGAATAAAATTGAAAAAAAGATTAATAGTATCAGTGTGGTGGTTAATATGTAATGGATTTTTATATTTCTTGCTTCTAACTAAGTGTACATTGAGTAGTTTATTTACTGTATGTAACTAACTAACTATCCGTCCAGATTGCCTTTATTGTATGTATCGTGTAATATTATAAATCACAAATATATAATTAAGGAAATGATATAATACATAAATTATACATTTTATTCAGTTGTTGACAAGCACTTTAATATGTCACATTATATTAGCACGCATTTTTTTAAATTTATATACATCTGTGATGTAGATAGTATTTATTGAATAACAAAGGCCATACATTATTGATCAGATCTTTGGTTATTTTTTTACTTTGTCAATATTTCTATCAGGTAATTATTTTAAAAAACTCATTTGTGTAGAATAAAAATTACTATTTGAAAATAAGTTAGTATTATTTCTTGGTAAAATCTAGTTTGCATAATTCATTAATTTTGTAAACTACATGAAATAGAATTTCTATACAGCAGCGTCAATGATAATTTGTTAATGAGTGAGTTAGTGTTAGCTAACTGCACTTATTTTTTGTGTGTGCATGCATTCGTGCGCGCGCACGTGCGTGTGTGTGAGCATCCCGCACTATTAAAACAGTATTTTAAAAGTGTTCTCAGATTATATACCCTAGTATGACAACATTTTTTTTACATTATTAATTACTCTTTATAGTGCTATAGTTATTCGTAGTTGAAGTTGATTTTTAAAAAGTAGCTGTTTCCGTCTGTACCTATTCTGGACATTTGTTATCATCATCATCATCATTCCAACGAATATTCTGTACAGAATAAGGCGTATTTCATATAATTTAGAGTTACATATATTAATTAGTCTAAATATTTTAGTTTTCTTCAATTATAGAGAAAATTGATGTAGATATTTTAATTTTTTTTTTTTTTTGAGTACTTTTTTCTAATATTCTTTCTACGAAATACTTACAATGCAAGCATGTCCTTTTTTTTAAGTGCCTCTGATTTCTGATATAATTCGTGGTTAAGATCAATGAAAAAGAGAACAACTTAACAAAATTAAATATTTAGCAATATTCTACAATAAAGTATGTTCAGAACCAGAGCATAAAAAGTATCATTATAAAGTTAGATACTTAGTAAGTAGTCTAGGAAATTGCATTGTAGTTAAGGGATTAGTTTTAAAAGAAGGTTTATGAATGAAAGATTGAGGTGCAATTTTGTTGAGTTATGTTAAGCCTTAGAATGTATTTTGAATTTTGGTAGATTCATGTAACTCTTTCTAACTAAATTATATCATCATAATGTAAACTAACCTGAACTCATCTCTGTTCCATGAATTTTTTTAAAAATTACATTTTTTTTGTAACTTGAAAACGTAACATATTTTTTAAGAGCTTAAAAAAAATATTTATTATCCAGATTATCAATAAAATAAATGTGAATTAAAAAAATTTGAAAATTAAGATAAAGCATAATCCAGATCTAACCACCAAAAACTATATAAAAATAAAAGAAATAATAGAAAAACTGAAAGCAGTATGGTATAGAACATACAATCTTTATAGCAAACTTAGAAAACTGTAAGTGTAGTATCTTAAAAAAATTATAAGAATGGAAATAACAAGCAGTAACATTTACCTTAAATAAAATGTGTGGCTGAAAAATGTATTTGAATGTATGTGCAAAGTATAAAATTGCCTTGATAGTGGTGGCAGAAACTGTACGTTGAACTGTGCTGTATTATTTAAGAAATAAGTTTTCTCTGTTAGGTATTGCAGAAAGTATACTTACTTTGTCATGCATTATAAAATATTTATAATTTCATATAAATCTATGAATAATTTACTAAGTAAAGACTAGTGTTGCTGTTATATCCATAATTAGCTTGTTAAGTGATTCTCCATCCATACTTGTAGATATATTTATAAATAGCTCAGGAAGAGCTAAATTTATTAATTAGAATTAATTTAAATAAGTATTCATTTCAGTCTTATTTTATATTGATTAAATTCATTAAAATACCTAAAAACATGGAGAACAGTGATGCACGATGACTTATTAAACTTGTCTGAACAGGTGGTGCATTTCAAGGGAATTTTTTATGATCAATTCAGTATATAAGCTCACATCTTGTGTTTGAATCTCAGCCCATGCAAATTAAGGGACTAATAAATGTAAAGTTTTATGATGTATTCTTTTGTTTCTAAAGTTGGATGTGTCAAGATTTGGTCACCTAGACTCATGTCATCCAGATGTTTACTGCCTCATTGAGAGATACTGTCTCATATAATTCCATGTCTTATATGAGATACTATCTCATATAATTAAGTTCACTGTCTCATATTGAGAGAACAAGTCTCTCTAAATTGTGGATGCACCTCAGCATTCTTTACTTTTACTATTTCTTGTCTGAAAAGGCAAACGGTGTATTATACCCGTTTTATATTTAATCATTATCATTTTTCCCATTCTCTATTCTTTTGGATATAGAAATCACTTTTTTTTATAGTGGTACATGCTTTTCTAGATTTTCTGAATGGCAATAATTTTTTAACCGAAATTATGAATTTGTAAATTAATGAATAAATGTTTGAAGAGAAGACATTGGTGGATTAAAAAATAACAGTTATGAAATATCTAATATACTATAAGGGTTATTTGGAAAATTGGACCTGTTCTAAAATAAGAAACAGAAATTTCTTATAAAATCTTTTTATTTTCGTTTATGTACCATTTATAGTTTTTCATGTAGTCACTTTTAACAACTAACTAAGCATTTAACATACTCATAATAATTTTTCATCATATCTGCCTGCTGCCAGTCCATCCAGAAACATATTTAGTGTCTTCTTCTTTCAGCTCTTTGTCACTCATGAAGTATACTCCTAAAGAATTTTTCCACTTTTTAGAAAAGTGGAAATCACTGTAGGCTATAGAATAGGTAGTCAAAACTTCCCATTGGAAACATTCAAAGGATTGTTTTGTTTCGCCAGTGGTGTGAGACCAGGCATTATTGTGAAGAAGGATGATGCAGGCTTCTCATTTGATTCTGAATTTCCTTCTGCAACTACCTTAATGTTTTGCACACACATTTTCATTTGTTTATATTCTTTTGTCATAAATTCAACAAGGAGTGGGCTTTATTGGTCACCTTGATTTTCTGAGTCAAGAGCATCTGATTAAACTTTATGGGTGTGGATGATGAGGACAATTCTGTTAAATGAAGAACAGCATAGCCTAGAAAATCATGTTTCATTGACTGTCATGAAGCAGGTGAGTGAGAGATTCAACTTTTTGTTCTTACTGATTTAAAGTCAGCAACTTGTTACACACTCACATTTTTCTAAAGGTTAATGGTAAGCATTTAAGCAACCCACCTGTACGGATTTTTTATCTACCTGAAATAAATAGTGGTAATTTCATGGATTACTGTTTAAGAAATATGTGAAAATTTTTCATAGATTACAAGAAATCAAAAAACAGATCTCACTTGCATGGCTTTTAATCTAATTGTTTATTTAAAATAAAATAAAAACTCACAGAAACTATAGAAAATTTTCTAAGGCAATGAATTTCATCAAAAGTGTGACAATTTAGTATGACTGGCTGATCTTGAAATGATTGGTATCACTGACCTGCATGCATATTAATACTTATAATGGACTAGTATGATTTTTTTTATACGAGGACAAGTCAAAAAGTAAAGTGAAATTCAAAAAATCAATATATTTATTTATTTGTAATTACATAAATGATACATGCATTATTTTTCAACATAATCCCTTCCTACTTCTATGCACTTAATTCATCTTTTAACGAGCTTTTGAATTCCTTCCTGGAAGAAAGTTTTCGGTCTGGTGTGCAGAAAATTTTTCATCACTTCTGTGGCCTCTTCATCAGATCGATAATGATTCCCTCGCAACTCTCTTTTTAATGGGCCAAAAAAAATGAAAATCACAGGAGCCAGGTCCGGACTGTATGGAGGGTCAAAACCAAGCAGCTCAAAACCAAAATGTTAAAGGCAAAGTACTGTTTTTTTTTGGCCGTATGAGGTCAAGTGTTATCCTTAAGCAAAATCACACCTTTAGAAAGTTTACCACATCTTTTGAATTTGATTCTTTGCTTCAGTCAATGCAGTAGCTCCCAGTAGTTGTCACTGTTTACTGATTTACCTTTAGGTGTGAAGTGAACCTTCCATATCCCAGAATATCGTCATCATCACCTTTCCTGCAGACATCTGAGTTTTAAGCTTTTTTTGCTGTGGTGGATGATTTTTTGATATGGGTTCAAAGTGATGGACCCATGTCCCATTAATGGGACATGGACATGGACATTAATAGACATCTATTCACTTTAGAAATGAGTCTCCTTTATCTTCATAATGTTTCTAAAGCTTCTGAGAAATTTTCAAACGATTCTCTTTATGGATGCTGGTCAATTGATGTGGAACCGGCGAGCACAGACTTTTTGAAGGTTTAAAGAGTCATGGATAATTGAAAATGCTGAGCCGTGGCTTATGTTCAACTCACTTGCAATGTCATAAACTTGTAATTGATCAATTACCAAGAATCATTTGTTTAACCGCTTCAATATTGTCATTAGTCTTTGAAGTGGAAGGCCTACCTTGCCGCTGTCCATCACAGAGAGAAATCCTACCATTTTTAAAGCAACCAATCTATTTGTAGATCTTACTTCCACTCAAACATCTCTCCATATTGCTGCTGAATTCAATAAATAATCTCTGCTGGTTTCACTCCTTCTGAAATGAGGAAATTTATCACTGCTTGCATTTCTTCCTTGGTGCAATCAGACAAAGAAAGGAGCACTCATTTTAAACAAAATCTCAAATAGCTAACGATGAAACAATACTTTCAATGAACAGCTGATAGAGGTTGAGTTATAGTAGAACAATCATTGTTGCCATACATGTGATTGGGAGGGAAATCAAAATTTCCCTTTACTTTTTGACTTACCCTTGTATTATTGACCTTTTTTATTTTATTTACTCATTAAAGAGAAAGTAAAAATGGTTTTAAATTAATTTATTTAAATTATAAAAATAATTTTAAATATCAGTTTAATAACTGGTCAGCTAATTATTTAAATTGCCTATAATTAGATTTATCAAGTAGTATTTTACATTTTTTAGATTAATAGAAAAGACAGTGGAAATCATCTTGTACGAGTTACAGTTCTGGACATATTTCAGTTTGTTTCAAAACACTTAATCAGTTTAATCCAATTTCCAAACAAAGGCTCCACTCAAGAATCTCATCGCCCTGTCAGCTGTTATCTAGTTTGCCGTCAACTTCAATGGAACCAGGCATAAAGACCAGTGAAATTAATGAGTCTTATTTTTCATAAATAATATTTTTGAAAATGATAATCACTGTTAACCTTGACTTCAAATACACAGGGTTGTAATATTACTTCTCGGAAGTCTAACCAATACTTCAAATTTTAGGTCACATTGTAGTCTCTTATTCAAATTATAGAATCTCGGATGACCATAGTTGTGTATTCTATCTGGGGATTAATATATTTTGGTAAATAAATCTACATTTCATCTAAAGAATATGACGTCCAAACATATCTTCAACTTTTACTAAGATAGACAACAAACAGGAAAAGATTTATGAAGAATATTACTTTACTGTAATTAGCTTGCAATTTAAATCAAAGTCAATTCATTGCCTTATTCTTTCTTTACCTCTCTATTACTGTCCTCTCATCGGTCTCCACAATTTCAAGATCCTTCTGGTTTCCCCTTGTACACTTCTTTAATTATTATTTTCTATTCAGAAAAATACTTGGCCATGATAAAAATGCTATCGCTCCTGAGATTGTCGCAATTGCATTTGATTCTTTGAAAAGTTTATGAATTTTCACATCTTCCCCTTCTACACTGAACTAAAAAATTTTCCTTTAAACTTTCTTGTCAAAGACAATCAACCTTTTTTTTAGTTTTTCCATATCGATTGTGTTTCTGGCCAATAAATTAGAACTGGTCTTAAAATTGTTTTATACACTCCTAATTTGAGTTTTTAAAAAAAATTGTTGCACTAAACATTTTATTTAAAGCATAGAAACACCTTTCAGTGTACTTTAATTGGATCATTATTTCCTCTTCCATGTTATTCCAGTTCATTGTTCCCTGATTATTTAAAACTTTTACTGTACTAACTTCTCAAGTGTAATTACTTCACTTCTCTTGTAACCATTTGTTTATCACTACCGTTCATTAAGTTTTTCCTTTGGTTGAAGAAAATTAACTGTGGGGATAATTAACCGTTATTCACTTTCCTGTATAGTTAAATAACATAGTTTACAGTAATTATCTGAATATAATGTAATGTTCTGTATGTTTAAATATATGAGCTATATTTGTTGATTTATTTTATAAATGTTATTTAATTTTGCTATTTGAACGTAAGAGAAATATCTAATAAAAAAAAAAAAACAAACAAAATCTATTCTTAGGTTGTTGTTTATTCTCATATGTTTTTTTATAAAGGTGTAAATAAAGTTCTTGTAAATATCATCATTCATAAAATTATTGAATTTAATTTGTTTTAAGTTTATTGCAGATAATGTAACAGTGTAATATAGAGCTTCTAAAGGTATCTTTTTTCTTAAGATCATCCTTCTATTTTTATGTTGAAGGAAAAGATAAGAGTTTAAACACCTTGTATGTAATGAGCGTTAGATTGTAGTGGTTACTATCGCAAAATAAAGTTTCATTGTTCTTAGAAATCTTTATAACTGCAGATTATTTCTATAAGATTGCTAGCTTGTTTTCAAATATTATTTAGTAATATTATTACACATTTGAATTCAATGTATTTTAAAGCTTTATTAGTAATAGAAAGCAAAAGCTGGAGATTTTTCTGGGCGATACATATAGAAAAGCGTGTTTGAAATCTTTTGGAGTAACGTGCTATAAATTATATTGTTATCAACTTGTTACTCTCTGATACAATTTGGAATGTGATCTTTATGAACAGTTTTCAGGTTAAATATTAAATTTCATCCTTTTTTTTCTACTTTATAAACTAATAATTTATTACTGTCGATAACACAGCACATTCTTCAGCTATTTCCTATTACTTCAAACACATTAAAAATGAATGAAAACATCTAGTTATTTATTGTTTTTTTTATATGAATTATATCAGTAAATGTTGAATTTTGCCTTAGGTAGGAGTGATCTTCAGTTAACTGCTCATACAGGTAGAAACATCATGTATGCCTCATTCAAAGTTCATGGGTAAGATATCTCTTAGGGTAGCCCCTTTATAAGTGGATTGGTCCTTTTCTCTACCATCACCTTTCCTTAATCTTGATCCTTCTTTCCCAGTTAACTGTCATGGAAAATGTATCAGCTACTACATTGTCTCAACTTGTGGTGCTGTACTGGTACTGTTCAGTGCCGTGTATATCACTGCAGATTGCCCCACTGTCCAGTAGGGTAGCCACTCCCTTATTATCCAGTTGAGTCTTCATGGGACAGCAGATAGGCTCATAGGCTTATCCAGTGACTCCAGTTTTTATTTTAGGATTTCTCATGAAGTCAGTGGATTAATAAGGTAAAGAAAGTTAATCCTTAATATTTCTATGACAATTGGCTGTACTTCAGGAAATTAAAAGATTACATCAAACTTATATGATCAAATTAGGGTATATTTGGTGTTATATTGATTACAATTAATCATTTATTGCATGAAAATTTTATCAAATGTTAATGAGCGTTATTAAAGACAATACCTGCTTACATGAAATATTTTAGAACATCATTCACTGTTTGCACTTGTGTAAATAACTTTTTATATTTGTTATCATTTCTTATGGAGAACCTTGTTAAAAAGAGCGTTTCAACTCCGTAGTGTTAAAAGCAAGAAAGTGTTATTTGTTTTAATTTTGTAGTGTATTTAGTAGCTGAACTTTTAATTATAAGAAATTAAAGTGACATATTTAAGTAATTAATTTTTATTTTATTTAGTATTAAATACAATATATTGTTAAGTTTGTGCTTTATTTAATGAAAGTGCTATTTGTTCCTATTTTTAATGTCATTATTATTCTGTTGTTATTTTTATTTTTTGTTTTACTACTATCATATTTTTTTAATTTATAAGATGACACCAGTTGTAAATTCAAGGACAAATATTAGTTTAAAACTCTTGGTGAACCGTAATTTGATTAAAACCATTGGATTTTGCCATGTGCTCATTGTTTGCATAGTTTATAAATATATAATAAATAAAATAAAATTATATATATAATTAAATAAAATAATATATACTTATATATATAATAATAATAATTTTATAATATATAATCTTTTTGTTAATTTATTGCTTGTTCTTATTTTTGGCTATAATTTTTTAAAAATAGCCTCATGTACAGACAGATAGTAATCACAGTTAAGTTTTCAAAAACTTGCTTTAAATATATATTATTTTTTTCTATCCGTATTCAAGTGTTATAAACGTAATCCTTTATTTTAAGTTTGGCTTTAAGTTATAAATAAAAAATGCTATTACCTGCCTGGTTGCAGGTAATAATATTTACAACAAACAGTATTATAAATATTTTAGAGAATGGATAACACCATTGTGCAACTAAAGCCAAAATAATAAAAAGATTGGTGTTTGTTAATATTATGATTTTACTAAATATTGGGAATAGTAGTGACAAGTGGAAGGATTCTTTTTACAAGTGCTCCATCTTTATACTTATTTTATAGCTTCATAAAATACTACAGATAATATAAGCAAAAAAAAAGTCATTGTGCACTATTTTTTATTACATAGGTTAGCCCACTGTTTCAGTGATAGTATAGTTGTTCAAATTTGAGTGCCCATTAAAACAATGAACATTTCTATATCTGGTTAAATGCACAGATCTTGTTTACCAAGATAAAAGACATAGTGACCTAGGGTCTAGAATGTGATTTCTGTTAATCACCCCATATAGAACATTCAGTTCTTGTCAAGAAATCTAAACTCTGAATGAGTGAGGAAAACTGTATTTATTCTTAATAATGCAGAAGTAGGTTTTTAAAGATCAAGGATTTTCCTTTTAATAAAACAAAATTCTAAACAATCAGTCATAATTATTTTCACCAAACACACACATTCAGGAGTGAAACATTATTGTTTTGTAATTCTTAATTTAATTTCTTATCAGGATGCTTTTCTTATTTTCATTTTTTACTTCTTGTTATTTTATATACAACTTTTGTTGGATATGAAGAGAGATATTTATCATCACAAACATCAATAATTTTTTTTTTTTAATTACTCTTTGCCAGACAAAATTGATATAATCTCAAATAGTGAGTAACTAATCAAGGACAAAATACACATTCTGTAAGGCAAATTCATTTATACATACATTAACAATATGTATAAATAATAAGTATAATTTAACAGCCTATATTACGTAGCTCAAACATTTTTTTATGAAAATTTGTGCAAAAAAAATAACTGCATTTGATGGTATGAATTTTTGTGGTGCTACACACTAGCACAAAAAACCAATTCCATTTGGCAGGATGATAGGGACTTTTTAAGTTTGAAATCTAATTAAAAAATTGGATCTAGTTTTAATTTAGACAAATCTTTATCATTTAAGTTGCTGAAATATTATTATAACCTTTATAATTCTAATTGTAAATTCCTGCTGTTGTGTTCCAAAACCCAATTCTTAATACTATTCATGTTTTGTTTATATTCTTTTATCCTATCTCCTGTAAGTTTGAAAATTACTTTTTTTTGGACTTAGGAAGTATGGTAAACTGCGTCCCACAACTTGACTCCATAACACCTGAAACGTCAATCTCAAGGTTTGATATCCTGAAAATTTAAGGGTGTGAATAAAGGTAAAATGCTAATGACCAAAAATTTGTTCCATGAACTGTTTCCTGTAGATGAAGAATGTTAGGTGTAGTTTATTGCATACTATATTGGCATTTAGCAGTCAAATGATACTTAAAATAAAAAAAAAACTGCTGTGATTTTGTATGTAGAAGAATTTATTTACAATAGCATCTTATACAAAGAAACTTGCATCCCTTTTTTAAGAATTATACCTAGACTACTGGAAAACATCATGTCTTGTACTTCTTTGTTTTTTTTATGGTTTTATAACATTTTGATGAAGATTAATTTGCTAACCGTGAAATCTTTTAAGTTGGGAGTAGTTCATTGATGCATATCAGATTGTTTTTCTGATTACATCTATTGATGGTGGTTTTGTGATAGTGATATGTATGCATCACAGTTCATATGTATCACTGGGTATATTTGATTTTATTATGAGCAATGATGGAAATTAATTAATTGGATGAATTAGATTCAGAAATTACGTAGATAGTAAATAATTTTCAAATTATTTCTAGTTTTATTAAAATTTTGTTACTTGTAATTTTTTGGAATACTTTCATAAACTATTAACTTTTAGCGAAATAATGCTGTTAATTATTTTTCTCTTGATCTTATACATAATATTTATCGATGCCAGATTTCTGATTGTAGCTGCAAGAGCAATCTGAGAATTTTCATTTGGCATTCTTCAGTTTCTTTTTGTTTTAATAGAATTTCCCCTGGGCATAAAAAATTCTAACTCTGGTGTTGATTTTATTACCAGATTTAATAACTGCATTATTTTATGAATAGGTTTTTATGATAATTCTTTTCAGTAGTATTAATTCAATTTTGTTTTTGATAATACAGTTTTATAGTGTAATTTACTACTTATTTAGTTTTATGAATATAACTTGTACAACTGTTTGTGAAAGAAATCTGTTGTAATTATATACAATCTACAGTTATATAAATATCTATTTGTGCTCATTCTCATGACAAGCAATATATATTTTTTCATGTAGCCTTCTGTATTTTATAAAATAAATTTTTATATTGAGTTAAGTTTGTATATGTACAAAGTTTAGACATATTAAATTTACGATAGTAAAGTATTAATATTAAATAGCACATGAAGTCTTTAGACACTTTTGTAGAATTAAAACTTATAACAACAGTAATAATAATGATAATAAAATATTAGCAGTTATTACATTATAAATTAGGTATATATTCATAAATTGGTATGCAATCTAATAATTTATTATTTGTAATTTCTATTTTACTTGTAACAAAGTTATTCAAGTTATATTAAAAGTAAATAAATAAATACATAACTTGTAGAATTAATATAAGTATCTATATGTGTGTTATTGTAGCATTCCATGTCTTCACATGTTAATTATTAAAACAAAAATTATATTAATTATGGCATGTTAATAAATATGAATCACCACCATTTTATTAACATATGCCTTTATCCTGAATCTTTCTGTGTTGTTTTGTGGTAATACGCATGATTAAAATCGTGAGGAGTGGAGCTATGTAAAATTAATGCAAAAAATTTTTTATGATTGAAATATAATTGTATTATAATCAGTGTTAAAATTTTTTTAAACGTTTTAATAAATGTTATTATGTTATAAAGAATATGAATATTGTTTGATTTAAAAAAAATGTTTTATTACTAATTTATTTTATTTTGTGTTAAAATTATATACGCGTATTGCAATTATAAGTCGCTTAAGTCTATTGAAATAATATATCAGAGGTCAAGCCAGTTAAAAAAATTAATGTTAAACATTTACACGTGAATGCAGTTAATCAAATAACTTAAAATTAAATCAATTTGTTGATTTATGATAATATGTGAATTTATTCAGATTGAAGATTGTTGATACAGACAACGTGATGGCATTACAGATGGGGGCCATGATATTTAGCTCGCAAAACAAAGAGATGAATGTGTATAAACATTAATGAAGATTAAAATGTACTTTAAAATAATCTATATGTAATCGCTAGTGTAATTGCGTAATATTAGGTCACAAAAAACATCTGAGAGTACGCAAATCATAATGAATTTATACAAGTGTTTTATGTAATAACTGTATAGTAAGTCCAAGTTTTGTAAGCGTAGTTTTTGTGCAGGTTGGAATTTTAGATGTGGGTGAGAAAACTGTACTGTTACAGGCTAGAGTGGGGCAAAACACACTCATGTGCTTCCCTCAACGTGAGTGTATGTTTCTGCAGAGTCTGATGCAGTATGATTGAAGATTGAAAGTTGTTGACACCACATAATAATTCATTCCCTTTCCCAATCTTATACATCACTACACTCACTCACCAACATGTATCCAGTGGCAAGCAGATTTAATTACTGCACATCAACTAACTACACTTACAAAATCTTGACTCACTATGTACTGCTGGGATGCTAGATTAATAAAACAGTGGTTGCATCAATTAAAAATTTCATACATGCCGAGGGTGGTGGTCCATCATCCTCGAAATTAATTATAAAATAAGAATCCTATTATCATCATAGATAGTATTTTTATGTTTGATTAAAATTAATTTTGAGATTTAATTTGTTGTAATGACACACCAAAACAAATTGAATAATAAAACATTTTAAAACATTTCAAAACATTTTCAGTCATCTTTGCTACCATTCCTTGGTGACCTTTTGAATTTCAAATTAATACCATCATGGACAAGAACATAGCAATAATAAAAAATTATGTTTTATTTATAAATAGAATTGCAGATCTAATATGTTTAATATATTACGCTATAAATCTATTACATAACATGTTTTCCATTTACAACAAAGTCACTGAACAATTTTTTTTTAATAATGATTAATATTCTTTCAGTATCGCATGATACATGCATAGAGAAAGCCTTATGGTTATGCAAATCTTTCATTTCGATAGATTTATACATTGTGAACATCCCATGAGCCCAAAAATAAATTTTAGTTTGTGTTTCCGTTTGCATAGAATAAAGTATAACTAGATAAATTTGTTTAAATGAACATCTCTGAATATAAATTAGTTGTCACTATAACATCTTCATTTTGACTTGAATTAGGATTTTCTGAAAAAAAAATGTTCCTCTCAAAAATAGTATTTTTACTAAAGTTGGTGTACACATGCATAATTATAAGATTTTTTTTTTCTAGAAGTGATCAGATTGTGAACATAACTAACACATGAATATACATAACCCAATCATTTCTTAGAACAAACATGTTCATAAGTTTTGAGTATTTTTTCTTACTTGGATATGAAGCAATTATTTATTGACTGTATTTACATTTGAAAAAATCTGATATCATGTCATTTTTGGACTAGTTCATTTATATATAATCCAGCATATGCTTTAGCAGCTAATGACACCTTTGCAGATTGAAATGACTTTTGGGTTGTGACTACTCATACACAATGAACTTTCAAAATCTGTATCATAAAAGGAACCTAGGGTGTAATGTTTCTCCAAAATAACAACTTCAACAAAAGTTGGATTGAGCCTCCATGAGGTGCGCCTGGATATATCCAGAGCAAATAAGAGAAATTTGTCCAGTGAACTGAATCTAAACAAACTTCACAGCTTCATTTATCATCAAATCACACTTCACTATCGCCTAACTAGATCACATGAAGAGTTGTAACTCGGGGACTAGTCCCACCACAGGTGACCCCTTGACAGTCAATCATGAAAGGTCTTTTAAGAAATACTCACTGGCTGAATCAAGCAGCACCACCAGAGTTAAAAAAAGACAGCATTTGGATACAGTGGGCTGCCCAACGCAGGGATCCTACGCTTGGCTAAAAATGTGTTGACAGACAATGGAGTACGGGCCAGGGTGTTGTTCTGATGAACAATCCACGACTATTTTTTCCACAATTCAGGTCGCTCTCTTCTTGTTCACAGAGAGTAGATAGGACCTCAAGATAGCATTGCCGATTCACATTTTGAACTTCACGTACCCAATTTATGTACACAACTCCATCGATGTCAAAAAACACGGTCGTCCTGGACACGGGTCATCTTCAACCTCTTCTCATCATTCTTTGAACTGTTTAAACTATTCAAAAATCTGAGTGCACGATAAAACATTCATCACTGTGTACTTCTTTTAACAAAGAATAGGTTTCTGTGGTGGATTTTCCGATATTCGTAAACAATCGGTTCAAACCCAGCTCACACGAGTAATAGACACTCACAGTTCAAAATTCATTAATGTGTGTACTTCAACCGGTAAATCTCCATTAATACAAATACATATATTTAGAGATTTATCAAGATGACATATAGCTGGATTACTTTATTTAATGTAAATTTAATTCTATTATTACGCATAATTATTCATTTAATTGTTTAGAATCATTCAGTTCAAACCCTGTTCACAGTTCATTAAGTCAATTATTTAATATTTTTACTTCAACCGGAAAACCTCCACTACTATATATATATATAAAATTTTTTTTATAAAATAAAATAAAATAATCATAACCTAAAATAAAATAAAATCAAAACCTAAACCGACAACGATTGTTAACGTCTATATGCCTACAAGCGCCCATGATGATGATGAGGTAGAGTGTGTATAGGAAGAGATTGATGAAGCAATTAAACACGTAAAAGGAGATGAAAATTTAATAATAGTTGGAGATTGGAATGCAAGCATTGGAAAAGGCAAGGAAGGAAATATAGTGGGTGAATACGGGCTGGGCAAAAGGAATGAAAGAGGGGACCGACTTATAGAGTTTTGCACGAAGTATAATTTAGTAATTGCCAACACCCAATTTAAAAATCATAATAGAAGAATATACACTTGGAAAAAGCCAGGCGATACTGCAAGGTATCAGATAGATTATATCATGGTTAAGCAAAGATTTAGAAATCAACTCGTTGACTGCAAAACTTACCCTGGAGCAGACATTGATAGCGACCATAATTTGGTGATAATGAAATGTAGATTGGGGTTTAAAAACCTGAAGAAAAGGTGTCAGATGAGTCGGTGGAATTTAGAGAAGCTTGAGGAAGAGGAGGTAAAGAAGATTTTTGAGGAGGACATCGCAAGAGGTCTGAGTAAAAAAGATAAGGTAGAAAATGTAGAAGAAGAATGGGAGAATGTTAAAAAGGAAATTCTTAAATCAGCAGAAGCAAACTTAGGCGGAATAAAGAGAACTGGTAGAAAACCTTGGGTTTCAGACGATATATTGCAGCTGATGGATGAACGTAGAAAATATAAGAATGCTAGGGATGAAGAAAGTAAAAGGAACTATCGGCAATTAAGAAATGCTATAAACAGGAAGTGCAAACTGGCGAAAGAAGAATGGATTAAAGAAAAGTGTTCAGAAGTGGAAAGAGAAATGAACATTGGTAAAATAGACGGAGCATACAGGAAAGTTAAGGAAAATTTTGGGGTACATAAATTAAAATTTAATAATGTGTTAAACAAAGATGGTACACCAATATATAATAAGAAAGGTAAAGTCGATAGATGGGTGGAATATATTGAAGAGTAATATGGAGAAAATGAATTAGAAAATGGTGTTATAGAGGAAGAAGAGGAAGTTGAGGAGGATGAAATGGGAGAAACAATACTGAGATCTGAATTTAAGAGAGCATTAAAAGATTTAAATGGCAGAAAGGCTCCTGGAATAGATGGAATACCTGTAGAATTACTGTGCAGTGCAGATGAGGAAGCGATTGATAGATTATACAAACTGGTGTGTAATATTTATGAAAAAGGGGAATTTCCGTCAGACTTCAAAAAAAGTGTTATAGTAATGATACCAAAGAAAGCAGGGGCATATAAATGTGAAGAATACAGAACAATTAGTTTAACTAGTCATGCATCAAAAATCTTAACTAGAATTCTATACAGAAGAATTGAGAGGAGAGTGGAAGAAGTGTTAGAAGAAGACCAGTTTGGTTTCAGGAAAAGTATAGGGACAAGGGAAGCAATTTTAAGCCTCAGATTTATAGCAGAAGGGAGATTAAAGAAAAACAAACCAACATACTTGGCATTTATAGACCTAGAAAAGGCATTCGATAACGTAGACTGGAATAAAATGTTCAGCATTTTAAAAAAATTAGGGTTCAAATACAGAGATAGAAGAACAATTGCTAACATGTACAGGAACCAAACAGCAACAGTAACAATTGAAGAACATTTTTTCTTCAAATTAATTTTCTTCAAATTAATTATGAAAGAAGCTGTAATAAGAAAGGGAGTCCGACAAGGATGTTCCCTATCTCCGTTACTTTTTAATCTTTACATGGAACTAGCAGTTAATGATGTTAAAGAACAATTTAGATTCGGAGTAACAGTACAAGGTGAAAAGATAAAGATGCTACGATTTGCTGATTATATAGTAATTCTAGCCGAGAGTAAAAAGGATTTAGAACAAACAATGAACGGCATAGATGAAGTCCTACGCAAGAACTATCGCATGAAAATAAACAAGAACAAAACAAAAGTAATGAAATGTAGTAGAAATAACAAAGATGGACCACTGAATGTGAAAATAGGAGGAGAAAAGATTATGGAGGTAGAAGAATTTTGTTATTTGGGAAGTAGAATTACTAAAGATGGACAAAGCAGGAGCGATATAAAATGCCGAATAGCACAAGCTAAACGAGCCTTCAGTAAGAAATATAATTTGTTTACATCAAAAATTAATTTAAATGTCAGGAAAAGATTTTTGAAAATATATGTTTGGAGTGTCGCTTTATATGGAAGTGAAACTTGGACAATCGGAGTATCTGAGAAGAAAAGATTAGAAGCTTTTGAAATGTGGTGCTATAGGAGAATGTTAAAAATCAGATGGGTGGATAAAGTGACAAATGAAGAGGTATTGCGGCAAATAGGTGAAGAAAGAAGCATTTGGAAAAATATAGTTAAAAGAAGAGACAGACTTATAGGCCACATACTAAGGCATCCTGGAATAGTCGCTTTAATATTGGAAGGACAGGTAGAAGGAAAAAATTATGTAGGCAGGCCACGTTTGGAATATGTAAAACAAATTGTTAGGGATGTAGGATGTAGAGGGTATACTGAAATGAAACGACTAGCACTAGATAAGGAATATTGGTGAGCTGCATCAAACCAGTCAAATGACTGAAGACAAAAAAAAAATATATATATAAGTATGAAAAAAATTGAACATTGTTACCAAATACTATACAATTACCGTTTTAAAATTTTTCCCAATTAAAGGCCTACAACCAACAAGATTCAATGATTTTTTTTGTATAAGCAATAAGTCCTTATCTACGTATAAAATAAAATAACAAGTATAATAAAATGATGTATTATTGAATTAATAAACTATGCGTGAAAACGAAAAAAAAATTATAATGTAAATATATTGTCTAAATTTTTATTTTAGTGAACTGAATTGAATTAAAATGTAACAGAAGATTTTAATTCAAATAAATAAACTTTTAAACCGTTAGGCACGGTTAGATTTTATCAGTGACAGCATATTGTTGTTATTCACTGGAGTTTCAGCTGAAGTTATAGCAATACAATTTTTATCCAGTACTTTTTTGTTTTACGCAGTAAAAATAAGGGAAACCAATGACGACACTTAAGATTTTAGAACTGTGATTTATGGATCTTCAGACATATCCTACTTTTAAAAATTAATTGATAGATACATTAAATAACAATAAACAAAGTTCAGAAGAAAAAACACTTTTGAAGTCAAAAAAATTAGGATAAATAATTAAAAAAGTTAAAATTCATTCGTGCATTAATAAAAGGTCCTTAACAATAAAATTACTCAACTTTAGAAAGTTTGTAAGTTAAAAGATTCAATGAAGAATTAAAAATGTTCTAAAATAACACTGACTTAATAATTAGAAGTAGTTTGTGTAATTGACATCAGATGTATTATTTGAAGTATTAACCCAAATGTTTCTTTTTCTGCGTAGAAAAGGGTTAACCCAAAAAATTTAATATTGTCGGGTATATTTCTTATTCTAGAACAATTTTTAATAGGTTTGATTTTATTATCCGGGTAGGGAGCCTTTTACATTTCCTGTTAAATTTTATTTTTTATATAGTTTTTTTTTTATTTATTATTTTAGCTTTTATGTTTTAATGACTCGGTCTGTGATATTAGTTTTAAGATTCTAGTGATATTAGTTTTAAGTTTTATTTTTTTAACTTAGTTTTAAGTTTTATTTAATTTCTTTATTTTAGTTTTAACCTAGTTTAAGGTTTTATGTTTGTGTTTTATTTTTTTTTAGCTTTTATGTATCATTTTTGTGCTTTTGTTATCCGAGAATGGGCCATTTTACACCCATCTCGGACTTTGTTTAATTGTTTTGCTTTTATTTTTATTATTTTAAGTTTTAGTTTTACGTACTAGGTTTAATTACTTTTATTTATTTTTTTAATAAAAAAAAAATCCGGGCGATGATAAAAAGAAAGAAAGACACCGAAATACCTAGGCGTGACACTTGATAGAACGCTTTCATTTAAGGAGCACCTAATGAAAACTACAGGGAAATTGAGAGCGAGAAACAACATCATACTGTGTGGAACGACGTGGGGAGCATCGGCTTCCATTTTGCGCACATAGGCTCTGAGCCTGGTCTAAAATTCTGCATTTTTAAAATTCTATTATCACATTTATAAACAACTACTTATTCATTAATAACTACTTAAGTTATCTTACAGGCAGTATAATAAGAAGCTAAAAAATAAATACTTTATATCGCATAAAGAACATTTAAAATATTTATAAAAAATCTCATTTAATCTAAGAAAAACATAAGATTAACTGTCGAGGTTTTTTTTAACCCCCGGGTCTACCGTTAGGCATTGCTTCAGAGGATGAGATGCATGATTTGTAACGTGTGTGAAAATGCCATACCTAACCGGGATTCGAACCCGGGATCTCCAAATGAAAGGCCAAACCGCTACCACTTGTGCCACGGATGCCGGCAACTATCGAGGTTGATCAAAAAATTACTAACTTCTCATTTTATTTCAAATAAATCGTTACCTTGATTACGATGCCTTTACATTAATCTACCAAAAATAGGAATCTACTATCAACGCAGAAATAACATACATTATAAAGTTTTAAAGCAGTTTGTTATATAAGTTTTAAAGCATTATAAAGTTTGAAGGTTTATATAATAAAAACTACCCGTCTGATTAAAAAAAAACACACCATCATTTATATAATTTTATTCTGCATTTAATGGTTTTAAATGGTAATTTTTTATTACATTTTTAAAGTATGTTATTGTGGTAAGAACGAAAAAGACAACATTTTCCTCACCCTCTGTCACATACTTTGACTTTGTCGTTTGCCATTAAAAAACTACTACAAAGATCTCAATGAATTTTTTACACAGGATAGACTATTTTATTAACTTATCACCCCTTTGATTAAAGATCTATATCTTTAATCATATAAGACTCGCCATTCAGTAAGTAAAATAATTCTATCTTCATTTCTATTCGACTTTGAACGCTTATAAAAAGTTCTTTTTATTTTAAATTAATAAATGTATATATTTATGAAAGTTTTTTCTACCTAAATTACTTACAGTGATTCTCTAAAAAGCTGGTAAAGTATTGTATGACTTTCCCGATAACGCCGGTCAACTAAAGATAGGAATCTACTATCGACGCAGAAATAACATATATTGAAGTTTGAAGCTTTATAAAATAAAAACTATCCGTCTGATTTAAAAAAAAAAAAACACACCTTCATATACGTCATACGTATTGTATGACTTTCCCGGCTACGCCGATCAAGTCATACAATACGTTGCACTTTTCACTGGAAAATCTGCAAAAATTTACAATTACGGTTTTGACTTTTATTTAAAAAACTAATAATTTCAAAAAGGATTGTTTAAAAATATTGAAAAAAGTATAACTTTTATGAAAGTAATGAAAAAAAATTGTTTCTCATTTTGGATCGGGAATATAATATGGGTCCAAAAGCTGATTTAAATATTAATAGCTCTTTAAGTGACAAAAATTAAAAAAAAAAATTGGTTAAAAGTTAAGACCTTCGCCAAAAAAAAGAGTATATATTTATTTCTTTATGGTGGGGAATGAATTTAAAAAAAATGTTTTCTAAAAATATCCATTCATAGGTTAATGAAAAATTTGCTAAAGTTTTCTTTAAAACTTCACCCTTTCTATAAAAGCTAAAATAAGAAAAGAAAAGTTTCAAAAAAATATTTTTTGCATTTTATGTTCGGAGTATGTAAAAAGATTGTTGACATTTCTTCATAGCTCTATAAGTATATAAACTTTCAAAAACTGTTTGAAAAACAACCAAAGGGAGATAGAATAAAAAAAAAAAATATATATAAATTACAATTTTTGTGGGGTGATATATATGCATTGTAAGTAAAAAATTTGTTTTAATAAAGTTTTCTCTAAAATGGCTTTGAAGAAAAATCAAAATCGATATTTTCACGATATCTCCCACTCCCTTAACGAATTGTGAAAAAAGATGTAATTAATGTCCTATGTAGAGAAATATTTGAGCCAGAATTGAAGAAAATCGGTTCGGTCAATCCTGAGATAGGATAAAAGCAGTGCGACACATATACGTCCATACGTACGCAAGTACGCAAATACTTAGGTACGTACATATGTTAAAGATGTGAAAACTTCTTTAGGCGCGTTGTGTCAGAATTTTTTGTACATACGAATTACAAGGGAACAAAGGAAAAAAATCGCTGACTCTTAATAAAAATCTGTAACGTAATGCAAGACGCCATTATATATATGAAAAATTTTTCCAATCGAATTAATATTTAACGATAAAAATCGAGAGTTACACTTACAAAGTAATAAGTGCAATATTACATCACGGAGTTTTGATTCGTAAAGGTACTAGTTTTATTATTACTAGTTTTTATTATTTATACTAGTTTTATTAAAGAAGGAAAAATATGGTATGAAGTGAATATCAACAAAAATCAATTCAATTTGAAATACAATTATAAGACTCTTACTGGTCCTAATTCATTTATTTGTAATACATATCACATTTACAGAAATAATACAATTCTTATGATTATTCGATATTTACTAAATGAAGTTAGGCCGGTAAGATTTTTGTAACAAATTAAAATTGCTTATTATATGAAACGCTTAAACATTGTTTATCTATTATTACACGTATTTTGAAGTGAAAACTTAATAATAAACTCAATAATATTTATTGAGTTTGGATAACATATGTGAAGATTTTCAACACCTAATTTATATGCATTAAAAAGTCATTTACCTTGAAAATATTGTCGGTAAAGATTTCTGTTTATTGTTAAAAAATTACTTTATACAAAATATTTTGGTCCTGCAATTCTGTGGGGGCGAATTTCGCTCGCGCTAGTATCTCGAGAATGGTGGCATCTAGACGCATGGAACTAGGACCTATCGTTCCGGGTGATCGCAAAGTTAAGCCTTTCGAAATCACGTTAAAAATGCCCAAGGACGCACCGTTTTCGAGATACCTTTTTTTATTTAACGAAAAATATGTCTGAGAAATCCCGTTTCTTATGTAAAATATGAATAAAATAACATCGGCTGTCAATAATTAGCTATCACAACTATAAAAAATTAAAAATCCACAACACCCGCTTTCGCTGAAAGTAATGATATGACTGATTGATGCAGAAAATCATAAATTTTGAACAATAATTTTGAAGTTTTAATCGTAGATAATGATCATTGCATATATTAAATAATGATCAATAATATACACACATATCGCTGAAAGTAATGATGACCTACATCATCATCATCATACATTTTAAATTAATCATGCTTGCAGTTAAAAATGTTTTACTATGAATTTTTCAGTAAATCAACTGTTTCAACATGTGAATACACATTCATCGTTGAAAGTAGCCGTTCTTTAATGCATTCGAATAAACCCGTGAAAAGAGACGTGGAGGTTTAATAGCCAATTTCTTTGTTGGTTCTTTGTCGTAAGTTTGGGGGCATCTCAAACCCGTGTTTTACTACGCATTTTGTAGTAAATCCACTCTTTCAGCGTGAAAATTTAACTACAAAAAGGGGATAATCGTGGAAAATACACGTTGAAATTGTGCGTCAAATTGGTTGTAGGGGTCAAAGGTTGAAGTGGCTATTAAATGTAAACATTATATGCTACTTACAATATATATTAATTCGAAACGATTGCAATCTCGAACAAGTTATCAATTCGACCGTGCGGTCTTAAGCACACATCTTTTTTTTATCTAAAAGTAGTTGGTCCCTAAAACGTAAAAATTTTCAAAAAACTGATACCCCATTTTTAACATGATCACCGTACTTTAATATATTAATATTAAAGTAATATACTAATATTCTAATATAGTAATATACTAATATTCCCCTTTAATATACTAATATTAATATACTAATATTCGCCGGGAAAGTAAAGACAATTTAGACATTGTTTTATTCAATCCAGGACCTGTTTTACTTAAATTCTTCGGATCAAAACCACATAAAATTATCAAATTTAAGTTCCAAGAATTTCAGTATGGATTTATTTTACCCTTGGAACAAAAATTAAGGAAAATTTTTTGTAAGCTGTAACTCGAAAAAATAACGATTCCGGATCAGTTTTTATATACAATGATTTTTTGATTTTTTTATTTTCTCTTGTAGAATATGTATTGAAATATTTTCAGTTTCTTCGTAAAATACTTTGTACTTACTTTTTTATTGTTGAACTAGAATTTTTTCCCTTTATTATCCGTTAACAAAAGTTTAGAAGTAGAATATTGAGACACAAAACTTTCCATTATAACATAGAACAAACTACTGAAAATAATTTCAGTTAATTCACTAAAACATTCAATAACAACAATTCACTGTGTGTGTAAATACACACTCAGTTACACTAATTACTTTCATTTTAATTGAATAATGTTATTTAAAACATAAATTTAGTTAATCCACCGAAATTACGTTTTCTTTCATTAGCAAATAACACTTAAAGAAGAAACCACCACCATGACTTATGCTGTTACTTTAATGAAGCCTTGTAATAAATTAATACAGTTGTAATTTGTCTCACTAGGTAGCTCTAGTGTACATGTACACAAAAAAAAACAATTTATGACAATGACCATTTCTTGCTAATGTGCACCACTCCTACCTTCCTAACATACGAATATCAGTTATAGACTTACACTGGGGTTGTTAAATGTTTATTTTAATCTTTATAACTTGTCCTCGAAAACTAAAGAAAAGAATTATAAACGTTCCTTCTCTTGTTTCGAATTGTCACTATACTATTTTTTTCTATAAACACTGGTGAGGACTAACAAACTGTCAGTCGGTACAACGTCACATTACAGCACTAACACAATCGCACATGCTGCAGTAAAATCTCATTACTACAAACAACAGCTACAAGTAGGATAGCTCTTACGTTGAATATATTATAAATATCTTAACTTTTTTTTTATTTGTGACCGATTAAAGATTCTAGCTTTCGTAAATAACGCTTCTCTCTTCTTTATGCCTTTTTTAGGTAGATTTCACAAGAAAACTACCGATTGTAATGCGTAACATGATACGACTTCCAGAAAATTTCGACATATCTTCGCGTTTCACATCCCGCAAACCCCAAAACCACCGTCAGCTCAAACGTTTATATATAAATAAACTATATATATACAAAATTAAATATGCAAAAGTTAATTAAACTTTAGTATATACAAAGTTTTTATATAAATATTTCTCTTTTTTTGTATTTTTTTTTTTTTGTTTGTTATTGGTTCTTTTATATTTTTATTATTTGAGAATGATTTTTTTTATTTTGTCTTTTGATTTTAAAATTATTGCTTTATTTTTGTTTTTATTATTTTCTTTTTGGTTTTTTTTTTTATTTGTTTATATTTTTATTTTGGGTTGGTTTATTTTTATTTTTTTAGTTCGATGTGATTTTTAAATTGTTATTCTTCATGGTTTTTTTGAATCGATTTTTTAGATTTTGTTATTATAATTATAGTATATTGGATAGTGTATTTGAATATTTTATTTCTGGAGGTTTATTAGGTTTTTTAAGGTGACTTGGTTTTTTTTATAAGTATACTTTAAGTATCCTTTGCAAATTTTTTTTTTTGTTCAGGTAGCTTAATTTTAAAGCTTAACATTAAACATGCTACTATGATTTTTTTCACTTTCTTGTGGACAAGATAACTGCAGTAATTTTGTGCAAATCACTTTCAAATTTTCGTTAACGGCCAAAATCGGACCATGGAAATGGAAATGGCGTGGGTTTTTCGAAAAAATAAAATATCCCTAAACTTTTTTTATTAGTAAATATTGAATTCGTTTAAAGTTTTTACTTTTCCTTGAATAAGGGCCTAAAATTTATCTAAGTAAGGTTTTTTGATATCACCAACCATTGGCCCAGGGGGTGGAAAAAATGGGGTTTTGAAAACAAAATTTTTACCTCCCTTAATAGGCACAGTATCGAATCGGTTTAAAGTGGTCGTTAGTTCTATAAACATTACTTTTGTTTGAAACAATTTTCGATATAACCAACTCTTACGGCAAGGGATGACGAAAATGTTGCTGGATTGTAAGATGGGGCTTGTCGTATGCTAAATATCTGAAACTTTTTTTCACATGCAAACATTGTCGTATGATGTAAATATGAAGTTTTTCTTAACTTTAAGGTGGACATTTTTTTTATCCCCTCCAAAAAACCCAAATGTTTTGGATTTTGGGCTTTTTTGAACACTTTTGGTCAAGTCGATTGCAATCAAAAGGGGAGGTGCACAATTAGATGTTTACAACAGTCCTAAATCTAAAATTTCAACATTCTACATCTAATCGTTTTTGAGTTATGCGAGATACACTCGCACATACGTACGTACAGACGTTACGCCGAAAATAGTCAAAATGGATTCAAGGATGGTCAAATAGAAATTTCAGTTGAAATCTGAAAACTGAAATTTTTCGCGTTCACAATTCTTCCTTTACTTCGTACAAGGATACAAAACTCGAGATTTATAAATAACAGTTAATTATTTTAATTGACCCCAAATTATCTTTATTGGTAACTGGTCCCTCGTTATTGAATTCACTACTGTAACAATTCGATTTCGCAGATCTTGAAGAGTAGCAGGCTTAATTGGTACACCCCCCCGGATTAGTTTAGTGGTTAACTCGTCATCGCAAATCAGCTGATTTCGAAGTAGAGAGTTCTAGGGCTCAAATTCTAGCAAAGGCACCTTTTGACGGATTTGAATACTAGATAGTGGATACCAGTGTTCTTTGGTGGTTGTGATTCAATTAACCACACATCTCAGGAATGATCGACCTGAGACTGTACAAGACTACACTTCATTTACATTCATACATATCATCCTCATTCATCTACTGAGGTAATACCTTACGGTAGTTCCGGAGGCTAAACAGAAAAAAGTTATTAACCCTGAAGTAAAAGGTTTTATATATATAAATATTTTTTGCTTATATTGCAATGTATATATATATATTTTTTTTTGACATATTACAAAATAGAATTATAAACGAGTGTTCAGGTTTAAAGTAATAAAAAATATTATTACATTTGCTATTTAAAAATGAAAGAGATAAAATATTTAATTTAATAGAACGTAATAACATTAAAAATGCCTATCTTATAAAAATAAAATTTATAAAAAAATCTTTGGAAACCTATTTTTTAAGTAAGTGAATCCAAGCCCACTTCGATTCATTGCTGTCATGAAGTTTTTCATAAGCCCTAGCTTTATATGGAGTGGAGGAAAATAAGCTTTTTTTGAATTAACAAGTGATGCATTAACAACATTATTCTTTTCCTGTTTGGTTTGACCACGTTTTCTGTATATAATGATTTTTTTGGTCTCTGCTGTCTTACTCGCAAAGAAAACAACAGTATTTGATATTATCAAATTGAAGACCTAGCAACAGAGCAGTTACTTTCAAGACAGATATTCCACTGAAATTCTTCATACTTTATTTAGAAGAAGTTTCATGTTCACATAAGTTTCTTCTAGATAAATAGTGTAAGCTAGAGGTACTGATGGAAACTCATTCCCAGTGTGCAGAAGCACGGTTTTCAGACTGGTTTCAGACGAATCTATAAACAAACACCAGTTCCCCATTTTGTACTCATGACCATATGATTTCATTAGACAAAACATTATCGCAAAAAAACAAATCCTTCTTCAAATTCAAAACAATTCTTGAAGTCATTATACCTATTTCTAGCAGCATATTTTGTTTTGTGGTGGAGGAGGTTTCAACCTTTAATCATGAACCAAAATGTTCTACCTCATTTTTGATAAATTCAGATCTCATGCAAGGTCATTGAAGTCCTTTTGTGTTAATAAGTGGTTCACCAGACAAACATGAAGCTTCATAGTTTGGATCATCCCAACCCTGTAAGGGAATACCCACCTTGTGGCGCTTTGTTTCAAAATTTGAGGCAATTTAACAACATACCACCAAAAATATTGTTCGCAACAACAAAATTTAGTCCTAGTTCCCTTAATGAACTCAACTGAGCCCTTACATCATCATTACACTCTGCTAGATCTTTATGTTGTTGATCATTGATATGTATGATAATTTCTGGTAGTTTAGGCACAAGCCATTGTACACTGTGAGCCACAGGCCTCATGGCAGATGATAAATTTGGGTATGAAATAGTGTGTTTTGATTTTGAATTAATGCCCAGAATATTATTAGTCAGATAAAAGTAACAACTGGTGGCATGATTTTTTGGTTCCCACCAAATCATTAAAACAGCAAAATTCATGTACTGAGAACCCTTTGACCAGCTTGTAAGAAGCCACAAATAATACAGCAAATTTGAGGGGCCCATTGTTTGTCTTGGTCACCCACCAACTTTGCAGCCAAAATAACGTTCATAAAATTTTTGATGGGAGGAGTATAACTATGTTTCTGAAATTTAAGTGTTACCCCACTACAAATGCAGCAAAACCTGTCTGGGAGTTTAACCAATTTCTAGGCATTTTGCAAAAGACAATTTTACAAACACTACAAAAAATATTCACTACACATCTTGAATTCAAAAGATATGTAAATTAGAATACGTCATAACTGATCTTTATAACGTCATAACACATCTTTATACGGAACTATATTATATCAGCACATATACATGAAAGATGTGCAGATGTCAACAGAATGAACACTGAACACAGACTGGCTATGGCTTGAACCAGTAACTCATACATTATAATCAAAACAGATGTTGCTTGTGACTTCACTTTGACCACTAAGTCTGTAAGAAAGCCATCTTCTGACTCATTTTAGAATTGCATCATTCAGCAGTTATGACTAATTGTATTGTTCTATGCCATTGCACACCTTTTTTAATAACAAACTAATCATTTTTAAATGCTTAAATAACAAATTTTTTTTATTTATTTACATATTATAAATGCGTAATACCATAACATAATTACAGGGTGTAACTTGAAAACTAAGGGTGATAGAAAATTCTGTTAACATTTTTAAATTCATTGATAAAAATACATATAGAAAAACCCCTTCTACTTGCTCTGGGACAAAATTTTATATACCAGTGTTTTTAAACTATAAATTAGGTTAAATTTATTAAATGTTTGTAATTAGTAGAATGTTTATAATTTGAGTAGTAAATCTGATTCTAAACTGATTTAATTATTATTTGCTTATGTATTGTAAGTAAAAATGATCTGTAATAATGGTCTATGTAATTGTACTATATAAAGGAATTGAGGACAAAATGTTTCAAATTTTGTGATATGATGCGGGTCCTTAGTAACACCAACTGGGGGGCCGATCGGTCATGTCTGTTACGTTTTTACTACCCCCTTGTTCGTTCCCGTTTGGATTATGGTTGTGTCGCCTATTCTTCAGCTCGTCAAACCGTACTTAAAATGCTGGACGGTGTGCATCATGCTTTTCTTCGGCTTGCCACAGGTGCGTTTAGATCGAACCCTATCGCAAGCTTACTTGTAGACAGTGGCGAGCCATCACTTTGGGATAGACGAGACCAGCTTTTGTTGTCTTATTTTGCCGTCTCAGCGGCAGCCGCATCATCCAGCTTTCAACCCAGTTCTTAAGAATGCTAATTTGAGGAAGTATGAGGACCGTCCACGTTGTACTGCGCCTGTGGGTGTCCGTACACGACGTCTGCTACAGCGTATGAGTGTTGACACTCCTTCGTTCTTTCCATCACGTCCGTGCTCGAACCCCCCGTGGAGAATAAACCATGTAAATTTTACGTTTGATCTTACAACGTACGATAAACGTTCCACGCCAGCTATTATTTTCCGGCAGATGTTTCAGTTTCTCCTCGCCAAGTCGAACCCAGGCGTGGTGGTATACACTGATGGGTCGAAGCATGACGGTAACGTTGGTTGTGCTTTTGTTGCCAATGAACAGACTTATATGTTTGGCCAAACAAGTACTTGACAAGGTAGGCCTTTAAATGTATTCATTTAAATATAGTATTTTTTATTTAATTAAATGATTCTAACTAAAACGCGCGCGCATACCTTATTTCATTCGCACGGGTGTGGCGGTACTAGCGGCGACTTAAAATATCATTTATTTAATTCTACCGCTCACCTGTGACGTTACAACATAGTTAGTGCCAGAGCTAAACAGAAAAAGACTTCAGTACGACTACACTAGTTGTACATCAGTGGTACACTAGCAGTTCTTGTGGTGAGAAGGGATACTAATGACACACTAACCCGCTTAGTCACTAGTTTATTTAGAATATATTTTAGAGTGGGGTGCGATTTTGCATACATTTTTTTGGAAATATTATTTTTTTAAGTAGCAAATGCGCCTAAGAAAAATAAGACCTTAATTAGGCGAAATCTCGAGATACTGAGTGTGACCTAGTTGTACAGCCTTACCCCCTTGACATTTTAAGTTGAAAATTGAACGGCATCAGTGCCCCATATATAGAAGTAAACCAAACACATACAAGTACATTCGAAGATCCGGAAAATTTCCACCCGGTTTTTTGGGTTCCTTAGGTGTCAAAACGTAAAAATCCGGTGAAAACCGCATATGCCCAAATTGGACAGATTGCCATACTTTCCCTCTATAGTATAGGTCTACTGCAGCGCTAGGCAGGAAAGTAAAAGTACATGTAAACATACCTCCGGAAACGCTGCGTTAACGAGTTAACGGCTAGCAAAAAATTTCGCTCATATTTCATCTCCTCCAGTGAAATGAAGCCATACATTAATTCTTGGGACGCAAAAATGTAAGCTATTTGATGGTTTCATATGAAATTCAATCTGAAAAATTGAAAAAAATGAGTCCGAGAACTGTAACTTCTGTAGTTATTTTTAGAAAAACGCAAAAAAAGGTAGTTGAAGAACGGACTTTCTTAGTCTAACTTTTAACATCTTTTTTAAATTGCCAATAAAACTTGTACGAAATTTAATTCTAAAGAGAATAGTATAAATAAAGCAAACAGAAAGCGAGCAACAGTTAAATAACATTAACTTTTATTTAGAGCAATACAAAGCTAAATTTAACGGAAAAATGATTTTTAACGTAAAAAATTGATAAAATCCTCACGTTTGTGGATTGCTCGTGTTGCTTTAGTTCATCGGGGCTGTTCTTTAACGGCACAAAAGCATCAGTAATACGGTCAAGTAACTTCTATCGGGTATTTACTTTCAATTTATAAACATTACACTTCATCCAACCCCATACTCAAAACTCCATTGGCGTAAGATCTGGTGATCTGGGTGGCGAGGGTTGTGTACTGTCTCGATCAATCAATTTATCTGGGAATTGCTGATTTAAGTAGGCGGAAAAAATACGAGAGAAATGTGGAGACGATTTGAAAAAAGTCACGCGTTCAGATGAATTATTAACATATAATCAATTTCACAAACAATCTCCGAATGAAAAAAGGCTTTAAAGCGGGTGATAAGGTTACAATAAGAATAAATCAACCGGATGAGTATACTGTTCCGGGTGATAGTTTTTTACGTGTTTGTGGGAAGATTGTAGGCGAAAACGGTAAAAGTTAACAACATCAGAATTGGTTAATTTTGCGGGCGTCTTTCTATTTGACGAGTCACAAAATATAATAAACGGGAAAGAAGTGGCCAGAACGGAAAATGTAGGTGTGACCTCTAAAATGAAAAACGCAATTTCAATGACAAATTCTTTAATTCCATTACCTGAATTAGCTGGATGGGTTAAGGGTACAAATAAACTTGATACGAACTATGATAGTAATTTTAGTTTTTGTATACCATTATCGATGTTGATCGGTTTCGCTGAAGCCTGTAAAAAAATAATCGTAAACAATAGGCAGGAGTTTTATTCTTGAAACGTAGTTGAGATGATGTGAAACCGATACTGGCTAGAGTTTCATATCATAAATCTACGCTAGAAATTACAGAAATCGCACGGGTTATACCGTATTTAAAGGCGGGGTCTCAATATCTATTGGATTGCTCGAGAAAGAGAAAGGAAAAGTTGCGTATGCCGTTTAGAATTTAGGAACTTTCTCGAAAATCCAACAGTTCCTCAAACAAATTTTTGTGGCGTGGAACGTGAAAACATCATCAAAATTAGACAAACCGCGTTACGTTACTGTGGGTTTTCAAACCGATAGGATAAATAAAGCTACGAGGGACGCGTCAGAATTTGATTCGTGTAATGTAAACAAATATTGAAGTATTCATAAATTCAAATCATTATCCGTACAAAGATTTAGAAGGGAATCGAACGATGATGTATAAGATGTTTATAGACTTTCAAAAATCATATTATAAAAAGATCGATTCGACGTACACGTTTTCAGATTATAAAAATAAATATCCGTTGTTCGTGATTGATTGTTTGAGACAAGATGAATCGGTTAAAATAGGCGTTATTGTTTTGAAAATTAAAACTGAAACAGAAAGAGAACTTTACACCTAATACAATAGCGGATTGTTTATTAATTTATGAAAATATAGTTTCTTACTCACCATTAACAGTGACAAAGTAGTAAAATACGAGACAAACGAAGAGTCATAGGCTGTAACCTGAGTAGCTGTTAGATAATTTTAACATATTTTTTTGCGTTTGCAGTTAAATTTCACGACGAAAGAGTAGATTCAATGAAAATATAATAGTAAAACACCGCTGATTTTTTTGATGAGAAATTATTATTTAATATACCGAAAATCCCTGAAAAAAATACGTCCACATACGACATCATTTTGACCTTTGATCCCTTGACAAAATTTATTGTTCTTTGTTGTAATTTTTGGGGTCATTTCAAACCCGTGTTTTACTATATATTTTACAGTGAATGCACTCTTTCAGCGTGAAAATTTAACGAAAAACAGGAAGTAATAGGGGAGGGGTGGTCTCCCTTTAATTTTTCAGCTTTCTGATGACGGGGGTGAAGGTCGAATTGATGCCTTATGTGGACATATTATACTACTGCTACAATCTTCGCTGATGCAGCTTTGAAACCCCGGGTCAAAGAAATATTTTCATCTTCTGATAAGATAAATAATTTAATCCTTCACCCTTTTCTTTATTTACATCAAGCAGAAAACCGATTACATAAATATTTAAATGATTTCGTTGAAAAAAATTAAGTTTTTTATACGTAGCGCTGATAGACCTATGCTCTACATAATTTTTGTGATTACGCATATTCATTAACTCAGCGATTTTACAACGCGCAGCACTTGATTCTACTTTTCAGGTTGCTCTGAGGTAGCATTAAAATTTCTGTAGTAATTATTAGAAGAAAAAAGAAGCTTTTTATTCACTTCATTTAAGTATTTACAGATACTAAAAAATATTTATGTATATTTTACAGAAAATACTCTTCGGGACGATAAGTACTCCGAACGTTGTAAACACCAAAAAATTTTAATTTTTTTTTCACAAGAAGCGAATTTTTTTACTAAAAAACGGCGAGAAAAAGTAAATATTTTTTTTTATTCACTTCACCCATTAAGCGTAATAAATTCCAACATACACACTTATGTAAGCGATTTTCCCGGAATCGATATTCTGTTGAGTTAGAAAAATAAATGTGTCTAGAAAAATAAATGTGTCTAAACGGGTCACTTTTAGAACGATAGTAATTCTTTTCCAGTATTATTAAGCTTTTCATTGCAATTTTCATCTCAACCACTTCTTATGCAATCAATTTAACTAAAATTCAAGATCACAACTACATAACCCACCAACCAGAGTTTTTTAAATTTAAATTTGAATTTTTATTTAAATTTTTCTCAGAAATTACGTTTTTATCATGAATATTAAAAAAAGCATGGAGCGCCCTTCATTGTATTACATAGAAAATTATGAATAGAATGATTATAAAATATAATGAAATACAATAAAGGGCGCCCCATGCGCCGTTTTATTATTCGTGATATAAATGGAAAAGAAATTTTGGATCTCATAGGTTATACGACCTTCCATGGGTTATCTGTCCAAGATAACCAAATAACTATATATATATATATATATATATATATATAATAAATAAATCTAAAAGTATAAATATAATCTAACCAAACTTACCTACGCTCGCTTCGCTCGATAGTCATGGTTAGCAAGAGAAGCAAGCGTAGTTTGGTGGGTTTTATTATATATATATATTATTTGGTTATCTCATAACCGTACTTGGACAAATATTTATGGACAGATAAATATTGGATATTTATAGCGGGGATAGTATAACTCATGAGACCCGAAATTTTGTTAATAAATTCCTTCAATATGCATTATTATAAATAAATGTTCACATAAAAGTACAATCACTACAGTCAGTAGAAAACAGATGTAAAGATCATCATTATCAACAAAAAACGTTATTTGAATTTATTCAAAGAGTTTATTATAAATATTTATTCTTGATTTAATATGAAAGTAAAATAATTTTTATTTTCTTTATGCATCTTTAAACAAAAGCGCATTTTAAATTTAAAATAATTTTTTTTTTTTTTTTTTTTTTGAGAACACTATTTGAGATTTGCTGTAGATGTATTATAACAAATTGTGAAAATATTTAATGGCCACCATTTTGACAGGGTTGTCGTAGTCCGAAATTTTTACCCCAAAATTCTTGTTTTTTTTAGAGCATGGGTGTTTGGTAATCTAATACCGAAATATAAATCGTTTTGAGGTTGGAGCATTTGCTAAATTTTATTTTATACGAGTATATTTATTTTTTAGTTTTGATTGTTGAACAGTTATGTAAGAGGTACTGTAGATTATTTCTTTAATTATCTCTAAAAAAAAGCATTAAATGACCGCCATTTTAATTAGACTTCACGTAGCCTGATTGCTTTACATCAACATTTTTGTTTTTCAATCCCCTGTAAAATTATGTGTCATAATCCTATTGCTGAATTTAACTTTTCTATGTTTAACTGCTGAAAGGTTATTTCAGGATTGCCGTATTTTGTTAAGATTATGTATAATAGTCCCCATAGAATTAACAATATATTTTATGGAAAGGTTACTTTTATACGAATGTGATTGCTGCAGCGATTTTTTAATTTCTTAAATGAGTAAAGATTTAAAATTTTATAATTAATCGATTTCATATAATTTGTTTTATAAAAACACAAATGTTAAAAGACAGACTCGATAGAAGCATGCTCGGCTATTAAACCGAAAGGTCTTTGGTTTGATTCCCGGCTAGGTTTTAAAGAAAATTTAAAATAAATAAATTTGTTGTATGTAAGTTGTGAAATTACAATACTTTAGTTAGGCCCGACTGATGACGCCTCTGAGTAGGATCCTGGTGCGTTAAGCCTCGCGGCTACACTAGTATTCCAACCATACAAGTGAAATTTGTTCTATGTAAGTTGGGAAATTACAATAGTTTATTTAGGCTCGACTGTCGACGCTACCACTGCTACACCTTTGACTATGTTCCTGGTGCGTTAAGCCTCGCGGCTACACGCGTGACACAGAGGGTAGAATTTCTCCGTTGTGTCATATTTTTAAGCGACGACGTGCAGCAACTCCTTGTTCCTGAAGTTCATCTTCAATTTCCTCTTACGTGCAGTTTAAACAACCCTGCAAACTACTAAACTCCTTGAAGTATTCAGGGAATTATGAAGAGCAACTTTAATGTCCAAGACTCCGATCTTCTTGGCTTTGAGTAGCCGTAACGATTGAACGTCGTTGACAGTTTCTACAAACAGTCACACAGCAGTTTTTCTTGTCTCTTAAACCGGTCCTCCAGCAGCTTTGTAATGCCACGAGCTATCACGAAAGGGCTGACTTCGAGAAATCGCCGTATTTTCTCGTGGTAACTAAATATTTTGGTATTGATCCGCTATTATTCGGCCAAAACTTAATAGTTTCCTTTTTTCCAGATCTCTGCACTTTTCCGTATCATTGAACTTTAGCTCTTCCTATTCGCTTGCGAACACAGAGGCTCTTCAAGATAAGGGTTTTTACGTGGCCCTCTGCCACGGAAGTTGTGGAACTAGAAGATTCCATTAAGCTATATTTTGTCAATCAATCGCAAGGTGAGAGAGGACAGACGGTTGAGCGTGCCCCAGATTATTGATCCTGCCAGGGTTCTCCCAGTCAGCCGCCTCCCACAGATTTACCCCTGGCCGGGAGTCAGTTACTGCCCGACCCGCGATACTGACATCCCACGCTCGCACGAAGCAGTAACGGCTCCGATACTCTTACCTATGGGATAATCTCTGCCAAGGGCCAAAGTAACTGACTCAGACTGGGCGGCACAAGACTTTGGCTGAGCAAGAAGCCCACCCTCGATCCGGCTTCAGAACCGGAAAGAGGAATGAGAACTTCGCCCAGCATCGGTAAAAACAGATTACGATCATGCCTCCCGCCACCGCTGCAAGCAGCAAAAACGAGAAGTGCAACCGCAACCTGGTTGGACAGCTCGAAACCACTGATCCCGTATTCCACTGGGAGCTCCTAAGAAAACTATTGCCCCGTTGGCCTACATAGTGAAAGTACCAAAGTATCATGTCGTTGCCCTCCCTTGACATGAGCGTAGATGTTACTGTACGGACGTGGGACTGGAAATTATCCGAAGCATTATTATTATTTGTTTATTTTTATTGTATTTTAGGGGCAATGACTACTGTTGTCATTATACCCTTTCTACATCAAAAAAAATAAAAATAAAATATTACTTTCACACCTGGATAAAAACTAATAGTGAGACTTAAGTCAGAAGATTATCTTGTCAAAATAAATCAGCTAAAAAAAACTTGTTGAAGGTTATAAAACCCCTAAATATACACAAGATGACAAGGATGTAAAGGGACCTTACCACTTAAAAACTAACACACTAAAAACACTCTAAAAAAGCTTTTTAAACACTTGAAACACACAAGCTGTTTCTAATGGAATGTTTTCAAAACTTTCAAATGTTGCAATGTCAAACGAATATTAAAAAATCATATTTTCATTATAAAATTTCTAAAAGCTCATAGAAAGGATCTTATTCTTTAATGCTCGCCTAGGTTTACCTTTAGGCTATCTCTTTTACTTTGTGCTATGGCAGACCATGGAGAAATTCTATGAACACAATGTAAGTTTACATTTGTTATTTATTGACTTTAGACAAGCCTTTGACAGGCTGAGTAAAGTTAAAATATTAAATGCCCTACAGAGTTACTGTATTCCCAAAAGATTGGTGAAGCTGGTGAGAATGATCATGTCCAGTAGCGTAGCTGTGGTATTGAGCAATGGAAGAATGAGTACAGAGTTGGACATAGTGAAGGAAGTCAGGCAGGGGTTGTGCTCTCAGTTATGCTCTTTAACCTCGTGTTTCAGAAGGCAGTGGAGAACATTGATATCAGAGGAAGTATCATAAACACAATGATACAAGTACAGGTGTATGCAAATGATGTTGTCCTGGTAGCAAGAAATGAAGGAACCTTGAAGGAGATATTTGTACAAATAGAGGAGACAGAAAAATTGGCTGGAAATAAAGGAAGGAAAAAACTAAATATCTGAAGATGAACAGTGCAAGAACAGGAGATGAGGGAAATGAAATGAAAATTGGAACATGCACCTTCAAAAACGTCAGAAATTTCAAGTACCTGGGAATGGAAATTATAGTAACAATAAAGTACCCATGAAAATTAAAAGAAAAATTATGCATGGCAACTGTGCAAACTTCACCAATTCTAATAAGATCTAAAATTATCACACAAGGTAATAAAATGAAAATCTATAATACATTAATTCTACCAATTGTGACCTATGGCTGCAAAGCATGGCCTAAAACATGGGAGACATTAAGGCTTTGAAGGTGTTCAAATGGAAAATAATAAGGAGAATATATGGACTTGCTTTTGAAGAAAGAACATGGAGGATAAGAAGGAATGAGAAGATAGAGGGAATACCGCAAAGAAAATATAGAGTAAGGGTAATAAAGTCACGAAGAATTGGTTGGCTGGATCACTTGGAAAGAATAACAGAATAGAGATTGCAATGAGGAATAATGCATGGAGGAACAGACAGGACTAGGAGAAGAGGCGAGCCAAGAACACACTGGGTCCAGGCTCTGACATCAATGGGGATGAGACAATGGAAAGAGGCACTGAGAGATAGGGAAAATTGGAGGCAAATTGAGAAGGAGGCCAAAGCCCACGCCGAATTGTAGTGCCAGGATAAGAAGAATAGAAATTATATGAGTTTCTATTGCTTAATATTATATAATTATGTACTACATTTAAGCAAAAAATTATTAATATATAGAATAACCAATAAATCTGAAATAGAACACAGCAAGAAAAATTATAAATTTAACCTATTGTGACAGGGCCATGTAAATGTCACAATTGGTTAAAATTAATTTATCAATATATAAATTATATAATGGCATAATGATATTGAACCTGAAATAAACAATATATGATATATGAAAACACAACCAATTAGGGAACCTAATGGGTTGTTTTATCTTAATATAAAATTTATGATACAGAAACATACACAAAAGTCCCTTCAGGGAATCCCTATTAACTGACTCAATTGGAGCCAAGAACTCTACTGCAATTTTATCTTAATGCAGCTTAAACAGTTGCCATTAATAATGATAATAAAATAAGGAAAATGTAGTAAATATTTACAATTATTATTTTTAAGACCTTGCAATGTATAAAATCAAACAGAACCTACAATGTATCTGTAAAGAATCCTTAATTAGCTTTGTAAATATCCACTAATTAAAATAAAATACTTAGGTAGAGAGCATTAATTTGGAAAAAAATTTTATACAATCACTAAGTGAGATACATATTTAGAGATAATAATTTTCTATCGTATGAAAAAAACAAAATTATGATGTACTAATTAAAATAAAATGAAAATTGAATAAGATACTTCCTAGACACCTGTGCATTGATGAAATACAGTTCAATTAACAAAACAACCTGTTAACTGATATTCTAAAACAGCAAGAAGATTGCAGTACTAACATGGTAAGAATATAACTTTATTGTATAAATAACAAACATTTATCATAACATACATCTTTGTACAGGGTATGCTTAAACCTCATAACTATCCCAGATGGAAAGAAAATCACTGTTTCCATACAAAAGGAATTATTATAAAGTGATACAAGGGCTTATTGACATTGATATTTCTAGTACTGATATCAGGATTACATATATGTGACTAATAGAAGCTGTAAACTATTTGAATATTGTCAACCATGCATGCTGTTACCAACAGCTAAATGTATAAAAAACTCACTAATGAAATTGGAGTAGATATATTCAATGAGAATCTTTTTTTATAATAAAATAAATGTTAAGGAATTTACAAATGCTTTTATTGAATTGTGGTTGTAATACACGATAATCATTTTGAATCTAATTTACAAACATTCTAATTTCTTTATAGAAATCTTATTTATATCACATCTGACATTAGATTTAAGAATAAATGTAGTACAGTTATTATTATTTTAGATTTTGTTATTTTTATTTTAGATTATTTTTTCACTATGTTCATTAGTTCCGTACTATTTAGGACTGACACATACATTCCTCTATATTTTGTTTTAATTTTTTGATATAGCAGAATTTCTTAGTTTTGCTAGGTTCCCTTACATTACACGTTTCATGATAGGTTAATGCAGCATATGAAGGTTTTCATGTACTAGTCTACTGCACTTGTCTTCCATTAGACAGGACTTTCCCGCTTCCCTGTTTAGATTAGGTATCTTCAAGGAAGCTGGGGGTGGCTGTAATAAGGGGTGAGAAGAGGCCATTGAAAAAATTATCAATAATAAAAATCCCTAGTTTAGAAATTTTATAGCTTCATGTAGGCTGGCAAAGGCTATAAGAAGAGGCTATCCCCCTCCCAAAAAATGATTATTTTTAATAATTACTTGGTGGAAAAAAAAATGTAAATAACAAGGCAACAAAGTTAATAAAAGCTAAAAATTAAATTAAATTTATAATAATAAAAGTAAATGAAAATTTATTAATAAAATATAAGGTTTTAATTATAAATAACAAAACAAAATAGTTTAATTTTACTCTTAATGTTAAATTCAATTCAATGTTAAAAATTAATTTTAGTTAATAGCAAAAATAGTTTAAAAAAATTAAACTACTACAAAAAAAAAGTTGTAGAGATGCAAAAAAAGATTGATATCAATATGAAGCATTATTATTTGTTAAATAATATGAAATTAAAAATAATAACATCCAATAAATATATAAAAAAAACAAAAAAACACACAAATTGTGATTCATAAGTCAATTTATATTTGACACTTGGTTTTAACAAAATAAATTGTTTCATTCATTGAAAATAATCTGCCCAGCCTGTATTCCATTACATAATCCTTTAAAATTGGCTTTGCACAGTTTGCTCAACACCTGTTCGTGTGGTAATTTGCTTAGGATAAAAATAGACACCTCCCATTTTTCTAATGGTTTTGGTTCAAGCACACAGTCACTTGGATCTACAAATCTAGAGACCCAAGGGGATAAGGGAAAAATGTGATAAAATCTAGAACAGAACAGCTCAGTAAAATACAAATTAATAGAATTAAAAAATATTAATATTTACAGTATATTTTAACACAAGAAAATAATAGTTATATGAAATAACAGTGTATCAAATATATCGTTTGAAATAAACTAATAAAATCAGTGCAAAACATAATAATAATAATTTTGCAGAATTTAAATTATTTATTTGCCTATGGCAAAGTTTTAATGGTTACACTTTTGTTGGGGTAGTCATCCTGGAGGGTACTCCTGAATTTTTCACTGTTGAATGGTAGGAAAGAGGGAAGGACAGTACTTGCTTGAAATGAGGTCATGACAATGCACATTTGAATAAATAATAAAATTTTTATTCTGACTGGAACATAAGAGATACATTACTTAGATCATGTCAGTATAAAATAAATTATAAGATAAAAAAAAAACATCTTTTTAAAGTTCATATTAATTAATTATTTAAATATAAACAAATGAAATAATATTAAGACATATGATATCTCTTCATCTATGAAAGTGAATGAAAGTGCAAGAGTGCCAAATGACTAGCCAAACAGGCTAAGTTATGAATTGTGATTTGGCAATGTTATGCCTAGTTGAGTGGTAGTGGTGACTAATTGTGACTGCAGTTGATGCCTGCAACAAAGTTAGATTCTCTCCTATCAAAAGTTAGCGTTAAACTCCAAAAAAAGATAGTGCCCATTTAATTTAGAATATTGTTTTTTTTTTATGAACATTTTTTTCCATATTTTACACCACATTTATTTACAAGTTGAGCTTCAGCAAAAGACACATCATAGTCAAATGCAAGTGGTTAGTTAGGTTTATGACTTACTGAATAGGTATTGTATATCTGATCTTTCGTATCAATAAACATTTTAAAATAATAGGAAAGGTAATTAAAAAAGCTGATAATGTTTGTCTTTAGTGTTTTACCAGTTGTAAGCTCAATATCAATACTGAAAAGTTATTGTGAACATAAAGATGTATTTGATTTTTTGGGGTATTCATGAAAGTCACTAAGGATAAATTCTCTGGAACATACCAGCTTACTTATTACTTTCACTGATGCAGATACTGTTGTTTCTTGATAAATTAATGGTAGTAAACTTTGTTATCATCTCATCAGTAACAAACAAGCTCAAAGTATCTATAGTATTTCTAACATTTCTTACTGCTTATTTTACTCAAAATTACTTTGTTTACCTTTTTGCACATGTAAATTTTGAATATTTCTAATCTTATTTCATCTTCCTTCTTTAATGTTCATTTTTCACATCACATAATTTTTTACTCATACCACAGGACAGAAGGAATTAATTTTTTCTACCTACTGAAATTCTGCTTAGGATTACTCTATAAAATTTTATACAGCTATATAAAGTAAAATTTTTAGTATAGTTATGTGCTCATTTTTATGTTTTTTTAATGGCTAACATTTCTTAAAGAACTTTGAAAAGTAAATTATAGTGTTTATACAAAGAAAATTTACGCCGTAACAAATTTAAATCGTAACATAATAAAATTTCCAAGTAGTACGTGCTTGCAAAAACAGTTTTTGAAAGGTGACGTGTGATGCTTTTGTATTTCTAATCGTGATTTTATGCTGTCTTCCGTAATCTAACTCTATGGAATAATTTTGAAACACGCAGTTGTTTATCGATTGATTTCATTTAAATGAATGAACAAATTTTCATTTTTTCATACTGTGTTTTTTTTTTAATAATGAGTTAAATGTAGGTAATAAGTAATTGAACTTTTTATTCATTTCATTGTCATTTATACGTTGAAATTTTGTTTGTTAACATTTTCGTGTTGGCTACATTGATACTTTTCACTGATGTGGTTCTTCTGCTTGTATCTATTAGGTATGTTATTATGAAATGTGTATTGTTGTGAGTTGTTCCTCTTGGTTATTTTTGAGGAAAGTGTTATTTATGGTGAGTATGTTTTATTACACTTTAAAAGAATATAAATTGTGTTGTGGTTATTGTCTAAAATTAAAACATTATTTTCGACTTGTCAGCAAATTGGTTTTGTAAATTTTTATTTTTATAGATTTTTCAGGTTAAAAAACTTTTCTACTGTTTTTTCACATCTGTAGGTAATTATGGTGTACTAGTTAAATTGTGTATGTATTATATTGCTTTAGTAGTATATTATATGCTTTAATATTGATAGAATTGCTATAGTTAGAAAGGCCATTTTCTGCATACATTCTTTGAAATTTGATTTTGTTTAGGGTATTATATCTGTTATCTATTTTTATAGATTTATTAAGAGTTTTATTAACTTTTCAGTTTTGTTAGTTATACAATGTATAAAAACTGTAGAAGCAAGTTTTTTATTGTGATTGCAGTGTCAGGTTATTTTGAGTATGAAGTCATATGAATTGGCTGTGTTACCAGCCCTAGCTGTAGGCTTTTTCCTTTTGAAGTGTAATGAATAAACATCTGTAGTGTAACAAATTGAATAGTAAATAGCTCATTAACTTAGCTATAGTTAACTAATTGTGCATGTGTTTTATTATTTAATGGCCAAATCTATGTATGCATAATTTATTGAACTAATTTGCAGTCGTAGAAATATTGAAATTGTGAGGAAACACATACAGCATGCATTTGTGCATGATTATTGATATTTTCCAGTGATACTGTTTGGCCCATACATTGCTGGAAAAACTATAACTACCCATCTAAAGACATATTTACATAATATTTCTCATGGCTTTCTATTTTTGAAAACAGATTTTGACCAATTTTTTTTTATAACTGTCATTTTGATGCTGTTCTGTTGAAGAAGAAAACTTTCTTAATTTTTTTTCATTATCCATTATCCATCTTTGCATGTGTAGTGATAATTTTATTTTTTAGAAACATCTTTTCTGCTTACAATAACAACCTCTTTTCCCAAAATCTTAATTTAAGTAAAAGATTTTATTTATTAGTTTTTCATTTAATTGATTTTTGATTTGTTATGTATTTGGATTGTACAAAATATAGCTGCTTACTACTGGGGGAAAAGAAATATATTATTTAATTCTGTTTTATGGAAATGGAAACTGGGCAAAATGTTTTTGAGTTAAAGATGCGTAAATTAGAGATGTTATAAAATTTAAATCCTGTTAGTCTGATATTGTATGTTCAGATAACAGATAACAAATTCAGCAAGATGACAAATTTTAATCTCTCTGTTCACAGACTTGACTTCAAATTATTATTTTTTTCTATATTTGCAACTTTATTGGGAATTAGGCTACCATAAGTGATTAGGGGGAAAAAGCTGTTCAGGCCTGTAGATTCTCAGTCTGCTCTGGAGGTGGGCCACTGCTGCAGATCAATTGGGTTAACACTGGCCAGTTTCCTATCTTGCATCTTAGCTACTGAACAGTAAAGTTTTAAGTCTTAGCTTAAACTCAGCTTAAATTGTCTTAGTTAAGTATTTTTGCAAGTGTAAAGTTAGGCTTTTGTATGTAGATGCACCCCCTCTAATTTGTTAATATTTTTTTATTAAGTTTTATTATAACTGCAATAGTATCCTAAGAATGCAGGCAGCTGTCACTTTTTTTCAGTTAACTGTTGTGTTCATTGTAATTTGTTTATTTCTTTATCACTGTCAATGCTGCATTCAGTTAAATAATTCCTGCACTTGTGATTGTTGTTGTAATCGTATTTTAGATGTTGAATTTAACGTTGTTGATGCTAAATTAGCATCCTGTGTATTAATATCTAATAAGTCTTTTTCTTTTAAATATATTCAATCTGTTTATTGTATTAATAAGATAATTTAAAAGTAATTATTATGTTAAAACACTTTTTGAGTGCAATTACGTCATCTGTGAATTTGTCCAAAAAATGCTGGGCATCATTCAAACAAATAGTTCAGTTTGTCTGAAAACATTGTGTTATGTTAAAACTATATTCTTCGCTTACTTTATTATGGTTAATAATTCTTTTTTGTCAAAAATTAAAATATTTTTTATGTGACTCCTGTCTCATTAAGAATTTAATTAAATGTAGTTTTTGTTAATAAATGTGACTCCTTACTTGGGCAAATAAATTTTTGAAAATTTGTAGGTATTTTTTTTGGACAGAATCATATACTTCTTAACAATGCACTAATGTAGCCAGCTTAACATGTAAAATATAGTGGAACATCATTTTTACTTATGTAATGGTTAACATTCATCTGTGTAATTTTAGTCTTTATACGAGGGTAAGTCAATTATTATCTCCAGTGTAGTTATAAATTTTATTGTAATACAAGTAGGAAACTTAGATGTACATAATTTTTCAGCATTTTCCCCCTTGGATTTCAACGCACTTGGTCCATCATTGCACAAGCTTCCTGATGCCTTCATAAAAGAAGGTTTTCAGTTAAGCTGCGAGCCAGGAATGCACCGCTTCTTTCACTGTTTCGTCCGAAGTAAATCGACAGCCCCTTAATGCCTCTGAGTGGACCAAACAAGTGGTAGTCAGAAGGGGCAAGATCAGGACGATACGGAAGATGAACCAGTACTTCAAAGCTTAGTTTCTGGAGTGTTTCAGCAGTGTGGCCAACAGTATGTGGACGGGCATTTTCGTGCAACAACACACCTTTCGACAGCAGTCCTCAGCGTTTGCTTCAAATTGCAGGCTTCAGCTTGGCAGTAAGCATCTCACTGTAATGCGCACTGTTTATTGTCGTGCCCCTTTCCTCATAATGTTCCAGTACTGGGCCTTGTGAGTCTCAAAGAACCGTAAGCATCAGTTTTCCTGCAGACGGTTGGGTCTTGAACTTTTTTTTTCAGGGCAAATTTGGACGTTTCCATTCCATACTTGGCCGCTTACTCTCCGGCTCGTAATGATGGATCCATGTTTAGTTATCGGTGATGATTCTGTTCAAGAAGATGTCCCGTTTGTTACCATAGCGATCCAAATATTTTTGGCAGATGTCCAAAGGCGTTTGTTTATGTAACTGTGCAAGATGTTTTGGGACCCATCTTGCACAGACTTTGTGAAACCCAAGTCTGTTGTGGATGATTTTGTTGGCAAAACCGTGAATAATTTGCAGACGATGTGCTACTTCATCAATAGTTACTCATCTGTCTGAGAAAACCATGTTATGTGCACGCTCAGTGTTTTCCTCATTTGGGGCGGTAAATGGTTGTCTGGCTCCTTCGTAATGCATAACACTTGTGCGACCATTTTTGATTTTTCAATCCATTCGTAGATGCTTCGTTGCAGCAACACACTGTTCCCGTACTGTACCGAAAGTCTTCCATGAATTTTGTCCCCTGATACACCTTCCGACTACAAAAAACAGATCACTGAATGTTGCTCTTTTTTGGTACAAACAATAGTACTTTATAGTACTAATGGCTGCTATTGGTAGCCATCGCATACAAGCAGTTAGGGGTTAGCACCTTAGCATTTATAAAATTTCATTAATATCATCTAATACTCTAAATATGTTTATATCATATAGATCTAGTAGGATCCTTTACAAGACTAAACTATCATAATATACCCTGATGTGTAGACCATTCTTATTCATTACCATTCATTGTGTACTTTGAATACCTGGCAGGCTTTATAGGGTTGAAGCCACTTTTACCTCATTTCATAGCCATCACTATACAAAGACATGATGTGTGTAGTATCCTGCTTGGCTGTCATTCATTGTGGTCATGTCAGCTGGGAAGTCTTTCATTAGTCTAGTAATAGTTATGAGTTAGAACTAGACCTACTTATCTTGTTTGAAGATCTTTGTTAGAGAGATGTTACTTACTCTGCTTAGCAGTTTTAAAATTACTTCACCCAAAAAAGATATTTTTTAAGAAAAAAAAATCACTTATAAAATTTCAAGTATTATTAACTGTTATTGCCACCTATCTTTAACAAAACTCCTTATTTTTCTCAACGTTTACTGACGAAGTTATTTTATTTGCCCACTGCTTTTATTCATCACGCTCAGTGTTTTGTTATGAAATCAGGTCAGTACTCAGTACAGCCGCTGTGGTCTGCGATGTATAATTTTTATTGTGTAGCATATATTTGCTGAGTAGTTAGATTTTTTTTATGAATTTCAGTGGAAGTATTGTCAAATTTATAAAAAATTGTTTCAAATTTTTTTTTTACATACAAAACAATATAATATTTATCATTTTTACTTCTTAATTTCATTTGTTAAATAATTCTTAACTTATACATGTCATTCATTACAGTGATAGTGAGTCGTGCACCAATTCAGAAGTCCCCCAGGACTTCTGGTAAAACTTAATTTTAGTAGTACTCATAGCATAGGGGTCCCATCCTTTTTTTATATGGTAGGTTCATTAGTATAGGATGTACCGTTTATTTGAACCAAACTACAGATGGTGGTCAGGAGAAATGAGAAGCTGAAAGTATTAAAATTTTACTTGTTTAGCGAAGTCTTGAAAACCTTCTGTGTAAAAAAATAAGTCATTTAACTTCTGTACTACAGTGATACATATCATTGCATATGTGATATAATGGTACATTGATAGGTGCATTTCTTAGTTGCGGTATATTGTATATTTCTTTTTGTTGAGCTTTTCATATTATTTAATTTTATTGGCCCATATTTTATTAATACTATTAAGAAGTGTAATGTAAACAGCTGGGTTAATGTAATAATTTTTATTCATTATTTAGATGTTTATGTGTACAATTAATTAAACATTTTTTATTAAAATTTAATTATTTAAAATTAAATAATTTTTATTTAATTCCATTTTTTATTAAAAAATACCTGATATCCACGCTATGTTTGCCGTTATCAACTAGTCTTATAAAATTGATTATATATAAATAAGGAAATTTTGTAATTGTCATCAAAGGTGAACATACCATCATCAAAAGGTGAACCTGAACATACCAAACATTGTGCAGCTACTAATTAAAAAACGTTTATAACTTGCATTCATTTCTTTAAAACAGTCTGTTTTAAAGTAATGTAAATTTAATTTGTTTACATGTTGCCATTATTTAAGACTACTATACATAAAGATTAATTGCCTGTATCAGTTCAAATATTGGTGCTTTTAAAAAATCTAAGTGTTCTGAAATAATTGCATTTAGTAATATGAAAAATATTTTTCCCCCTAATATGATAAAAAATGTGACCAAAAAAAATTTTTTTTTCTGTTAATACCACGTCTAAAATTCTTGAAACTGGTAGATGCTTTGAGGTGTAATATCAGTGTTTCGAATCGGATGTCATTTCATTGTTTTGAGTACAAACTGTTAAACTGTATGTAATATTGCTATAAACTTGAATATTAAATGTGTTAAAATTCAAGGGATTATTGAGATGCTTAATTTTTAAATAAAATTTTAACGATAATTTTGATTTTTAACTTCTTATTTTGACGTTACACTTTGTTGAAATTTTGAAAAAAATATGTAAAAGAATCTCCTGTTGTCGTTTGACATTATTTAAATTGCAAGTTTGTGGAGTCATTGATTTTTAAATAAATTTAACTGTGTATGACTTAAAATTTGTTATATCCTATAATTAATTATTTATATACTTTTGTCAAAAAATAGCTGCAAGGTACTAATTTAAGTACTTTCTAATTAGTAAGGAAATAAAAATAACTGAAGGAAAATTACACAATTTGGGACCCTAAATATTGCTGTTACATCATTTGAAAAGTAGTATCTGGGAGAGTACACCAATTTACTGATGGTTGATTTGGATCAAGAACTGAATCGATTTGATTCAGCACTTAATCCTATTGTTTGACCTAACTGACCGATCATTGACAAATAAAACATAAAAATATAATGCTCAACGATTCATCTCTACCATATTTTTTATAGAAAAAAAAGCTTTTTCTCACAGGAGATCAGAGGAATATCAGATTATAATTTCTTCTACTCAAAATGGTTTATATTTTCATATTTTTATTGATAAACCAACCCTATGAGATGTATCTGAGACAAACAAACTGAACTGTAGGCATTTAACCCATCTAGTTTCACGTTTAAGTGTTTGTTAAACAATAAAATAGCTAACATAATTGAAAGCCCTCAACAGCTGTAACTGAGAATTACAGCTGCTCTGTATGAGCCTTTCAAAGCCTCCGTAATTATTCAAAGATTATTATATCAGTAGATCTTAATTTCTAAAATTATACAGATCTTTATTAAAAAAGGAATTATTCTCAAAATAATTCAATAACTCGGTCATGGCAACCTAACCCACCGGGTTGGTCTATTGGTGAACGCGTCTTCCCAAATCAGCTGATTTGGAAGTCGAGAGTTCCAGCGTTCAAGTCCTAGTAAAGCCAGTTATTTTTACGCGGACGAATACTAGATCGTGGGTATCGGTGTTCTTTGGTGGTTGGGTTTCAATTAAACACACATCTCAGAAATGGTCGAACTGAGAATGTAGAAGACTACACTTCATTCACACTCATGCATATCATTCTCATTCATCCTCTGAAGTATTATCTGAAAAAAAGAAAGTCATGGCAACCTGTATTTGTTTCGATTAGGATGATTTGATCTTTAGTGCTGCTTTATGTATATCAGAACTCCCAAAACTATAAAATTGCTTAGGTTTCGGCGAGAGCTTGCCGTCAATTGAAAACATCGAAAATCAAAATTCAACAATTTATTTATATTTCTCTAAAAAGACTGTCCGAATCCAAAAAGTACAGATATGTATGGAACACGAGATAATAATTGTTATATATTTTTCCTACTTCATTTTCTCAACACAAAAGTATACACCGTTAAATATTTTCTTCCTGCTCTATTAATATTGTAACTAAATGATAGAAATTTTGTAATATAAAACAATTACGAAATCGTCGAGAAATAATTGGAGATAAACAATGTTTTTATGTACTTGTAAATATTCTTAATAACACAAATCATATAATAAAAAATTCATCAAATTTTCTCAAATATTTTGATTGAAAATGCAAAAAATCTTGCTGGTTCGTTTTCATTCTTTAAACAACTTCATAAATCCTAATAATTCATGCATAAGTGAGTGTTCTACTTCTTGACTGGCTTTTGAAAGACGATAATTCACAATGCAAATCGTATGAGTGATCATTCTCTGGTTCTAAATTCATGACAGTATCAAATGATTCAATCATTGAAAATAATTAATTAACAGAAAAAATATTAACGGTTTGTAGTTTTCTTTGTTTCAAAAATTAATTCAATTCTAGAAAAGAATGTTGTATAATTTCAAAATAACAAAATAAAACGTAAATTTCGTTCACAAAATTGAAATATGTTTTAATAATTTTTTTATTCAATAAGTTATTTTTTTCGAAGTTAATTAATACCGTAATACTTTATTAATACTGGTAGTTTAGAGTGAAGATGACATTAGAAATGATTTCGTCACTTTGAATTTTCAAAATATCGAGGAAACATCTTATTAAAGATAAAATTACATATGATTAATATTGTGTGACTTTTTAACCGTTAGGAACATATGATAAATATATCAATAGAAACCTACGAAAGATAATTAGTTAACACAATGTGTGTAACATTCACTTTAAATTGTTACAACAACCTGTACTGCCCCTAAAATGTTGATCTTTCATCAACACTTGATCTATTCATTAAGTGATCTTCTTATTGAAATCAGAAATTGATTATTCTCTATAAAAATTTTTTCGCCGTAACGGACAAAGTTGAACTTATTGTTGAGATCGTAATGCATTTGCGTAGAACAATAAATAATAATGTTAAGCGTAAAATATTGAAGTTTCGTCCAAATTCGTTCGTAAAAGTATGAAATCGGGCCGGCAAAAGTTTTCTGCATTTTCAGTCAACAACATATTTGAGAAAATTTGACGATATTTTTAATTATATGATTTGTATTATTAAGTATAAAAAGTATATAAAAAAATTGTTTATCCTCAATTATTTCTCGATGATTTCGAATTTGTTTTATATTAAAAAAGTTCTGTTATTTAGTTACCATATTAGTAGAGCAGGAAGACAATATTTAACGATGCATATTTTTGTGTTTGAGAAAATGAAGTAGGAAAAATAATAAGTAGGCGAGATGTTAATTGTTTATATATAACAATTATTATCAATTAACATCTCGCCTTTCATACATATCTGTAATGTCTTCTTGAGGAACTATAAATTAATAAATTGTTAAATTTTGATTTTCGATGTTTTCGATTGACGGCAAACTCTCGCAGAAACCTTAACAATTTTATTGTTTTGGGAGTTTTGATACCATCTGTTTTTTGTTTTCTGTTCATTCGTTAAATTCTTTGAAATTTTAGACCATATATCAAGTCTGTTCAATAACTACGTCATCTATTAATAATAATATTCTTCTTATTTTTATGGATATACAACTTCAAAATTCTCATCAAATAAAGCACTCGATCTTCATGAAATAAAATAACTTTTTTACTGCAGTAAAAATGAAATTAATACTAATCTTGTTCATATCAGTCAATTTTTCTAGTCGATCGATTTTCTATTAGTATTTGAGCTTTTATTTTCATTGATTTGAGCAGTTGCAATATTGATGTGAAAACGGTTCAGCATTATTAAAAAAAAAAAAAATGTTTTAATAGTGTTGACACAAAATTATCAAAAAATACAGGTTTTAAAACTGTAAAAAAGTTGAATATTAATTCTAAATAAATATAAAGCAATGAATAAATAATATATATGTTTGTGAATATATATATTTTTTTTTTTTTTTGTCTTCAGTCATTTGACTGGTTTGATGCAGCTCTCCAAGATTCCCTATCTAGTGCTAGTCGTTTCATTTCAGTATACCCTCTACATCCTACATCCCTAACAATTTGTTTTACATATTCCAAACGTGGCCTGCCTACACAATTTTTCCCTTCTACCTGTCCTTCCAAAATTAAAGCGACTATTCCAGGATGCCTTAGTATGTGGCCTATAAGTCTGTCTCTTCTTTTAACTATATTTTTCCAAATGCTTCTTTCTTCACCTATTTGCCGCAATACCTCTTCATTTGTCACTTTATCCACCCATCTGATTTTTAACATTCTCCTATATCACCACATTTCAAAAGCTTCTAACCTTTTCTTCTCAGATACTCCGATTGTCCAAGTTTCACTTCCATATAAAGCGACACTCCAAATCCACTTTCAAAAATCTTTTCCTGACATTTAAATTAATTTTTGATGTAAACAACTTATATTTCTTACTGAAGGCTCGTTTAGCTTGTGCTATTCGGGATTTTATATCGCTCATGCTTCGTCCATCTTTAGTAATTCTACTTCCCAAATAACAAAATTCTTCTACCTCCATAATCTTTTCTCCTCCTATTTTCACATTCAGTGGTCCATCTTTGTTATTTCTACTACATTTCATTACTTTTGTTTTGTTCTTGTTTATTTTCATGCGATAGTTCTTGCGTAGGACTTCATCTATGCCGTTCATTGTTTCTTCTAAATCCTTTTTATTCTCGGCTAGAATTACTATATCATCAGCAAATCGTAGCATCTTTATCTTTTCACCTTGTACTGTTACTCCGAATCTAAATTGTTCTTTAACATCATTAACTGCTAGTTCCATGTAAAGATTAAAAAGTAACGGAGATAGAGAACATCCTTGTCGGACTCCCTTTCTTATTATGGCTTCTTTCTTATGTTCTTCAATTGCTACTGTTGCTGTTTGGTTCCTGTACATGTTAGCAATTGTTCTTCTATCTCTGTATTTGAACCCTAATTTTTTTAAAATGCTGAACATTTTATTCCAGTCTACGTTATCGAATGCCTTTTCTAGGTCTATAAACGCCAAGTATGTTGGTTTGTTTTTCTTTAATCTTCCTTCTACTATTAATCTGAGGCCTAAAATTGCTTGTATTATAAAATTACCTTTCGTATTATATATAGGTGTACCATCTTTGTTTAACACATTATTAGATTTTAATTTATGTACCCCAAAATTTTCCTTAACTTTCCTGTATGCTCCGTCTATTTTACCAATATTCATTTCTCTTTCCACTTCTGAACACTTTTCTTTAATCCACTCTTCTTTCGCCAGTTTGCACTTCCTGTTTATAGCATTTCTTAATTGCCGATAGTTCCTTTTACTTTCTTCATCATTAGCATTCTTATATTTTCTATGTTCATCCATCAGCTGCAATATATCGTCTGAAACCCAAGGTTTTCTACCAGTTCTCTTTATTCCGCCTAAGTTTGCTTCTGCTGATTTAAGAATTTCCTTTTTAACATTCTCCCATTCTTCTTCTACATTTTCTATCTTATCTTTTTTACTCAGACCTCTTGCGATGTCCTCCTCAAAAATCTTCTTTACCTCCTCTTCCTCAAGCTTCTCTAAATTCCACCGATTCATCTGACACCTTTTCTTCAGGTTTTTAAACCCCAATCTATATTTCATTATCACCAAATTATGGTCGCTATCAATGTCTGCTCCAGGGTAAGTTTTGCAGTCCACGAGTTGATTTCTAAATCTTTGCTTAACCATGATATAATCTATCTGATACCTTGCAGTATCGCCTGGCTTTTTCCAAGTGTATATTCTTCTATTATGATTTTTAAATTGGGTGTTGGCAATTACTAAATTATACTTCGTGCAAAACTCTATAAGTCGGTCCCCTCTTTCATTCCTTTTGCCCAGCCCGTATTCACCCACTATATTTCCTTCCTTGCCTTTTCCAATGCTTGCATTCCAATCTCCAACTATTATTAAATTTTCATCTCCTTTTACGTGTTTAATTGCTTCATCAATCTCTTCGTATACACATTCTACCTCATCATCATCATGGGCGCTTGTAGGCATATAGACGTTAACAATCGTTGTCGGTTTAGGTTTTGAATTTATCCTTATTACAATGACTCTATCGCTATGCGTCTTGAAATACTCCACTCTCCTCCCTATTTTCTTGTTCATCACGAAACCTACTCCTGCCTGCCCATTATTTGACGCTGAGTTAATTACTCTAAAGTCACCCGACCAAAAGTCGCCTTCCTCTTCCCACCGAACCTCACTAATTCCTACTATATCCACGTTTACCCTATCCATTTCCCTTTTTAAATTCTCTAGCCTACCAACCTTTTTTAAGCTTCTAACATTCCATGCTCCGACTCGTAGAATGTTATTTTTTACTTTTCTGGTGACCCCTTCCTTAGTAGTCCCCACCCGGAGATCCGAACGGGGGACTATTTTACCTCCGGAATATTTTACCAAGGAAGGCGCCTCCATTATTGCTTTTGAAAATGCAGAGCCACATTTTCTTGGAAAAAAAAACAGCTGTAGTTTTCCATTGCTTTCAGCTGCGCAGTACTCAGAGGACTGAGTAATGTTGATATGGCCGTTTAAGTCATTGTGACTTACGCCCCTAACAACTACTGAAAGAGCTGCTGCCCTCTTTCAGGAATCATTCCTTAGTCTGGCTCTCAACAGATACCTCTCCGATATGGTTGCACCTTCGGTCCAGCTACTCTGTATCCCTGAGCACTCAAGCCCCCTCACCAACGGCAAGGTCTCATGATTCATAGAGGAGGTATATATATATACATATATATGTGTGTGTGTGTGTGTGTGTACCTATACATGTGTATGTATAGGTAATAAAAAAATTATATATAATAAAATGTATATATATACATATAAATATTCATTTTATGTACAATCTTTCGAAATATCAGGACCCCAGCGCCACCAAATAGTTCTAATTGTAGAGTAAAAATTTTACCAATTTATTTCTGTTTTATTTATTCCTTTTTTAATGAAACTAGTATAATCTCTTGTAAACTAATACTTTTATTTATTTTTTAATGAAGTGTTGGAGCTTAAAAAATTGTTTCATCTTCTGTACTTTTATTTACATAAGAGTATTTACTATTAAAACAAGCTGTAGTATATTTTCTTTTAAATTTTATTATTTCGAGTATACATTATCAAGTTTTTGTACGCTACTTAGTAATATCGATACTGCTATCTAGCTGCACGATTCGTAAACGGGTTAGGAGAAAAAAATCGCGGTTGGAAGAACAAAAATTTCACATTTTCAAATTAAAAAACATGAAATTACAAAGATCGTCACATATTTATTAAAAAAAAAAAAAAAACTATATGTATAAAGAACATATATTTCTGCGATGATATGTAGCTTTATTTAATCAAAATTTTTATTTTTTTAAATATTTTAAACAATTTTGAAATGTCAATTTGCGAGTTTGTCAGAGTAAATAAGTCTTTAGGTGTGGACAAACTCTCGCCAGCATCATTCTACCGAACGACTTGATAAGTAAATAGTTTCTAATACATTATATTTAATATAAGTATAATGAAGTTAAATTAATGTACTGCATGCATTATGTCATTAAAAATTGCACTCGTAATATGCACCGTTACGATTTGATATTAATATTATACATTTAATTTTTGTTTTTGGCATATATATTTATGTTTACTTTATATTCCTATTATATTATAAAAATAATGAAGTCTAATGAGTAGATTTTTCCTTATATAGATAGTTTTACTTTCAAACAATGAATATGCCAAACAGTTATTTAAATACAGTACTGGTTTGAAACATTCAAGAAGTAATTGCTTTTATAATCTTACTTTGGCCTATCCAAAGTGAGATTGTAGATTATTGTTATTTTTTTTTAACCCAGGGTAGAAATAACTTTTTTATGATCATTTAATAATCAAAATTTGCATCTAGTTTTGGATTTTTATTGTTTGTATATGGTTCTACGGGTTTCTCTTTGCTAGTTTTATTTTATTTTGACTATTGTTTTAAGAGTTGCTTGTACTATTTCATGATTTAGAATGACATTGTTAAACCGATAAAAGTAACTTAAGCCGATACGAGTGATTTTGTGTGTCTGCATGCTTGTGCCCACATTTATGTTATATAATTTTACTTAGTAACTTACCATTGCTAATTTTGTTGGCATTTCTTTTTTATTACAGGGAAAATGAGACTGCTGACAAGTTTTTTTATTTTCTTTGTTGTTGCTTGTATCGATCCAAGCTTAGCAGTTAAAGAATATTATAAGGTCTTAGGTGTGAATGAAGATGCAACTGGTGATGAAATAAAGAAAGCATATAAGAAATTAGCTCTTAAATATCATCCTGACAAAAATCAAAATGACAAGGAAGCTCAAGAAAAGTTTGTACAAATTAATAAAGGTATGTTAATTTTTTATTTAAGCTTAAAAGGCACATAAAAATGAATGTAAAAGAATTTATAGTCTTTTGTATCTGACCTACACAAGAGATTAGTCCCAAAAGAATTAGCAGTGGAAATAATATGTAAAGCAAAAACTCCCTGTACAGAAACTGAAGTCACTTTTGAATCATTTTCTACATGAAAAATCTATTGATGAAACAGGAAAAAATTTCATCAATTCCTTTCCGAAATGATCAAGATGTGAATTTCCCCTGAGTCAGTAGATCTGAAATAGTACCTGTATGTATAGTGCCTTTTTCTTTTCTGAATTTTACATTGCTTTATGAAAGTGCAGCATATTACTTTCATTTCATGCTTTTGCTGTTATTGGGGGATGGAGAGGCATTTAGCAGCAGTTTTCTATCCTTGTCTATGATCAGATTTTTTTTTTTTGATTTTGTAATGGGAATTAATTAATGAGTGAGATAGTTGGGACTATATAGTTTTTTTATAGATTGGTAAGAGAAAAGGTTTGCTTCGCTTAGCTTTGTGATTTTTTTTGTATTTCTGACTTCTTCTCCCCCATCTTTATTGTTGGCAGTAGGGGTTTCAATTAACTCAGTATTTTATATATATATATATATATATATATATATATATATCAATAGCAGAGCCTCTAACTATAGCTACTCTGTTAATACACTTGCAATCTCCTATTTTACAAATTGGCTAGTGGTTTTTTTTTTGGCAGAGTTAACATTAGTTTAGTTTTAAAATACACACGATTACTCTTTTAGAAAAAGAATTAATTGAAAAAATAATGATTAGGATAAAAACATGTTTATATGAATTTGCTTACGTTGTAGTCTCAGTCTTTCTAGGAACAGTGATAATTCATAAAGATTTACTAATATAGGCTTGATTAATTTCAGAGTAAGAAAATAATTGAAATATTTCAAAAATGTAAAAAAAAATCACTTGTTTTTTCTTATTTTAACTAGAATAACATTTTGTTAGATTAGTGTACACATTTAAATATTTAAACAAAAATTATAAAAATAATACATCATATGGGTTATTTTTGTTATTAATCGAGAATATAGTAAGTATAATCTATTGTAAGTGATAATTTTATGTTCATGATACAAAACCAGTAATTAAAATAAAGTATGTTAATAAAAAAAAGGGAAAAAATATAGCTATACAAAATAAAACAGACTATTTGAGTTAGGAATTACCCTTTTTTTTTCGTGTAGAATGAAATTGGATATTAGGAAGAGAGTAAAAAGTTTTAATTTATTAAAAAAACTGAAAGGAAGAGAAATTAAACTGAGTAAAATTTTATAAAATGAGAATCATTTCTTATTAATAGAATTGATTTACATGTATAATTTATGGCTTGTGTCTTCAGGATAGTGAAGATAAAAAATTTAAGTAGTACTCTCAGAAGTTATGAAATCTGAAAAACTGTGATTATAAAAATAAATCCTAATAATAGAACCTCAACTGCAGCTGGGATTAAAATCTGAAAATTTTTAGAGGCAAATAAAATCTAAAAATTCTATGAGGTCTTAATAAAATGACTGTTAATGAATTTCCATTAAATGACTTCCTGTTAAATGATTTTCTTTGTCTATTCACTTTTTCAGCATTATTTCTTTTAAATTTGGTTGCTGAAAAATTCAAAATTTTTAGAGTATAATATATACATATATACTAACACTACTTAAAAAAATTGTTGATGTACTCTAAATTTGTTGAATAACTCTACAGATATTAAAACGTTTTGTTTAATTTTATATTTAGGTAGAGTAAGTTTCTACGCAGTCAATTTCATTATATCTTGACTGTACATAACATGACATTTTTTAAAGATTTATACTATTTTGTTGCTCATTATTAGTTGCTGTCTTGTTTTAATGATACCTACATTCAGTCATCAGTATAAAAAAAGTTCTAATCTGTTATAAATGCAACTGCCATTAGAAAATGTAGCTATTGCAGTATCAAAATACAAGTATTAAACCAAAATTATTCCTTATTTTGAGAAAAAAAAACCAGATATAGTACAGTAGGAAGTTCTAAAGAGGATGTGGAAGAGACAAAAAATAAAATTCAATCTTAACAAAACTAAAGTTGTGAAATGTTTACCACAGATATAGTTAATGAACAAAATTATATATACTTTTTTCTGTATACCACTGAACATTCTCATTTTCAACACATTTTCACACAAACTTAAACATAGTACAAACATAAACATAAATATATATATATATATATATATATATATATATATATATATATATATATATATATATATAGTATATATGAGTAACAGAAAAGATCTTTTGTTATAAAGCTGAATTTTTTTTTAATTTATAAAAAAATCAGCTAAGTTATTGTGTTTATAAAAATGAAATTAAAACGTGAATTTACTCAGCTAACATACACACAATTAAAAATACATTGGGAAGATACTAATGTTTGCTGTAGATTTATGCTATTTATTATGCAAATTTCCGGTTAAACTAAAAACATATGTCAAAACATGTACAGCAAGTAACATGACTACACTTTTCAATAGTTAATAAAGCTGAAATATATAATAAAGTGCTGATGGTTTATTCAAGCTAAATTTACATTGTAAAAACATTTGAAATAAAAGATGAATAATTCATAATTAAAATAAACATTAGGGATGAATTATTACTGTGAATTGATAATCATAATGATTTAAAATATGTCATACGTAATAAGACAAATGTCACATTATTACACCACATGTTTTAACATTGTACCTATAAGTTTTAACTGCAAACACACATATAAGAAATATGCATGTTGATTATAATCAGATTAAAAATTAAAAAATGAAAAAAAGATATATTAACTAAACATAAGTTTTCTAAATATAACAGAAATAATCTAATAATCTAACATGAGTATCACAAATTTATAACCAATTTCTAGGTCTAATTCCTTGTAGTGAGCTGGTGTTAGTAGTCATTTCACTCATAAACAGTTCTTTGAAAAAAAAAGCAACTTAGTGTCCAAATTAGTAAAAAGTTATTTTAAAAATATTTTCTTAATTTAATTTTTGTAAATCCTTTCTTACTTATAAATTTCATAATAAGTAGTTACAAATAAAAAAAATTATTGCTTAAAAGATAATGATTTCTATTTCAAAATTTACAAAAACTAGAGCTCAATGCTTATATATTACATGGATTGTCATCTAGCACTTCACTTTCTTTACGTTCTCAGTATATATTGCTGTTATCTTAGCTATGAAATGAAATTATTCTTGTTTCTTACTGACATAATTTAAAATATGATATTTTAATTTCTGGCAACTAGGAATGTATGACCATACCTCCAGTCATATACGTATATAGTCTGTTGGATCCCATAATCTGATGGATATAAGTAACCTAAAATAAAAAAAAAATAAGTTACAAAAAGTAGCCTATGATGATAGGATCATAATGAAATCCCAATTTTGATCCCCCCTCTTAATTATAAGCAAATTCTTCATTATGTTCATTTGAGTAAACTCTCACAAAAATTTTCACATTTTGAGATTCCTTTAAAAAAACTCCTGGCCAATATTGTTTGTGTGGTCCAAAAAATGAGTAGTTTTTTATCACATTCACAACACATTGGTCTTTCTTCGCCGGAAAGACAGTTGTCTCATCACCATTTTTGTTCCGGACAAGTCAGTTTTGCAATGCTCCTCCATTTATATGAAATAATTTTGATTGCAATTAATTTAGCATTTAATCTTTTCTATTTATTGATCCAACTGTTTACTGATAATGTTGGTTAGATGATTTTTAATATATGCCACTTGAATGGGGATTATATCCTTATTCTCACTGTTTATTGACACTGTGGTAGCTTTATCTCTTCTTTTATTTCTTGAGATACCAGCATGCCTTGGGAACTGTAGAAATACACATCACTGTCTCATTTGGTGTAAAACATAAAAAAAGTGGACAGGATGTTTGCAACAACAGCATCTTCAATGCTTTTGTTCAGAACAGCAGTTAATGTGCATCAGGAGTCAGAACAAATTAGTACTATTTCTTCACATAAATGTTTAGTACAGCGAAGAATTTGCTGTTATCGTAATATTAGAATTTCTTCTATAATATAATGGCATGATGTCGCTTCAAATATTAGACTAGTCGCTGTGCTTGTACGGAAAGTGCCTGTGGCATAAATTATTCCATTATTGTGTATGACTTCCAACCATCCTAGAAGCGATTTCCTAGTGGGTGAATAAGCAGTTCACCAGTAATCAAGCGTTGATTGAACCAATGCTTTATATAACAGTAATTTTATTTGAGCTCCAGTTGATATTTGATAAACACATAATGGGGGCTTTCTTGCATCTATTACTCAAATCCTGTATGTGAAATCCTCAGGTAAGGGATTTGTCTAATAATTGGCCTAAAAAGCGTAGTTGTCTTTGTACTGAATTAAATGGCCATCAGTAGCCAAAACAGGACTAGGATGTGTGTTTCTCTTCCTACAGAAGTGTACACAGTATGTTTTCTGTGGTGCAAAATTTAATTCCATTACTCTTTGCAACTTCATTGAGGGTGTTTAAAGCTTTTTGCAATTTAAACTTCACCATATTTCTATTGTTATTGGCATATACAATTGCCAGATCATTAGTATAAATCCTTTTGCTGATTTCCCCTGAAGCGGCGATTATCAGTTTATAACAGCAATCTTCAACAAGGTTGTTCAAGACAGCAGTAAACCTTGTGGAATGTGAATGTGATGATTAGTATGGTCCTTTCCATATTGAATTGATCAAATTGGGTAGGTGGGACATTGATCAATTCAGAAGGTGATTGCTGTTCTTCCATCTCAGTATGGGTGGGTGGAGTAGAAATCTTGAAAGGATATCACCCACTTGTTTAAAAGGAGGAGGAGGAGGAGAGTATGTTTAGACCCCTTGAGAACATCTTCAGAACTCTTTATCTTCCTTTGTAGTATTGGTAATTATTACTACCCTCCAAAGTTTCTCCAGGTTTATTGAATGCTTATTTGGAAGACCTCCAGAATTATAACGACTTATTTAGCAGTAGTATTTTTGTTATCATAGATTTTGGTGTTAGTTGTGTAAGCTGGAATGTCATTTGTGTAGCTGTAGAAATATATTTCTAGAGCTATATTATATACAAGACAAAATTTTAAATTTAAATTTTTAGATCATTGAATTTTGAGCAAATAAGCATAATATAAATAAGCATAAGATAATAACTATTTGGACTAGGTTATTATGAATCTGTCAGAGGATGTTATTGATGATCAATGTATACATTTATTAACTAAAGAAAAAACCATCCCTTGTTTACATTGACTATTTGTCAATGCTTGACACTTCACTAAGCATGAGAATAAAAGAGAGTAGAAGCTTTCTTCTATTTAGCTGGTGATTTCATTGGTGTTTACAATCAGTTGGATGAAAATTTTAACCTTAAAAGCTTCAGTATCTTCATGATTCAGTGAATAATTTAACTGAGGAGCTTAAGAAATGCATGTTGAACAATATCCCTTTGAAAAACCTCCTTTTGCAGACATATGTATCATAGTTTTCAACTTGTTTAATTAAGACTCTTCAAAAGAAGAAAAGAGCTCGTGTGAAATATCTTGTCTGGAGATTTGTTATAGAATTTTTATTAGATTATGAAAAATAGTCAAGCATTTAATGATCAGTAATAAAAAGCATTATCTTTTGAAAGTTGAGAGTGATATTATAGTTGGGCTATCTAAATTTTAGAAATACATAAAGGAATATCAAGCACCTTGTGAACACCATAGCATTGATGACAGTTGATGATGCACTTACTTGGAATCCTGCTGAAACTTGCCATAAATTTGGGGTGTATTTCCAGTTTTTTCATCAAGTACTAGCTAATGATTTAAATGGATGTTGTGTATTGAATTATATTGAGCCAAAATTACCTAAAATTACAACAGAAGTTGTCAAACTAGCAAATTAAAGAAATATTTAGTGCTAGTCTAAAGTTTGGAATTTTTCCTTTAAATTGGAAAAGAACCAGAGTTTGTCTGATTTCCAAAGAAGCATAGTGATGCAATTGTAAAACTTTCGATCAGTTTCTGTTCCCAAAGTACTTTCCAAAGTAATGTAGATTGTTGTTTGTAAAATCTTTTTTTTCATATATTGAACTTCTCGTAGCTGAAGAGGTACTTGTTTTATAAGTCTGTCAATTTACGATAACTAATTTTTCCACTTTTCTTAAGATTATGGGTCCGATTGTGGAAAAGCAGCATTTCTAGCAGAATTTCAGTTGTGATGTATTTCTAGATTTTGAAAAGGCTTTTGATAAGGTACTACATCATATGTTACTTGGAAAAAAATGGAGAACATTGGATTTCCATTGAAATTGGTCCACTGGACAGAATCTTACCTTGCTAATCAAAGTTTTTGTATGAGCTATGGAGGTGCAACAGAATTTAAATTAGCTTCTGGTGTTCCACTGGATTCAAATATTGAACTGCTTTTTATATTAATGACATTGTCAAGTCTGTTAGCTGTCCATTATTAATGTTTTTGATGATGTAAAAATCTATCAGTCGATATCTGGTAAAGTGAATCATATGATATGGCAGAAAGCTTTAACAAAAATGAAAAATTGAATTAAAACTTTAAAAATGAGGCTTGGATTTGGTTTGTTAGAAGTGGCCTTACTTAAATTTGGATAAATGAAGATTATGATGTTGACAAGGAAAACTAACTGGTCATGTTTTTGATACATTATGTCCAATATTCCAATTACAAGAATTTATGAGGTTAAATACCTGCTAGTGCTTTTAGATCTCAAATGTTTGTTTGTGCAGCACTAAAATCATATTCTCAATAGTTAGAAAAAACTTTTAAGTTTAACAAGATGGCTGTGTAGATATTTTAGAAATATAGACGGATCCTTTTGTATAAGGCATTAGTATGTCTGCAGATTTTGAATACTGTACGACATTCTGAAATCATGAAAAATTATTTACATCTGATGTAGTAGAAACTGCCTAGAAATATTTTTTGTGGCTGTTGAGATGGATTCCGTGATTTGTTTGACAGCGGATCATGTTACTCAATGTACACAGCTAGCCATCAAATCACTTGTGGATTGATGAACTTTCATGGATTGGAAATTTATAAAAGATTACCAACATGGAAGTTTACTGTCTAATCAGGAGATTGAGTTAAGGATTCTTATGAGAAATGTAAGAGTTTTCTGACAATTTTATATAAGAAGACCTTCCGAATGTTCTTCTATCACAAAGTGCCTGAGTTTAGCAAATAGATATGCTGATTCAATCAGTCTTTTTGAGAGAAAAGTCAACAGAGTAATTTGTCAAGTAATAAGCAATAAAGAAGAACCGGGTTGTCTGTATGATCCAAGTCGTTCAGTCATTTTAAACTACAACACTGTTTTGTTTTTTCTTCTGTCAATAATTCTGCTGGATAGTTTCAACTTTTATGTTATTTATGTATTTAGATCGACACAGTGGCATACGAGTGGTTTTTGCTGTTCTGTCAGTTATCCCCATTTGACATTCTTCTTCTCGGCCCCTTACTGTTGGTCCCTATGGAGGTTGTAGTTGTCTGTAAGAAGTGTGAGAAGGCAAAAAAAAAAATTTCTGTCACTATAAGTGACAGTGACACTGTCGGTGTCAACTTTTCTTTTTTCAGTATACAGCTGTCAACCCACCGGGTTGGTCTAGTGGTTAACGCGTCTTCCCAAATCAGCTGATTTGGAAGTCGAGAGTTACAGCGTTCAACTCCTAGTAAAGCCAGTTATTTTTCCACGGATTTGAATACTAGATCGTGGATACCGGTGTTCTTTGGTGGTTGGGTTTCAATTAACCACACATCTCAGGAATGGTCGAACTGAGAATGTACAAGACTACACTTCATTTACACTCATATATATCATCCTCATTCATCCTCTGAAGAATTATCTAAACGTTAGTTACCGGAGGCTAATCAGGAAAAAGAAAGAAAGTATACAGCTGTCACAGAGTTTGATAGATGGTAGTTATGAGCAAATGAAAAACTACTGTTAGGACAATACTGTTTTTTTTTTTTTTTTTTTTTTTTTTTATTAATTTATGCCAGTTTGGTACTAATTTATGCCATTGTTTGAAAAATAATATAAATATCAGTTAGAAGACTGATATTTTAAAGAGTTTACTTTTGTCATATTGATTGGAAATTGGGCTGATGCAACAAAACCTATTCTTATATAATTCCTTTAAAAACATCATTAAAAGATAAAAAAAAAAAAAAAAATCACTGTTCTTTTCTAACTGACTATTTAGACTGACATATTATTAAAGGAACATCTGTTTGTGGTTATTTAAGTTTACTCATTGCTTCAGAGGATGTCTCCAGTTTTGTATTAAGTGTAATAAGATTGTAAAACAATTATTTTATAGAAGTTTTTAATAAAACTAAACATAATAAACGATTATTATAAATTATAAAAGATACTTATTTATTATTATAGCTATAAAAGATTTGTTAATCAGTTTAAAAATAAAGATTCTAAAGAATTAATAGGTTTTGTTACATTTTCTCAAATTTGAGGAGATGCAAAAAGACCAAGTGGTTTGAATTATCTGTTTTTGAGAAAACTGGATGTATTATAAATTGTGAAATGATAAGGGAATATCCAGTGTGGTGGTGGAGGTCAAAGGTTATGGTTGAGAACACAACCTGCATTCCTTACTATTTATAAAACAGGATTTTGTTGCTGGAATTATACAATTAGAAAAAAAATTAAAGTAAACAAAAAAAATAAATAAAAATAACTTTTGTTGTTGGCAGTCACAAAGTGTAAACTTACTTTAAGAGCACTCAGGATAGGAGGTTAAATGGTTTATGTAATTAAAAAAAAATAATTTTTATTCTTATTCTAAAGTACTGGCCAAAAACGCATGTTTATAATATTTTATTGTGTATTTGTCAATTAATATTGTGTATTACATCGTTGTTTTTATTTTATATTTTATATTCTTTTCCTTGGTGAATACTGTTTGGGATTGTTTGATGATCAAAATAGTCATTTAGTTGTAGATTTTAAGTTAAAAATGTTATAAATGGTTTTAGAACATAATTTATTTCAATAACCTTTTAGCTTAGATCTTTATTATATCTAATCTCTAAAGTTTTTGCGTACCAAAATTACATCTGTTGCGTAATTTCACTGATCTGTGATAACTAATTTATTGATGTGATTTAGCAGTTGGGATTTTTTTTCTACTTAATTTTTAATTTTCATTATGCTACTCCTGGAGAGGTTCCAGTTGTTGCTAAACCAAGTTTTTTTTTAAGAGACGCGATTTGCTATCTTACCCAGGAATTACATTTCTAATTTATTTATTCACTGTGGTGTTTTATTAATAGTTACTATAGCATAACATTCTTAGAAACTCTTTAGTTGTGAATGATGGAGTTGCTCAGCTCATTCTTGGTTCAGTTTACTAAGTAAAATACTGCATGTCAGTTTGGCTGAATAGATATACTACTAGATTTATTGAAGTACAGCGGTTCGACATAACTGGAACAATTAAATCCATATCTGTTTCCTGGTTACATGTTTTCAAAAATCCTGTTACCACATATGTGAAGAGAAAACATGCGCCTTTTGCCTGTTTATCTTGATGTAAATAACCTTAAAAGGAACTGGATTCGTCCAGAGATCCATTATTCACCAAATGAAAAACACTATCACAAAATAGTTTTGATCTGATCAACTCTTGGAAAAGAGAGGAGTAAAAGCAGAGCCTTAAGAAGCTTGTAGTACTGTATTGATTGTCTGTTACTGGGTTTCTGTATGCCATAAAGTATGAGCTACATCAAATAGAAACCAAATAAATATTATTAATTGTACAAATTTATTTTTCAAATGAGGAAGACCTCTACTCCCAAGTGTGATTGCATTGTAATGAGACAGACCATTTTCCACATTGTGAAATATTGCACCTTTTGAGGTTTTATAGTGGGATTTTATACCTTATTAATATCACAGAAAACTTTATTTAAATATCATACTGGTTTAAATCAAATGGTTTAAATTGTTTACAAATTGTCTTTTAGTTTGAGATGTGTCTAATGGTAGCTGTACACTACTTATACCAATTATACCTAACAGGATTTTTCTTATTTTCTTACTTAAGTTTAAATTTGTGTTCAGTAATTGCCTTCTAATTTCAAGAAAAATTGTATATTGCAATTATTGTATCAGTAACGTATATTTGTCATATGTAAGTTAAATCTGAAGTTTTCTATTGTTAATCTCAACTGAGTAACTGGCTGTAGGTCATAAAATATATGTGTATATTTTTTAATGTATTTTGACTCTCTGTTAGTGTAAGTTATTGATCGACACAAATAATATTCAATTACTTATGTTGTAAAAGGGTATTTAATACAATTACTGAATATGTTTATGGTTTTTATAATCTTTGTGCTTTACTACTTATGGCATTCATTCTCATTACATTCTCTTACCACAAGTGACATTACTATACTTAAACTTATTTACCCCTACAATTTATTTTTCACATCTGTGTTCTTATTGCCACTGTAACCTAGAAAAATATGACCGCATGGGAGCAAAATCATTTGCTCTGTATATCATGTGTGTTACTGTGGCAGCACAATGTGAAAATCATTCCTACTATTTATGTCTTGGGGTGGCAGCATTATAATTCTTACATTTAAATGATTCTTTTTTAGCACTGTCAAAACCGTAAGAGTGTTTTATTTGTAAACCCTTCAGAAATTTTGTCTATCAATGACACCCCCAGTAATAATTGTAATTCTCATGGTAGTGATATAAAAAAAATGTCAACTTGAGAAACATTTATTTAATGAACTTGTAGATAGTACTTTCATTACTACTAATTGATGAATTAATGGATTAGATTGATTGTTCTTCATTTAATTCTCTTTTTTGTTTATTATTTTTATTTGAATCCTCTATGGTGAGTAAATTCTATTGATTTATGTTTTTACAGCGTATGAAGTACTGAAAGATCCAAACCAGAGAAGAATGTATGATACTGATAGTGGTGAATTTGGAGGTCATGGTGGATTTGGTGATTTCAGTGGGTTTGGTGGTGGCTTTAGAGGAGAAAGTTACAATTTTAAGTTTCCTGACATGGGAGACTTCGATTTTGAAGATTTACATAAAACATTCCAACATGTAAATAGTCACTTTCACAGTCAGCGAACAGGTCAGCGTAAAGCCAGAAGTGCTCATAACTCCCACTTTGATAATTTTTTCCAGGATGTAAGTTTATTCAGTTTTATTAGTAATTCTAGACTTCATTATTAATAATTTTGCTTACTGAAATATCTCATCCATTGATTTAGTATGAAAATTGGAGTCAAAGTATCCCAGTATAATTTATTTTTTCTGCTATGAATAAGTTTCCCAGTCCTGAAGAAAAAAGAAAACATCCCTGCTAAGTCCAAATTGACTTTTTACTAAAAAGAGCTTTTGTATAGTGATAGAATCACAGACTAGCCAATAAAAAAAAAATTAGACATTGAGAAGTAAGTATTATTTTTGTGAAACTCATCGTTCATGTGTGTCCGGAGAGTTTTTTATTTGCACACCCGTGGACCACAATTTTCACAGTGTTTTTCATATTTTTTTGAAACATAAGTAAAATACAATAAAAGATTTTTCTTGTCTAAAATATTGTCTTTCATGTTCGTTATTTTTCTCAAGGAATAAAGATGTTTTTTCAGATTGTATTTCTGAATTCCATAATTATCCCAATAAATTGAAGGGCCAAAACTGTAGTCCATGCAAGTTCCATAAAATTATTTGCTTTAGAAGCTGTACATGGCTGTGAGCAACATGTGTTTCATGGGACTGGGAACGTGTTAAAATTAGAAGTAGTCACTAAATATATAGATTATAAAGTAAGGTGTGGTCAGCAGAGCTTAAAAGCTTTGTTCGCTGTCATCCAATGACTCTACTGTTTTTAAAATGCTTCCACCACATGTATGTTGTAGTACGAGATATGGCTTCTTCACTGAATGGTTACTGTATCATGGAATAAGTTTCAACAAAAAAATTTTGAAGTTGAACACAAAATTTTATTGCTCTTCTCTGTTCCATGTCGCGAGCTCACACAAGGTCACATGAACACAATGTACCCAGCCAAATGTAACTTGAGACTGGAGTGTCGAAACATTATGAAATTTTGTATACACACCCGTCAGACATCGTACTATATAGTCCTTGATTGTCCGAGTGATGGCACTACTTGTATTGACTACAGAAATGTAATTTGGGAACTTTCCAGACCTACTATGTGTATATATATAATTTGGTAGCAGAGATTTGCCGGTTGAAGCACAAACTTTAAGAATTGAAGTAATGAATTGTGAACTATGATTGTCTATCGCTGTGTGAGCTAGCTTTGAATTGATTTATTATGAACATCTAAAAACCAATCTATAGATGTTTTTTTTAGTTTCATTCTGAGTTTCAAGGGTTAAAATTGATTTTTGATTCTTTTTTGAAACCCTGGTTTTTTAATTTCTTGGTAACAAATGAAGAAATCAACCTGATTTTTGGAGAGTGTAATCTTCATGTCAATAAACCAATTTCTAGATTTTTTAAATTCAACCTTGAAAGAGGATGAAGAAAGGTAAAAAAATGTTAGAATAATGATTGTAAATTTTCCCAATCCCAAATATAGTAAATCAGTAGATTATAGTATTGTAAATTCAGTAGATTTGGGTTTGCAAATACTCTTCAGACAAATATTTAAAAACCATTTTTGGGTTTTTCTTTAATTCCAATTTTTATAAGGGATGCGAAGGTATATGATGGCTCAACCAACACAGCCACTGCCATTGTATGTATGACTAGCTGCATATGCCTTCAATTGCTTGTCTAATAAACATAAAATAAAAAGATTGACCGTTATGGGGAATGCAAGTAACCATATAGCACAGGCGAAGCTGTGATTGGGCTTTAGTTTTGTTATGAATCTACTGTAATTATTCCTTTTTTTGCCTAGTATTTATAAAATTGATTTTTTATTAACCTACTAATGAATTGTTATTATCATTTTAAATATGTAATAATACTCTTCATAACTTACTCTTTTTTAAATGCTCAAAAAAATTACCATTTAAAGGAGTTATCATATTATATGATGGATCATCAAGTGAATTTATGGAATTTAGGGTAAATTAGAGAAAAATAAAAAATTAAAGAAAAACAAAATACTGTTAAAAGCAATAATGTCCTTAAAAATTAATTATTAACAAGTGGAAAAAATTAAATTAATAAATATGAATTTTAATATGCAATGGTGAATTTTTAGGTACATTAATTTTAAATTCATGAATAAATGAGTAGTTCTGTTTTAAAACTCTTTCTACATTATAAGAAAATTTAGAAAACTGTGATGTCCAAGAAGTTTTGATCCATTTCCTCCATAGGCATCTAGCCCCTGGTCATAAATTAACAAATTGAAGTATTGTGATAAACAAACTATTCAATTTTGGATTGTTTTGACGATTTTAAAAAAGTATAAAAAAACATATTTTTATCAAAAAGGTTTCATCTTTTTCATCAGTCCCTTTGGCGCCCATGGGTTTCTCACTGTAGTCCCTTCCATTAGCAAAAATTTAAACATTGTAATTTTAGAATCATTCTTTTTAAAAATCTGTTCTGCCTTCAGAGAAAATTAGTAGTTGACAATATTTACTACAACAGTAAAACCTCTCAAAAATGGAATCTGACGGAACCGAGTAAGAGTTCCATTTTGAAGAAGTTTATGTCTTGCAGAGTTTTTAAAAATTGAGCTAATTTATTGTGAGGTCCTGTGTTATGAATTAAATGTAAAATGAAGTTAGACAAGGATAAACGTTTGGAATAATCCGGAAATTATACTGCATATAGAAAACATTAACTAATAATTTTCAAAAGTTTTTCAGTTACACTAAAAGAGGGTATTTTTTATTTTTACAAGTTAGTAATTTTTCATTTAAAAATTACGTTTAATTAGAAGAAATATACTTAACCTAAAACACAACATGATCTAACACTAATTCTAAAATAAAATATTTTCTAAAATAATGAAGTACAGTTTTGTTTCAGTAATTTACTCTTGGAACTTTCATTTTCAATAATATTTCTAGCAATTAACATATTCTGTCACAAATCATTGCTGTTTATTAGAATCATGAATTCTTCCAGCTGCAATCGTACTTAATTCTTCTCTAAAACTGTTTATTTTGTTTTCTGTGTCCTTATCCTTCTTCTTCTTCTGAGCTTTCATTAATTTTGCTAGTTTCAGACAAAATAAATTCATCTACAGTCTGAAATCCTTCTTCAGTTACCAAATCACTATGAATACCCACGTAATCTTCAGCATGGACCAATGTTTGACTGCTTTCTTGCAACAAAAATTCAACTTTACACAATATTGTTGTATTGCACAAAGTACATGCATCATGAAAATAACCATTGATTTCTGTGCAGAAACCAGCTTCTTTAAACGCATTTTTAAACAGTTATTTGTAATTTGTTTGTATGTCAAAGAGAGCCACCTTAGTGCATCCAGAACGGTAATTTTATGCATCAGTTCTTGAACAGACGAACATGAATCCATACTGGCGACTAGCAACTGCAGAATGTATTTCTGATATTGAGTTTTTATGTTTTTAATAACTGCCTGATCCATCGGTTAAGTTACACTAATTGTATTAGGAGGAAAGAACACAACCTTTATGTTAGACTAATTTCCATGAGGGTGACATGAAGCATTGACTATAAACAGTAGATTATTTCTATTTTCACTAACCATTTTTTCATTTAAATTATATAGCCATTTTTACATTATGTTAGATGCCATCCAAGACTTTTTATTTACATACCATTCCATTGGTAACTGACGGACGACATTTTTGAAACAGCGAGGATTTCAAGATTTACCTATCACCAGTGGTTTAATTAATGTGCCATCCCCAAAACCGTATTCCAGAACAGTCACTCTTTCTTTGGATTGTTTGCCTCCAACACACTTCTCATTTTTGAAACACACTATTTTTTTCAGTAAACATCAAAAAATAAACTTGTTTCATTGCAGTTACCGATATTTTTTGGTTTGTAACCTGTGGTTATTTCTTTACTTTTATTTTTCCAGTCGATAACTATTTCTTTGTCTACATCTTTAGCTTCAACTGAAATTTGATTGTAAGAAATATAATGCTTCATACGAAATCTTTCTAGCCATCCATTAGAAGTGCTAAATGTAGTAACTCCTAACTTAGCTGCAATTTCTTATGCCTGTTGTTGCAGGATAGGTCCCGAAACAGGAAGATTTTTTGATCTTGTTTGTATGAACCATGTAAATAAAATTGAATTTATTTCTCCATTTTTGCCTTTAGTCTGACGTCTACAATTAGCATTCCTTTCACCCTTCGACCATTCTTCCTTGATTTTATCTTTATTTTTTAAAATATCGTAAATTTGTATTTTTCCACAATTAAACTTTTCACTAAGTTCTTTGATGTTCGTTTTAGAAATTAGATTAATTACCTATATTTTGTCCTTTAAACATAAAGTATTTTTTCTTGGCATAATTATGAGCAAAAGAAGAAAAACGCACACAATTTAAACTAAAATAAATACGGTTTTTAAAGTGTTAGATTAAACTAAACATAAGGGAACATATGATAGATTAAACCAAAAATAAGGGAACATATGAACTGCATTTAAACTCTCAACAGATAACAAACGAACAAACAACACAAAACTATATCAATTTACTTCTGCAACAAACTGAAAACTATACTGCTGCATACCGCGGTGTTCAAGGCACTGAATAAAATTATTCTCAGAACTGTGTGTGGATTTTTACATGAGCTGCTGTCCTGTATCAAAATTATTTAATTTATTAATGACCGTCGGGTTATGTTCCAAAAGTTTAGAACCAAGAATGTGACTGCATATAATTAAATAAACGTTATAGTACTATATTATAATAATAATCACCTACTGGATTTATAATTTGCAAATCGTGGGAGTATACTATCTTTTTTTTTAATTTCCTTGCCGTTGTATGGGACAAGATTAATATGCAAAATTAAAAGTAAAATCTATATTTCCCTTCCATTTCTGAATTGCGGAGTTTTGCATCTTGAAGAAATTAATTTCTATAAAAATATATCGGGACTTGGGAAACTGTATGTTTTGAGGAGGTTCTGTTTTGTAGAAGTTTCACTGTATTATTATTATTATTATTTAGTCAAAAGTAAATTTTTGTAAATATTTGTCCTTATGCATCTAATCAAAATAATCTACCAGTTGTGTTCTTTTAAAGTTGCCTATTTATTTAATCATGTTAAAATCCAGATGATTTTTCTCTTTGCGAGATACCTGAAACTGTATCATGTCAATTAACTGAAATCAACTTGTTGACTTTAAATTTATGTATTTAACTTAAAAATTTACAAAAGGTGGAAAGTTTACTTTTTACTATAATATACAGATATAAAGAAGGAAAAACTATCAGTTGACTGTGGAGAAGATGGTAAACTCCAACTGCTTAAAAACGAATGATTCCATTACTACTGGTATGTATGAATGTGTATGTATATATTTTCAGGTGTATGTGCGTCTTGAGCGGCAGGAACATAAAATGTCAGTAATCAAGGCCATGTTTAATTAGCTGATTCCCATAGATCACTACTTGATTAATGCTATTTTTAAATAGCACCAATAATATTTAATTATAAGGAAATAATTAATATATTTATACTTATTAATATATTAATTATATATAATTAATATATATTATATATATATATATGTATATATATATATATATATATATATATATATAATTTAATTATACCCAGTAAATTCATCCTTTGGGGATGGTTGCCTAATTGTATTGTCATCACTAATTGGAACTGAATGGTGTACCTTTACAGTCAGTAAAGTACATTTATTTATTCATTATTGCTTTCTCTTTGCATTATGTTATTCTCTTTTCATATCAAATTTGTGCAGTTATTTATACTTGGTTTAGTACCCTTCATAAAAATGTAATTCCTATGTAAATTTAATTATTTTATGCGTAAAGGAATTATACATACAAAGAAAGAAAAAAAAACATTAAAATATTTATAACTAGCTGACCCAACAATGCTTCTCCATTGCTAGATTTGAGTATATATAGATTAAATGAACACAAATGAAAGTTTGATAAAACACTAAGAAACCGAACATTATGGAACAAAATTTACCCTTTCCCTTTTTCCCATCTCTTCTTCCCTTTCTCCGTATATACCATTCCCTTATTTCCCTTTTTCCACTTTTCAAAAAATATTCCTTTTCATGTAACTAATATATTCTGAATATGAGCCAAATCGGACCATAAATGCAATTTTTCCAAATATCTCAACTCCAGTGCCATCTAGTGGGTCCATTTTTTTCAGAGGTATTTCTTTCCATGTAACACATATTCTGAATATGAGCCAAAATCAGACCATAAATAGAATTTTTCAAAGTATTTCGACCCACAGCGCCACGTAGCGGGTCAAAATTAATTCAGAAACCTTCATGGGCTTGCGCACAACTCACCAAAGTTTCATCGCAGTCGAATGAATGGTATAGTAACGCATATGGGACAAACAAACATTCATTTTTGTATATATACTAGCTGATCTGGCAATGCTTTGCTGTTGCTAGACTTGAGTATGTGTATAGATTAAATGAACGCAAATGAAAGTTTGAAAACATTAAAAAACTGAACATTACGGAACATCACAAAATTTAACCTTTCCCTCTTCCCCTCTTCAACACTTCCATTCTTTACCTTTTTCGCAAAAATATTTATTTTCACATAGCTAATATATATTCTGAATATGAGCCAAATTGGACCACAAATGCAGTTTTTCAAAATACTTCAACCCCAGCACCACCTAGTGAGTCCATTTTTTGCAAAATTATTTTTTTTTCACGTAACTAATATATATTCTGAATATGAGCCAAATTGGGCCATAAATATAATTTTTTGAAATATCTTGACCACAGCACCACCTAGTGGGTCCAAACTAATTTAGAAACCTTCTTGGGCGTGTGCACAACAACTCACGAAAGTTTCATCCCAATCAGATGAATGGTATAGGAATGCATTTGGGACAAACAAACAAACAAACATTTATTTTTATATATATATAAAACATAAGATTTATTGATACATGTAAAATGATTATAAAATAACATCATTAAATTCTGAAAAATATAGTACTAATAATTTTATTATAGTAAATCAGAATGTTGGATTTAAGGGCACAAAATAATCCTGATTGCTGAAATGGTTGATACTTGAACATAAAAAACTGTAATAATATTTTTAGCTTCAGGTCTATTACTGTGTACAAAATATATAGTTTCAGTAGTGATAGCACAGTTTACTTTCCTGGCATCATAGCTTTAGAGCTAGCTGCAAGAAGGAAAGAATGATAATCAGTCAAAAACGGTGTTGTGTTATTTTTTTTAATTTCTCAACGTTTCATGATCCAGAGACCCCAGAAAACAAAAAAACGTGGTGGGTAGTGTTTGTAAGTATGTTCTTGTATTGGTGTGTTTGAAGCTTTTGACTGGATAAACCAATTTTTATGAAACTTTGCAGAAACTTGTATATTTGAGGCATATAGCCTGATATACACGACCATATAAGATTCTAGTAAAACTTTGGTGGTCAATATTTCCAAGAGGGGTGAGGGGGTTTGGAGGTCAGTTTTTCAAAATTTTGTAAACATAATCCCACTTTATATTGAACTTAATTTAATGAATACATACGTGCATGCTTATCTTATCATTTTTTTAAAAAGATTTTTCCCAAATTGCTACATATTTTTTAACCAAATTTTTTAAAATATCTTCCTAGGTATAGTAGTGCAAGCAACACCAAAAAATACTTTGGAGGCAATATTATGGGTGAGAAAGCAAATCAAAGTTTAAAAATAATGATTTTTTGAATTTTTCAAAACTTTTTTGGGTTTATTTAAAAATTGAATATTATTAAAAGTTTAAAAATAAACTTTTAGTAATAATATTACAATAAAATTTCATCATAATTCATCCCCCACTACCAAAAAAAGAAATCTTAGATAGCTTTTTATTATTGGTTGTTCATTTATCAGTGGAATGTTTTTTAGTTTCTTCCATTTTTTTCATAGTAAATGATGAAAAATCAAAAGGTATTCTTGAAAGATGATTTTGGGAGTAGAAAAAAATACAAATTTTTTTCTTTTAAAATTTCTTTCGGTTTGTTTAAACATGTGTTAATTTTGCACTAAAACTTCATCATAAATTATCCCCACCCCAAAAAATAAATCTTGGGTAACTTTTTTTGTTATCTTTTTGCATTGTATAATAATAAATAACCAATTCCAGGTGAGTATTACAACTTTGTTAACATTTTTTTTGATCATTCATGAAATTCAGTTTGTCATACCTGCCCTGTTGATCTGGCATAATTTTTTTCAGCACTTTGAAATGTATCAGATGAAAAGAAATCATCGCAGTTGAACAACCGGTATCTTGCCAAGTGATTCTTTTACTTAATTTGGTGTTATTTTAATTTGGCTGTATTTATTTCATTTGGAATAAGTTTATTTTTTCCGTTTAGGATATGTTATTTGTCTTCGATAACGAACCTCATGGATTTGGTGGAGGCGATTCATTTTTTGGAAGCCATTTCGGTCATCATGGAAATGAGAACCATCGTGATAATTATGAAAATGTTCAGGGTTATTCGGGACGATATCAGCAGCAGCAGCAGCAGCAGCAGCAGGGAAGGCAGTGTCGTACTGTAACACAAAAAGTTAATAATATTGTTACTACCTACACTGAATGTTTCTGAATGACTTTTTCTTTAATTTTTTCAGTATGTTTTTATTTATTTTTCATTCTTCATATTTGTTTTTATTATCAAATTAAATTATATATAATGTAGTTGTGATTTTACACTTCATTTTTGCTTTCAGTGTTTTAAAATTACTTTTTCTTTTAGTTTAATATCAAAATTTTGTTACAGAAGAATATAATGCATTCATAATTTGTCCCAGAAATTGCCTTAAAAAATAGCATTTGTTTGTTTATATATTTATTTACTTAATAATAATGATATTGTATTATTATCGATAAATAAATATTTATCCTAATAATTTGGTAAATACCAGTTTATTCCATATCTAATCATTTTAACATTTAAGTCATAATGTTCAATTCATGTTAAATATTGATTTATTTGTTAAACGAGTAAAAAACTTTTATGCATGCTCAGTCTGTAATTATTCTTCCTTTTCTGATTCATAGTTATACAAATTTCATGTTGGTTTTTTTTTTTAGGTAAATAGTTAAGTCATCAATTCTAAATTCACCTTTTCTTGCTCTAATTAAAATTAGTCTTTTATTTTTAATTCATAAAAACAATCGCAGAAAATTGTAACTAAAAATTTAAATCGTAAATTAATCAGAATAATATATTTATTTATTGTAGCCTTGTTTTATTTTAATTTAATAGGTTTAATATAGGTTTTTAAAATTATCTGTCGGACAGTTTTAAACATTCATTACCAAAGTTTAATTACCGTTTAATAAAAATGAAATGTACATGATTGATTATTTCATATATTTTTATACAAATAAAGGTCATCCAGAAAGTAAAGAATGCAGTTAATAGAAGATAATTATCAGGTAATTTACTAAGTATTGGACCATAATTATTTTTCAACCTGTTCACCATTGATATTGAGGTTTAAGAGCTTATCATATCAAAACATGATTTAATGGAATTGAAAAAGATTGTATTTTTTAACAGTGCTTATTTTCAGAGATTTTGTAAACGATATTTGTGAGACGCTTATTTTTTTACTTTTTTTGTTCTTTTGCCAAAAAAAAATACACAAATTCCAAGTTTCTCTATACGAATTTTGTGATGGAGAAATCTTGAAATTTGAGAAAATGAATCTTGCTGTTTGTCATAGTAAATTGTCTGTATGAATTTTATATAACTATTTTTTATTTCAGTTCATAATTCACAAGAGAGAAGTGTCAAGAAGATGTGATTTTTGAATTAACATTAAATAAAATTATCTTCATTTTGTTCACCATACAATATCTCCCTTTTAATTCTTGCAATAAAAATTTATTTGAATTTAGGTACCTAAACACAAATAGATTTTTTGACATGTATTTTAATTTACATGGTTGAATTAAGATTAATTCAATTTTAACTTATGTCAAAATTGAAACAATGAAATTTACTATTATATAAACCCAGTTGCCACAGAGTAAGAATGCAAGAGAATTAGATGACTGAATTAACTTCAACTATTTGCTATTGCGTATATTAAAATATTCTTTACTTTCTGGATTGAACAATAACTTTTAAAAAATGTATTATCGTAAAAACAAAATAATAGTAAATATCTTTCTGGTTGATAAATCACATATACTTTTGTAGTGTTTAGTTTGCTGTTAGTAAGCAAAGGATTTATGATCTATATGTATGTGTGTGTGTATATATTATATATATATCTATAGCTGTTTGCACACATAAGGAACACTAAATTAAATGTATATCCAACGTTTTTCTATTTTATTATTGAAGAGGATTGTCGTAGGTTGTTATATGAATTTTTGGTTGTCATTGTGGTTGTATATAGGCCTTCCACTAATTTAATATGAGGCAGTTATTTTTTTATGTCTTTTGTATTAATTTGAAAAAATCTAGTCAGCAAATATTTTTACACAATTATCTCTTATTGTTTTAGGAAAAAAACTATATTCTTTTCCTTTCATCAGCTTATGTATTTACTTTCTTCTTTTTTTTTTTTTTTTTGAGGGAAGATATCATTTGGAAAACGTAGGTATGATGACTACACATAATTTTTGTTTATTTCTGAGTTTTTTTTTAACAAAACTGAGATGCAGCTACATTCAGAAATCAAAGTAAAATGTGGCAATAATATTAAAAATAAGTAAACCGAAAGGTTTCTTTTCATTTACAAAAATGTTGTATATAAATTTCTCTTGATCTGAATTGATTACTTTTGTTAATTTTCATCGCTTGAATTCAGATAGAACTTTTAACTATTATTATTTAAATTTTATTTTTAAGAATTGCTCCTGGTTTTTAATACTACATCCTCACTTTAGAATTTTAGCATTATGGATAATTTGTCATCACCCTCTTCTATTCCATAAAAATAGTGATTGTTAAAAATTCTTATGTTGACATATTTATTATGCTGTGACCAAAGAGAAAACTGGCATAATGGTACTTTTCTCTAAAGTCTGATAATAAGATTTAAGTATTAATGTCCTATCATTGGGTCCGTTGTATCAGTTTACTGTGTGTGTGTGTGTGTGTGTGTGTGTGTGTGTGTGTGTGTGTGTGTGTGTGTGCGTGCGTGCGCATGCGAGTGCGCACAAGCACACTTATTTTAAAAAATGTTAGGATATGGTTGTGTTGCCTTTATTATAGAGTATTAATTAAAAGGTATTGTAATTAAATTTAAATAATTTTAATAGTGTAAATTATGTACAGTCAATAATGTTTAATGGTTAATAAAAATATTTGTAAATAATGTACATTGAGAATGTGTCGACTAAAATATATTGATTAAATTAAAAATTTAGTAAGAAAAAGAAATATTTATTGATTAATTATTTAAGAAACTAAAATTTAAAAGAAATATTTTGTAAGTTATTTTTATAAGGCTGTGGCATAAATTAATGTAAAATCAATGTAATCAATTATATTTCAAATAAATTTGTATTGTTTAGGCTAGCAGTTTATTTAAGAGAGCTTTTCACTGGTATTTTCAAGATTGATATATTTAGTATATATCCAATGCCTATTAATTTATATTCTTTTGCGAATCTGTGTTTATAATAATGTGCAGCTTAAGAAAGAAGTACTTTTATGCTTCTGAAAGTTATTTTTAATTATTATGCTAAAAGCTGTATTATTTTATTAAAGTAGAAAATATGATTAGATAAATATTTATTTTAGAGTGACAGTTTGATTGTAAGGAGGAGATATAATAATATTAAGGAGAAAACAGAAATGCAAGTCACATAGTGTTTTCATCTTATATTATTTTGCATTTCATATTTTACACATGTTATATTGTGTAATATTTTTTGCTTCATGGAGTATATTTATTCTTATTTTTCTTCTAATTTAAATAGTAGTTAATGTTCCTTTATATACTAAAGTGTTATATCTGTTATTGTCCAATTTACTTCACCTAACATAAACGTGTAAAACAATTTCTTTTATGTTTTCATTTAGTTAAAAAGAGAAGTAATTTAACACTTCCTTTTTACCTAAAATTATAGCTCAGTTTTTCCGTTTTAGACAATAAATAATAATCACAGGCTATTTATGAGAAAATAAAATTATTTTTTTATTTTTTACAATTAAAATTATCATTGGAAGAAAATTGTTTTATTTGTGCCAGAAATAAATCGTACTTTAGTTTCGGTAATGCTAGAAAATGATCAATAATTACTTAATAGATGGTATTAAATTGCATTTTTGGATATTTGTTTCAACATTCTGAATACAAAATCTTTCTTTATCTTCTCTATTAGTGGAAGTATATATTCTAGTTGTTTTATTCTAGGTCAACTAAGAAAAATATTGATTTCATATTGAATCCATATTGATTTTTTTAATAATGGAGTAGTGGTGAAGTTTGGACTGCTTTTCATATCTGGCTTGCAGGTAGAGAGTTACTGGATTTCCTTAATTGTTACAGCAACATATAAGAATTTGACGTAATAAAAATGAACATTATTAGTGATAGAAAGGCAAAGTATTTTTATTATATCTAATAATCACTACTGTCATTCAGAAAGTATGTTCATAGCCTGAAACTTAATATTATGTTTAAAAGTTACGACAGTTTAGTGATGGGTTGTAGTCATTCATTAATGACTATAAGTATCTCACAGTCAAAATTACAGATTCTTAATCGTCAGTATTCTTTAGAATTATATTTTAATTTAGATAATTAAACTGTTTGTAAAGAAGTTTAAAAGAAATTACTAAAGTTAATTTTTTTATATGTTAGAAGGAAAAATGGAACTGTAAATTGTGAAACCTTGATGCTATCACTAGTCTTTAGCGCTTATGTTTTAACAGTTATAGTTAGACTTTTTGACGTGTCAGAATAGTCATTTTTTTTTTAATACTTTCTGATAACGCTTTAATGTTCCTTGTAAACAAAAGGATTTGAAATGAAGGTACATGAGCTAAATGAAATATATATAAGATGATCTTGCTAGGTAAATTTATTGTAATTTTTGCATATTGGCTTTCCATTTTTTCCCCTAGGTATTTGGTACATGCTTGTAAAAAAATTATATTTAATATATAAAAAATGTATTGAAGTGTGGTGCTAAGTCTGGGAAAATAAATTGTTTTTTGTAATTATTTTAGTACAGTTAATTTTTCAATTACCAATATCAAATATCATAACCAATATTTTCATTTAATGCATAGTGTTTATAAATTAAATACCGTTCAGATGTGTTGAGTTGGTGACATACGCGCAATATCCTTGTATCCATCTAGTTTTTAAATTATAGATGTGTGGGAGAAATCATTAAATGAAAAATTAATTTCTCATTAATGAAAAATTTATAGAAGTCTATCCTGTAGCTTTACATTAAATTTATACATAAATAATAAATACACAGGCCTGCAATTTAATGATCAAAAAATTATTTTTAATTAGATAGCTGATTCTTATGTATTTGTGGGTGCTGAATCCAAATATCACCTCAATTTTTCTCGTACGGATTTTTTTACAAAAAGGCTTCAAAATGGTTTTTAAAAGTATAAAAACCAATTTTTAATTAAATTAAAAATTTATTTACAAGTGATACAAAAAAAACAAAATTATTTTAAAATATAATCATTAACCCTTTCCAATCCTATTTAGCGTGCACATGCGTTTTCCACAACTATTAGTTAATTTGTGGAATATAAGAGCAACTTGCATCTTACCTTTATTTTATTTCCAATTTTCTGTTGTTGTTACTGTTATATCCTAAAACTTAACTTAACTAAATATACATTATTGTTTTTGGTTAAATAAACTGCCAAAAATTTTTGTATTTTTTATGGTGTGGTACTTTTTGAAGTACTTACCCAGGTAAAGACCCAGTTTTCTATCACATGCTTCACAAAACAAAATTTAACTTCCTTTTACCCCCTTCACTGCTTTGTTGATGCATACAGCCCAATTTTCTAAAAAAAACTCTTTATCAGTTTTTTTTTTTTTTTTTAATAAAATGAGGTTCCCCATCCAGTCTTTGTTCATCAAAAGATGAAGTCCTGCCTCATTTTTAACCAGTTTTATTTTTTATGTCTCCCATGATAATCTAATTTATGTAATATGACACTATTTACAAATACCTCAACAAGCCAAAAAAATGTTTGCACCACCACTTTACAGTTTTTCACATAAAGGCATATGACCACAGTACTGATCAGAACAATCTACAACTCCCAATATATTTTGTATAATGGGATATGCATAAAGGTTTATTAAAAATGATTCTTTTCCCCCTTTTTACTACTAGCTAAACTTCTGGGCTGAAATACGTTGACAGTATAAACACATTTCTTTTGTCACAAAAACACAAAGCCATTATTTCAAATTTTTTTGTAATGATAGGACTTGATGCACTTGTGATTTAGTTTTTTTTATTTGAGTTGGTAGACCTTGCCTACTGGTTTGCACAGTACCAGTGGCATGAACTTTCAGTTTTCGTGATTCTGAAGCTGAATTGGAACTGTATAGAAACAATCATTAAAGCCATGAACGTCAGTGCCTTCTGAATTTTTTTTTTTTAGTAAGGTCTGAGGTAGCTGTGTAACTATTGTGACAGTGAAAGGAAGATCTTAACTAAACTTTCTGTTGTACATTTACCATAATAATAAGGGATGTAACAGCATACATATCCAGTAGCTGAATCAGAAACGCAGTAAATATGAAGCCCCCATTTTGTTGTAGGCTTCATCAGATTGGAACACTTCCAGTGCACTCTTTCCTTGTACCTTATAGTGCTTCCATCAACAGCCATTTCCTGGGATAGTATGGATAGCTGTCCATGTTTATTATCAATGTATTAACTAATATTTCTTATTTTACTACCCCTAAGTCTTTTACACGGGACTAGACCCAGGAAAAGGCAAGCTGTAGACACTAGAATAATTGTAAAAATCTTTCTCTACTGAATACATCTTTAAATAATGGATGTCCAGTCTAACCAGTCTTCAGAAAAATAATCAGATTTCAAATAGACTTACATTTAATAATTGAGGATTGGAAGAATATTATTTTGGAAGCTGTGAATATAATGAATATCTGTGATAGTATGGTAATATTTATTAATCTATTAACCATATCACTTGCATTATGTAAGAATGACTTCATGAAATACCCGGATCATTTGTAAACATCAAAATGATGAATCTTTTATACTACTCGTTACTTACGTCCAGTCGAATTCATATGGGCTGTGTAGGATCCTATTATTTAGTTTCATAACGACTATCAAAAGTATACAAAAGCAGTTTTTAAGATCTATAGGTTTGCAAAGATTTGTTGTACAGCTACTTGATATGATTATTTGGTAAGTTTATTTAAATTCAGAATTCTTAGGCATATTAAAAACACATTCATCATTGTCCCATGAATCCTTACTGATGATAATTACTTTTGAGTTAAGCTTTAATTTTTACACATTAACTTTCAGATATACTCTTGTTGCTAGGTTTAGGTGTTTGACCATTGCACAGGGGTGCTCCTGTGAGCATCGATAATTAATCTAATTAATTATGACATAGGTATTCGCTTCACATATAGTTATGTGGGCGAGTTAAAAAGTATTCACATATATTGAGTTTTGTCCATAATGGTGATTGTGAATTGGCAAGTCGCTTATGCTAAGTGGCATGTAAAGCTATGAAGATTATATATTTTTAGATTAGTTGAGCTGCAGTACTGAACTTGGCTGCTCTGTTTTACGTTCACTTCAAAGATCAGAATGAAGTGACAAATTTTATGTGATGTAAAGGTACTAAAATTCATCAAGACTATCAGTGTAATATAGGAACAATATTTTTCCTGTAGGAAATGTCTACAAATGAATTAAAAAAATGGTCTTAACACGTGTTATGGCATGATACATGGGTCTGCTGTTATGAAAATATGTAATGTAAACCCGCAAAAACTGACCAAGAGATTGTTCAAAACCCTGTCATCAGCAGGAACATTTATGCTCATCTATAGTTAAAACTCCGAAAGCTCAATACTGTTACGATATCAGGAAAGGAATTAAAACATAAACAGTACTTATTACAGTAAAATGTTTTTTTGAATTGTTAGAGCAATCCAAAGCAAACGTCGAGAACTAGTATCGAAAACTGTTGTGTTGTTGCATGCCAGGATTTGTCTGCTGCCGGCCATGCTGTTGAAATGCCCCAGAAAAAAATTTAAGGTTTTGGCTCATCCCCTGTAGAGTACTGGATATCATCCCTTCAGACTACTCTTTATTTATTCCACTCAAGACATTAACAAGCCGTCAACTCACCCAGATTGGAAATCGGATATGGCGAATGGCTGTTTGGCCAAAAGATTTTTTTTTGAGAGCATAAAGAAGTTTGTGCGATGATGGAGATATTCATTGAAAATCTAGGAAATTCATTGTTTAAAAATCATATAGTAATTACTCTACACGAAGTTTATGACTGTAATGGAGGATAATTTTCTATTTATCGTAGTACATGAATTAAGGGTATTGACTAAAATTATTACTGACGAAATTGTTTTAAAAATGTTTAAATTTTGATCATTTATTACAGCAGTTAGTTTAATCTTAGTAATTATAGTGAAAAATGAACTGTCATAAGTAATTTTAGATTCTTATAGAACAAAACACACAAATTGATTGTAGTACTCATTTCTTCTATCAAATCTCATAATAGAAGGATTCTAACCGATTAGAATTCATTAAATAATCAACGATTGTAATCTGACAAAATGCTATATTGTATTGCTGACAAATTAGAATAACCGTAATCTGCCTGATGAAAGTATAATATATAAGTGAAAGAGATAATGTACTAAATTTCATTCATAAATTGTTAGGGTAGTTTTATTTGTGAACAGTAGAGGTATTTGCCCGTAAAAGAACTTTATACTTGTCTTACATGTTGTTAATACAAGACTAGTGCAAGTAGTCCGAAGTTAGCGGTTAAAAGTGTTAAGACGGCGGTCACGCTAATGTCTTTTGTCAATGAGACTGAATTCTGGTTTCCAATATTATTTATCTACCTGTAAATAAATCCTAATGATTACTTTAAATTCTGTTTTGTGTGTAATCACTGTCTGTTTTTATTATTATTATTATTATTATTATTATTGATGTGGTTGTGATTCCTACGATTATCACTTTATTATTATTATTATTATTGTTTTCTGTTGTCATTATTCTAATTATTATTACGAGTCATTTATTATTGTCACTTATTATTACTATTGTCATTATTATTGATTTATGTTCTTTAACTAAGAAATTGTAATTCTGTAAACATTTTCAATTGTCACTCTCTCAATATCCTGATCGAGCCGCGAACACGCGACAATATAAAATACCCGTTACATGCAGTCAACTGATATTTGAAATATAATGTACTACATTTAAATAATTAACGGTCAACCGACGAGCAATGAAGATTACAAACGACATTTATTATTTCCAAACTATTCATTCTACAAAAGCTGGAAAAAATTATAAATTTTATTGAAATGTACGAACCCTGAAACGAGGGAGAAATTTTGCAAATACAGTAATCGCATCGCGGCGGAAATTATGTAGTTAAGCGATTATGAAAGGAATATATTGAAAACTAAAAAAAAAAAAAAATAAACTAATCCCAAAACTAAAATAATTATTTTTTTAAATATTATTAAATTAAGTAGGTAATTTCTTGGAAATATATATATATAAACCTTTTCGAATTTAAAAATAATAAAGTATGAATTATTTTTAAAATAATTGAAAAAGTTCAAATAAACATATGTTCTAAAATGCTTCGTTTGTGAATTACGGCTAGTAAAAGATTTCGCTCGGATTTCTAAAATGAGGTCGTTCTGAAACTTTCTAATATGTTTATTAAAGGGCAAAATTAGTGATCTCTTGTGGTATTTGATCTAAAAAATTGAATTAAATAGGTCCCAGAACTGTATCTGCAGTAAGTTTTGAGAAATTTGGGGCGAAAACCAATAAATTGGGGTAAAAACCCCTGTTTTTTTATGTTTAACGTACAATAACTTTGTTAAATGGGTAAAAAACACATAACAATTTTAAAGAAAACCGGTTGAGAATTTAATTCTCAACAAAATAGTGTAAGATAGATAAGTTGAATAAAACAAAGAAAAGTTAGAAAAATTTCAATATTATTATTAGAAAGAGTACGCTAGGTCAAAGTACCAATTTATAATAAATGTTAAAAAATTATCCCCCATTTTCAGCACATTTCTTGGCACATTTCCGTACTGCTTTTGTTGGTCTTTTTAGTTCTTTAGGATTGTCCTTAAGTTGCTCAGCCGCATCCATACTGCGGACAATTAATTCACGAGAATGTATTTTTGTTTTATGTAAAATCCTTTCCAACTATTTTCAGACGCAAAAATCTAAAGTTATTAAATCAGGCTATCTTGGCGGCTAGGATTTTAGATCTCCACGATCAGTCAAGTAAATGATTTAAGTGAGTGGAGACGGCATGAGAGAAGTTGTGAGGCGCGCCACTGTGCTGGAAGTATACGTTGCATCTCGGCGCTAGAAGAACATCTTCAAGCAGCTGCGGCGATTTTTCTTGAAGAAAGTGCGAGTAGACTAAAACATTTAATCAGCCAGGTAATATTAACGGTTCAAACAGCTGATTGTGAAGAAGGCCGAACGATACATTGACGCTAAATCGGTGTTGAAAATTACTTTCCACCATTTCATGGGGATTTCCCCCTGCCCATGTATGCTTATTGCGTAAGTTGTTGACGCCATCTCGAATGAAGTTTTCCTCGTCGGTAAACAAAACATACGTAAAGTTGTCAATTTGTATTCCTCCACTTGCAGAACTCAGAGTGAAGCGGACCGTTTCCTGGGTGTAGATGTTGAACTGGCTGTTTACGATAAGGATAAAACTAGTTTTGTTAAGTGTTCTTCAAACCATCGAATGCGAAGCTCCGATCTGCTTAGAAAGACGTCGTGTGGTGACGCTTGAACTGCATAGATAATTATTTCGTCTATAACAGCATCGTGCTGGACAGATCGTTTGCAGCTGGTACGAATACTAGGTAGTGAACCTGTTTCCCACGATTGCGAAAAGTCGCGCTAATTTTTTTAGGATCTGGAATCCTCGATTCAGAAAAGGTATTTCATATTCCACCGCAGCAGCTGTAGCATTACACCACCCAAAATGAATGAATATCTTAGCGAATTCCTCTGTTATCAAATAAGTACGGTATTACTTCGATGGTAAACCGATCACGTTCAAACTAAAATTTACAGAAAGCCTTTGCTAACGACAGTACCCAGTTCACTGTTCACATATAATTTATTGTATTTCTGACAGTAATAAAGAAATTATCTAAATAATTTTTTTTTACTTTTGTAATTTCAAGTTTTTAAAAAAACTTTTAACAGAAAATTTTGTTTTTACAAATTTTTCACATCAAGAAAAAATATTTTTTGCTTTTGTTTACCGTTAAATAAATAACTTCTGACAAATGTAATGTGCCGTTTTTAAATAAAATTCGAATTTTTCCTGTTTTTCTTTGTTGTATTCAAATTATCTTACACCATTTTGTTCAGAATTAAATTCTTTACAAGTTTGGTTTAAAGTTTTTGTGTGTGTATACCCATTTAACAATATTATTTTAGGGCAAACATAAAAAAACAGGGTTTTTTATCTGAATTTATTCGTTTTCACCCCAAATTTCTGGAAAACTACTGGCGAAACTGTTATGGGACCTATTTTAATCAATTTTTCAGGTCAAGGATCATAATAACTCACTAATTTTGTTCCTAATTAATGTGCTACAAATTTCAGTACGACCTCATTTCATCGGGTAGCTAAAATCCGAGCGAAACTTTTCACTAGCTATATCTCGCAAACGAAGCATTTTAGGACGTTTGTATGAACTTTTTCTAGTATTTTCACGAGTAGAATAGGTTATAAAATCCCAGAAGAAGACTTTGAGATACATTCTGTATATATATATATATATATATATTACAGTAATTGAAGTAATGACAATATCAAAAGATTTATGTTTATTTCAGGCGAATTTTCTATAATTCGTCTCTTCCTATCAATTCCTCACCTGTAAGTCCCAGGTGTGACGAATTATTAAATTTATAGCGTATATAATTAATTCATTTTAATTAATATACAGAGCTAAGATTTATTTTAATTATATTTACAATTATGTACATTTATAATTTTACGAGACAAAAGAAAAATCCCAGATAGATATAAACGCACAAAAAAATATTTGTACCCCCATTGTTACTTAACATATTTTAATAATTAAACTGCTTATTTAGGGGATACTTTTTAGGCGTTTACAACCCCTAATAATTAAATATCCGGCATTATAATATCCTACGTTTCAAATAAATAAAATCTTTAATTCCGATAAGACCTTGAGAAATAAATAAATTTGTATACAGGTTGTATTTTCTAACGGATTAGATTATTTGAAAGTGAAACGGTAATTCTAATTTATTTTTATAATAACGCATATTTCTAAGCATACAGTTAGTTAATACCACCACTTGCGATTTAGAAGTTGAAATATTGCGACAGTTGAAAAGAACGTTCGTCTAATAACAGCAAGTAAGCGAGTGTGTCCGCGTGTTCGATACTGGTTTTCCTTAACCTTTCAATTCTATCTGTGAAAACCTTGAGATTAGCTGCGCCATTTATTTATTTTTTCCCCCGTTTTCATATAAATATTTCATTTCAGAGGCAAGGTGTTAAAAACACTTAACGCTTTATAGCCCTACGCTAAGAAATATAATTTAATCGTATTTCCGTCGTCGTTCTTCGATAAAATTATTAATGTAAATATTAAAATCTAGATAGTTTTATTCATTAAGTATATGAAAATATAAGAATTTTTTAAAAATATCTTCGGTAGAGGTCTATTGAAAATTAATGTAATATAATGTGAATTATAAAATGTTTAAGTCCGATAAATCACATTTATAAATATACGACCTTTCAGTGATACTTACATATCAAACATTAACATAAAAATGAAAGGAAAAATTCCTATCGTATAACCGACAAAGTAAGTATTAAGCCGCCACACCTGTTCCGCGTTTAAATAAAATAAATCTTGCAAAAACACAAAAAAAAACTTAAAAGTAACTTTTGTCCTACCTATTGTTTGCAAACTATCCGTAGTATTTTAACGACTATCAGAACGCTGTCGGTTGAAGCCCCAAGGATCAAGGTCTTCTAAAATCCAGTGAAGATTATAGCCGCTGTATATAACTACATTTTTAAAATTCAACTTTGTCTGTACACGAACAGGCGTGTACAAATTACCAGATAATTTGTGCGAGCCAAACTATCCAGTAAAAATCTGGTATTTATTCAACACTCGGGTTTTGTTTTTTATCGATTATCAGATAGGTTTGATTCACTTATCCGTTAGTATTAATACTGTGCTTTTAATCTAATTTTTTGCTATATCTTACATCGTGTATTATCCTTCATTTTGTACCGTTAAATCTGGTAAACATTTCTTTTTTCCTTTTCGTCTTAAATTCATCTGATATTTTATTATATTATAACTTAAAATATATTTAATTTTTAATGAACGGAGATGGGGCAAGTTTGATGCAGTACTAGATTGCTTTCAATTTTCCACTTATCTTCTGATGATATGTAATGTATATGTTGCCGTGAGAGACCGATATCTGGCAAATGTCGATATTCTCCGGTGAATGTCGACACATACAAATACGTCTGTGAAAGACCAAAATATTTGCATGTATTATTTATTATACATTCGGACTTTCGTCGGTTTATGTCGACAAACACAGATAAGCTCTGGTGGGAGTCGAAACGATAACTAGAAATTTAAAAAAAATCACCCGATACCAATCTCAAGGTAAACAGATTACGAGAAACCCTCGTAAAAAAAATGAAGTTTAAATTTAAGCCAAACGTAACCTGTGCTCGCTAACCTCATCTAATTAACGTTAGACATACAAATTATATATGTTATTCTCCAACACTGGAAGCGATTAATCAAATTCACCGCATTTATAAAAAAGAAATGAATCAAATTTTCAGCATTTTATAAATTGAAAGAGCCAATCAGGATATACAGAATATGTTAACTGCGCAGATGAACAATAACGATACAGATAAGTAGTCAGATGGTTTGCCGTTTGTTCCCTTTTTAAATAAAAATATCTTATTCAACTTTCATCATCAGTGCATGCTGAATTCGGTGAAGATTCTTATTTCTGTTTACTGTTGTGTAGTTTTTCATGTTATTTTTTGTTCCATTTTTCCTGGATACTTTTTAGTTTTTAACTTTCAAACTGTAATTAAAAGTCAACAAAACGATAGAAAAAAATGAATTATTTGATTATGAAACGTTCAAACCGATATCTACCATCGATCATGACTACAGCCAATTTTCCACGAAGAGTATACGAAGATATATCACCGATACTGCAATTGTCTTTTAAACTTCTAGAAACGATCCAAATGTAATCAGTAAAATTTAACCTATAGTACTTAATTTTTGAGTTTGCCTTAATTTCTACGAGTCGTATAAGAAGAATTTTGTAAATGTATAAGAATTTTACAAATTTCTAAATGAACACAAATTTAAAAAGTAGTGTTCGAAGGATACGCTGGATATATCAAATAAAAAAATCCGACAAAGTTCGAAATTTTTATGGAAGTTTTCTCAAACATAAGGAATTTTAAAGTATAATATCCTTGTTTAAGATTACATAACGTAAGATTACGTTATGTAATCTAATGTCTAATTTTACTTTTGTACGATAATAACTTACTATACTTATGTATGCGCGTTAATTTAATTTAATATTTATTTATGTAAAAACATGCCAAAAAAAAATTGCATTATATTGATTGCTTTCATTATCTGAAAAATAACAATCAATTTTTATAATAATTTTTATCGTAAAACAAATAAATAAATAAAGCCGCTACACAGATACCGTTTTCCTAATTTGTATAACCGTATGGATTCTTTAATAGAATCGTATAGGAGGTATTCCTGGTAGTTTGCTTTTAAAGCACAAATTCCAGTATACTCTTAATTTGGTTATATCGTTCGTATGAATGCTGTTACTGTAGCTCTAGCGGTCAGGTAATGTAACGACCATGACAGGTGGATGTAAAGCCCATTTTACACGACGCGAAGAAACCTTCACTGAAGTCACAAAACGCGTATAGGTTAGTCGACTACCAGCTGTTTCTCTCTATACCACCACAAATTAATCGCTTCTATAAAATATTTTTCAATGCTTTATGATAATCTCATATAAAATAAATGCCGAATATTTTTCTCTAACTGAAAATGTTAAAAAAGTTTTAAATATTGCCATTTTTATTAAAGGGCTAGTGTGAATGTAAGATGAAGGTTTTTTTATTTGTTCGACGATACCTCAGAACTTAACTATGGAACCTGTTAAAAAAAATTACGTAATGTATTTCGTAGCGGAAACTAAATAATTTATTCCGATAAAATTCGATTTAAATATCTAAAAATTACACGAGTTATGTGTTATGTTATTCTAATATAACCATTTATTACCGATATAGTAAAACGGCGAAGCGGTAGCGACTTCGCCTTTCATCCAGAAAGTCCCGGATTGAATTCCGGTCGTGCTTGGAATTTTTGATAAACTACAAAGTTTCTGTTTTGTATTTCTATGTTCGAGCTTCTGGCTGTTGCGATAGATTAAACGTTTTAAAATAGTCCTTGCAGTTGTTATACTTAGGAAGGTAATCCGGAATTATTTTTTAGACCTTTAAACATATAACGACTTATAAACCATACCCGCCTATATTCTGAAGGTTATTTCAAGGGATACAGCCTTTCTTCTACGTTTAATTAGGTTTTATATAATGGTGAGGTTAAATTAATATCGGTTAATATCAGTGTGAAAGTTAGAACGGTGAAAAGGTCTACGACCTATTTCCGAATTTGAACTGCGGGTCCGAACTGAAGATGGAAATAGGTAATTCTCATACGCACCCGAGGAAAACTAATATTTAAGGAAGCCGAACTTTTGTAATATATGCCGTAACATCAGTAAATCGATTGCATTAAAAAAAAAAAAAAATATTCACACGTAAAGCTTTTTTAAGAGGCGTAAAAATTTTTTCAATAATACTTTAAGTTTAATTAATTTTACATCTAATATAGTGAAAAAGGTTTTATGATAAATGATCGGACAGGGTACACCTTTATTTAAACATCGACGATTTATTTCTAGAAAATCCCACACTAATAACGATATATTTTCTCTGAGAAACGAACGAAAGTGCGTAATTAAGCTGGGAAAATTATTTCTGACATAAAATCTAAACCTACGTGAAAAACTTTAAGTTCGAGTTCGTATACGGCCCGAGTAAACGAGGACCGAATGACAGTGATTCCATTGGGCGTAAGATACGCGTCGCTACTGAAACTAACGATTTATATCCTTTAATAATGCCGAAATAGAACTTAATCTTACCAATAACGTAGTTATGTTAGGGAAATTACTAAAACGTTTCATCACAATTGATTTTTGTGTAGATTGCTATTTCAGGTAGGCTTCCGTTCGCTTCAGTCGCTCTAGTGCTAACGAATATCTCTCGCGGTCTCCGATTCGATATTGTAATAATTCGATTTATCCACAACATTTTGTCTGCAACCGGCACAGCTTAACGGAAAACCGTTAAATCGTATTATTTCTCTCGTATACCTTTATTAATATCTCGCTAAAATACTGGTTTAAGATTAATTAAAGGTAAAAAAAAAACAAAAAAAACGGGGAAATAAAATTTCACTTGTACGCCGTAACTTTATCATAATAAAGATTCTCTGATCGTGTGGCTGTAGTGCTTTTTATCTACGATAATCGACCGGTGCGTTTCCACGATGACATAATATATATATAGCTTATCTAAAATTCTATCGTGCTCTTTGTGGAAGAAAGGTACGTAAATTATGTCAAACATGACTCCTTGAACGTACAGTCAGAAGTTTATCCCCGAAACTTCCTTTATCCTATCTTCCCAAAACACAAAAATATTCGAAACCGCATTCATTTTTCACTAAACCATCTAATTTTTTCAGAACTTACTTAAAAATAATTTAAATACATATTAAATAAGTCTGCATCTTCTATATTATATTGTCGCTGTTTAGTCCTAAAATAAACGTAAAAAGTGATACTAGTACATTAACGAAACAAAATAATTTCTAACTTTTGTAGGTAAATTTATAATTTTTCATTGTTCCATTTCTTAAAAAATATTTCTCCTTACGATTTCTGTTTCAACATTTTTCTAAATTTTTAAACTCACTGACTATTTAACGACCGCTTCAGTGAACACAAAATATTTTTTTTAGGTATTGTTTGTAAAACAAGGGTTAAATATTAAAAATTTAAAAACACGACTGTCAAAAAATACATTGCTCTTTTTGTTCTGGTTTGATCCGATCATGATTTTGTATTATACTAGCAAGTACTCCGTTTGAATTTTAAAAATCGAAAGATTGATTGCGAAGATATAACATTTCCGCATAACATTTTTCCTGTTTCGCCTCCGGTGATTACCGTTCAGATAATTCTTCAGAGGATGAATGAGGATGATATGTATGAGTGTAGTCTTGTACAGAGTCAGTTCGACCGTTCCTGAGATATGTGCTTAATTGAAACCCAACCATCAAAGAACACCGGTATCCACGATCTAGTATTCAAATCCGTGTAAAAATAACTGACTTTACTAGGACTTGAACGCTGGAATTCTCGACTTCCAAATCAACTGCTTTGGGAAGACACGTTCACCACTAGACCAACCCGATGGGTGAATATCTGTTGGATCGAAAGTGTACCTGATGTATGCAAAAGTTAGCCTTCAATGTACTAACAAACATCCCGTTTGAATTTTGAAAAATCGGACGATTGTTTGTAGAGATATTATAAGAACACCCCATTGCACCTGCCAAACAGCGCCCCAGGAACACCATGTTTGTTACCAATTGATGATGATTGGTCTAGCCTCGCACGAGGTGTTTGCCACACCTCACCACTCTATGTTCACATGCAGTCCTGCGTGTATGTTCTTATTAAACAGAGATCTCTATTAAACAGATTTTTTTAAATTTATCTAATATTACTCTATTTTATGTAACGTAAATTTAATTCTATTATTTTTTTAATATTATTCATTTGATTGATTCGAATAATTCATTTCAAACCCCAGCTCACACAGTAATAGACTCACAGTTCAGAGTTCATTAATTCAATTCATTAAAGTTTGTGCTTCAACTGGTAAATCTCCACTACTACATATATATTTATATAAATATATATACATATTTATATAGTCTATGACACTCCCGGTAACATAAGGATTCCAACGCGGGCATAGATCTAAATCGGTTCGGCCGTTGAGCTGCTACGGTTGAACAAATATACATACATTCATACACTCTAAATACATTACACTCCTTTTGGGCAGTCGTGTAATTAAACATATAAACAAAGAATATGCTTACATGATCGAAAATACTGCCCGTCAAAAAGCATACATTTTTTTCTTACATATTTATAAATAATAAATAACAAAAGTAATAAAAATAATTGTAAAATAAATTTTACTACCGTAATTCATTCATTCAATATCGTAACAAGATCACAAAAAGCTCTCTCCTCTTTATTGTGAAAGGTCCCTATTTTAAATTTCAAAAAAGTCACGTTCTCGGAAAATTAAAAAAAAAATTATTTCCCTTAAAATTCTTTTATTGAAAAAAAATGTAATCGTTCAAAATTTTGAACAAGTTTTATTTTTTTCAATTATGTATTAATATTTTTTTAGCGAATGTTAAAAATTCTTTTTCGGCAAGAGCACCAAAATATTCTAAGTGAAGAAATACAAACATCGGTAATATTTTAATCGTGTTATAAGAATAGTTAAAATAGTTTTATCCTGCAATTTCCATTTAGTCAGAATTTACCTTTCTTGATTAGCCCTAAACTAACAGAAAAACGGAAGAGATCATCGGTACAAATTAAAAAGAAAGTAAAAATAAGCAAATTCATCGAAATAAATGCATTATCGGTTTAGTTATCGTATCGTGACGGTGGTAACTAGTAATACGTTACTCGCCCAGTAATACGCGTGTATTACTGGGCTAATTTACGAGTACATAGCGTATTAATGCTCCTTACCCATGTAAAGCACCCGAGTTATAAGCGGCGCCGGCCAATAGTAGCTTTCTCGGAGAGTAATAATGTTCGCTATACCGTCACCTCCTGCAGTGATAAAAGACAAGGTGTCGCTCTTAAGGCCGAATATCACCTGCATTTTGGTGGGCTTTGCATGCCGATATGCGATTTTTTCTCGGTGAAGAAGATTGTGGGAGGCGTTTTCATTTATCGCTTTCCTTGTAAGCCTGGTACGGGAGCTTCTTATTCTTAAGGATAATTTTATCACGTTTGAGATCGATTTGCGACTCATGTCAGATCATCGGAAACCTATGGCATTTAATATACGTGACTTAAATACTAAGGGTGAAATACCCTCAAAATATTACGTTTGCCTTAACACTGATACGCCAGAACCAGGTCGCGAAACTATGCCAGACCAGACAAAAACTACCGGGAAAATTTTATGCGAAACTATTTGTTTTTCTATTTGTTACATATTTAAATGTGTATTGTCTAAAGAATATTAATCGAAAAAATCTGAAAAATTGTTGAATGCGGTCTCTTGATTAAACTTTGAAATTAAATAAAAATTATCAAAATCCATCAATTGTCAGTCCTTAAATAATTTTTTTCGAACAAGTCTGAAAAAATCTTATTCTTTTTTGACTATTAGTGAGCATTGGTTTCACAATTTCGCCACCAGTCATCGCCACCGGTCATTGCAGTACCTGTCATCGCCGTCAGTCGTTGCAGTATCGAGATCGAAGCAGAAGTAAGGTTGAATTTATACAAGTTCAGACAAGTTTTACACATTTCACTTTAACGGATTTTGTATTTGCTTCATGTACGGAGGTTTATCATAAAATGACGAGTTTTACTGATAAATCACGAACGAACAATACGTAGCAAGTTGTAAATCTTTATTCAAATTTCTGAATAATGCGCATAAAAAGTATTATTATACGGATAAACAATGTTTTAACAACTTTTTTGAACTCGAAAATTTTCGGACAGCAAAATGCTTTTACTGAAAACAATTGAGTCAAATTTCTCCCCTTTAAATATTGTTCGCTTGCGTTAAGATATTTAATATAAAATTATTCAACGTTTTAACAAAGAAAAGCGTCGAATATGTAAACAAAAAGCTAATCTTATTTAGTGAACCAAATAAAAAAATATTTCTCTGTTATTCGAACGATGAATTTTATTTTCATTACCAGCATTAATACGTAACATATGTGATGTAATCGTGAATTGTATGTAAAAGAGTTTAAAAATTAGATTATATTTTCAAATTATTCCGTAAATAAATCAGAAATTCAAAATTTATCGCATTAAATTTTAAATTATGAAAAAATTATTTTGGCGCGAGATTAATCTATATATTGTAAATATGTTGTAGATAAAATATATTGATGACAAATAAAATAAAATTAGTTTTATTCTAGTTTGTGAATTTTAAATACTAAAAAGTAATTAACTGACTAATCGAAATAGGAATAATCATTCAAAAGTAATTCATTTCTGAAAATTTTTAACGATGTATGTATGAATTTAATATTCTTTTTTTTCAGGTTCACCGTGTGTAGTATTACCTAATTGAGTATCATCGTTATTATAAAAACTTGTCTTAGTAAAATTTTACAAAAAGCACTGTTATCATTCCTCAAAATTACTTCCAATGTAAAAAAAGGAAGACGCCAGTCTTAGTATCTTTTATGAAATTGCACTCCGACAAAAACTAATATCATCGTAGTTTGGAGTGAGTTTACAGGAAGCCAGTAATTTAATCAGAATGTCTGAGTACATTTTTAGGACTGTTGTATTTAATACTGAACGACTGGTGAGAGATGATTTTTTGATCCCGAATGTGCTACGCTGAGTACAGTGAATGTAGATTTACTAGAGGGCAGTAGTATTACGTTTGTTTTTTTACAATGTAGAACTAGAAGATTTTGTTCTCTACTCGGTTAAATATAACATTCGGTCATAACTTTTAATGATTGTTTGTAAATTAGGTATTAGATCAAGAATTGAGTAACTAAATCAGGTAATTTTTTCTGTAATATTATTAATAAGGTATATTAAGAGTAATAAATCGGTATTTAAACTCTTTGAGAAAAGCCGGGACTTAAGAATGAACTAAACTAAAAATTAATAACATGAAAAAATTATTTCCAGAAATTGATGCGATTCTGTTCGTGAAATAATATAATAAAATAGCGAAAAGATCGGGCGCTGTAAATTATTATAAGTACACATTTTTTATTTGCACTGTAAGTGATTTAACTAACTAAAATTTTGATGACGAATTTCTTTAATTTCGAAAATTATATCGCGATCACATAACTTTTTATCGGGTGTTATTATAAAGTCTTACCATTATGTATAATTATGAACGTATTGTACATGGCCTAAAGGAAACATAATATTGAAACGGAATTCTTCACTACATCGTATAACATATTTCCAAGTCGGGACGCCAGATATTTCGCGTATTGGAGCATTGAAATAAAATTTTTAAGATTGCCCTAATATAATAACGAAATTTTTCCCCACTTTAGTATTAAATATTTCATTCCTAAAAATTTACAGAGAATTATGGTTCGGAATTACGTACTGGCGTACTGCGATGATATTAGCTTCTACTGGAGGGAAATTTCATAAAATACACTAAGTCTGGCATTCTCTTTTTTTTACAGTGGAATATTTTAAAGAAGCGAGACTTTTCTACAACTTAATTTTGAAAAAAAAATTATAAATAAAAAAATTCACACATTCAAAAAACTATCAAACAGCAAAAGTATTAAAGTTAATTTAAATATTTTTCACTAAATCGCTGAATCCAATCGATTTACACGATTTAATTTTGTTTGTGAAAAATAAATTAAATAGTGAAAAACATTTTTTTTAGATAAAATAAATGTAAATAAATTTTTAAAATGTTTATTGAGGAAAATCTCTACATTTTCATAATTTTATGGACATTCGAACCATTATGTCGATTACTCATTAATAATTACTGTGTACGTTACTATCAGGAATTTTTACTCGTTATATTTTGCATTTAAGTAATTTCCATATTAAGTGAGTTTCGGTCTTCATAAAAGTTAATACATACGAAAACGTAATTCTTTTTGATATGTTTTTATTAATGAACGCGTAAATCGTTAGTAATTAGGCTTTAATGGATTCAATACAATCAATTTCATAAAACAAATATTTTTGTTTTAAATAAATTGACAATGTATGCAGTACGTAAATACGATAATCCAAAACTAAGGATTTTACAAAATAAGGATTTGTAAAGGTTTAAGTATTAAAACTAATATTTCTTTTAATTTATAGTCTTCTGGAAAATACGCAAACAAGATATTTATAATAATATATTATAATATATATATTTTTTTAAATGGATTTACGTATTAATATAACTATTATATATATTACTGTGGAGTTTACATTTAATTTTAATTTCTAAATAAGATGAAACAGAGTAAAATAAATTATTTGTTTCGGTTAAGAAACAGATAAATTTTTGCTAAATTTGCTAAATTTTTTTTTCTTGATGATCGTAACTTTTCTTCCTGTTAACAGAAATACGTAAATTTTATTTCGCGTTATTCGCTCAGGAGGCAGTTATTGACAAAAAAAAGTTAATTTTTTTTTAATTAGTAAGTTCTTACTTATTTGATAGGAACGTTTTTGAAATCCTTTTTGTAATGGGTGTTTCAAAAAGGATGCAATCCTAAGATTAAGAAGGTAGAAGTTACGCATAGGTAAATTTTATTTCTCCCTATATGTCAGTTGTCAACACTGTAATCAAGGGTTAGCAGCTTGTAACAGCTGAAATGACCTTCTTATGCACTAGTGCTATATCAGTATAAATTCCTCTCTAATGTGCTAACTACGTCGCTTTCCAAGGACGAAAGTGTGTTTATTATTGAGACTTACTGCGCGTGTAAATCTTACGAACGAGTGAAAGACGAGTTTCGGATAAAATTTCCCAATTCTTCAGTTTCTAATAAGTTGACAATATCGTGATTGATAAATAATTTTCGTGAAACTGGGTGTGTACACGATCGGAAAAGCACAGGTCGGCCGTCACCGTTAATAGTAGATGTTCTGGTGAATGTGAACGTCTGACTCGCTCACCCAGAAAATCGCTCAGAAAGTTATCTTCACAGGCTGGGCTTTCACTATCTACAGCTTTCAGGGCTACAGAAAAATTACAATGTACGCTTATCGCGTCGGTGTCGTTGAAGAACTGAAAGAAGTAGATCACGGAAAACGTTTTCAGTATCGTCGTCGGTTTTATTCTCTTGTTGATGAAAACGGTATTGAAATTTTGGATCGTGTTTATTTCAGCGACGAGGCACAGTTTCACTTGATGGCTACATTAACAGCCAAAACTGCCGAATATGGAGCGCTGAAAATCCTCACGCCTTTCTCGAACCATTACACGCACGTAAAATCGGTGTTTGGCGTGCGATCTCCCGGAGCCGTATAATAGGACCTTTATTTTTTGACAAATCTGAGGTGAGTTTTATCGCAACTTAATCGAACAGTTTATTACCGTGTTAGATTTACACGAACGAGAATGTTGGTTCCGGCAAGATAACGCGATGCGTCATATCGCTAATGAAACGAATTTTTTGACCATCGTTTGATATCAAAAGGGTTGTGGCCTCCAAGATCTCCTGATCTTGCATCAGCAGACCTTTCCCTTTCGGGGTATTTAAAAAGTGCAATTTTTAAAAATAATCCTCATACACTTGACGATTAGAAGGCTAACATTGAAAGTGAGATATCAAACATTGCTGAGCAAACATTACGAGAAGTGTTGCAAATATTATGAAACGTGTACGAACCTTCATCGGGATCACAGGAAATTATTTTGAATATCTATTGTAAAGTTATTAAAGGTAATTTGAATATTCTTATATAATTATTTTATTTACATTCATATTTTTATAATAAATTCACGTCGGCAAACAAAGCGGGTTGCGTCCTCTTTGAAACAACCGTTACTTTAAAGTAACTTTCAATATACGAATATTTTTCCTTTAGCGAGTGGAGATAACGTATATAATATCTTGATTCACAAAAAAAAAAAAAATAAATAAAAATAAAAAGCGGTACATTAATCCTTTAGTTTATTTTAACTGGCAGGCTGTTTACTACGACCGTGACGCGTGTAATAGACTAAGAGCATTAGATTCAAAACATGAATATAGGGGCAAAACTTTCCTGTCGATCAGACCAGGTGAAAAAGCCTCAATTTAATAAAAGTGAAGAGCCTACTATCATTCCGACATTTGTTTATAAACAAAATAAAATTTAAGAACCATATTTTTTTAACTCTTTTGGCTGTAGGTCGTTAAATATTGATTGCACATAAAAACTCATTCTTGTAAAAAATTTAGAGCGGAAAACTCTACACCATAAAAGATTATAGACACATTCCGATCAGATCAAAGATAAACGAGCTACGACAATAAAGAGTAGCGGTCTGTATACTGCCTATGCGGAGAGATATGAAGTAGCCGGCGGCACCGTTTCAACCGCGCGTGCATCAAATACCAATAATAACTTTTGATCTGTGATGATAACGAAAAAAATCAAAAATTCATCTATAAATGATGATGAATTTTGGTAAATTTAAAAGAATTTGCTACATTTAGGAATAACATATTATAGTATAATGTTGTCAGGTAGAAGTATTTTCATATTCAAATAAAAACCAAATTAAAAAAAAGAAGAAACTATGTATTCTTAAGGCGATTCTTTATGAATGTTACAAGTTTTGTAGCAAAATTTATTGTCATTTTTTTTAAATATTAATAATTTCAAAAAATTATTATATTTAAAAAAAACATATTTTGGGACTTTCACTGTGTAAAAAAACCGACCATAACTTACTAAAATTTTGCGAAATTAAATATTAAACAATAGCAATAGTTAAGAAAAAATATCTACTTTTAAATTCAGTTTTACGTAAAGTTTGATTTTTGGCTAAGTTTTATAAGCGTAATAGTTATAATATGCGTCAGTGCGCCCAAACAGTGAAAATAGCAAAATAAATAAATATTTGTAAAAGGTTAACAAAACCAAATTTTTATGTTAAACTTGGTAAAGTTACCAGAAATATATACTTTATGGAGTGTTAACCTTCGATTTCATTATTTTTAAATTGTCAACAAATTTAATCGTTTAAGATAAAAAATTTTTTTTTATTTTTGATATAAGTAACAAATCATTCTTACGTTTATTTATGATCTTATGAAAGTGTTACTAGACGTTTAAGACTCGGAATGTGAATTATTCTAGTTAATTCAATGTTTAACTAGTTATAATCGAAGAACGGGATTATGACGCGTTTACATCAATTAGAGAGTGGGCCGTTTTACTAAATCTACCTGGATATCTCAAGAAGTTTTTGGTAAGGCTCTCGACTTTTAGTATGTTAATTGAGGCATGCTTGTGGACCTATCCACCTGGTCTGATCGACAGGAAAAATTTTCCCCTATATTCATGTTTTGAATTTAATTCTCCTGCTCTGTAAACCGTCTAAGGTATAACAGGCGTTACTCAAAAGTTTCTTTCTTTGGATTGATGATGTCGAATATACTCGTGTTTTTGTAGTAATCAGAACAAATGTTTCTCTTCTGTTCCGGACTATTAACTAAATTTTAACGGGTTGGAACGCTGATATGCGATAGTATATTCGGATTATCGATAAAGATAACGAGAAACCTCTTAGCTTCTTATTATTTTGGTAACCACAAAATGGAATGATTTTTATTCTTGAAAATTACTTCTGGATCGACGTTTTTGGAACCGGTTCGGGACTCGCGTCAGGTTGTCGATAATCATTATGAGTATGGCGACTATTAAACAAAAACACAAATGAAATCTTCGTATTCATGTGACTTCGATTGTTACACGTCCGTATAGGATACTCGGGGAAAGATTAATATCTTATTTGCCAGAATAAGCGAAGCGAGCTACATCTACCCAAAATAAAATTAAAATAATCTATGTAAGTCGGTAAACATTTAATACGGTAAAGAATATTTTAAATAACGTTGAAAATCCTTTGATTGAGCGTAATAATAACAACAGAAAAACCCTTAAATAATACTACAAAATTATACCGTTGCACGGCTAATATCGTAATTATAAATTTAAAATGCTAATAATATTCTATTAAAGACGGTAATAGTTGTTACGAATACACAGATCTAAGAGTATAAGCCTAAGTAAGTTTTTGAGCATTGAAAAAAAACATTCAAAATGGCTATCGTATTAATAAAATTCGCATCAAGCTTCAAAGAAAATTTTCCTTTTAAGAGATATCCACTTTTTGAAAAAACCCGTTTTTTTCATTTTTAATGATTTAATCACGCGAGGAGAATTTTAGTTAAAACATTTTGGAGAAAACAATTTTTAACTAATAATATTTTCAACAGTTTTGTAGGAAAACGCATTTAAATTTGACTGGATGTAAGCCGACAGAGTTGTTTACCGCAGTACCTAGGAAATAGTCTAATATAATAATATGTTTTGTTAGTCTAATAAAATAATATTTTGTGTATATAAAATAAAAGAGGGAAGCGGTTGAAAAAAATCGTTGTCTTAAATAAATATAATAAAAAGTAAAAATTATTGTTTTTTTAACTTTATATAAAATACAATAGTCTTCGGTAAAAAAAAACTGTGGTGCTTCAACGATCGGCTGGCTAATTTCTTGCGTATCACATCTTTTCTGAACTCTTACTGAAAGATAGGCAAATTTTATATCGGAATGCTAATGTAACAGACAATTTTTTTTTATATGCGTTTTTTAATCACCATTATAATAAGTTTCTATAAAGAAAAGTCTAGAAGCATAATTTTTCTTTCAATCAAAAATGTTAGAATTCGTGAAATTTTCATTTCTGACATCAACATTTTTTACGATACGTAGTACGTGTTATCGAGATTAGAATTAAAAAATATACCGTTCTTATAAATTTCCTCTTGATTCCATTAGAATCGCAAATATATATTAAGGTCTGAGTTATTAAATAAAAAGTATTTTTATTGTTCATTTTTTTTTTTTAACTTTTAAAAATAATTCTACAGATTTATTATTTCTTTATCATTCAATTTTTAATTTTATTTTATAAACGGGTATGATAAATTTGAATATAAAAAGCCTGCATGACGTTAGGTTATACTATTTTAATAAAAATTATTGTATACGAGTGACTGGATGGTCCGCGTCTTGTAGTGTGATCTTCGAGGTAACTTTCTTTCCTCTCAGAGCGTAGCAAAGCGAGTGTGCGGGCGTGCGAGTGTGTAGTTGGGCCTTCGCTGTACTCTGTAACCGGAGAGAGTAGTCGAGTAGTGTGCTTGCTGACTGTCTGACTGCTCGCTGCACAGTCAGTAAAAGTAATTATGTTACCATCACCTGTGTCGTGAATTTTATGTGATTTAATAATTTTTTTTTATTTTAAAAAGTAAAAGATAATAACAGTGCAATATCTGATTTCCCGTAAATTATTTTACGTACGTTCAGTTATTTTTATGTACAGCTATATAGATATTTTTTTTTATTCTCTAATCGTATTATTAGTAGGCCTTTATTTGTGATAGTGCGGTAAAATTCTTTTTCTGTTGCGATTATATGAATTAGTGATTTTCGAAATAAGTGTTGACACTTAATATTTGGGAAATTTGGACGTTTACAGAGGTAAGACACGAATAATTAAAATATTTTATTTAGTTATTCAAAGAAGATTCTATTATTTAAGAATATTTTCGTTTAACATCCATTTTAGTTAAATTCCAACAAAATACGACGTATTAAGCACTTAGTGGATAAATCTACGAGAAATATATTTAAATAAACTGTTCCAATAATTTTGTTTTCATATTGTATGAAATCAAATACATGAAAAATCTATATACACGTAGACGGTCACACACGAACATAATGTAAGTTATTTAAATATGTAACTAAATCTTTATAATCGTATAAAAAAACAATTTTGGGTTAACGAGAGTTGTTTCAAAACAATTTCCTTAGAAAAAATCATTATGATAGATAATTGTTATATCTTAATGAGGTGTTTATTCTGAAATAATTACAGACAGCAGAATAACATAGATCGACTTTTGAAAATAACTTTTATTTTTTTATTCAGTTTAACTGACTTATTTAAATAAATACAAAAAATTTAATTTAAAAAGAATCGAGGAGTAGGTGCTGTTATTATTATTATCATCATAAAAAATATCAAATAAAATTGTATATTGTTTTTAAAAGTAAAAATCTTTTTTAACTTAAAATTTCTTCACGAGTCAAGAACATAGAACAATATTAAAAAAGAATAATAACACGCATAACTAGTACATATAGACAGACAAATACGAACAAGTACGAGCAAAACTCGGAGTATAGACTAAGTTGTTTTCGTTACTGCCGCATGAAACGAAACTCTTATATTTCATATTTACTTTCAACTTTCCAATATCTAACGCGTGAAACAATCAAATTACAGCAGATTAGTAGTATAACATATTTTATTTTTAATTAAACAAATAGCGTACATAAAGAAATATACACAAAGTTTTAAGTAGAAATAAATTAACAAAATTTTATTACCTAATCTCATTTTAACGTCACCGATAACCTTTATATATATATATTTTTTTTTTAAAGAAAGAAAACTAATGAAACAGAACTAACCTGACTGTGTTTTTCACTTTTTATAAAACTAATTAAAATTATTTATCTATTAAAAAAAAAATTGGGAAATTAATTCATCGACTTACGCCATTTAATTATAATTAATTTGTATTACTTTTGGTAACATTATTTTGATAAAAATTGAATAAAATTTTGCTAAAATATCCTTTAAAGCATCGATAAGATAATTACATATGTATTAGCATAATATTGATGCCGAGAAGGATTATTTCAGTTTTCATTAATTATTTTTTTTCCTCGCTGATATTTATGTTATTGGTCAGATGAGGTTATATCTACAATTTAGAAATGTATCCGTGCAATTTCGCTAGATATAAGAAGATGGAATAGCTCGTTAAAAAAAATCCCATGATATTTAATAAATAAAACCGATTAATTTATTTTTTAGAAATTTTATTTTAAAACGTTTTGCAGAATTGCTTTTCGAGGTGAAGTATTTTAAAAAAAAAAGTGATACCCAAGAGGTTTCAAAGAATTATTATCGGTCAATATTGAAATTAATTATCTCCCTCATCCGTGTTTCAACTCTACTATTCTTAGATGTCTTCTTTTATTTATTTTAATTAATTCGTATTCATTTTTGATAATTTATATTTTTTGTTGTAATAAAAATTTTCCCTGGAAATAATAGCAATTTGTTTTTGTTTAGCTTAAATACTATTCTCTTTTGTTATTGTATAAATACAAGCATTTTTTTCGTAGTTTGTATCTCGGTTTTTTGTTACGAAGTACATTTATATCAAAATTTTATTACCGTAATACAAATAATTGCAGTATTTATGATAATAATAAATAATCCGTAGAAACTTGTTAGGATTTTCGATTAAAAGTATGCGATTACTTTTTATTTATTAAATTTTATTTCGAAGTAACGTTTTTACAGAAATATAGAATCGCATGTTGAATTACTAAAAATAAAATTCTTCGGTATTTACGAACATCTTATAAGACGCATTTTTTTATAGTTACCATAAATTATATAATTTAGAAGTCATCAGTTTTAATTTTAGTAAACATGAAATTGTAATTTGTAAATATAAAATAAAAAAAATTACAGATAAATAATATTAGGAATTAAATTTTTAATAAAAGTAAATCAAGTAGTTTACTTTGTTATTAAAACATTTCAATGTAATATATATGCTTATATATACAGGTGTATCACAAAGTTCTTCCGGAACTTTCATAACCTATTCTGCCCGTGAAAATAATGGAAAAAGTTCATAATTAATATATGTCCTAAAATACTTCGTTTGCGAGTTACGGCTAGTGAGAGATTTCGCTCGGATTTGAACTAAACCTATGAAATGAGGTCATACTGAAATTTTTAGGACGTTAATCAAGGTGCAAAATTAGTCATGTATTATGGGTTTTGACCTGAAAAATCTAATGAAATAGGTCCAAGAACCTTATCTGCAGTAGTTTTTGAGAAATCTGGTGCGAAGACCAATAAATTGGGGTAAAACCCCTGTTCTTTTATGTTTGACGGTAATAACTTTCTTAAACGGATAGTAAACACATAAAACTTAAGGGAATTAATTCTCAACAAAATGGTGTTAGATAAGTTGAATAAAACAAAGAAAAGTTTGAAAAATTGGAATTTTATTTAGAAACAGTAACTAGACCTAAGTATACATACCATTTTATAATAAAAAACAAAATCATTTCAAAAATGAGCCCGCCATTTTCAACACATTTCTTGTCACGGTTCTGTACTGATTTTGTTTCTCTTTATGGCTCTCCATAATTAGCTCAACCGTATCGATAATGCGGACAATTAGTTCCTCACGATAATGTATTTTTGTTTTGTATACAATATTTTCCATCCGTCCCCAGACTCAAAAATTTTAACGTGATCAGGGGATCTTGGTGGCCGGGAATGTGGACTTCCACGACCGATCAATTTCTCAGGAAAATGATGATTTAAGTGAGTGGAAATGACACAAAAGAAGTTTATATGAACTTTTTTTATTATTTTCAGGAGTACAATAGATTATGTAAGTCCCGGGAGAACTTCGTGATATATTCTGCGCGCGCGCGCACACACACACACCCTCGCACATCTCTTTGTACTGGTATTTTATTTAATTTTCTAACTTATTATTCCATAATAATATTTCATTTTAGAAAAAGGGCGTGTAATTTATATCAATAATTCTCCTTAAATAGATTTTTTTTGATTACAGAAAAAAATTCTAAGACCAAAAAAGAACAGGAACTACGAAGTAGCTTAAAATAAATAGATGCAATTAAAAATAATAATTTTAATTTAATTTAATTTTTAAAAAATCTTTTTATATGAAAATTTTGTTAATATTTTACATTAAAAATGTTTTAAATAAATATCGAACGATGAATATTTATCTCAACACAGTTGTATTAAAATGAAAGTGAAAGTTTTACTAGTAGAACAACAAAATAAAAATGTAGACTATATATGTAAATTTATTAATGTAGCTTATAAATAAATATATACATTATATGACGGTAAAATAATTTATTAATACCAGTAAATAATTAAAATAATTTATTAATGCTAATAATTAATTTAAAAAAATAATATTAAATTACTTATTTTAATTAAAATAAATATGTATTTGATGTTTAATGAACTGACGACGTTAAACTAAGCAATTAAAAATAAAATTGTAATAAAACTAATAATAATTACACGGTTTAAATAAATAATTTATACCTCATCAAACAATATTTCTTCTTTGGTTAAAATTTAACTTTTCGATTCGTTTTTTTATTCATTTTTTACTCTCTCAGAACTTCTAGCGAAATTTTCTAAGACGAAACAGTTATGCATTAGAGAGAAAATTCTTTTACAACACAACTCAGTCATTCTTTTTTGTTCTTAATTACAGTTCATATTTATTGTGAAATTCTTATTTCAAGATTTTTCTATTGCGCTTTAATTTTTTACCGTATATTTAATTCGAATTTTCGACAAAATGTCCGATGCGAACAATTTTTATGAAACTTAGACGGTAAGAAAATATCGTTAGAATAGTTTAAAAAATTATATATATATATAAATATTTTATGATATTCAATAATAGAAACACTCGATGTGCTGAATTCCTCCTTCGAAATTATTGTCTCGTAGCCCCTCGCTGTTCCGGTAATTTATTTTTTAGTTACATCCAAAAAGAAACGAATAAGCACGACCGTTACCTTCACATAAGATTACCGATTTATATAAAATGTATAAATATCACCAAAAATGAGTCTTTCTTGAAAACTGTAAAAAACTAAAGTATTTTTGAACGATGCGTTACCTTCATCGGATACTCTTAAGGACAGTCCTGTAAGTTTTTTTTATGTTCGTAGAAATGTAATTTCAGAAAGCATCTGATAATTTATTCCAATAGGTTTTTATTATTATGAAAAATCGATATCGCACCGACAATACTTGTCATCGTCCGATAAGTACTATTAAAATGATAGCCGATAATAAAAAAAAAACATTTAAAGTGAAAAAATCATTTTTCAATAATTTAGCGAAAAACATTTTGGAAAAATATTACTTTTCATATAGTAACTAACATATTAGAACGTGATGAAATTTCTTTGAATCGTTTATGAAAAATTTAGTTTTGAAATGTACACTTTTGTAGAGATATAACGTACTTCTTATTTTTCCAAAACGTCAAAATTACATCCGGTTGCTAAAAATATAAATTTTTTTCTCGTAATTTTATTGACCGGTTTGATGAAGTCCTGCATTCCTGTTTCTTTTGTGGTAATATTTTACCTTTAAAAGTTTTATTAGTACATTCTAGACACTCTAAAACTCATATTATTCAGCATGTCCCACGAAGAAAAGTAGAAACTTTCATGACGTGTTCTACTGGTGAAAATAATGAAAAGGTCGATATAAAGATAGGTCTGGAAACGCTTTGTTTTCGAATTACGGCTAGCGAAAGATTTCGCCTGGATTTCAGCTATTTTAATAAAAAGAAGCCGTATTGACGTTTTTGAGACACAAATTAAGGAGTAAATTTGGTGGTTTCTTATGTAATTTGAGCTTAGAAATAGGATAAAACAGGTCCTAGAACTGTAACTCCAGTAGTTTTTAAGATATCCGTCGTAAAACACAATTCGGTTTCCAAAAAAAGATTTTTTTTTAGGGGCGTAGTACAATAGCTTTGTTAAGTGACTAATAAATGCGGAAGATTTAGTTCAAAATTTGTAGAGAATTTAATTATAAGAAAATTAATGTAAACACAGCCGATCAAAAGTAAATACAAACTTTTAAAATCGTTTTTTTTATTGAAACAAAACAGACAAAAAATACAGATAATCGTATTGCAATTTCTGTATCTAATAAACATTATTCCTAATATAGCAAAACGAAAAAATAAAATACATGAAATGATAAACGGTAACAGAATACCAAGACTCAGCTATTGTAATTTTTTGAAAATTCCCTTCTTCACAATGTACACGGTACATTTCCCGTCGTAAAATATTTCTGGTGATTTTCCGAATTCTCTAAGGATCGTTTTGTATAAATTCAATAGAATTTCCTAATTTAATGACTAACTCTTCTTTAGTGTTGACTTTCTTTTGGTATACTATCGTTTACATATGACCCCCAAATGAAGAAATCTAGTGTCGTTAAGTCAGGTGATCGTGATGGCCAATCGATTGGTCCATCCCGTCCAATCCAGTTTAAGAAATTAACATTCAGGTGATTTCTAGCTGGTAAAGAAAAATGTGGCGTTGCACTGTCGTGTTGGAAAATCATTTGCGATCTAGTTTGTAAAGGTACATCTTCCAAAAGAGCCGGCAAATTGCTTTTCGAGAAATGAACGTATGCATCTCCCGTAAAGTTTTCATTGAAAAAAAATTGTCCCAGAATTTTGTCATAAATAATGCCACACCATACTTTAATGTGAGATCTATGTTGGAAACTAGCTTTCACAGTACCATGTGGATTGTCTTCGCTCCATAAATGACTATTTTTAGAATTGAAGACACATCTCTCGTAAAAGTGGCTTCATCAGTAAATGAAATTGAATTTATTTTATTAGTGTTGTCTAGAAGCTAATAACAGAAGTTTAACTGCTGGGGGTAATCTGTTGACCCCAAATTTTGAACCTTCTGCAGGCGGAAAGGTTGAAGATTATATTTCCGTACGATGGGCCATACTTTGTTTTTTGACAAACATATGTTCATCATTAACATAATGATTTAGTTGGACTTCAAAAAAAAACGCTAATTACAGAAAATTGTATTCAGTAATTAGCGTTTTTATTTTAAGAGAGAATGTTTTTTGAGATATACAAAAAAAATAATACGATTTTCCGTCTGTTTTGCTTAAATAAAAAACCGATTTTTAAATGTTTTTACTTACTTTTTATTGTCTGTATATTTACATTTCTTTTCTCAGAATTTAATTCTCTATAAGTTTTGTGACTAAATCTTCCGCATTTATTAGTCATTTAACAAATCTATTGTACTACAAACCTAAAAAGACTTGTTTTTCGACACCGAATTTTGTGTTTTACGTCGGATATCTTAAAAACTACTTGAGTTAGAGTTCTGGGACCTGTTTTATCCTATTTTCCAGCTCCAATTACATAAGAACTCACCAACTTTACTCCTTAATTTTGGTCCCAAGAATTACAGTATGACTTCTTTTTATTAGAAGAGCTGAAATCCGGGCGAAATCTTTCGCTAGCCGTAATTCGAAAACAAAGAGTTTCCAGGCTTATATTTTCATGAACTTTTTTCATTTTTTTCACCAATAGAACATGTCTTGAAAGTTTCTAACTTTCTTCGTGGGACACCCTCATATTTGAGATAACACATATGATGTATAATATTTCGTTAATGTTGAACGAAAAATAACATTTTTGAATTTATATTTAATATGGGACCGAAGTAAATGTACTCTGAAGGAATGTGGTTTATTTATACGGTATCTTAATTAAGATCTTTTTTTGCAGAATACATTCGACATCGTTTTATAAAATAGTAAATATTTTTATAAAAATCAAATAGCTAATTATACTTTTCATTTTAATTTATACTATGTGGCAAAGTCGATTAGAAAACCGATTGTTCAGTGAATTAAAAGTGATCGTACGAATCTCACGACACTGTTGTATGCCTCCCAAAAGAAATTCTTGTTTTTGAAGTTGTATCGTACGAGTCACACTCGATGGGAAAAAATAGATGATTCACATATTTAACTTTGTTCTTTTCTGCGTTATTCTTGAGACTTTTACAGAAAAGAAACTGTAAGAATTACGGAAAATTACTCATTAAAAATAAACGTTTCCGCCTATTTTTGTGGTAGTGCGACTTCAACTTATCGTAATTGCATTAATAAATTATATTAAAAAATTAATGTTTAAGTATTTTTAAGAACAGGGTATTTAAGCCGTTTAAATATTTTGTTGAAAATTTTTGTTAGTATGTTTAGGTATAGTGGTCGTTAAAATGCAAAAGTATTACTTTTAGCCTTCAGTAGGAATTAATATGTGCTAAAATACTAGTTTTAGTAGCAGCATTACCTTACGTGACTTCATATAAACGATCGTACTCTTTCCTAACGGTCGGCGGAGTTCATCCGTTGTGGCGTAGATTTTTCCCTTGCAATCTTTTCTGCGTCACTATTTTAATCGGAATTATGTACATAAGGTAACAGTTTTGATAAAAATAGGCCAAAAAAATCCCATCTTTATCCAAAAGGTAAAATAGAAATCTTTTAACGGCTGTCATACTTAACCAGAAAATAGAGAAAATTTCAATAAATCCATAATCCGTAGAGGTCATTACGTTCTTAATTTACTTAAACACTCAGTTTTTTATTAACGAAGTTATGAAACGGTTGAAATCACACTATCCCGAAAACAGGAAGCAATTTGAGTACTTTTATACATAATTTGCATAATTGCTACAGGTTTTCTTCAAATAAATTGAAACTCAAGGACAAAGCAGAAAAGAACAAGGTTTAATAAGTTACAATTTTTCCATCGAGTTATCGATAATATATCGATCTTCAAAGAGAAGAACTTTCTTTTGTTAGTAACCCTGTAGTATGATACCGTTTTACGATAAATAAACGTGGCAGAATTTTTTTTTTTATTTTTGCTTGATGAGATTCATTACAGAACTACAGAAATTCTGTACATAGGAATATGAAATGTAATCTTTGTAGCGTATGAAAAATGCCACGTCTGACCGAGATTCGAACCTGGGACCTCCGGATGAAAGGCCGAGACGCTACCACTCGCGCCACGGAGACCGGTTTTGTATTTCATGTTTTCGATCCTATTCCTTTATTTCTAATTCAATAATTTTTATTTAAAACTTAATTATTTAGTTCTTTCAGAAACACGAAGTATGAATCGGATTGGTTATGTTTTACTCGACCGGATTCGGATTAAAAAATATTGCTTTTTTCTATTTTCCTAATTTTTTAAAAATAATAATTTCTTTAACGAAATGAAATCGGATAAGTCGAGATAAAAGCGATCTGGGAGTAAAACAAGATCTTTCAATTTTTAATCGTTATTATAAGGCGAGTCATTAAGCTCAAACTCATCAGAAAAGATAGCGTGATGAGTATAGCTCAGTAAAAGATCCGATAAATAAAAAATAAAATGAAAGATTTTGTAAAAATAATATTATTTTTTGTTCAATGACAAAGAGTAAAATGACAAGTAAATAATATTTTTAATGTAATAATATTTTATAATAAAAAATAGAAAAAAGGATCTTTAACATATTTTATAAATTTATTAACTTGCACAATTTTATTTACGCGAATCGTCAGTTATATTAAAGGATCGCATATTTCTGTTAAAGAAAAGATGGTGTTTATTTTTCCCCGAGTCGATTTCACTGTATTCATCGATAAAGAAGTTTTATACAGAAAAAATAAATCTTTGTTAGACCGACAATGCCACCGGCATCAAATTACTTTATTAGCAAACGGTCGAAAGTGATTTTTATTAACGGTTACTTTTTAATAAAGCTTACTAAACGAAAAACTATTCTACTTACAAAAGCACATAGCCGGGTACAGACAGCACATTCTATTTAAAGCTTTCACTCGTCATTTAATCTATAGCCTATTAAAAAAAATATATTATAAATAATATTCTGCGAACCTTTTTTTTAAATTTAAAATTTTACCATTAACCGAAGGTTTATCAGCTGTTATTACGACATCGATATTTCTTTAGGCTAGAAAATCAGGACACGTATCGATACTACCTTGTAAGGCGGTAAGGCTACCGAACGTGTTTTGCTACATATGTTTTGGAAATAAAGAAAGTATTAATAAATCGCAGACAAAATGCCGGTATCAGCATAGTTTAAAAATTTGTTTTATAAACAGTTAAGAACGAATGAACACCGGAAAGTTAATCGTCAAGATCTATTACGTTTAATATGAAGTATTTAAATAACAGGGTGTATCACGAAGTTCCCCCGGGACTTTCAAAACGTATTGTACTTATGAAAATAATGGAAAAGGTTCATAAACATATATCCTAAATGTTCGTTTGCAAATTACAACTATTTAAAGAGTTCGCTAGGATTTGAACGAAACCCCGTTGAAATGAGGTCGTAGTGAAACTTTTAGAACGCTAATTAAGAGGCAGAATTAGTGATTTATAATGGTTTTTGCCATGAAAAATTGTAAAAAATAGGTCCCAGAACCGTATTTTCAATAGTTTTTGAGAAATCTGGGGTGAACACCAATAAATTGGGGTAAAATCCCTGCTTTTTTATGTTTGACGTACAATAACTTTGTAAATGAGTAATAAACACGTAAAATTGTTAAACAAAACTTGTAGAGAATTTAATTTTCAACAAAATAGTGTAAGATAAATTGAATAAAACGAAGAAAAGGTAGAAAAAATTTAGTTACAAACAGTACACTAGACCAAAGTGTGCCAGTTACCAGTTACCATACGTACCAGTTTATAATGAAAGTTAAAAAATTACCCCGCCTTTTTCCGTACTGCTTTCCTTGCTCTTTTTAGTTTTTCAGGGCTGACCTTAATTGCTCAGCCGCATCCATAATGTGGACAATTAATTCCTCACGAGAATTTTTTTTTTATATACAATATTTTCCATACATCCCCAGACGCAAAAACCGAAAGGTGTTAGATCAGGCGATCTAGGTGGCCAGGAATGTGGACCATGACCAATCCATTTCTCCAGGAAATGATGATTTAAGTGAGTGGAAACGGTACAAGAGAAGTAGGGAGGCGCGCCATCATGCTGGAAGTATACATTCCGTCTCGGTGCTAGAGGAATATCTTCAAGCAGCTGCGGCGATTCTTCTTGAAGAAAGTGCGACTAGACTAAATCATTTAAGGGGCCAGGTAATATGAACGGTTCAAACAGCTGATTGTGAAGAAGCTCGAATCGTACATTGACACTAAATCGGTGCTGAAAATTGCTTTCCACCGTTTCATGAGGATTTACTTCTACCCATATATGTTCATTGCGTAAGTTATTGACGCCATCTCGAATGAAATTTGCCTCGTCGGTAAAAAAAAAACATACTTGTAGAGTTGTCTATTTGTATTCCTCCAGTTGTAGAACTCCAAGCGAAGCGGACCTTCTCCTGCGTGTAAATGTTGAACTGGCTGTTTACGATAAAGATAAAACTTGTTTTAAGTGTTAACCATCAAATGCGAAACTCCGATCAGGTTAGAAAAAACGTTGTGTACTGACGCCTGGGCTGCGCTGTACTGCATCGATAATAATTTCTTCCATAACAGCGTCGTGGACAGATCAACAACGTCAGTGGTTGAACAGATCGTTTGTAGCCGGTACGAATACTTCGCAGTGAAACTGTTCCAAAGTTTGCAAAAATTTGCGCTAATTGTTTTGGGATCTGTAATTCTGCGATTCAGAAAACGTATTTTATGATCTACTGCAGCAACTCTAGCGTTACCATTACACACACCCAAAATGAATACCATGTCAACACATTCCTCTATTGTAAATAAATACGGTATTACTTCAACGCCAAACAGATCAAGTTCAGACTAAAATACACAGAAAATCTTCCCTAATGACAGCATAAATCACAGTACCCGATATACTTAATGTATTTTACAGAATGATTTAAACACTAATGCAGTATTGTACTTTTTAATCAGCTGTTGTAATTTTATTGTCAACTTTGAAATAATAATTTTTCTAATAATTTGTTGTGTTTCTGCCATCAATAAAAAAATTATTAATTGGTTTTTATTTTTGTGTAATTTCAATTTTTTATTTATTTTTTAACAGCAATTTTTAGCAGTAATTTTTGTTTTTACAATTTTTTCAGATCACAACAAAAGAATTTGATTTTTGTTTACATTAAATAAATTTTCTGACGAATGTCGTAATGCAATTTTTCTAAATAAAATTCGAGTTTTTCTAACTTTTCTTGATTTTATTCGACTTATCTTAGACCATTTTGTTCAGAATTAAATTCTCTACAAGTCTTGTTTAAGTGTTTTTGATGTATTTTTTCACCATTTAACAAAGTTATTGTACGTCAAACATAAAAAACAGGGGTTTTTACGCAGTTTATTGGTTTTCACCCAAGATTTCTCAAAAACTACTACTGATCCGATTCTTGAACCAATTTTTTCCGTTTTTCAGGTCCTACAGCATAAGAAATCACTAATTCTGCTCCATAATTAACGTCCTAAAAATTTCAATACGACCTCACTTCACCGGGATAGCTGAAATCGGAGTGAAATCGCAAATGAAGCATTTTAGGACATATTTGAATTGAATTTTTGCATTATTTTCACGAATATAATATATTATGAAAGTCCCAGGAGAATTCATGATATAGTCTGTATTTCTCTAGATTGGCCTTCAATCTTCCGTGTCTACACGGTTATTATAAACATATAGTGATAACTATTATTTAATTTTTATAAATTTTCAGTATGAATACACAAACGTCTTTAGGTTACATTATTTAATTAAAATAAACTATGTAAACCCTTTTATAAGTATTATATTAAATCTTTAAGTAAAAATAAACTTATGGTATTTCCGAATTTCATTTTACATATTATCCGTGCTTGTTCGCATTGGCAACTGAATAATATCAATATCGCGTCGTTGATGATTTTTCTGTTGCGAGCGATAGTACGCGTGGATGATGCAGCCCAAATCGTTTAATGCTAAACGAGTAGGAATAATGCGGTTGATAAAACAAATCATATTGCTTGTAATCAAAAAAATGATTAATACTAAACGAGTAGGAATAATACGGTTGATAAAATAAATCATATTGCTTGTAACCAAAAAATATCATTAATAAAGCGATATGGATGCTATACAGATACAAATGTGTACTGATCTTTACAGAGAAAACGAAAGAAATGTGTCGACCAATAGGGTCGGGGCATAGTTAGGTATAATGAAAGCGTAACCCAGTCTTTCTGTTTTACAGCAATTGTAGACAGCCTACTCGTTCGTACATTCATCCGACCGAGTGTCAATAGAGAAGTTTGTGGCTTCCGGTCGATATGAGGGAACGGGATGAAGAAATCTGGTAAACGGACCGCTTTTCATTACCTGGAACATCTCAATAATTAGAATCCTAGAAATTAAGCGGGTGAAGCGTATATACATAAAAAAAAATTCCAAAATTCGAATGTTTTTAATTTTTGGAAAAAATGAATCGGTTACACTGACAAGTACGAGACCTGTACTACGATCCACGCGTAATTGAAACGATTGTACTCTTTTTTAATAGACGATTGACATTCCTGAGAGAGTTTTAGTTGAAATTCTTCTTCCTTTTGCTACTTTTTTCGGTCTCGCTGTAATTTAAAGTTATGAAAATGTACGTACAATAATATTGTTGGTAAATATTATATAGTTCGGTGCAAAAACTAATCTTACATTTACTGAGTGTCAAAATAACGTTTACTTTAAAATTGTTGCAATATTGAAAATGACATCGGAAAAAATTAAATGTCGATAAAACTCCGTTCTGATTTATACAGACAGTAATTCTTTGTATTGTCTTTTAATGACGTTAAACGACATTGAAATTGCCACACCGGGAAAACAGGCAAGATTTTATGCATAAATTACCATTTTTATTATAAAGTTTTTGTAAAATTATTAAAAGTCAAGAATAACGGAGAAAATAACAACGTTTAACGCGCTTTAAAAGTAAAATTTTCCTTGGAGTGGTTCGTAAAATATAACTTTTCGCATTTAACATTTTCCCTTTCCCGTTTCATACTGTGATGGCTAATGATTGAAACGATCGTTATCGCTTACAAAACGTTTGGAGGAATTGGTTGAATGTAATGATTAGCAGCCAGGAGAATAAAATCTTGTAAGAGTTTTTATAATTTATTAATATATTATACGTACAATGAACTTCAAATATTCTACTTACCGACATAAAATGTTATAAAAATTAAATGTTGTATTAGAAGAGAAAGATTTATGGCTGTAAAATTTAATAATTGAAGGAGCATTCAATTGACGCGAATTAACGAAATAATTGAAAATTTTAAACTCACCGATTCGGGGATGTTTTCCTGTTAAAATAAAAATTATTAAATCTATTCGTATTTATTAAATCAAACGTCATTCTAAACTCATTCTCCGGCAGATTAAAAAAAATAATACTTCTGATCGTAGCTGACTTGAAAATATGAACGATCTACCGTACAGAAAATACGAAGGATAACTACGTTTTTAATTAGATATCGCCTAAGGAATTCTTTATATTCCATTTGTTGGAGCGAGCGACGCAAGAGAGGCCGAGATAAAAACAATAATAGTGTCGATAGAACCGGAATATCTTCATCAAGACTATATTTAGGGATTACCGTATCGTAAGTTTGTTTTTTTGCTTTACTTACGCTATAATTATAGTCGAAATTTTTCGCAGAGATATGTTATATAACTTTTGTTTGTGATACATATTTTTATTTCAGCCGCTTAAATGAAGTATGTATAATTAATGACTGCTTCGTTCTGAAGAACATAATTTACGTTTTAATGTTTTTTGTTCTAAAGATATCGCGGCTTATTTTTTTATTTGGGAGTGTTAATTTTGCATCTATACTTTTCCCAAACTTTTTTTTTAAAATAAAGTTCTGTGATCTTTAGAACTATACACACACAGGTTTTGAGAGAAGACACCCTGAACAGAAGTATTATAATTTCTTCTCTGAGAATTCTAAAAAGAAACATAATATATATGGAATTAAAACTCGTTCTGTTTTACGTTATTAAGATAAGTAGCGAGAAGCGGGTCGATAACATTTAAATGAAAAACATGAGAAAGTACGGATTTTACGCTTTTTTATTGGTATATGCGATTTCCTAGCTCGATAACTTCCACTAAATATTTTTTTTTTAAATATGTAGCCGACAAACGCGATGTTTATGTTTATCCAAAACTAACTGATGGTGGTTTAAGCTATTATATCAGTGATAGTTTCTTTTTACGATAACAGATGTGTAAGGTAAATTTTTTTTAACGCCAAAAAATCGATCTCCTCATATTTTTCATTAATCCAGCTTTTAATTTGATAAAAGGTTAACGACATGCCCTATAAAACGAAGATACTGGTATATAATACGTTATATCCCGTAGAAAGAGGTATGTTAATTCGTCGCTTTATATTTCCTGTCAGAGTTCTTTTTATAGCTGTGACAAATGCAAAGCGTCCAAGAAACAAGCGTCACCGGTCGCTGTTGCTTTCGCTAATATGGCTAATCCTTACGGTGAACAAAAGTATCACTCGAAGGGTCGAATACCAACCCGTATAAGACTGACTTAGCGTGCCCAAATAAAATAGTACGATTCAGCTCGATGAAGTAGGCGTCAGAAAACTTCTTCCCTCCACACTTTTCTAGTTAACCCGGCACAGACGATCGTTATTCTCGGGAACGACCATCCCGTTATCGGGAGCGAATGGTATTTCATTTCGGGTCGCTTACGGCGTAAGGTCGGGCGTCCGCTGAAACGATTTGTTAGCCATTAAGAATGAGATACGACAACGACGAGATGTTATTTTAAACAGGAACAAACGTAAGCGTGACAGCGCTTACTGACGTGATACCACACGTAAGCGTCAATCGTACTTCTGTTCGCGAGTCGCGAGTAACTGAAGATATCTACTTTTTCTTCTATTTTGTCTATCTCTATTCGTTCAGAATTCGTATAGTTTAATAATATATTTTTTATTACCGTGTTTGTTTAATATTAATAAAAGAAATGAATGAAGATTTACAAACTAATATTAAATTTGGCATCATTTAAACGGCATCGTTCGTACGATTACATAACCTCCGATTACAGCAAAAAAAAGGTCCAGTATAATGCATGTGAATAAATACTCTAAAAACATTGTAGCATCCTCCTCGTTCATATTTTTTCTTTAATATGAATGCATCCAAAAGCGCTGTTTTCTGCGATCATTATCATTATTATTTGCTTATCATAAGGTGTCATAATTATCAGCATTCGAGTTCGACGATATTCTCGTAAAGATAAACACATCATAAATAAATCCGGAGGACATGCTTTAAATAAGAGAACATCGTATTACATCGTATCGTTATTATGTCGATTCTTGCAGTCGCTCTGGTAGGCATAATTTCTAGTGGTTGTGGAGCTTAATATACGCTATTTGATGGACATTAAGTGATTTCGTTAAAATAAAGTGTTTGTATCGTTAAATCAATTTGTTCTTGTTAACCCATTATTAAAATGAAACTCTTCGTAGAATCAGAGATTTTAATCAGCTGTTATATTAACGAAAGTTAATTATAATATTTTAATAGCGTGATTAACTTAGGCTGTAGATCGTTATGTCAGGTAGCCGTTATAATCGTTCAATAATTAAAAAACAAAAAAAAAACATTTCTTTCACTTTCTCTCTTTCTCTTGCTGTAAAGATAATTTTCGGTGTATTTTTTGTATTCCTATTATAGACTATGCACTGGGAATCAGTCTAAGTTTTTTCACGTACAAGTAACAACAACAAAATTTTCACAAACGAATAACGCTGATGTAAAGGGAAAGTAATCGTTAACTTGTAATGTTTGGCGCTATATTTCGATTTATAATACAGGTACTATTTTAATGTTATTGATTTTTTTTTTAATTATAAATTCAAACTACTTTTTGGTTATCAAAGTTTAAATAAAATGTACTTCTCTAGCTTTTTACTAAAACTGATTTAGAGTAATCAGGTAGAGCATCCAGATGAAGTTGGTTCAATTAATATGATGAAGTTTAGCACCGTTAATGATCTTCAAAGTTACGATGGTAAATTCATTTTTTTTATAAGACGATAACTCTAAAACCATCCCTCGGTATATCATATTTAACAGACAGAGGTTAATGGATTAATTCACCTCACTTATTCTCATTTAAATTGTTTTTGAACCGAAATCAGATAGATGTTTCCACAATTCTCTAGTACCAGAGTTTAGCTTTCTAAACAGTTGTAGGTCTCATATTGATTCGCGCCAACCGTCATAAGTTTTCGGTTCAATTAACAAGATAAAAAGTCCAAGTTTATGAAATATATGTTTTTTTTATGAATACTATTTTGCTGTTGAATATTATACTATTAAATATTACGAGTGAGCTGGTGGTACCACTAGTATTACTACCACTACTAGTGAAGCTATCACTTAATAAAAAAAAATAATAGCTTTAACATTATAAAAATAATAATAATAAATGAACTGTAAATGGCACGATCAAATTACAAATTAAAAAAAATAAAGGATCAAATTAAAATATTTTATACTGTACAATCAAACCATATTTGTTTAATTTTCACTTGTTTTCTGCAGTAGTATCATTTCGAACTTATTGTCAGTAGACCTCATAAGATTATCGGTCTAGTGAAGTTTGAGAGTGGTAGGATGCACCCGTTTTGCAGTATTGACACATTACTTGTACCAGAAGGAGATATATGTTGCGTAGCTGAAATATTGTTCTACGGTTGGTGTCTTCGTTCGATTATGTTACCGGAGTTTACATGCCCACTTCTCGACTACGAAGATGGTCAATACCCATTGCGGATTGATCGGAGAAATGGCATACGATTGAAAGCGTAATAATCACTGAATTCGTATTTTGTGGAAGACGATTTGGTAAGAAGCATATTTAAGAAAGGCAAGGCGAGAGTAGCTGGAGAGAGAAAAGTGGTAATTTTACCTCTTAGAAAATTTTATTTTTTAATCGATTGAAAAAAATTAGTTAAAATTTAGTTAAAACCAGTTTTGGGTCCTACGTATGGCATTGTGAATGCAAACCATTTTACTATCGGAGTCAACTGTTTCTATTATATTGTCTAGAGCTCTTTAAATTTGAATATTTTTAATTTACTGCTCATGAAACGACATTCTAATATCGTCTGACATGATGTACTTATCACATGGCGAGAGTATGTTTCTCATCTTTTCAATGGTGCAGATGGTATAGATTTCATGTTTACTGAGTGAATTGCGAGCATACGTTCTCCACATCGAAGTGTTTGTAAAAATTCTTTGTACATTCGATATTTGAGTTGTATCTTTATTTATTTTACCTTTTGTTTTGCATTCGTTCAACAATTTAATAACGAAGAAGCAAAGTGCTTTATCTGCCGACACTCGGAACATCTTGAATGTCAGTGCAAGGGTCCGAACCGTTCGAAGCTGTGCTTCAATTGTGGTAAGGCCAGAGGCAAGAGGACAGAATGTAACGAGGGCCAAAGATGCGCGGTTCGTGAGGCCAGCAACCACAGGATCGATAGCAAAGAGTGCCCAAAAAATAAAGTATGAGATTTGTTAAAATTAATTGAAAAGGAACCCGACAGTCCATGATTTGGTATCAGAGGTCGCAAGACTTTATGCTGTGCAGCGAGCCAAATATAGTATTGGACGCTGAGAGTCAGTGGGTCTGTTATTCCGACAGCAGCGCCGCTATTATCGAGATCTCTGGTACCTTGTCGGTAATTCGCTCCGGCAGCGTCCCAGGGTCTGCCTGACTAGAGACTTTGACAGCGCAGTTGTTTAGTTGCTATATCCCACCGAACTGTTCATTTGATGCTTTCGAGCAATACCTGGACAGTTTAATGGAAGCGGTAGGCAGACATTCGACAAAAAACCGTCTTGGTAGGAGGGGATTTCAACGCTAAAACCCCGTTATGGACCGGAACAGTGAGTGACTGACGCAACCGCATTCTATGAGACGGTGGCCGGAACGTGATTCATTTGCTTGTACCAAAGCGATGCCCCAAATTTCAGTAGGGGTAGGTTAGCCTCTTACATCAATGTAACATTCTTTAGACCCAGCGGACCAAGTGTTGACCATGGGTGGGAAGTCCTAGATTCAGCGCGATTCTGTTTGCTGTCAACTTTCACCGGAGAAGACCCAGGTTGTCGTAGTTTCGGATAGGCGTAAGCTGACTCCAGTTTCGTTTAGGATTGGTACCACGATAGTCCACTTTTCCCCTGCACAGAAGTATCTCTCGAGTGTGAGAACATAGCAACACCAAGTTCCAGAGACGTGTCGTGGAAGTTTATCTCAAAGCCGAGAAAACGGCTGCGACCATTGGTAGGATAATGACCAAAATTGGCGTCCCCGAACGTCAAAGCGGAGGATATTATCTTAGGTGGTGCTTTCACAAGATTTTTACGGAATACCAGTCTGGTCTGTCACGCTTAAGAGGGGGAGAACCCGCTGTTTAATTCTTAGCCGTGCGTGTATAGGGTTCCCTCCCTTCGGGTATGCTGCGGGTATAGGATTATCTCGGGCGATGCTACCGGCGAAGCGATCAGACTTGCGTCCCTGGAATACCTCGTTCAAAAGAGGGAGGAAATGTAGAGGGGAGCGGGTAAGGCGGATGCAGAGGTATCGCTGGTCTGCAGGTGGCAGGCGAAATGGGATCAATCGACGAAAGGAAGATGGAGCTACAGATTTATCCCCGACCTTCAGGGATGGTTGTATCGAACACACGGAGAAATGGGGGTACGAGTTGTCCCAGTTCTGTACAGGTCACGGGTGTTTCAAGGTATACCTGCGCACTCAAACTCTGAAATCCTTGCAATGTGATTATTGTGGGGAGCAGGATACCGCAGAACGAACTGTATGAGGTGCTGTGACGACAGTTATTGCATCTACGACCCGACACAGGTTCCGAAATAAATTTAAAAAAAGCCAGAATGGGTTCTCGTTAAAAAATTCCGTACGTTTTACTCTCAAAAGGAATAAAATTTATTCACATGTAATCATAGTAGGTAGGTCTCATTCGAATCGAACGACCACATTTGTAACATGAAACTGTTAAATCATAACGTATCTCGAGCAACTCCCGTACAGTAAAACCGTTTTTATGCAAATTAAAAAAAATTTCTTACGCGTTTTCTTAATGTTCTGATATTTATAAAAATAAAAAAAGTAAAATTTACTCGATAAAACTACTACAGAGTGAACTTTTCTGAAATTCAATGGTGGATAATAAATGGGAAAGGCTGTAAACGGCGTACACAAAGTACTTAATCCATAAAAGTGCTTTTGATGGCAGTTTCTGAAGTTTTATAAATATAAAACAATTAAAATGCAGCTGTTCTTAACGCTGTAATACATAAACGTAGTATTACGGGTTTTCACCTCGGTCGCAAACTGTAGACGATTATATTAAAATAAAACTTTAATGCGATAAATTAAAGTTTTCAGTTGTTTCAAACGAAAATAAAATAATGGGAAAAGGTTTTATTTAAACGGATTCGTTTGCTACTGAATAAAAATAATTAGGTTTTATTTACATGTACATTGCATGAACAATTCAATGTATAAATATGTATGCAATTATAAATTGTACTGTAGAATCGGTAAACCGATACAGAACATACGTTTTTAATATTTTTAGCCGTGTGGAGTCAGGTGTACTAGTTCGTATTTGACGTTGGTTATTTCGTAATCGCTTTCACCGTAGAACGACAGCGGCACGGATCGACTGCGAACAGCAACAGAACAAACCGACGAATGAATTAGCTGAAGTAGTATTTGCCCTCGATCTGAGCTGGCCGGTAAAACAAGCCGTCTACCTTCTAGAGGTACTCTATGCGATCGATAAGCGAGACGTAATCTTCGTTATATGTAGGTTATGTATACATAAACGCATGGCGTTACCTGTGATGCAACTGATATTCAGATATTATCATATTGCATCTAATGATAGTATGAAATGGCATATTTTTTTTCGACGGACCATATTATTAACATCATTAGGTTTAACGGATAAATAAATCGGTTATAATAAAATTTCTTTAAAAAATGTTAAATCGGATAACAATAAAATAATACCTGTGCTTACAAAAACTGCGATTTAATAAACTGTCCGTTTACAACAAAACCGCGGTCATACGTATGTAATTCGTTTTTAATCGAAATCGATAATCGGTTAAGTATTTGAAATAACACGTATGGACGTTACTTCATATTCTTCGACGGCAGCTAGTATGAAACGGGTTTATTCGACCGCATTTAAGATTTCATAAGGATTTTAATATTCGAATAGTAATTTAACAAGCGGGGACGTATTACAAAGAGAAAATACTAGTTTTACACATTTCGAACCGAGTGTGCAGTATAAGATAGTATATTTTCTGTTATTACTGCACTGCTATTTCGTAACATGAACAGCTCTTCGAAAAGTTCACCTACATAGGAAATCGACTGCCGAATTAAGTCTACCTCTAAAAAATTATAAAATATGGAAATAATAAATAAAAAGGATTCAAAAAATGCGCTAAAAACTTAAAAATAATTCTATTTCCCTATTTTTCGGTCGCTTGACCGAAAAATACAATTATATTTTAAAAGCTGAGAACAATACTTGTGCTATTAAATTAACAATATATTTTTTATACATAGTAAAATTTATTATACATTTTTTAAAACCTTACAGTAAAGACTTGAATAACACAGAGAAGAACATATTTTAATACCGTATTAAACTAATATTTTTCTAACGAGTATTACCACAGAGAAAGATTGTCTCATCAAAGGCAAGCTTCTTCTTTTGTAACGCATATTGTAAATTAGTTAAAATGAAAAGGTAGCTTTACCTACTTCGATCGTAGAACACACTATTTTATTTAATTAAAATGATTAAACGACTGAGCTCATAAGGGGTGACAGAATTTCAACGTCTTGGTAACAGGTGTTCCGATCGGCAATGAAAAATGAACTTCAGTTAAATTATGTTTTTTCTAATTAGTCGAACTTTTCTTGAAAGCTGGTTTAAAAGGTTTCTTGAAAGATTATTCCAGCGATGTTATAACTCGGAGATGTTTCGATATTATGGAGCAAAAAAAGAGCGAAAAACTTTAAAATTCGTTAAATTTAATAAGATTTCAAATCTGCTACGTATTTTCGAGGTTTATAAATTTTTATTATAACGAAAAATATTGTGCTTTGTTTAATATTCATGAGAGATCGGTTTCACATCTTTCGATTCATAAATTATCGCGTGTACTAATTAAAAATATATTTGTAAAAGATAAAAATCCTACTTTACAGATATAAATGTGCTAGAGCTAACACAGAAAAAATACCCATCGAGGGCGGTTTAAATTAACCGCCAGAGCCAAAGAAATAAAGTTCTACTTGCGGTTACCTCTCTGCTACTGTCTTGACGTCTTACTATTCCGGTTACTACCGTGCAGTAGAATATTTCTTACCATATCTATGCGAATGAGTCTAAAATTTCATAGCTCGCTTCATAATTACGGTAACCGATCAAGGGTGCGATCTTATTTTATTTCCTAACTTTCTTTCTGTTAATCCATGTAATTCAATATTGAAAACTTTCTTCAGATAGCTAAAAGAGCTAAAGAAAAACTAGGTTTTTAAACTACTTTTTTACTTTGAAACTTCATTCGAATTTACTTCTGTGTAAACGCGCAAAAGTCCTAAATCTATGTCCCGTTTGGATATTTTCTTATTCGATTTATCAAACAGTTTTATAATTAAGAAAATAACCCTTCCTATTTTCAGACAAAATCCAACTCCACGTCCTTGCAGTTACATCTACGCATACGTCCGGGACGGGCAACGACATGGAACTTTCACTTACGTCGGCCAACGGGGCAATAGTGTTGCTCAGAAGCTTCCTGTGGATTATGGGATTGGCGGTCCCGCTGGTCGCGGTTTTGCTTTTCAGCTGCACTGATTGCAGAGGGGGTGGAAGGCATGACCGCGATCTGATTTTTCCAACGTTGAGTGGAATGTGGAAGGGGAGTGCTTGTCTCTCCTCCTGGCAATGGAAACAGGTTAGGCTTGAGCTGATATGAGCTTGCTCTGCCTAAGTCTTGCGCCGCTTGTTGTGAGTCAGTTATTTCGGCCCTTGGCAGGGAATGTCCCATGGATAAAGGGATCGTAGGCACCCTTACTGCTATGAGCCCTGAGATGTAGGTATAGCGAGTCACACGGTACCAGATTCCACGCCCCTGGTTAAATCTGTAAGAGGTGGCTGACTGGGAGATCCCAGGCAGGATCAGTGATCCGGGGCGTGTCCAACCGTCTCTCCGCCCGCACCTTGAGACATATTGACCGGCGAAGTTTTTTTTTAAGGAAACATCTTCCACAATGTTTGTGGCAGAGGGTCGGCGTAAAACCCCTCGTCTTGGAGAGCCTTTATTTTCGCAAGCGAAGAGAAGGAAGAGTATCGAGTTTACCGATACAGTGACGACGGATTGAACTAAGTTTCGACCAAGGAGCAGTGGACTGATTTCGGGATCAAGAAAAAAGAAGACGTTTTCTCGAAAGTTAGCCTTTTCGTGACAGCTAGAGGCATCACAGAAGCTGCGGAAGAATCTGTAAAGGAGACAAGACTGCTACCGAACTGTTCGTTGAAAGTGCCAACGACCTACAATGGTCACGGTTACTTAAAGCCAAGAAGATTGAGGTCTTGAATATTGAAGTTGCACCATACTTATATTTAAATACCTTAAAGGCAGTAGTCGTGTGTAGAGTTATTGAACTGTACGGAAGAGGAAGTTGTAAAAGAACTTTATGAACAAGGAGTTGTTGGGTTTTGACACGACGCAACGGAAAAGTTTTATCTTCCTCGTCACATGTCCTGACTTTCAACAAACCCAAGTATCCAGATAAGATAAAAGTTGACTTTTATTGACTAGATGTTCGTCCTACCATTCCGACTCCATTACGGTGTTTTGGATATCATAAATTTTGACACACTGCAGCGCGAACATTAGAAAACAGATCTGTTTGTGGTGAGCCATTGCATCCTGATGACCCGTGCAGGGATCCACCTGTCTGTGACAGTTTTCATTGAAACCACTCTGCGAGATCGCAAAACTTTCCATATAAACTGTACATACAAAGACAATACAAACGGTCAGCTACTTCGATGCTAGGAAGACTGTGTTTAATTGATAGCCGAAGGTCGCGTCTTATGCTCAAATTAGTGTTGCAAGTCAAAGTAAAGATTGAGAAAATCACCATGCAGGGAATTAAGAAAGACGACGTAATTGAAAAAGAGACTGCTGACCGAGGAACAATGAAGCCCCCGGAAGCACGCAGAGAGGATGAGCACTTTAGCACCCCTCGAACGTTTTAACGAGAGTGAATCAAGCCTAGAATGATCGCCAATGATGGTCGCCGCACTATTTAGGTCTGTATCATCTGATACCGGCAGCAAAATATCCGTGTAACTTTCTGCGGAGGTAGATAGGAAGATTCCATCTCCGAGGACTCAAAAATCCTGGAATCAGATGAAGGCCGTCAGGAGGATGGAGAAAAGAACTAAAAGAGAAGGCCTGAGGGTAAAACTAGGCGATAGACAATACGTAAGTACGAGAAGTTTGTTTTATAAGTTTATGAAGAATTTACTCTAAGGATGAGTTTTTGATAATTGCGGGATTTTGCAGCCGTTTTTGATGGATTTGGCAATATTTCTTAAGAAATGGATTAGATATTTTTAACTGGCCCTTTACACCCTCGTCATTTTTCTAATAATTTGATTATCTTTCAACAAGACTAGTCTTTTCACTAGGGTGCAGTTTTTTCCTAAAAGATTACTTTTCTTTTTTTTTTTGAGACAAGGGCTACTAATGACCATAGCAGTCAATGCCCGTAATCTGAAGAAAAAATAAAAATAACCATTCCTGAAGTAAAACAAAAATGTAGCATTCTTTCTGATTACTTTTAAACCTAACTAGATTATATGGATGTGTTCAGTAAGCAAATAAATTAAAAAATATTATCTATTAACTAATAGGTCATATTATAAAGATTGTGCTCATAATTAGTAATATTTTCTCGTCGTCTTCACCGAATCGGGCGTTTTGGAACTTTTTAAAAAATAAATGATAATATTTTTACAGCGCATAACTTTATTGTTTGTTTATTGTATCTTTTTATTAGTTTTAAAATGTACTGTCGAACCGCCAACGTTTTATTTTTAAGTTCTGTGTTTTTAAATTGCTCAAACTACTATTATGTTGTACGCTATACAGTATTATGTTAGTTTGGTTTTAGTTTTTAGGTAAAACAATTTATTATCCATACTCTTTACTAATGTTTAAAGTACAGATTCTATTGTCGGTCTATTCTTATATCTGATGCAGTTGTGGTCGTGATAAACATGAGAGGTTCTACTGTAATAAACTTCAAGGATTAATAAATTAAAATAATTTGTCTTCAGTTTTATTTCGATAACTGTAAACGAATAATTCTTTAATCGAAATAACAGTAATATTTTTTTTTTAAACAAAATAAGAAATATATTTATAAGAAAACGTATATTTTTAACTAAATGGTATGACTCGGTAAAGAATATCTCATTGCACTGTCAGTGCGAGGGTTAATACATATACGGTATAAGCTTCCTCTACTGTCATATGAAAAAAATAACAAAACGTCAACAGCATCGACCGGAGTTTGCACTCCGGTTTAGTGATTTCACTTGACCCCTTTTCATTCTTCAATCGGGTCGTCGATGCCTCGAGCTTCACTCTCTGTTCACTATACGTTCACTTTTAGTAATTAGAATTTGTAGCTCGTGGAACAATTGCCATCTTATATGTGGATATATATTAGGCACAGTATACGGTTGGATAATTCGATAAAATTACATTATCACAAATAATATTCTAACATACAAGTATTTCTTTAAATGGCATTCACTAGTTTACTGTTGTTATGCTTCGTAGGCCTTATGCTGTAGTTTGTGAGGAAAAATGCGGTGTATAAAATAATTTAAGATGTATTAAAAATTATCTATTTTCAAATTAAACAATTTTTTCTTTTAACTTCTTAAAAAAATTCTCACATCGCCAGTACAACAATACCGCATCATAGAAATTATTAACGTACTGGGTGATTGAAAAGTAACTCTCTATTTTAAAATATTTATAAATGATCTATTGATGCTAATTTTTATCTCAAGTATTTTGTATTTGATCTTTAATGTATGAGAATGTGATCTGTAAACTTAACATGTTACTCTCCGCTGAAGACTGCGACATTCGCATGGGGTTTGAGGATATATACTGGCTTGGTTTGAAGATTGGTCAGATCTATTTCAAATAACCTTTGGAGCGATGAAGCAGTATTTCACAGGTGGGTTTGTAAACCATCCCAACTGCCACTATTGGGCAGGAGAAGATCATCTTGTTGTCCCTGGAAAAAATGTAGAATCATCCCAAAGTAACGGTGTGGTGTGGGATGACTTCGGACAGGATTGTGAGTTCATTCATTTTTCGCATACCATGAATGCTGAAAGGTACCTTACCGTGCTGCAAGATGAAATCTGGGCAGTTATCCGTGCTTGGGAGATTGTTGAAAACGAGCAAGATGGTGCCCCTCCACATTTTGCTACTGTCGTTCGTGAATGGCTGAATGCCCACTTCCCGGAAGATGAAAGGGTCGTCGCGGTCCGTACGAGTAACCAGCCAGGAGTCCTGATGACTTAACACCCCGTGACTTTTTTCTTTGGGTTTGGTTAAAGAAGCAAGTCTACTGTACAAATCCTTGGAACTTGGAAGAACTTGAACGGTGAATACGAGAAGTTATGTGTTTCATTCTACAAGAGTTCCTGGTGAAATCGTTGACTCAATTCCTGGGCGGCTCGAGAAGCTGTAATGAAATCTGTTACCCATATCAATTTTAAATAGAACTTCATGCTAAACGCTTTCCTCTCATATTCATTTATTGTAAAACTTTTAGTTAATAAATAAAGTATAACTGTTTTGAAATAGGTAGTAACTTTTCAGTCAAAAATACGTGCTTAAGGGAATTTTAAACGGTTAACAATAATAAATATTATTATTTTAAAATATATAATAAGTTACAATAATTAAAAATAAACATCGTTTTTACATTACTGATTGTATGAGTATAAACTGGTGTTTTTATCTTAATTTTTGATGAGACCCTATTCACCTTCTTCAGAATGGGTATTTTTTTTTTTTAATTTTAAAATTAGTGAATCATTTGCAGTTATATTTTATATTTGATAATGATCAGGTCGGTTGATCCATTTGCTGCTGGTTGCTTTAGATTTTGTTGTAAATTATTTGACAATGGTCGATGCCCAAAAAAGATTTATTATTTTCTTCATATTTCTTATTTTCGACCTACCTACTCTAGCAGCGAGAAGAGATTTCTTTAATCTTTCATTCTTTTATAAATACCTTGTACCTTGTTCTTGTATAAATACCTTGCAGATACCTAGCATGAGTGCTAGTAATGTGTGTCTGTTTTCCGCAGCATAATCTCATCTCGCCTTTTGATATGTTTATTATTCTGGCTATTAAATATCGGAAAGTTATGATTTTTTTCAACTGGTGTTTATTTTTTGCGGTGCTCTTAAATAACTGGTGTTAGAGTTATGAATTATGAATATTTTAATAAAAAATCACATTATTAGAATTTTGTAATTAAGTGAATTTGAACTTTTGACGTCTTAATAAATAAGTATACCTAGATTTTTAAATAATTTGATAATATTTGTATTTGCGTGTTTCTTGTATAATCTTCTCTGAATTTTATGTTTAGTGTATTTTATAATTAACAATACTGTTTACAGCAAGCTTTCATGCTTTTCTGCCTTCTTTATTTGAAGAAAATTAATTATCATTATTATTATTTTCGCATGGCTTGACACCAGTTTTCAGCGCTTCTGCCGATCATTGTGACGTGTCTTGAAACGATACTACTGGGTGATTCAAAAAGGACTTCACAACTTTAGAAGCATATACAAATTTATTAAGGTAGGATACAGATTCGATTGAGGTCTCATTTTATAGAAAACACATCAAGTTTCTCATCCAACATTCATTTTAGATCGATATGGTTTCCATTTTGAATGGGACATACATTCCACCTGAAGCCGATTTCATTTCAGACTGTAGATAGCAAGTCGGGCGTTACCTCTGCAGTTGCGGCGGTAATTCGAAGTTTTAGCTCAAAAATATCAGTAGGCAAAAGTGGTACATAAACCCGATCTTTAATGAAAACTCACAAGAAAATATCTAGCGGGATCAAATCTGGGAAGCGAGGTGGCCATGCAATTAGACCTTCACGACCAGTCTACCGACCTTTGAATTAATAATCAAAAAATTCTCGGACTTCCAGACGACAGTGAGGCTGTACCCCGTCTTGTTGATAGCAATGGCGTCCATTTTTGTCATCATCTAACTGAGGAATTAAAAAAAAAAATGTTAAGCATGCCCAGATAAACGATATCATTTACGGTTGCCTTCTAGAAGAAGAGCAGGCCATTCAGTCTTTGTTTGCTTAGGGCACAAAACAGATTAACCATAGGGTATCACGCATGTGCTACTAAGTTCATGAGGGTTTTCGCCATCCCATATTCGACAGTTATGGGTGTTCTACTTGCCACTGATATGAAACGTTGACACATCACTAAAAATTACGTTATCTAAATATGTATCGTTGTCTGCAATTCTATCTATCATTTCCGCACAAACGAGCACTTTGTCGTCATCTGTAATGTGTTGAACCACGGTTACTTTGTACGGCTTCAAGTGCAGTCGTTTACGTAATACGGGCCAAACAGTCGTTTGTGGAGTAAAAAAATGAAAAACTCGTCGTGACGTAACGCACGTGCAAAGTGCAAAGCTTTCTCCGAGTTGTTCCACAGCGGCTTCAGGGATGCGTGGGCGTCCTGGTGATTTTGTATGTTTAACAGAACAACCTGTCTCAACGAAGGTTTGGTGCCAAGAGTAAACTGTATGCCTACTAGGAGGCTCTCTACCTTACTCTCTAGGAAAATTACGTTGAACTGCAGTTGCTGACTGCAAATCGTGAAAACACAAAAGCGAGCACATTCCGGACCTATAAATTTATCCATTTATCCAACTCTGGTGACAGTACTAGCGGTCGAATTCGGTACTAATGAACTACCTGAGTCAAAACTTGATGTATTTTGCTGTGAAATGAGACCTTAACCGAATCTGTATGTTAGCTCATTACATTTTTATAATTTTTTAAAGTTGTGAAGTCCTTTTTGAATCACTAGCTATTGTATCTATCTGGTTTCGGTATTGCGAAGAGATGGGACGATAACTACCCGTGTGCAAAAAAGGGCTGTTAAATTACGTTTGGGCTTCACTTTTCCCGTTCCATATCACCTATTGCTATCATTCAATGCTTTGAATTTCCTTTCTATGTAAACAATTGCTTTTTTTTATATTTTCGTAGTCCTAAGTGTGACATTCTCTTATCGGGAAAGAAAAAATACTTTACATTATATTTTTCATGATGTAGGGAGTTTCTGTTTTATTTAGTTTTTAATGTTATGATTTATTAGAATAAGTTTTAAGTTTAATAATTAGCACGATCCTGACGCATACAGATGTTATTTTTAAAACTGTTTTGTTGTTTCTGTAGAGTAATTTTTCCTTACGTTTCTTACTACTTGGCTCTTTCTGTCTGCTGAGAGTGGCATGGGTTTACTTGGAGTGTTCAGAGTGTGTGTGTGCACGCGCGTGTAGGTAATAAATTATTTATATTCGTTCGACTATAGTATTATCCCTCAATAAATCGAATAAATTGTAACGGTATTTACCGCTCGTGTAAACCAAAAATACGATTATTTCACTTAGAAATGATTATTTTTCAAAATAAAAAAAGGCGTACAACGATTACAATTATGCCGTTATTATGACCAGTAAAACATGTTATATCAGTATTTGTTTAAAATGTTGATCTGAGGTTGAAAATATTTGATTGTTAAAAGAGAGAAAATTTGATAGAAATTTTAGAAACCGTTTTTAACAATTTCAGCTCTGAGATTTTTATATATTCGGCTTAGACCGGTTTCAGATAAATTAATTTTATCACCTGTTATTTTTAGTTAAAAAAAAAGATAGATTATTGGACGAAAGGGAAACCGTATCGTACACACCATATCGATGAAGATCCGACTGACAGCCGCTGCACAAGTCAAATAGAGGTTTAAACAAAATATTATTCGATTGAGTAAACATTTAATGTTCCAGTCAAATTTTTAATCATGTTTTTTGTGAAATTTGTTTCTTTTTGGAAACTCGAATCGTTACTATAGTCTATTCTTAACTGTAAGATAATATTTTCATAAAGTTATATTTTTTACTTATTTAAAATTTGTATCGACTAATCAAACGATAAATAGTTTAATCAAACGATCTACTTTAATCGAACGAAGTATTTCATCGGATAATTTCGGCTCATACAACCGATTAATTTATAATTTTTTTTTTGTGAAATACTTAACAGGTAATACCTATGTTAATTCCAAAGCTTGTGCAATTAATTTATCAATTTCTTTATGTTATTTAACGTTATTTTTTAAAAAATCCAAAATGAACAATAATTTTGCTCAGTATGGTCATAAACGCTCGATATATATTTATTAAGTAATAAATATATAATTAATATTAAGTAGTATAAATATATATATTTATTTAGTAAAAAAAGTTAATTTTGGTTTTCGAGTGTTTTTATATAAATAAATGTAATAATTACATTCATACGGATTTATACGACATCCGAACAGAATGTTATAATGTTTTGTATTAGAATTGACGGGTTTAAAAATAAATGCTGAAATTCAACGAACAGAATACATGTAGTAAGTATAATTATAGGTGCTTTACTTAATTAACATAATTGTAAACAAATTTGTGTGAGCGATCTAATATTTTTCCTCGACTTACCGAAACATTTATAATTATCATATTTTTTAACCATCGAAGAAAAAAAAAACTAGTTTACACATTGGTTTGTGATCTGTAGTCCAGTAGGTGTAGGATTAATAGTTTTTGTAGTTCTGCCGGATACTTCCACGAGTCAAAAAATTCTGTGGATGGTCTATCGTTTTTCACAAGGAAGCTTCGCGTTGGCTGGGGATTTACAATCGGAGGGAAAGCGATTTGTACCGTATATACAAAACTTTTTTTCCTGTTTAGTATCCGGGGATCACCGTCAGGTATTAATTCAGAGGAAGATGAATGAGGATGATATGCATGAGTGTAAGTGAAGTGTAGTCTTGTACAGTATCAGGTCGACCATTTCTGAGATGTGTGGTTAATTGAAACCCAACCACCAAAGAACACCGGTATCCACAAACTAGTATTCAAATCCGTATAAAAGTAACTGCCTTTACTAGGATTTGAACGTTGGAACCCTCGACTTCGAAACCAGCTGATTTGCGAAGACGCGGTCACCACTAGACCATCCCGGTGGGTTTATATATACAAGACTGTCTACACAAAACCGTCGATGTGACGATCCTGAAGCGAGTGAATGACCCGATCTTACGAGCGGAACGGATGCTCATCTGCTAGAGTTCTTATAACGTTTTCGGGCTAAATCATTGGTTCGATTGCCTTCTGCCAGTAGATCGAATTAACGGATTATTTTGATACTATCGTTCCCATCGTATATTTTATAAGGTTTAACTGATATTACTTTCTTTTTAGAATAATACTTCCTTTAATTAATTTTTAAGGCTGTTTAAAATGTAATAGGGAAACTTTTTAGTCTACGGTCAAGCACTTATAGGACGAAATCGTTAATAAAACTTCGATAACCGTAAAAATTAGTTAAAAATAACTTTACTTTTTAATAGACTTAGATAAGGGTCTGATACCGTCGAAGAATAACTAATAACAGATCGACGAATTTTCTAATAGCTCGAACCGATCGATCGGGTAAGCGGTTTAACGTAGGATATTTCATTTTATTTTTATTTTTTTAAATTATCGTATAAATATAAATTTCAACGCTATTATTTTTACGTGACCCGATTAAAACATTTAAACTTCTCAAAATATTAAAGTAGCCATTATAAAATCTAGTTCTTTTATCGGTTAAAAAAAATGATTACCTTCAAATATTTTCAGTAATAATTTTGTAACAGTTACTTGAACGATCGTTTACACAGATTAATTTTTTAAGTTAAAAAAAAAAAAAAAATCTAAAAATTAGTATTTTTAAGAAATCATTTTTTTATAATACATCGCAATAAATATTTCACATCGTAATAAGTAGTAAATTGTAATATGATGAAAATTCTTTTTATGGCGTGATAGGAGATAAACTACGCCGTTTAAAAATGTTTCTTTTGTCGTCTGTTCGAATAATAATCTAATATTTGAAACTTACTTATTTTCTCATTTATTTACACGAGTTTTATTTTAAATATATAAAATTATTTTAGTAAATTTGTATAACTAGATAAAAAGTCTAACAACGTTATCAGTAAATTCAGGTCGGCTAAAGTAAGTAAAAATATAGGAAAATATTCTAAAAACATAATTACGTAAGGAATATTAACAATTAAAAAATACATAAGTAAGTTAATATATAAAGTCGCAGATAAAAAGGATTCATATGTATTGAAGACTACTTCTATTCGGGTTTATACAAAATAATACATACCGAAAAAAAAAACAAAAAGAAAAAACTGTCGACTGTAAACTAAAGTGACATCACGATTTAGACAAACCAAAACAATAAAGAACAGTGTGTTTTAATACTATACAAACCGTTAAAATTTCTACTCGACTGTTCCCGTTTTTTAATTTATAAATAACCAAAAAACATAAAAAATGTATTTAATTATAAAAAAAAAAGTTTAATAAGATAAGGAACCGATTGTTTCTATATCTGCAGTCACAACGAATGATTACGCGCGAGTGCGTAATTATTAATCATGATTACTGTGATTTTCTTTTAGGTAGAAGAATTATAATATTCTCGGCGACCAATTTCTTGCGTTTTATGAAAAACAATTCTTTTATTTTAAAAAAGATGTAACTATACAGCTTTCTACAATAAAACGTATCGAATAAAAATAAATATTTTGATTCAATAAACACATACGCTGATTAAAAAAAACACAAACATTGTATGTTGTATGTTGGTTGTGGGTTCTACTATATTTTACATGTATTCATATGTTACTTATTTATATTGTATCTTTCTTCACAATTTTTACTTCATATATTTATGCGACCGAATTAAACCTAATTTTCGTAGTATACGGCCGATCGAATTTTATTTTTCTATTTCCGATAATTTTTCTTTTCATACTCTTATCGAACCGACTAATTTTCAACATCGTTTTATAATAACGCATGTAAAATTCGTTATTCTTTGATTTTCTAGTTTAGAAATACTTTTATCGATTTCTATTTCATTACTTTTATTTTTTGTATACAGTTTTTAAGCATGTAAGGTATATATTTAAAACAAAAATGATTAATTTTTTTTTTTATTACGTTTTAAATAACATTTTATAATTTTAAAATAATACGATAACAAATTTTTATACACTAAATAAATTTAATTAAACGCCTGTCATCCGAAAGAAATATAATTTAAAAAAATTATCTTTACCATATATCGAATTAAAAACTAGGACGAAAAGAAAAATTGTTATCGTCATCGATTTTAATGAAACGAACCGTTCCACGTTTTTCTTTGTGCTGTCGGTGGAAACGAGGTATATAACTTTATTTGAATAACGAATATTTGTAGAAAATAAATGAAGATTTTAATATTATGATTATTTTCTCGGAGGCTAATATTTTATATAAATAATTTTATTGAAAACTAGAATTTCTTGTCGTAAACCGATACAGTTTATACGTTACATTTATATAGACGAGAACAAACAACGATTTTTAAAATAATAATCGTACCTTTAAATTTCTATATTCGGATTTCTATATTCAGATAAGTTCAAAAATGTCAACGTTTTAAAAAACATAATCGAGATATAAAACAAATCGAGAAAAAAACACAAAACAAAGAAGGGATCTTATACGATAAACTTAAATGATATTATTACTTCCATACGATAAACCTTATAACTTTCATAAACGACAAACCTCGAACGAGCAGTAGAGAATTGTAGCTATTTATAAAACTACATTAATTAGCTAAATTCCTAAATATAATAGGCAAAGTTACTGGTATAAGTACCAGTATAATAAGTTTTGACAATGGAGTGGTTCCGAAACGCGTCAAGTAATAAAAAAATAAATGAAGCTAAGAATAATAAGCAGTACTAAACATAGAAACTATAGATTTTAGTAGAAAAGATAATAATAATTATTATCTTAACACCAATTTCAACGAACAAATATTTTTAAATAAGTTGGTTTTTTATATTGCTAGATTTATTTACGGTTCTAATTTTTTATACGCGTTTAAAACCTACAAAATATGTAAAATCTTCGGTCCTAAAAAACTTCGAGGATATAGTACGAGTTGTTTGGCCGCTTCTACAAAATAAAAATCCAATTGTATACGGGTGCCAGCTTTCTTTTTCCTGTTTAGCCTCCGGTAACTACCGTTCAGATAATAATTCAGAGGATGAATGAGGATGATATGTATGAGTGTAGTCTTGTACAGTCTCAGTTCGACCATTCCTGAGATGTATGGCTAATTGAAACTCAACCACCAAAGAACACCGGCATCCACGATCAAATCCGTGTAAAAATAACTGGCTTTAATAGGACCTGAACGCTGGAACTCTCGACTTCCAAATCAGCTGATTTGGGAAGATGGGTCCACCGGGACCCATCTTCCCGGTGGCCATCAGCCAGGTGGGTTACGGGTGTCAGCTTAATTAATGGAAAATCTTTGAGGTAGAGTAAAAGATCGTAAAATAATTTCATAAGATAATTAAAAACAAAAGTAATTGATAATTCCGTTGAGATGAACTCTTTTTCTCGTAAAACTACGTCAGAAGTATTAGATTTATTATATACATTATTAGTATTATATTTAACGGCAGAATTATATCCGTTTTTACCAGCCGCCTTAAACTCTTTTCCTTTGCTTCTTTGAACTAAATAAAAGGAAGTAAATTTAGATAAAAACCTAGAAGAATTATTACGAAAGTTAAAATATGTTATAATGATAATGGGGATTGAAGGACATACTTTGAAGTAGATGTAAATCGGTCCGTTATACGTATTAAAATTATTGTAGATTATAAAATAATGAAGTAGTGCGTAGAACAGGCGATTTATGATAAAAAAATAATATTGCTTTCGTTCCAAGGAGAAACTGACATTTTATAAAAAAAAAAAAAACATTTCAATATTTTTTACCGATAATGGATTTACTGATAACGATCGACTGTTAGAAAAATCTCTATCACTTTTATCGCTGATTATCATTATGCATTTATTTGTAATAATAATTAACTGTTGAAACAAATTAATGGATAATATTAAAAAGCAAGATTATTTCTTTTATTATTATTATTATGTATTTTGTTTGCTGTATCGATACGAAGGAACCCTTTAAGGGTTCCTTTAAGTCCTTTAAGACTTTCTAATGTAGTAAGTTTGCAATGATGAAATGAAAATGTTAAATCGGTCTAGGTGCAACCGTGTTTATAGCAATAGGGGGAACAGGTACGAGCGACCTACACCGACGAATGATTGAGAGTAGATTATTATTACACCGCAGTAAAAGTGAAAGCCCCTCTTATTCGGTTACGTGTGTCTCATTCCTCACGCCTTGTACCTTTTGCTAGCTCACGTATAACTCACTAAATATATAATATAATAGAATTAATGGTTTAACTTTTTGAATTCTAAATCGGTTTTAGAAAATAGTTTAACATATGTGCCTTTTATTATTATTATTATTGTTATTATTATTTAGTATGTAGGCCTATAACATGATGAAGTTACGACTTTTGAGGTTGCGATCGGGCATATATAAACTTACATAATCATATTTAGTGAACGGTTTGTAGTTAATGAAACCAAGTACCGAATATGGAGTTCGTATATAGTACGTAATCTTTATATAATTATACTGGAGTTGCAGTTAAAGTAGCCTACTTAATAGTTGATAGAAATGAATTTTTCCTGTGTAAATAAATATACTGAAATAACCAAGACGTGTGACAACAACCGCATTCTTCAGTGTATGCACATAACATCACTTTAAGTAATTAGAAAAAGCGATATCGTTTGGTTTATTACAGAACAACGTTATTAAGCAGCGATTATTTAGTCGCCTTAGGTTCAGTCGGTCTGTTTTAAAAGCAACAAAAATGCATTATAGCATATCGGTACCAATGTGTATACACTTAATTTCCATTTATTTTATGTAAACTTCTGGTTATAGACGGTCAAATTTCAACAAAATTTAGCGATTATTCATAAGAAACTTTTAAGGTCATTAAATATGAAATTCCATTAGAACGTAGGCATGTATAAACAATAAAGTTTATTCAGTACTGCTTTAACAGAATAATGAAAATAATCAAAAATATTTCGGCCATTGCCATTTTGTTTTTACTTCGGTGGTGTCGATAACTGAAGGAGAAAAAGAGTTTAAAAAATTTGTTTGACTGATTCATATGATATTCTACAAGTCTCCAGTTATCTAACCGATAAGGATTCGTAAGCAGTTCTTGTAGTGAGTAAAACTTGTTACTTTGAATCGCCTGGCTGGGATGTATAATTAATCATCTACCGGTATAGAACAATTGCTTTAAACAGAATCGAGAAGCCGATTTTTGTGTAACGACCTTACTATAATCAGAACTCGCTCACCGAACCGCAAACTCAGATTACCGAGGATAAAGTAGGACAAAATCTGCCCCTACATTTTTAGTACGGTATGCATCAAGTCAAAAAGTCGCGGAAAACTTCAGAATGATGCAATCAAAGTTAAGAGAAAAGGATGGGTAAAAAGAAAGGGATGAACCGCCTGCACAGAAACCGCGGAAGAAAATAAATAAATTCACTAAATGGATGCTTCGGCAGGGTAATTGATACACATTTATCCCGTAGTTTCTTGGAAGATTTGAGTATCTTTACTTAGAACGGACATGACAGATTACATATTAACGATTTTGCATATAGCAGCACAAAAGTATAGTTCAACAAAGTGCTTTTCTTCAACACACAAAACAAGTTACTCTATAAAAATAAACTCAGGCTACACGAAGGAAAACTCTCCTCGGCGTAGAGGAAGAGAAGTTCTTATTAGCGAAGTTCTTCACACAATTGTTGATTTTGTGACAATCGGAAAGCTAACTAAACTACAAAACGTATTCTAGAGTATCAGGAATCGCATACTCTATCGGTAAGGTCTACTTATCTTGCTATGATATACGGGCTTAATGGTTGTAGCAGCGTATACAACAACTATCCCGGGGTAGCAAGCGGATTCAGGATATTTCACCTAAAGATTATTCGAATGACAAATCGAGGAAGGAATTAAAAAATTAAAAAAAATCTTTTTTTTGTAGGTGGTCTTTTTAACCGTTCTCTTAATTAAATATTTTATTCCTTGTTGCCATCCAGGTGTTGTAAAACTGCTAGGTATTTTTAATACTATGTCATTAGCAGGCTCATTACAAGTATTTCGTCCATATCCGCTACGGTATTGGAAGGACTAAGAACGTTGACTATCGGTTTACCTTAGGATTAGCCTCATGAAAATGCCAATATTTTAGTCTGCTTATTGTTTATTACCTTTTATTATGTTTATTATGCAATTAGATTCTTTGTGGTTGTACAAAATCTTGCATCTATACATATTAGAAAATTATTTAACCTCTTGCTAATAAATTTGAAAGGAAAATTTCACTAAAAAAAAATCCTTAATAAAATGCTTTTACTTATAATTTAAATCTAGATGAATTTCGATTGTTAAACAACTGCCATCAGTAGACTACGAATGTAAAAACAATTAAAATTAGAAAACAAAGCAATGATAAAAGTAAACAGTATTAATTGACGACTAAACAGTACTTACGAATTCTATAAAACAAATGGTTTTTAGAACAAAAAAATAAATAAATAAAAGAAAAAAATACGGTTTACTGTATCAGGAGATCCCAGAAGAAACCATTCATTTAAACCTCCTACTCAGACCACTTACTACTACTTAGTGCACGCCGATTTTGCGGTTGGTAGACAGAAAGAACTTATCTCAAGAAATATAAAGATAATATAAACCCTAAACCGATCGAAAAAATATCTCTGCCATGAACAAACTTTAAAAGGAGAAAATAACAGTTTAATTTATTACGATTGAAAACTTTCACGAAAGGATTTTTAATAAATTTATAACTCAAACAGGCTATTAGATATCGATTTCCTGTTCTTGTTCAACAATGAACTTTCTGGTTCATTCTTGATAAATTAAGCTGTTCGGCTTAATTATGTACTAATTTAGTACCTTTTATTTTTTCTGTTTAGTCTCCAGGAATTACCGTTCAGGTATTACTTCGGAGGATGAATGAGGATGATATGTATGGGTGTAAATGAAGTATAGTCTTGAACAGTCTCAGTTCGACCATTCCTGAGATGTGCGGTTAATTGAAACCCAACCACCACCAAAGAACACCGGTATCCACGATCTAATATTGAAATCCGTATAAAAGTAACTGGCTTTACTAGGACTTGAACGCTGGAACTCTCGACTTCCAAATCAGCTGATCTGGGAAGACGCGTTCACCGTTAGACCAACCCGGTGGGTTTCATTTAGTACCTAAGTTTTTCAAAATCGACGTTTCTGACGAACTATCTTTGTGAACAGTTTTCAAGCGGTTTTTTATCCGGTGTTCTATATTTATTGAGCCGATTATTCCTTTATTCTAGTTTTAGTTTTTCTTTCAATTTGCTCTGAATATCCTAAAGTGCAACTATTACCTCATTTATGACAGATTTTTTAGTTATGGAAATAAAGCTTTTGAAATTGTTTTCTTAATTTAAAAAAAATCATGAATCATGTTAAAGGTATTTTGTAAACTTAATTTCATAACATTTCCATGCCCTATTATTTCCAACTTTCTATCTACAGTTAAAATTTTTTATTTTTATGTTTTTAAACTTGAAAAATAAAAGCTCCTGATATGACGCTCATGGGAAACCATGAAAAGCTTTGGTTGCGGAAGAAAACAGAGGTGATATTTCTGAAATTCATGTGGATCGATTACAAAGACATCACTGTTTTTATAAAAAGATTTATATAGTGAAAGTATGTCGGAAAGCGGACCTCAGCTCAACTAGAGTTAAATGCTCTTAAGGGAGTAGCAGCGTGGCATTTACAACGTTCTAAGCCAAACCAGAAAAACAGTGTCGCCGAATCGCCAGAATCACTGAAGTAACTTATATATGTTAAGAATAACAAAAACAATTGTATTATAGCAGCTCGAAAGGTCTGTTTTTGCAAAGAATTATACATGAAATCATACTGAATCGTAATAATATTTTTATAATTACATGAAGACATTGCTTTGAGTGTTATTTTCTGCCTTTCTTAGCATTGCCACGCTAACATTCGTAGTTGACGTATTTCGGAGTACCTCTATTCTCAAAACTACTTTTAACATTCCGAAATGCGCCAACTACAAAACGTTAGTGACAATGCTAGGAAAGGCAGAAAATAACACTCAAATCAATTATGATAATCTTAACGGAAATAGAAAATATTTTACATGAAGACAGTTAATTTCAGTTTAAGTTTTTGCTTATAAGTATTAGTATACATCCGAATGAATCTAGAAATTCAGAATGCAGTAATTTAGAAATAATCTAATAGTCTAGATGCCACTCACACGTATGATTTTAAAATCAGAATAACCGGAGTCGTCGATACTATCAATGACAACGGTAGGAAGAATTCATTCCGCAATTCAATCGCCAGCACTTCTGAGTTTCGATTCTGTAGGTGAAAAAGTTACACCTGAAAATAGTTTAAACGTTTAAAATACATAATTATATTTTAAAATCTACTTCCTATTTTATAAGCGATTATATTGCACGTTTGTCACATATTATCCACGAAAAATTGTGCGTTACAATCTTGTTTTCCATTTTAATATAACATTTAATGGTTGAAACGATTTTAAGTTCACATTCATGTGGTATTTATACAGGAGCGTATTTCATCGTAAGGTATCAAAGTCGGTCTATGCTACATACACCGCATCGGTTTTAACTATTTTAATATTTTTAAAAGTATAGTATTAAAACCGGTATTTAACCCAGGCATGGCCAACATACGGCCTGCAGGCTGAATCTGGCCCGCGTAATGAATTTATGCGGCCCGCAAAACGTTTTTCAATATTAGCTTTTTTTTTATAAGGAATTGAATAATGGAAAATACGGAAATGTAAAAAACTTAACACGTCACATTAGTTTTTTTTTTTGTTAATTTGTTGTACTAAATTACTTACATTTATTCATAAACATCGTTTTTGTATTTAACGTTTTTTAATTTTAATATTTCGTTCTGCCTGTGAAAAACGTTTTCTTTCCAATTCGGCCGGGATGCAAAAACTGATTTTACCGGTATTTAATACCGAGTATTAAATATATATCGAAAAACGATCTTTTTTTAAATCTTGAACAAAGAATAAAAAATATATAAATAATACTGTAGTTTAAAAACATATTTAAATCACTCCTTAGAAGTTTTAAGGATTTCATACCGAAAAAAGTAAACAGATTGGTAATGGCGTCGTTAAAATTTCCCAAGTAATGTCCTAGATAATAACCACTTTAATGAGTAAGTGGTTCCCACTTCTTCGAGACGACTTCGAATTTAACTTCCCTTTTTACTCGTTTAACATTTCATGACCACCTAAATCCAAAAAACCAAAAATGTTATTTGTATTCGTTATTGCATACGTTATACTACAACGTACGTGGAAGTTATAAAATCATTATAACTTCCATTATAACTATTCATTATAACTATTCAAATTGTAAACGAAATTCCGAATATTTGTATTTACATTGTAGGTGAATTAAACGATAAATAATACTTGGAATTACAAACATTTAATTTTTTTTTTGTAATTCACGATTTTTTTTTGCGCGCACGAAATATTATTAGACAAAAACGCGGTACACGCGTACATAATTTCATCTACTTTATATGTTCGTAAAGAATGTATTTTATATTGTTATTACTTAAATGTTATGTAACTTTTTAAACAGCGTTGTAGTTACTTTTGTTGACATTGTGTGGTTATTGTAGACGACTATGAAGTTTGGTCTGCGGTTTTTAGTTTTTTCGTTTTATTTAGTAATCGGTAGCCGCCACAGTATGTTAGTTTGTTCACAACCTTTATTTATTTATTTAATAGTAATATATTGAGTAACTGTAAATAGTATTATTTTTAACACCGCTTTATCTTTATTGTTATTATTTCTATTATAAAACCGAAGAGAATATTTCGTTTATTATAGAAATCATGGTATTACCGAATAGTTAAGCTGGAATCAAAATAATCTACGCTGGAAATAATAAAATAATTATTTGATCTACGCTCAAATAATCTAAGCTCGAATCAGAAGGGAAGTATACTCGCTAATACCTCAAATACGGTTCGCATCGCATATCTTCCCGGAAGCATCGTGTTAATTATAAGAATTTATAGCAAATGTATCTTCGTGATACGACGACATATAATGTATGTATTCACATGAAAAATTTACGAGTGGAAGAACTTTTACTTTAAACTAACAACAATGAGATTATGTTTTATGACGATAAGTTTGTTCACATATGAAACAAATTTGTTAATTATAGTATCATTTCATAGAATTTAATTACCGATTTCAATGTATTAATCGTGTTGGCTTAATCATACCACCGACTAGGGGCATAAAAAAGTAAAAAAAGCTATAAAAGATAATTAAACATTATATAGGAAAAACACGGCAATATCGTCACGAAACCTTCCTGGATATATTCGACCTCACCTCTTCTTCTGTATAAATAAAAAGTTATCACTCCTGAACCAAGAGATAACCTCCTTACTATTCTCAAACTAGTCGTTATATTTATTTCTAATTAAACTCCAAAAAGGTTTAAAACTTAAACTTAATAATTTTTATAATATAGTTTGTTTTGGTTTTTATATCTTTTTTTTTAACTCGGGGATCTCATAACGTTGTTAAACACTACTCTTAATCGTCTTCAGAAGTTCCTCGATAAAGTTTTTATACTATATACTACTTATCACGAGATAGTAGTGGTAGGTTAAATGGGATAAACGTTTCCTCAAAACCGATTTTTATAAAAACATAATGGCATTAAACGTCAACACACACGCCCGAATTTACTTAAATACTTATCGTTCCGGCGCATTCGTAGAAATAAACGAGCGAGTGGAAGTCTAATAAAGGCTCCGGATCTTCTTGGTATTCTTCGGAGATGAGTAAATTGGAACTAGGAATCGTTATCGTCAAAGACAATACTTTCATCGACTGTTTCGGTAGGCACAACCTAATATTTCTTTATGTTTTGACATTTTCATGATGTGTTTATCGGTCTCTCTGCATACCATTTTATTTGAAACATTATTCCACGCTCTTGCCAATGTTTCACCAGTATTGACCGACTGTCAAATGTAAGGCACCGTATCGTAACAGTTTCTTAAATTAACTTTGATCTTTTTATTTGTGTCTCGTTCGTGTTCATCGACTGGTAAAATAATTTTTTATTCATTAGTCGTTTACGGACGAGATGTTATAGAGAAATGACAACTGCTTGGAACGGTCGAAAGCTTAATCAAACAAAAATTTGACTTTTTCTTTCCTTTTTGAGAGGTCTTAGGGATTAGAAGATTGACTATTTAATATTAAAAGCGTGTACCCCAACTTTACCCGTTTGTCTCTGTGTTGAGTTTACCCGATTGTCCCATTTTGTGACCTCGATTGTAGAATTATCATATTTATATGAAAATTAACACAAATCTTCAGAGTTTTATTTGAGCTGTGAATGTAGGTAACTGGAAGATTTCAGACGTTTGAAATGCTCTTTTTTTACTGACTTTTCGAAGAAAAGTACGGTATTACTTTCGGTAGTACAGTAGGGTTGGTGGGGAGAAAATTAATTTTCTTTACGTTTTGAGGATTGATGAGTACGAAAATACCATTCGATTAGTTGTTTCCTTATATATTTTATATATATATATAAAAAATTTATTTATTTATAGGCCTATGTATAAAATTTTGTGGCTCGAAAATTTCCAAAACTACTTTATATATTTCGTTTAAATTTACATAGATATGCTGTAGTAGTGTGTATGAAGTTGTGCATGTAAAAATTTAATGAAGATTGTTTGAGTCGTTCTTTAGTTACGCTCATCTAAAAGTCGAAAAAATTTCAGCAGGGCAAATAAAATAAAATAACGAAAAGTCGTTCTGCTTGCTCAGAACTGCGCAAGAGTTTTTTTTTAATTTGTATTATTATTTTGCATTTTAAAGCTCATAAGTATGTAAAATCTTCAGCTGTATAAACAAAAAATGATGTCCATGCTAATAATACAAGTATTAAGGTCGATATTAGCTCTAAACGATAAAATTTTTAAGTTGTTTCAACCGTTCCCCATTATACACAAGAACTGAATGTAAAACTTTCACATTTCTACAATGTTTTACAACGAGTAAAATACAGCAGAAATAAAAATGCATACAAAAAAGACTAAAAAATTTTTGATAACGGATTCCATTAAATTGATAATCCTATAATTTCCCAAAATAAATGGTTAATTACCGATTTTAGGAATAAGGTATCAAACTTCGTTTCTATGCAGTCGATAATTCTGGAAAAAATTGTTTAAAGATTAAAAAAAAAATATTTGATAATCCTGCGTAACTGTTCTCTCATAATCTACCATTAGATATCATGAATCCTTTATTTCTTCCTCTTCTTTCGTAATACTAAACTTAGTAAGGATCGAAAGAGGTGTGTTGTTTTTTTAATAAAATTTTATCTTCTCATCTAGATCCAGTATTCTTATCTAGTATGTTTCAACTGACTTCAAGTCTGTAAAATCACTTTTATCTTATTCTGTTTTAAAAGTGATGTGATGTTTTCGAGTATTAATCAGTTTTCTTGATTACAGTTTAACAGCTCCTTAATAGATGTCTACACAGGTAAATTTGTGAAGTATTAAATTAGGTCTTGAAACTTACACTCTCACTATGATTATTTATTATGGAATTTTCAATAACATCGAGAGGAATTTTTTATGATTATAATTATCCAGTAAATGTGAAATTCTACGTCATATTTATAAATGATTCGTGTTTTTGTTTTATGCGGTACAAATGTTTAGAACAATTTGTGAAACTGCCGAGCGATTTTTTTTTAATAATATCTAGATAACTACCGGCTATGTTTATATACATCACACGGAAGGTTAGTTTAACGTGAAATTATTTAATAATTCATGAATAAAATGAAAAATTATTTAACCATAAAGATATTTTGTAATTTTACAATATAATCTATAAATTTTCTGTTTTATATCGGCAACAATTCTGTACTCTAAACTATATACATCTTTCTAAATTGACTACACTGAAATTTTTTTAAATTCCTTTTTCATTATTAAAGAAATTACAATACATGTGAGGTCCCTTGAGGCGTGAACCGTTTATAATATTTTGATTTTTCTATAGTGCTATAAAATTTTATATATTAATTGAGTACATTTTAAAGGGAAAATTAGTTAAACATCACGGTTTACAGTTGAATGTTTTTAAGTTTACACGTCTATTTTATTTATGTTTTAATTATATAGCGATCGTTACTCTTCAGAATAATTTTTACATAATTAAATTCATGTGTTCACCGAATAATGACGGGCTTATCGCATATCGTAAACATAAAAATGCGGAAATATCAGTCATACATTCTAGTATTATTTGTAATTAAATAATCAGTTAATTAGATAAAAGTTATTTACGAATTTACTTAAAAAAACATTTTCATGAACAGGAGTATTTGTTCATAATAAAAGAACTGAACGTAAGATCATCTTAAAAAGTGACCGTTGTACAGTCTTAACAGTTTACCGTTCTCCTAACAAGATTTTTAAATTTCTGTAATAATATTGCAGCGAAATTATCTTTTAATTCTGATGAGGTAATATTGAAATCTATTCGAAATTATCCGATGGTCTTACTGATATTTGGATGAAACCTTTGAAGAATTATCGTGCATACGGACAAAAGGAATAAATACATATACGAAATTATTTTTTCTAATTTACTTTTTGAGTTTACGATGAGGTAACACTACTCTCTTTTTCTGTTTATTCATTAGATTTACGGTTAATTGAAACCCAACCACCACGAAAGAACACCAGTAAGCACGATCTAGGGTTCGAATCCATATGAAAGTAACTGCCTTTACTAGTATTTGAACCTTAGAACTCTCGACTGTGAAATCAACTGATTTGCGATGACAAGTTTAACCACCAGACCAACCCAGTGGGTTACAATGAGCTAACAGGATTCACTCGAATTTAATCGTAGGTATCTGCGAATATTTTACAGTAATACTTAAAATCGGCTAGTGTATAATTCAGCTTTTTATTGTTTTAAGACATATCGTTTCGTACGGTGCTGTAAATTTCGCATCAAAAAGATCGGATAATAATAATAATAATAATACAGAAATAATAACTGTTTATCGTTTCGCTTTGCCCGCAGCATCGCTGTCGGCTAGAGTATAGAGAAATATTATTAATTATTTATACTATGCTTGATTTTCATGCTCTTACAAATAATAATAACTCTCGAAATCTTTTTTTTTTTACGTCGACTGGTATCGTTCTATTTCCTTCGACTTCATCCGTAGAACCAGATATTTTCTCGGTCATATGTATCCTACAATGTTGATGATATATTATTATTTCTACTTTGCTCGATTTTAGCCGTATCCGATTTAGCCGTATATATGTTTTTGTGCATTTATATAAAAATATATTTAGTCTGTCCTAAATAGATCAAACCGATCGACGTGAAATACAACAGCTTGCGTCAATGAACTGTGTATAAGTTACTGTACATACATAAATGTTTATAAGATTTTTAATCATAGTATAATTTACATTTTAACTTACTACGTGTGTAAACAATATTTTCATTTATTCTTAAAAAACATTCTACCGAAATGTGCTGTTTGAACGATTAACTGAACTATGTAGTATCAGATAGTGTAAGACCCACGAAAGCTTTCGTAGAGTAATTTAGCCGATTAACTGATATTTGCTTAATTTAATCTCCATAATGGTATAAGGGTATATATATATATATATATATATATATATATATATATATGTGTGTGTGTGTGTGTGTGTGTGTGTGTGTGTGTGTGTGTGTGTGTATTTTGCGTTACGTGCGCGCGTGCATCTATAATTTTTTTAATTACAAAATCACTTGCAATTAAAAGATTTTAGCTAAAAAGACTTAAACCATGTTTTTAAAAATAAAATGAAATCCATACAAAAATTAAAATTCGGTTAACCAAATTTTCTTAATTAATTTAAAGAAAGAAGTGTTATTTTTTGTTTTAAACCTTAATAATATTATTTTATTTTTATAATTTTTTTATTTGATTAGAGTGTTAATGTAATTAATGGGTATAGAAAAATACAGCTTTTTTTGTATCTTGTCATGTGAATATATCTCCTTCCTGAGAAATTAACAGTCGGCCTCTTCTTCTATTAACGTGTGAAGTTAGTTTCTTATTTGAGGTCGTGTACAAGAATAGTGTCAGGGCTGGTTTAACTGGCTATTTTGTTTTTTTACTCAAACGTTTTATTCTTTTTTATTTGCTATGTATAGAATTTACTTTTATGTACAACATTTTGAAAAGTTTTTTTTACGCTATTTCAAATCTTTTATCTGTTCGAGGTATACAAAAGTATACGTACTAATAAGCATCATAGTTAAAGAAGGAAATATTATACAAATATAATGTTTTCTTTTTTAACAGTTCTAATACAGAGATCAGTTTTCGGTGTCTAATTAATTTTAAACCGGTCTTATTGAAGTTCTCATTCTGTGGATTATTGTTACAAGGTATTACAAATATCTTGTAATTATTACTTAATAAATTTCTATATGTATGAACGACTTGGATATTTAATTTTTCACCTATTTTATCATTTTTAATTACTAAATTTCTGTATATATTTTTTAAAAATATTTATTTTTGTTTAATCATAATGAAATAATTTAAAAATATTCGTAAGAAAATAAAATCTTTCTTAACGTGTAATTAAGTAATATTATCACTCGACTTTAATTGGTTAAATAGATTTTTTTATTAGTAAAGGCGATTTGTAAAAAATATATCTGCATTGATGCGAGTGTGCGTACACTTATTATCTCTTTATTAATTGTATGTAGAAGAAATAAACAACTGGAAAATAAGTAAGAGTAAGATTAAAATAAAAATAATAAAATTTTACTGTTAAAAAATTAACTATAAATTAATTTTTATGAGAAAACGTAAGTATTGTATTACAGGAAAATTAACTTGAAACGTTAAAAAACTTACATATAACACACACACACACACACACACACACACACACACACACATATATATATATATATATATATATATATAGTAAATATATACACACTATAGTAAATATACTACAAAATGTTATATTTTTCCAGTACATTCAAGTAAATTGGTATTTTAATGTACTTACGACTGGTGAAAATGAAAAATAATAAAATTATTTATTTCGTCCTGCTTCTCCTCCCATCGGTCATCCCTTATCCAAATCCTTCACCCTTCTACTTCATTATTGACTTCTTAGGTATAATCTGATCATTTTGAGGTTCTTCATGTGGAGAATACCGATGCCAAGATCTGTAGAACTTTCTCGGTATTCGAGGTTGCACCGTGACACCATAGTCTTCCATGAAGTGTTTTATTACATAAAGTCTTCCAAAAATATAAATACGTTTCCATAATCTGGAAGATAATAGTTTATTTTATTACTATATTTGTTCTAATTTTTTTTTTAAATTTGTATGTCTTCTTCAAATCACTTTAATTTTAGACTTCCACCGAGCGTTTTTTTCCTTTAATATGCCTAGAATACCTTCTGTAATGTAGCTCGTTGCCCCTAACCGTGATTCATTTGTTAAGATCATAACGGTTAAGCTCTTTAATAGCGTCTGCTTTACGGGTTTATCTTTGACGAACAATTAACAACTGTTTTACAATCTGTTAACGGTAGTATTCAGCGTACACTTTTCTTTCAAAGCTAATACTTCTGAATAAACAAAAAAGGTTATTTCTAAAGCATTAAATCGACGAGATATCTGGAGGTCTGTCGTTAAAATGAAATGACTTATTAATTTAGAGGTTGAGTGAAATTTGACTAGATTTCACGACGTATCTCTTTTAAACCACACGTCATTGTCAGGAATTAATAGAAAACTAGCTAGTTTTTAATATACTTTTTTATAAATTCTCTTTTAATTCGGTTAAAAGCTGCTAATACCTACAAAATGTAAGTAAAGTGATTCCTGGGTTCACGAGTTCGTAAAAATATTGTTTCAATTTAGGGCGTACTTAATTTCAAAAAGAAATATATCGCACTAATTTTATGGGTAAGATAATTTTAAAAGAATATATAATTGGTGTAAATCTTAATATATTACCTTTTTCCGAACGGCTATTTAAATTACATACTCAGAAAATTTTCCGCTCCGGTGAAAAATAATAATGATAAAAAAAAATGTGTGTATATATATATATATATATATATAATCGAAATAAAAACATTGTTTACACGATACACCATAAAAAAGGGAAGTAACACTATTTAATTACATGAATTGTAAAATTTCAAAGCTCAAAAAATAAATTATCATTAGAAACGTGGAATTTCTCTACAAAAAATTGTAATTTACTTTTTTCTAGCACAGACTTGAAAATCAGAGCATTTTTTTCTTAGATTAGAGTCCGGTATTCCATCATTTATTGATAAAGAAACATGATCGGTCAGAAAACAACACAGAAAAAATAGACGATGAAAGGAAATTGAATCTTATAACAGATCTTTACTGTTTAATTGGTAAGGGGGTGAATAGTTCACAGTTCGCTCGGGTTCTTTCTTGTGCTACACGAATCCAGGGAAGGGCGAAATTATTCTTTCAAGAAACAAGCTCTCCTTCTTTATAAAAATGTTTACTCGGCCAAAGCATTTACTCGGTCAAATCTGCTTGTTATTTGATAAATGGGTCTTTAAAAATTATATCCGTCTCGGAAACGTTCTTGCTTAATCACTTCGATTAAAATTACGTCGACTTCTGAATTATTTCCACGGAAAAAATTGAAATAAATTAGTATTACAAATGCAGGAATAAAAAAAAAAAATTAATCGGAACGGATTACTTTTTTGTAAACGAGCTGTTCTACCCGTTGTGAGTTTTAATTTTTTCTGCCGACATACGTTTGAAGTACGTCGAATCTAATGAACTGATTTTATCGAGGTCAATATGATTTTAAACCGGCAAATAGTTTCGACATCACTTGTCGGTCGATTTCTTGTTCCTACTGCAACAAAAAATTGACCGTTATGGTAATTCGATACTGTACGTTTCAGTCATACCACATACAAATATTACTATAAGATCTGTAAGTCTTCATAACACATAGTGCGGCTTTATTTAATCGAGAGACCGTCAAAGGGAGATAGAACAAAGAAACCAATAGCGTTAGCGTTTAACCGGATCGGCCTCGATCTGTCGACCTTCCACATGTAAAAATAGACTTTTACTCTTTGTACACACATTTTAACACTGTTAATTATATATATATGTATAAATAAAAGAGTTAAATAATACAAAAAAAAAAAAAAATAATTTTATGAGTACATTATTTATTATATTTAAGATTTAATTAAATTAGTAACCAATCATTATTGTATTATTATTACTATTACCATTGTTTATTTATTTTATATTTTTTGCAGATGTCAAATGCAAGAGGATGTAATCTCTGGTATTGGACGATACTGACAGGTACATTTAATTTATGTTAGACATTATAAAACAAATTTTTTTAAAATAAAAAATGTATTAAAAGTCGACTCTAGTACAGATGGTAATATTTAAAATAAATTTACATTTATCAGTGATAAAATATTTACTTTAACCCGAGTGATTTTTTTTTTCATTAAACATTTTTCAACATACGTGCGGTAAATTTTTATTACATTTTCATTATTATTTTTATTATATTAGATTTATATCATAAACAGTTTATTATACAATATGAATGTCAACCCCGCGTGCGGACGAGTTATGGCCTATATGAGTGTAGCTATATGCGTGTTGCTCAACTACATCGTCGGCTATGTTACATAATTTTGTATTAATTTGTTTTATGTTAAATATTGTTGTAGTACTTTTTATTTCTTGTCAATATATTATAGAACCATATAGTTTATTATGTTAACTTTTAATAGTTATTTTTTTACCGAAACGAGATTTTAAAGCGCACCTTGGCTAAATGTAGAAAGTAACTATAAATATTATGATTTCTTGTCGTTTATAGGTCGTTTAATATGTGTATTAGTCCTATAAGACGACCGGTTATTAACTGACAGCATTAAATTATTAATTATTCCATAATGAAATTACTTTTTTATACGTGTTTACGTTTCGAAAAATAATGATATAATTATTGTACGGGAAGGGAGAAGGTGAACATTTTAATTTTATTAAAAAATATAAGTTTTAATTACTTTAGGATCGGTAATATTTTTCTCGTCCCGTTTTCGTTGTAACAAAGGAAAACCATTTCGGATGACAGTAAAATGGAATTTTATAATAAATTTTCAGTTATTTTGTAGTATTTTATTGAATCGTTAACCTAATTTTTATTTACATATCAAGTTAAATAGTTTTTATCGAGAGCGAAAAAATATTCTGCTTCTCTGAGAATTTTTTGATATTTCATAAAGCCGTTAAGGTTTTCACTAAATTTTTTTTGGAATCGTTAAATTTAGTCAAGCCAAAAGGAAAAGGTACCGACATTTTATAAATTAATATGATTTGAATGTAAATATGAACATTTAGTTTCGAATTGAAATTTATTTAATATATTAGTAAGTCGATATAAATAAATAAACAAACAACACCCACTAAATTAAATTAAAATTTATATTTGCTGTTGTAGTAACAAACAATAATCTTCAAAATATTTATAAAATTTTTAGGTTATATCATATATTATCGATAATAAAACGCCGTGAAAATATATATAATGAGGAGAAAAGTAGAAGTACTGCAGAGTAAGACGATCAAAAGATAGGCGGTCCCGGTAAAATAGTTGAGGTTGACTAGAATATGTTTCCGCGGGTAAAACCAATGCCGGATGAAACCTACCGCGGCAGTGGATTTTCGGTGGTTTGTTTCGTAAAACAGATATGTGTTTTCTCGTGTGTGTTCTTGACAGACCGTTTCCTACCTTTTCGAATGCCGCATTTCCGAGGGATCAACTCTATTTATTCAGATTCATGGTGGGCTTACATCATTAATGAAATTGAGGAGTCTGATTTTCAACACTTTAAGGTGAATCATAAATATAATTTCGTTGACCCTGAAACTGGTACTCTTACGTAAACGACTGAAAGGTGTAGATGGGTGAAGTGGAGAAATAAAAACCATCGGAATACGGTGCGCAAAATTTAAAATTCGTACTTTGTTTTGTTTTTTATATACATCTGTAGTTTCCCCCCCACCGAGCCGGACACGCAATTAAGCATAAACTCAGCTCCGGGGGGAGGGTGCCTTCGCCTCAAATTACCTGGGAAGGGCGCAAGGCCCCGCCCAGGCAGCCGGGATTCGGTATTTTTGCATGCCATACCTCAAATGAGGAGTTCCCAAAAGGGAACTCCCCACCGGGACTCCTGTCTACATATCCCCAATGGCATCTCAAAGGAGTCCCGACCCGATCATTGAAGGCGGAAGACCAAAGCCTCCCAAACCCTCCTTCCGAGTGGAGCTGTCCCTCAAAGACGCCATGACGTTACTGTGAAGACACAAAATCTGACACAGATGGACCCGTCTTGCATCCTCGATCTCCGGGCGCATGATCGTACAACTTGCAGGACGTACATCGAGGCTCCTGCTTACAATTTTTACGTATATGGCCGGCCTTACCACACGTAAAACAACGGCTACTTCTAGCTGTGCCGTTACAGAACTTGGCCCGGTGGCCTGGACTCCAGCATTTAAAGCAGAGTTCGTCGGAGGCACGCCGCGTAATCCGACCCACCCACCCAATGCGAACATGACCAATTCGTACTTGGTGGAATTTATGTGGCGGCGGCTGACTAAAGGTAATGACGTTTCTATGGTATTTTGGCTACTATAAAGGATTTCTGGCCTCCTGGAATCAATATGTGACTAAGGTTAGTGGAAATAAGGTTTAGGTTTTTTTTTATATATACATATGGGTTGTAACGGTAGTTTCTGACAAAAAAGGATAAAAAAGTGAAAAATATGTGGCGTCCAGATATAATCGACAAGTATCATGTTTTTTTATTCCATTCCAAAATTATAAGTACTTTTAATTACAAACAATTTATTAATTATGTTTTAATTAATTATTTTCTCTTTTAAAAAATTATAATTTTGAAATATCTAAATAATTTTTTATTTTAAAATTAATAAAAATTACGAAATAATGGATAAAAATTTAGTTACAATTTTTATAGAATTACGGAAATATCTTTTTCAGGAAAATATATTACTTTTTCAAGAATCGTGGAGAACAAATAATGAATGAATTAAATTAATTTTTATTACTAGTATTTTATATATATTTATTCATAACCCGATATTTTTTTAATTAATTTTTTATAAATAATAACATTTTGTGGTGAATATTATTATTTTCTGACATAATTTTTAATCAAATTACAAGCTTTTCTATCTTCATTATGATTTTTTTTTTTGAATGCTGCAGTATGTAAAATAATGAATAAAATTAAATATTAATTAATTTAATATTCAAGGAAATTACTTCATATTTTGTGTTTTCTAATTTAAATTGCTTTCAGGTCCGTATCTAAATATATGACCGTATATTATTCAAGAATATTTACTAACAGCAATATTTGGATTAGATCAGAAAAAATGTAATAACATCAGATTTCATAACGGATTATTCTTATTTATTTTTTCATTAAATTTATAATTAATGTATAATATATCCATGGTTCCTTTTTAATTTCAATTTTATTAAAATAAAAAAGTATATATATATATATATATATATATATACTTTTTCTTCCGTAGTAATAGAATTTTTTTTCTAATGTCCTTAACTAGCCCCATAGGGAAGTCGATTTTCAATTAGTACACCTCTATTAATATTATAATTTTTTTTTACTTCCGTCCGTATTTTTTTACGCTATTAGTTATATAACATATTAAATCAGAAAATTATTAAAACATTACTTTTATTCCTTTATAATGTTTTAATAAACACCCATGTATGTATTTCTTTTCTACATGAAAGGTGTCATTTCTTGTGTCATCCTGATACCGACTTCCTTACGTTATCTATTCTTTGTAAATTACTCGCTAAGTAAAAAAGAATGTTAATATTTCTGGTGTAATTAAATATTCTATTTAAATACTTAATAGAAAATTAATAATTATTTTGTTTTGCGATATGTTTTATTTTTATAGTTATAAAACTCTTTAATTTATATCTTACTACCTAAATTAACCGTTCTACAAAAGGAAAATTTTTAAGATCGCTCTTTAAAAGTCTTCGCTCTTCGAGTTTAATAGAAATTTTAATCTGTAAATCATAATAATACTTTTCGTTAGTCGATAGCGTTTGAAATTTTATCTTCAACTGGAATCTATGAATTTTCGGTGAAGATTTAGTTCTTCAGAAAAACAATTTTGTTAAAAATTAGATGTTTTAATTAAATTTATAAAACACTTTTGGAATATAAACAGAAAATACGAGATCCTTATACGTATATGTTCTCACTTTCTTATAGTGAAATATTTTGTTTCTATTTAACGTTTTGGAAATTTTGAAAGCAATTAGGAAATTTATTCTCGTCCCCGATTCATCAGCTTAGGAACGATCGTAACCTACATTGAAACTACGAAACTTCGTCTTCACCTTACAAGTGAATCAAATGAAAAACCCTGGCATTTTATTTTGGAAGTTGTTAAAATTTCAACCTCGCTTTATTTCGTACTTCTTTCGAAACATGTTTAAAAGATGTTAGAAATTTCGATTTTAATCACGATTTAAACCCATTCTTAAAAGAATGCTAAAAGGCGCTAAGGAAAATCTATTAACTATTACGCGTATTTAGATTATTGTAGAAGTAAATATTCCTGATAAACTTCGACTAAAAAGTGATAAAGCGATTTAAGAAAATCGGTTTACGTTTCTTTTTAACCTCTTAGAATCGAAAAATAGAAAATTCCCTTCCTTAACGGTACTCAAGTAATATTTGCTTGTTTTTCTTAAAGACCATCTGAGTAACTACCAAATTTCAATGTGCGTGATTTGGGAATCGGTGAGGGCTTTACCGTTGATATAATTTATTTTTTAAGTAAAAAAAAAATTCTGCTAGGTTTAAAATTATAACATTTTTCTACCACGGTTTGGTTTGGTCTATTATTTTAAGTAAAAACAGAATTTTTTAAAAATTTTATTCATTTTTGTTTTCGTTACTTTAATAAATTTTCTCAGAGTTAAATTTTCTGAAATGTTTGTTGTAGTTTTATTTGTTTATTCTGTAAAATAAATTTACTCCAAACCTAAACCAAATTGGGTTTTACGTCAAAAATTTTACCATATTTTATTAGGAAACTGATTTTTCTCTGAAACTATTGGACTCGTCATTAAAACTTTTCAGGTCTAGGCCTTATTTTACCGTTTGGACAGAAATCAAGGTTATATTGTTCGTTAACCGTAACTCGAAAACAAAGCGATTCGGAATCTACAATATTTTTGATTTTTTATTCTTTATTTTCACCGGTAGAACGTATCCTTAATTATTTTCTATCCTTTCCTAAGACATCTGTACATGGATTATTTTTTTAATCGCGTATTGTTATATTTAATTTTCTGAAGTGCATTTCGCTCCTTGTAACGTATTTAAAATTTGTGTTTATGTCAGAGTTACAACGAAGTACATATCATTCACTAATAATAATTACTGTTTATAGGATTACCAAATCCCTATTTAAGGAATTCTAATTTTGGGGAAAAATACCTCTAATATTAACGTTTTAAAAATATTTAGTCGGTTATTACCAAACCTGGTACACCATGTTTGGTAATGTCTTTGATTTTTAGTTTTTTGTGTTTTCACTTATTTTAAATATACATTTTTTTGGAAAAAAGCCAAATTATAGCTTTGGGATCACATTTAATGATATATTTATCCTTCGAAAGATTACCTTGCACAAGCATTTTCATGCTGATGTATTTTAGTAAACATTATCTCTGAATAATTAATAAATTTATAATCTTATTTATGATAAAGTAAAATTGTGGGCTGAAATGTGATTGAAGAAACCGCTGTAAGAGGCTGTAAAAGAAAATGATAACTATACAGATATAGCTGTGGCGTTAGATGGAATGGAGCTACAAGAGTTTGAATGGTATCGTTTCAGCTACCAGTGTTGACACCGGTAAGGTTATAAGTGTTGAAATACTTAGCAAATACAGCCAGGTGTGTGAAAACTTAAAAAATTATGAAGAAAAACTAGAAAAACATAAAGAAAGTAGTACTTGTACGTTGAACTATACTGAAGTTAGAGGCGGTGAGGAAGTTGCTGGTGTAGTGACCATATTTGATAAATCTGTTAATAAAAATGTTACGTGTACAAAGTACCTCGATGATAGTGATAGCAAAGCCTTCAGTGAGGTACCCAAAAGAAAGTTGTATCGTGGTGGTGTTCCCACTGAAAAGATGGAGCGCATGGGACACATACTTTATTATTTTAAAGTAAATTTTTAATTTGCGTTTGCCGGGAATTCTTTTATAATATTTAGGTACACTTTTCTCAAACACTACTTGGGGTAGGATGATGAAATTTCTGTCAGAATTTTATTAGAGTGTTTTAAATGTGCTGACTTTTTTCTAGCTGTTAACCATACGACTAAGAAAGTTGTTCATTATTATTTACGGCAAAAACAGAAAAAATGGGATAAATTAAAAAAAAAAATTAAAAATCTTTTGCTTGAAGGTATCTAAATATAAAAAAGTCAGTAAACAGAGAAATTTATGATAAATTACATGATTTTTTAATCAAAAAGTTTTTTAAAATATTTTTTGAAAAAATGTGACTAAAATTTGCACAGATTACATTAGTGATAGAGCCTGTATCTCCTTCTCAGTAAACCTCTCTAATTCATTACCGAAAAATTAAAGATGAATATTATTTCATCTTAATTCTACGTGGATGAGATAAATCCAACATAGGTTTTTAAATTATAATAGGAGCATACCCGCCGAAGACGATACAAACCGATTGCCGTACATAAAAAAAAGAAAATCATTACCGTTCATAAATTTTATTTTTCTTATCTATGAATTTTCTAGTTTATTTAACTCTTTAAACGTTCATCTTTAAAAAAATGAATACCTTCGTTAAGAGATTTGCTTTCTTATTGTGTAACTAACAGGAGTTTTTTCAGACAAGAAAAACGCATCAGAGTTATTGAGATTTATGATCTCAATATTATTACGCCATCATGTGAATATTTTCTCTTAAGATTAACTTAATGTTAATATTTTAACTAAATCTTCGTTTTTTTCGTTTCTTGGCGAGATTAAAGTGAAACCGTCTTCGTAATCTTTAATAAGGTAACAGAAATTACTGAAGATTAATCATTTGATCGATACATTTTGAAATCGATAGATTGGATCGTACGTGTATGAAGTCTAACGTATCGACCGTAACGATGCAGTGTAAAAGAAATTAACGAGATCGTACTCGAATTACCAGGTAGATATTGAACGAATATTCCGTTTTGAAATTACTGCGAAAGCTACATACTGCAGAAAATTCATTTGTGCTGCCGTTAGAAACGGGTTTAATGCAAAAAATAAAGAAATTAAAACTATCAGATCGTTTAATGAAACAATTTGATTTGAAGTATATAATCCAGTCATATTTATTTTACTATTTCGGTAGTTTTTACTGACAAATTACAAATAAATAAAAGCTAATGACCGTTATATATTAACATAATATATATATATATATATATATATATATATATATATATATATATATATATATATATGTATAATTATATTTATATATTAATTTGATTCAATGAAAATGTCTATAGAACCACACCTTATTTTCGTTCGATAAGACTATTATACGGCGAACCAGTTTAGCTTTTTCTTATTACCAATTATTTCGGTGAGCATTTTGTAACTAAAGTGGATTATGAAGGTCACAACCTGCCTGCACACAAGGAAACAAAATTTAATTTCAAATCCAAGATCGGCCATCGAAAGGCTTTTTCAAGGTTATTTTGTTAGATTTGAAATTTGTAGATTGAAATGTAGTCTACATAATTTATTCGTACCGCTAAATACTTGTATGAGCATATATATATATATATATATATATATATATAGGCGCGCGCGCGCGTGTGTGTGGGTTGGTGGTTGGGTGTGTACGCGCTCGTGCGCGTGTGAATGATTGTTTTTTTCATAATATTTATCGAAATTACTGACATTGATGCAACTAAGCAACTGAGAGACATTCGCCGTTCAACACCCTACATAGAATGATATTTTATAGCTTTTTTTGTAATATAAATTAAGTATTTTTAACATGGAAATAAATGTTTAATTATAAATTCCAGTCATTTATTACATTTTTTTCAAGACTTGCTGAAAATTTTCTACGGAAATTTTAGAAATAAGCCGTATACGTTATAATATTTTTGAAGTAAGAATGAATTTAAGAGCTTCTTTATTAATGGATTTAGAAAAAGGAGAGTAAATTAAAGACAAATTTTCTCTCAAGTACATAGTTTCTGGAATTTGGACGACTTCATCTTGTACGTTCTAGTCTCTTTCTCGAATAGGTTCACCTCCCAAAAGAAATCCCCCTTCTCTTCCTGAATTCGGAATCTCGTCGATCCTTTACATGACCTACTATATGTGTATAGATTAAAATAATTGTAATCTTTTTCCGTACTGAGTCGTGGGAGTTTTGTATTCCGCTATTTATGTTAAGAAAGGTATGCGTTAATCTGATCAGCCTGTCCTGACCTTTCTGATATCGCGTACCTCTTGCAGCGATTTTTAATTTTTCGCGGCTCCCCATGAAATCGAAAATTATTTTTTAAATATATTTTACGTATCATAAAAATGAACTGATAAATTACAATTTGTCAACGCTAAATATGTCATTTATGATAATGCAATACTGTTATAAATAGAGATATTCGGAAAAATATGATCGTACCAATTAGAAATACTATAATTAATTCAGCTAATGCGATGGCTGATGCTGTTTGTCAGACGTCATTTTTCGTATGTTTGGATCAAAATTGGATTATTTCGGACGTACCAACTTCGCTTATACTTACACATTTTCCCCATGGAACTTTATTTATAGTTATGAAGTTATTGAAACATTGAAAAGGGCTTCAGCAGTTGTATGAAGAGGTAACGATTCACAGAATAAAACGTGTTTACAAACTTTATTTTCGTGTTCATATTGCACAAAAGCAACCAGATTAGCATTATTTGAAATATCGTGACTTTCATCCGACTGTGACACAAAATATTCCCTCTTACGTTCTAGCGAAATATTCTTCACTCATTATTTTTCACGACTCAAAGTATTTTGAGTCATATCGTCGATTCTTCTTTTCATAGTATTGTCAGTTATTACTGACACCTCGTTCGCTTGTTTTCACTGAACGAGTGCTTTGTTATCGAATTTATTGCAGGGAAAATTGCGTGAGGTTGTTCATTTTTAGAGATCAGAAGGATGATTTCATAAGAGGCAAGAACAATATTCTCATTTTTTGTACGGCATATAATGTCCTTTATTAAATTCTGTGAACCACGAAGTTGCAGTTCTTTGGTTCTTTGGTTTTGAAAATTGGCTTATTAAATGATTCGTTATGATTTGTTTGAAGATGGCGACTCAACTTCGGCGGTTCCATAAATTCATTTAATACCAAAGAACACATTGTTGTCTGTGTTCTGTGTTCACCGTGTTTATTCAGAACCGAAAACCCCATTTGTAGATAGGATGGTCAATATTTTCGCGATTTTTTTTGTGAAGGAACTTTCTCTTCCCTACTAATACTTTCGACAATCGAATTATCGTCTGTCTTGTTTTACACATTAACCACCGATCCATTTTTAAATAAGATCGTGAACAATTTGAAAATCAGAGGTTTGGTTATGAACTCAATTCTTTAACCAAAAACAGAACTCACTAACATTATAAAAATTCACTACAGAAAACTAAAGAAACACAGGTTGGTCGCTGAAGCGAATAAGAAACAAGGTCACTGGTCCCAATTTCACTCGAAATAAAGAGGGTTTACTGGAGAACGGGAGTAAGAAAGATAACAGTCCATCCTGATACAATCTTCAATGTTTGAGATAGACCAGCCAGCAGAAAACGTACTCTAAATGTACTCTTCTTCACAAAGGGAAACGGTAACGGTACCGACATTCATGTTAAATTTTACTTAAACCAGAAGCTCGAGAGCCTGAAATGTACATTATAAATATCCCAGGTATGAACAACACGAACCCACCGGGTTAGTCACGTGGTGAACGCGTCTTCCCAAATCAGCTGATTTGGAAGTCGAGAGTTACAGCGTTCAAGTCCTAGTAAAGCCAGCTATTTTTACACGGACTTGAATACTAGATCGTGGATACCGGTGTTCTTTGGTGGTTGGGTTTCAATTAACCACACATCTCAGGAATAATCGAACTGAGAATGTACAAGACTACACTTCACTTACACTCATACATATCATCCTCATTCATCCTCTGAAGAATTATCTAAACGGTAGTTACCGGAGGCTAAACAGGAAAAAAAAAAGGTATGAACAACACGAAAAAATAGATTTTAATGAAAATAAAATATCAGGTGAACAACATAAGATAAAGTTTAATAAAATTAAATATCCCGCGGATCCCCTTTTAATCTGTCGCGCCCCCGGGGGGTCCACGAATTACAGATAGGGAAACACTGCTTTAGACTATCTGTCCCGGTCTCAAATAAGCTAATTAGCCCGGTAACAAAAATTGTTATTACTTACCGGTATGAAGAGTACAATGTAAGAAATAACGAATGTTGGTATGATAAATAATAAAATATTAGGAACATCGTAAAAGATTACAACTTACCAATTGTAAGATGTACTATATTAGGGAACAAATTGGATGAAATTATACGGATGAATTTATTTAATTAGCATGAATTAATTTCATTCATAACACGGTATTTAGAACGTTAATCGTTTCACAATTTCTTGATTTCATGTCAACAATGAAATTAAACTCTCTTTTAAAACGCCTGTTAAAACATTCACATTTATGCATTATTCAGCTTTATTACCTTAACCTTGTCTATATAAGAAATGTATTGCAAGATATACCAACTGTCAGTAATAACTCGATCCAGTTACTGGCTATAGTTAGGTTGAAGTTTTTTTTTTAATTTAGAGTTTTTCATAATAACTTACCGTTTTATCATTTTCTTTTACCATTTATTCTCTTAATACATCATACTGTTCAAATATTTTTGCTTTCTTCATTTTACCTTCGTCTTCTTTTAGAATTCTTTTCTTCTAATTTACTACTACGGGTATCGACCGTATAAAGCCGAAAATATTTGAGGTTACTTAGTGTAAAACCGATAAAAAAGAAACAAAAAATGTAAAACTATTTTAACACGTACAAACTGTCGAGAATAATGTAAGTTTTAATTATTATTTAAGCAGTACGAAGGATGTCGTATTTTTATACCGTGTTCTTCACATTTATATAAAAAAAGTATTGTATGAAGGGATTCGGAAGCCATTAATTATTCTCCTTTTTAAGTTATAATTGAAATTTATACCAAGAAAACAAATTTGAATAAATTTTTTATTAAAATAAAAATGTTTACATTTAAACTGATATTCTATTTGAAATAAATAAATTTTATAAGTAATAGTATCATAAAATAAATTAACGTTAGTCTAATTTGATTAAATCACTTCAAAAATCACACGGTAATGTCTTACCCTATTAAAAGAAAAAATGTTAATATAGGAGTTGAGATCTGACATAAAATAGTTTCTTTCGGCCGATGTATAAATATTAAGTTTTGTCTGTTGATGCGCAGTTCATTTTGCTGGACTCTGCGTATGTGTTAGTGTCGGAGAGCTTTTGTAGCAAGATATACCGGACGGGGAAGAAACGAACCGTTATGCATTAGGCTTCTGCTGCCTGCAGAAAGTCAGACGCACGCACCCACTTAGGCCACCGCATATATGTGTTTCGCCCCACTGTGGCGCTGTAACAATTTAGTTCCCTCACTCGCTAAAATACCCCTTTCAACCCGTAGGAAAACTACGCTTACAGATTTTAGACTTACTGTACGTATTTAAAAAAAACGTACCTTTTATTATCTAAATTATAACTACTTTCGCTTAGACAGTTAAAGCTCGCTCTTACTTCAATCAAAAACAATCTTCAGTTTCGTTAAGAAATCTGTCGCAAAATTAAATTTTTTTATAGGTTTTTGTATTTTACTACCGGTAGAATTTCAATTTAACGGGATCGGTGGAAATCGTTATTGAACAAAATACTTTTTTTTGTAACATAACATTACAGTTCGCCAAAAATATTAAATAATAAAACACAATTTTACTAAAATAATAATAGCTTCTGAAATAGTAATGGTGTAAGAATTAACATGGCCATCGTTTTGAAATTTTAAAACATATCATTTTCATTCTTATTTATTTTGTAATTGAATAACGGTCTAAATTTAAATACACATTATTGAAATATCTCGGTCGGTTCTAGAGATATGAACCTAATAACTAACATTTTTTTTATTTTATTATATCGGTTGGAACTTTCTAGAAAAATGGACCACTATTTATGCGACTTAAAATATTAAACCACAAAATTATTGGTTTAAAATATTATGTAACAACTCGCTGTTTCTCCGAGTACCTGGTATTTTTTATACTACTTGGAAGGAAATGTTCAGCCACAATTCTAAGAAAATAAACTTTAAAAAAAATTATTTAAAATTCTATCCACTTTAATTTTTGCCTCCTTAAATCTTTTACTAAAATTCAACAGCAGCGAATAGTTTATAAAAAAAAAACCTGTTGTTGCAAAGCAGGGGAAACATTCCTGTATGAAATTTCCAAAACAATTTTGTGAAACTGGTACATGATTTTAAACGCTTTAATTTTAATTACTTGAAATTTTTTGTTAAAACGCATCCCCAGCGTATAAATAAAACTTAACTTGAACCAAAAGGGAAGAGGTTATCATTTTCTGCCACATTAATTTTTCGTTTTTTATTTATTTGTGAAGTGCGTTCTGTGTAAATATTACAAGGCCGCCAGAGTAAATACTACAAATTAAGAAATAACTGACATTGCTGACATTTCAATCGTTACAGTTTTTACGCCTAATTAAAATAAATTTATCCTTCGTGTTTAGTTAAACAAAAGTCGTGACTTCGTGTGTAAAATATTTAATTAATATTAGAACAAACACGAATCGAAATAACGGACTCGCATTGAAATTAATAAAGCCGTTGAAAGAAAAACCTTTTTGCTTTAAATCTTTACGGAACGCGAAGAGATCATAAAAATAACAGGTTAGCGACTACTTGCAGACATAATTTTAATTATATAAGTCACAGACAGCATTAGCTATCAAAAAATACTCCTTTATCTAGCTAAGAAAACCGTAGTATAATAAAATATCAAATCCTCGTTATTTCGAGAACGGTCTCTTTGACTTTTGTAAATGAAATTTCAAAACAAAATTCGTTCTTTTTTCTTCTAAATTTCAGTTGTAGGGGCTATTTTATATATATATTTCAACGACGTGATTTAATCGGCTACTCAAAATATTACTGAAAGTAAAATATGAAATGCATTTGGTTTGTAACTCACCCGATAATATATAATAATCCGTTTATATTTATTTACACTTAAAATCATAAATAAATTTTAATAAAAACGCTGAAAAAGATTCACTTATATCGGCCAATCGATTCTTGTGTTACAAGCGAATATCAGTTAATAGATACGGACATTCTAATTTATATATAAGTTGACCTGATTTATATACGTATATACACGCTTATTGATGATAGTGGAAGCGTATATTGAAGTATTTACAGAATGATAATATAAAGAAGTACGTTAATTAATGGATAATTTAATTATTAATGGACTACGCTAATCGTAGTAGAAGATACGTTTTTTATAAAATTAATTCAGAGATGAATGTCGTGAATAGTTAAGGAAAAAACCTTGAAGAAATTATAATAAAAACTTAAATTCATAGAAGAAAAGAAAATAAACTTCGAAGAATGTATGATTTCATTTAATTGTAAATTACAAATCGACCCGATTTTAAAGAGCACTCGATAAAAATAAACGTTTGTGATAGAACAAAAAAATTATAAATAATAATTAATAATAAGGAAAATAGCGTAAAAAAATAAATAACCTTGGAGTAACAACAATATCCTAGAAAATTAGCACTTAATGGAATACTTAATATGGAATACAAAGGATTAAATGAATATGTTTTCGAGAAAAAATGCAAGAATTCAACTGAAAACATGATTATTTCCACTTTTTTGCAATTTAAATTTGTTTATGCTATCCGGTGATAAAATACAACAATTTGTAACGTTCAGATTATAAAGAGGAATAAATTAATAAATGTCACCTTCCCAGAACTTTTATCGTAAGATTAAGGAAACTTGCGACTCCGGGGCTCGAATTATTTTCTACTATTTTTCTTAATGTAAAATGTTTTGGATGAGACAGATTAGCTAAACGTTCGGTACTTTAGTATCTGAGCCAATAGAGATTTTAACCTCGAAAAAATATACTACTGTAAATAAATTATTTCGGAATAATATGTGAAATAAACCTTTGTCCTAGTAGACATAAGCGATTAACTATTTAATTTTTTTATTAGATTAAGAAAAAAAAATTAGTTTTTAGCCAACAATGGCTTTATTTTTAATCACATGTAAAAGTAAAACGCACCAACAGATAGATGAGGAACTTTTGCATAAAAAAACCCTCGGGGTACTTTTTTTACGAGCAAAACTAAGGACGCTAGCGAATTGTACAATAAACTCCAAAATCGCGCTATAGCTATCATACATAAATAGCCCATACTCCAGGGCTCGCGATAAATAAACTTCCATAATTCTATTCCTATTAGAGATAATTAAAAAATTCAAAATTCATATTCAAATGTAAAATTGATTAAAATTAGTCAATTTTCAAGGTATTTTTAATTTCTGATTACCCGTTAATCTAGATATACTGTGAAAATTTGCAAGTTGTTGATAAAACGCCTGTAACGATAAACAGATTGCAAAAACTGAAAAAGTAAATATAGCATTCTGTTATTGAGCTTACTACTTACTTGTTCTATAAGGGATATCTCTATGTCTTATTTAATTGTTTATTTATCAACATTTGAAAATTGTATGTTTTAGAAAAAGTGTGTTTTGGTAAAAACATATTTGTAAAAAATTAATGAAAACAGATATTTTTATGTGACTTCGTAGAGTTAGGTAAAAATACATCATTTATCAATATTTAACCTTAGATTTGATTGATTTTTAAATCTTTTACAGTTTGTGGGAGAAACGCGGTTTTTTTAAAAATACCTAGTTTTCGTCAATATTTTGTTTATTTTTAATCTTACGAAAAAATTTACCTACAGTAGAAAACTGTGACAATTTTGCATTACAAAGCTCACGACACCTTTTTTTACGAACATGATTAAGAAATTACGGAAAGACTAATTTTATCCATCTAGTCTTTCTGTATACGAGAAGGTACCCGGTTTCCAAACTACTCTACTATAGTACGATTTCGGTGCTTATTGTAAAATTCCCTAGCGCCCTTAATTTTGCTTGTAAAAGAAGTACCCGGGATTTTTTTTATGAAAAGTTTTCTCAGTTATCTGATGGTGCTTTTTACTTTTACAAAAATAAAGTCGCTGTTGGCGAAAACCTAAAAATTCTTCTTTAATTTGTTAATAAACAAATTAAATAGTTATTTGCCCATGTCCGCTAGGTACACTTTTATTTTTTTTTTGGTCTATTTTACCTCCGGGTCTGCACTCAAGCAATTCATTCCACAGAGGATGAGATGAATGTTTTGTAGCGTGTGTGAAAAATGCCATGCCTGACCGGGATTCGAACCCAGGTACACTTTTATTGTACATACATTTCCGAACTATCCCAATGATTTAATTTTTTCGAGGTTAAGGTCTTTTTGAGTCTCTGTTGACTCAGCTATAGTTTGGTTTATACGATAGTATAGATCTAACGTGACTAAATATCATGTAACGAATGCATTAACATTAATCGCTTAAAAACCTTTTTTTTTATGTAAGCACAAGAACGAAATTTATTTGTCCGATTAACAGAGTAATCAAAAACTTAAACGAGGAAAACTTCTTAACCGACACCCTGTTGTAGGACTATGCTCCATTCAGGGTACTGAATAAATAAATAAATAAATTTTTTGAACCGTATAGATCACGTTAGAAACGGCGGTCGATTTATTTCACGGATAAAAGAAAGGAACAGCACCTAGATTTCACCGGAAGATTCGAGTGAAACCGTATAAAAACTCGATCAGCGCAGAATTATACAGCACAAAATTATAAATAAAAAAGAAGTGGTTGTCTTCATAGTAACACGTAAAAATATTAATTATTTTATTAAATAATAGTGATGTAACTATATTTAAATAATAAATAAATGAAATCGGTACTAAGTAAAATAATTTCTTAACAATTAATGTCTAAATATTTTAGTACGTAAAATCCCTTAATTTTAATTTAAAGAATCGAAAGATCTTTTCTGTAATTTCTTAAAAGTAGATATTGAAGTGTTGTATGGCTCTTTTACATAGACCGCAGCATTATGTTATTTAACGCGAAAATAGTTGTCAATCTAATATAAGCTGGTTTAATACGAGGGAGTATTACAATTTTTTTTTTTAACCGACTTTTCGAAGAAAAATACGGCATTATTTTCGGTCGCATGGTGAGAGTGGTGGGTAAAAAGGAATTTTCTTTACGTTTTGAGGTATAAGAAGTACGAAAATACCGTACACTTAAATGATTTCCTTTTAGATTTATTTATTTATAGGCCTAAGTATAAAATTTTGTGTCTCGAAAATTTCTAAAATTACTACATCAATTTCGTTAAAATTTAAATATGTTGTATTAGTGTATCTGAAGTTATGTATGTAAAAATTTGATGAAAATTGGTTGAGTTCTTATTGAGTTACGCTCATTTTAAGGTCGAAAAAATTTGAGCAGGGCGAGTTAATAGCATGGTTCGTTATAATGCTGCAAGTTAGAACATGGGTACAAAATAAAATAACGAAAAGACGGTCTTTTTGTGCAGAATTACGCAAGTTTTTTTTTAGGACTTTGTGGATTTCCCTTTTCAGGATAGTTGTACATTCGAAAATGTAAACGTATGGAAATGTCGAAAGTTTAAATTTATCAAAAAGTCGATTAATCAACTCCTTATATTATCCTGAAAAAATTTTTCTGACTTTTTTGAGTAGTTTACGAATTAGTATACCGTAGTTAGGAAAGTACGTTGGCGTAATAAATGCTTAAGAACAATCATGCCGAGCTCAGCGATAGATTAAGATCCCTCAAAAAGAAACGATTCGGTTTGATGTCGCAAACGAAATTAATTTACTTATTCTACGATAATAATCGATGGTATAATGAATGAAAGAAGAAATAATTTCTGCGATCCTTTTACACTGAGGCATTTCAACGACTTTATAACGGCAGAATGAAAAAGATATAGAGAAAATAAATCAAGATAACTACGATTTTATAACGAAGGTAAAAAATAATAGTCTAAAAAGTACTGAGCCTTTTGCCTACGAAATAGCATTGGCGTATTCTGGCAAAAGTCGAGGTAGACTAGCATGTCATGAAGAGTCATGACATCGCCAATGACTTAAACATCCATCACCAAACAGTGTTAAACCGTTTGGAGAAAACTGGATACAAAAAGAAAATCGACGTTTGCGTGTCACATGATCTGATTACTGAAACGTAAAGAAATCGAGTCATTTCTGAAGCGGTTGATCACGAGTGATGAAAAGTGGATAACCTACTACAACAATGTACGAAAAAGATCGCGGTCGAAGCGAGAAGAAACTCCACAGTCTGTGGTAAAGCTTACACTGACGCCCAGGAAGGTTACGCTGTGCGTTTGATGGGATTAGAAGAGCATCGTGCATCATGAGCTGCTGCCGCCTGGCAGAACGGTAGACTCAGATCTGTACTGTCGACAATTAGCGCGATTGCACCTAGCAATTCAAAAGAAACAGCCTGAATTGGCCAATAGAAAGGGTGTCGTATACCACGGTTTCATCACCAGACCGCATACATTTTAACGACTTGTCAGAAATTGAGAGAACTTGACTGGGAATTTTTAAGGCAACCACCGTATAGCCCGGACCTGGCACCGTCAGACTAACATTTGTTTCGGTCTCTGAAGAACTCTCTGAATGGTGTTAAGTTAATTTCAAAAGAGGCTTATGAAAACCACGTGTCACAATGTTTTGACTAGAAACTACAGAAGTTCTATAACGTCGGAATTATGGTGTTGCCGGAAAATGGCAGATGATCGAAGAAAATACTGCATATGTGGTTTCATAATGCTATTTTCCAATAACAATAAATGTATTCTCACTTTTGGCCTCCAAAAGCACATACGTTTTAGACAACCTTAATATTACATCTCTGATAAAAGATGAAAAAATTAGCTTATGATAAAAGATATATGTTTTAATTTTTGTTCTGGAAATCGGCCTTTATTCTTCAGTTCATATCGATTTCATACGTTCATTCTTTTATACTTATTGCATCGCGAAACGTCAGGGATATCGTAGATAGCTTCTAAATTGGACTCGTACAATGAATTTTAGAATAAAACGCTCGATTTAGGTTTAGGTAGTTCAGAAGTTTTTATCTCCATTCCGGATGAAGGTGATAATTTAAGAAATACAAGAAGAAAGTTATTTCAAATCTCAAAATAAAATCTTTTAACTTTTTTCTAAGCTAAATTTTTAAACGTTAATAATTTGAACTGTCACGTAAAAAATTTTATTGTTACACTTTATATTTTGAGCGATAGATTTTATGTTATTTCTATGTTAAATTCAACACTAATTTAGAGTCTTAAAAGACTATCAATTTTAATTATGAACAGAATCGAATTTATTTATACGTTGTTTTAAAAAACTCACATGCCAACACTTTTATCACTTACGCGCTTTATTGATCGATGGTACATCTTTGGCGTAATGCGATGCTGCTCATTGTTTTCATGCGTTAGAAAGGGTAGGGCACATATTTCCAATGATGTCGAAATGTGTTTGATTTGAATTGCGCCTGTCATTTAGCATTTCATTGTTGTACGTACGTCTATATTTATACACTTAATGACCTAAGATGTCTTTTTTGGGTATACATTATGTAGAATATCAAGGATATGGTCATGCAAACCATCAAAGCGATAGTAAATGTTTACTTAGTTTTGAAACTGTGTTCAGTTAAACCGATGTAGAATATCGTAAGGTTCAAGGGGTTGTTGTATTTATTTACATCAGTAGTGTTAGTCGATTTTGTTTTTTTATTTTTTTATTATTTTGCGTCCAGCTTTTATGAATTTGTGAACTATATTCTATAGTGGGTGTCGTATAGCTGTGCACGTTGCGTGCGAGAGAGATAAATTGATAGGACGGGTGGAATAGTTCGATGGTTATTCCTTTACGAAAACAACTCGTATAGCTCCGTATACTTACATAGTATGCAGTACATTGTCAGAGTTGTTACAACTTGGATAGTTACGCTGTAAGTCAGCCGTCAGCCTATGTGCACAGCAATACGCCGCCGCTATGCGAGTCTTTGTTTAAGTATTTAATAATATTTATTATTTTTTTTATATTTTTTTTATGTACGAGTGAATCAATAATGTACCGTTAGACCAGTTTTGTTCGTTTTGCAGTTAAAACATTAATAGTATTATGTAATATTTACCGCTACCGTAGTGGTATAGAAACCATCGTATAAAATCATCATTTCTATTAAGTTACATTTGGAAGAAATTAACTGCTTGAGATAGTTATACTTCGAAATACATAATTAGTTTATCATACTTAAAGAGTCGTTAAATTTCAATTAAATCATCATGAAAAATTTTGAAAAATGAAATATGATTATCTTCATAGTAAATAAAATGTTACCCTTAAAACTGTTATAAGAAAATTACTGCAAGATGAAACTGCCTCTTTTAAACCGGTCGAATGAAAACTTTTCAAATTAACTATGCATAAAAGGCAAAAATTAATATAAAATTTTCCCCCCGTAGTCTTTTAGCTGTAATAAAAGTTAACGATAATCACCCGTCGAATCGTCAGGTATTAAAATTCTTTAATTCGTAATAGAAATTTTTGACATACAGATTTTTTGAGATGTCATTTTAGCTTATCATCCTGGAAATTTACAGTAATTTTTACGATATGTTTAGCTAGTTTTCTGTGTAACCTAACCCTATTTATAGTTAATAAAGTGTCATTTTTTCCTTTGTTTTGAATGTTTATAATAAAAGGTTTTAATCGACTGATGTTGCGCACAGAATTAGTTCCCGATCTACGCTATTGTGTCGCGTTACTATATTTAACTTTTACTACATTTACTTTTTGTGGTTATCTATTAATACTTATTAATTACTCCTGATATTTACTTTTCATAATTATATAAGAGTAGCACAGTACATGTGCTAATCGTATATAATTATGAAAAGTAAATATAGAAAAGTAAAGCAGTTGTATAAAAACAACATTTCGAAATAAAACCATCCCTTTTCACAATTTTAACTGTAAATTTAATTTTGGCCAATAATTTTCTTCAAAAAGAATTAATTTTACCATAATCTAAAAACTGAAAAACATTCTTTTTAATGAAATAAAACAGGTTTTGTTAAGATATATATAACTTCTTTAAACTTCACCAGAATTCAGTTAGGTCTAATCGAGTTTATATTCGAATCGTAGGCGACGAAGAAAACCAACCATACTTGGCCTGATAGGAGACATAACTCTGTACGATAGAGCTGTTTTAATAAATAGCATTCGGAATAAAAATTTCGGAGGTTTCTTCCACCATCTCTTATGCATCGAAACGAGAGACTTCGATCGGTGCTAATGTGTCTATCGTTAACGCTTCTCAATCTCCCACGAAGCCGGTCATCAAAGTTAGACGTAAATTTAGGAAATGTATTGAGTAAAATTATAAGCGCTTGAAAATCTGGTATTTTTGAGATTCTAAATACACTCTGTCGACTCTACAAACAGGCATGAATATTTTAGGTTTTCCAAAAAGTAAAAGTGGAAACGAATTCAAAGGTTAGTAATTTTCCACCGTAGACGCGACTCTTGCTTTAGAAAACTTCAAAACCCTTCGTACGATATCGGTAAAATTTTAGTATCTTTATTATTAAATAGAATATAATATTTTTAACGTCTGTAAGGCGTATTCAGAAAATCAATATAAATATTACTACTTCCTTAAGTAGTAATCATAGTTTCAAGTTATCGGTAAAAATGTTTAAATTTCAAAATATTTCGAAATATAAATATTATTTTAATTAACTTCAAAAAAGAAGGAGTTTTTCATTTTGATCCGTATATAATTTTTTATTTTTATACATTTTCAGGCTCTTCTCTTTGCTGACAGAACGGACTTAATGATTTCTTTTTATTTTGTTTTAAATTCCACTGGCGGTCTCGAACTATCTTACATTTAATATGAGAGGGAAAACCTTTAATGAACTAAGCATTCTTGTAGACGATCTAAAGAATATTTTTTTTTTATTTCTCGACATCATCACTTAATATTGGTTTAAAATAATTTAATGATATGTAGCTTGAAATTATTCTGATAAAGTATTTTATCGAAAAAAATTAGTCTGGTAGCTTGAGGTAAATGAATGCCTAATCGAATTTTCTGTATTAGTTGTTTGAAATCATTTATTATCAGCCCTTTACAGACAGGGCTCTTTTTGTAATAAACTTTACTCAAATTTAAGAAGAAATGAAATTAATATAAAATAGATTTTTAAAAAATGCTCTAAAAAGTGAAAAATAATTTTTTCTAATAAATTTCATTTTTTCGAAGCTGCTCCAAAGTAAAAAAAGTTAATAAGTTTCTTGTAGGTTTTTATTGACTTCAAAAATTAAAAGTTCAAGGAAGACTTTTTAAATTTTATTATGCTTTAAAGATTATTATATTTCATTTAAGTTAAAGTTACTGTTTTTGTGAATCCCACCAGTTTAATATCTAAAATCGATGTCATGACTGAAACTTATACCAAAAATTTCATGATTTATTTTACTATTTCCATCACATTTAAATTTAATTTATTGATTCAGGTGCATCAGTATATTAGCCGAGTCAGTAGAGGATTTAACCTCGAAAAACTTTACTACAGCAAATAAATTATTGGAACGGGTTCAGAAAGTATTATGTAGAATAAAAGTACGCTCTAGCGGACATGAGCGATTAACTATTTAATTTGTTTATTAACAAATTAAGAAACAAAGTTAAGTTTTTCGCTAATAGCGGCTTTATTTTTAATCGCGTGTAAAAATAAAAAGCACCAATAGATACCTGAGAAAATTTCGCATAAAAAACCTTCGAGTACTTTTTTCTACGAGCAAAACTATGGGCGCTAACGAATTTTATAATAAGCACCAAAATCGCGCTACGGTAGAGTAGCTTGGAAACCGGGTACCATCTCGTATACAGTAAGACTAAATGTATAAATTAATAATTTATCCGTATTTTCTAAATTTTACTGATAGAAAAATTAGTTTTTGAAAAACCATCTCTACCGTCTTAAAGTACATGGTTTATCTTACAAATGACAATTAAAATATTTTTACATTTGCAAAAACAAAATTAATAATGATCGGTTTTGAGCGTTAACCGAAGTACCAAAATAAGCTTTTTCTAAAAAATGCAATTTTCAAATGCTGATAATTAAAGATAGATATAGATTTCCCGTAAGGAATGAGTAGGTAGAAAGCTTAAGAACAGATTGCTCTATTGACTTTTACATTTTTTCAGTTTGTTTATTTTGTTATAGGCGTTTTATCAACAACTTGAAAATTTTCACAGTAGATCGGGGATTAACGAGCAATCAGATATTAAAAATTCTTCTAAAATTGTGTAATTTATAGTCTTTTGTGTTATGAATCCGTGCCTTTTAGAATTTTTTAAATATCTCTAATAGGAACAGAGTTCTGGAAGTTTATTTATTGCGCGCCCTAGAGTTACGCTACCAATGTATGATAGCTATAGCGCGATTTTGGTGCTCATTGTAAAATTCGCTAGCGCCCTTTTGTAGAAAAACGTACTCGAAGGTTTTTTTAGAGGTTTTTAGCCCTGAGTACAAAATTTCCTCAGTTATCTATTGGTGGTTTTAACTTTTACATTGAAATTAAAATTAAAGTCAATATTGGCGAAAAACTCAACATTTTCCCTACTTTAATAAACAAATGAAATATTTATTCGCTCATATCCGCTAGGGCACACTTATTCTACATACTTTTTTGAACCCATTTCAATAATTTACTTTTTGTAATGAATTTTTTCGAGGCCTTGTTGAGGCCTTTTGAGTCTCTGTTGACTCAGCTATATGATTTTATAAATGGTGTCTTGTATTACTGGTGTATTCATATTGTATTACTTTTTACGTGTCTACTGCCGCTCGTGCGCTTGCATATAATTATACGTTTTAATAAAAATATTTTTAAAGAAAGTTTTTGCCATTAATTACATTTTGCTAATTAAAATCGTTCAGAAACGCTATTATATAAGTATTACTTTCAAATTGTCCTACTTAACTGAAGTAATTGTAACTCGTAACCAATTAATTGCTTAGTTATAGGAAAATTACAGCTATTGTAGTTTCTTTAAAATAATTAACTCTATACGATTAAAATGTAACGTTTAATTCATACTTTATACCGTCTAAAATACTCGTTTATATAAAAAAAAATCTTAGTGTGTTTTTTCCGATATCATCTTTCAAAATATTATCACCGTCTCGGCTGATAAAATTAATAGTATTTTAAATAGACTCGATTGTTAATTGAAGATAAAAACGACCTGCTGCGATTTAAGTTTAGAATACGAACTGTAGAGTTAGGTATCTATGGGCGTTACCTACAGCCGTTCTGACTAGTGAAGGGGAGATGTTGTCCTTGGCCGCCGTAACAACTCTCCCTTTCTTTCCTACGGCGCAAAAGAACGTTTATTTTTACACCGTAACAACCCGTTATGATCAACATTTACAAGTCTTGTAATATTTTGTAATATGATATTGTTTTCTCTCTTGTTTGTTTAAAATTTTTAATTTATCTTTTTTTTATATATATAATAATTCTTGAAAGACTTTTAAAAGTTATAATTATCTGAAGAACTGATTTGTAACTGTTATTATTTATTTTTTTTCGTTAAAATCACTGTACGTACAAAAATTCTAGATAACTAAAAAAATAGTCGCCTTTTTTTCGATATTTTAAAATTGATTATTAATGTTTTGAAATTAATTAATGAAAAAGGGATAATATAGTTTTTGTAAAAACAACATTTTTATTTAAAATCTAATAAAATAATTTCGCAAAATCTGTCAAAAAATTATCTTGAAAAAATTTCCTGCCGATTTTAGGCACAACCGCACGGAATGTTTTGTAAAGAAACGGAAATTTATTAAAAACTGTAAATTAAACAAAATTAAAATTCAGATGATCAGAACCTTTTTTTTGGTTATTTCACAGGAAGTCCCGTTTTGCGTCCAAATGTATCCAAAACGGATATATTAGAAGACAATAGATACATTAGAAGACAATAGATACATTAGATTTGTACCGATCTTCTAACGTCAAAATAATTAATACGTGCATATAATATAGGATGCAGTGGAATCCTCGTTATCCGTTTTATTTATTGAAAGTTTTATTCTTTCTCTGCAGTTTTTACGCTTCATACTTCTATTTCTTATCGATAACCTTGTCGATTTGTGGCCGATCGACCAATCGCCTCTTTTTCCAAGATTCTAACAAAAGTTTTTCCGCTCTCCTTTTCGTTACAAGACTTCTTTACTTTGTTCTTTCTCGATCCACCCGATTTTTAATATCCACCTGTAACACCGCATTTCAAAGGACTAACTTTCCTTTTCTGTCATAAATATTTCACATCCGTAACGCGCTCGCCGTTACTAAAAAAATCTTTAAATTTATTTTACTACGGCTTTATTATAACTTTTGAATTACGCGGCTTGAACCTGTATCATATTAAGGGTCATTACGAAACAGGTATTTAACCAATCAAAAGCCTATTCTTTTCAACCACTGACCGATCAGAAACGGGTATTGTTTAATATATAAGCTGTGTTTTTACTTTGATTTTAATCCGATTTAGTAGTTAGCAGGCAGAGGTTAATTTGAAATTACACCGATAGGTGTATTTACACTATTTATCGTTTTGTTAATTATGTCGGATTCTGAAGAAGAAATGTCTTTAACGCTATAAAGAGAAGAAAAGGATGATCATATAATTTAGAAATGTTTTGTTTAATGTATTTTTTGAAAAAATTAAAAAAGTATTCCGTGAACAATTTATTTTATCATTAATTTAAATCAATAATCCCATTATTTTCTCAGCCGTAGAAAAAATACGGTATGCAACTCTCTATAATGGCCATTAATACACTCTTGCGTTGTAACATTCACCAAGGCTCGTGTAGTAACTTACTTCACAGTCGTGCATTAATGGTTATCATTATAGGCTCGTTGCATAATGTACTATTTTAATTCTCCGATCTGTGTTCGATACCGGGCGACTTCTTTTCTGCGTGAAACTCTTTTCGCTCGTGCCAACCCGCTTTTGATATTACTATTTATATTGTTTGTTATTTTACTACCCGAATAACCAAATTCTCCCATTTCTGATAAATTTTACCTCGCCTTAATATTCAATTCCTCATTACCCTTCTTCTGTCACATTTCATTATATATCATTAATTTTATTTATTTTCAATCGGGAATTGTCTTCAACGAATAATTCCGAGTAGTTCAGAATCTCTTCCGACTCGATTTCAATTTCTGCCTGAAGAACGATACCATCGACAAATCTTAATATTTTTATATTACCTCCGGGATAATTACACTCTATTCTTAAATTTATTTTCCTGCTCCTGATATTCTTCTTTATACGAGTTATAAAGCGGAGCGAGGACTAAATTTTTTCTTGTTCTTTCGGAATCGCATTCGTTGCTACCCGATTCTTGTACGGGTGGTAAATAATTATTTCCTTAAAATTAATTTTTATCTTCTTTTTTTTATAGTTCCCGTAGAGCATTTCGTTCTGAAGAAGATCTCTGCTTCTTCAAAACGTATTTCCTTTTTATTAAAATCAATTATAATCTTAAAATTTTAGAAATAGATGTTTGTTATATAGATCGTTAAAATAAAATAATTCGAAAGTAAATAACTTCTCTACCCGCAAACTTTATTCCGAGGATATAGCACGAATTTCAAAAATATAAGACGAAATCCATTTAGTCTTTTGTTTTCGCCTTCTCTGAGAAATATGTTTCTGCAGAATGAAATCTAATAGTCGCATTCCGTTTACCTGAAAATATTATCGCACGCCTATTTATAATAAATCTATTTTAAAAACTTCTCGGGACCGTCATGGAAAAGATTTGGAAAATTCGTAAATTTTCCGGAATCAAGGAATAAAATTATATTGTAATTAATACATCTCTTACAAGTTTTCATATTTTTTTTTTGTGGGGAGTGGTAGCAATCAAATAGTGGGTTTAAGTACCCGGAGTATTTAGAAATCATACTTAAGCCGACCGATAAACGAATCCATTAATTTAGGAAAAGTCAAAATTACTGTACTGTGCCGGCCTCCGTGGCGCGAGTGATAGCATCTCGGCCTTTCATCCGGAGGTCCCGGGTTTGAATCCGGGTCAGGCATGGCATTTTCACACGCTAAAAAATTACCATTTCATCTCTTCGTCTGAAGCAATACCTAACGGTGGTCCCGGAGGCTAAAAAAATGATCGTTAAAGGTAGACCGAATATTTTTTCCGCTACCAGTTAGGTCATAGAAATAATAGTAGGGCTTGGATTCGGCTCTCACTGATTTATAACGACGTTTAATGTTAACTCATACTGGTAGCCGAATACGTAACGACAAATTTATATATTATATACATAACTGTGTGAAAATAATTGTAGTATTATATGTAGAAGACCAGGCTACATTATATATGCTTTACATGTAATATACATATTTCGCCTTGAAAAATATTATACCGATATATAAAATTCCTACATCGTAGGTTATTTATTTGTTACAGTAGGTGTATCCATATAAAATAGCCTATTATATTATCCTGGTATCATTATTGTGTTTCTTTTTATTAGAATATATTAAACGATTTACCTATTGTTGCATAGTAATCGGTACAAAAACATAATCGACTGTCGAATAGCGAGGAAGAATTGCATTGAATTTATCCGGCAGCGGTTCGTGTAACTAATCGTATGTTCTTCGCGTTCATTTTAATGTTTTTTATTGAAACGATCTCTATTTAATTGATATCCGCGGCGGAGTGATAGCGTCTCGACCTTTCACCCGGGCATTCCGGTTAAACATGGCATTTTTTCATACGCTACAAAATTCCATTTCTATATTCCCACGTACAAGCTTTAAAGCTTCTGCTGAATAATTCATTGCGGAATTAATTCACCAAATAAACAAACTGAGAAAACAAAATGTTACTTTAATCCAATCACTCGATTTTCTGTTTTAGTTCATGATACAGCGGCTTTTTTTCTGCGGTAATTAAGTCTGACACCGACAGGTTTGATTATGATTTCTGAATTATTAAAGCATCTACGATATAATAATTTCTTCGAAGATGCGCGTTATTTCATTTTAATTTTCATAGGGAGGGAGTTAGTTTAGATAATATAATAGATAATAAAAACTATAAAAGGATATATATTTATATATTTTTTTTGTAAACAAAAAAATAAATAAAATGTAACATCTTTGATTTTTGTTTTTAAAATCGTGTATACATTTTAAAATTGTGTATACATTTTGACGATATAAGAATGTTACGGATGAAAAAATAGGGCTACGAATAGATAAAGAGGATAAATTTTTGTTTCGGTGATATTTTGTAATAAAGACCGGAGTAGTTATTTACTCTCCTGCGAAGGTGGAGCTGAGCGATTTCTACTCGTTGTAGAATGATGATTTTTCTTTAGATCTTATACCCGTTTCCTATTCGTTCTTTCATTTCTTAAGGAAAATAAATTTTTGTTTAGCGTATATTTAAGCTAATTAACGTAAAAATATTTCATCGGTATCTCACCATTTCTATTCTGAAAAGATGTTTCTATCTCCCAATGCGTTGCGAAAAGGAAGGGCGCTGGCCACCCGTAAAGAACCTCGAGCTATCTTCTGGAGTATATTTTTTTCCTGGCTATTCCACGGTTAGATAGAATTTTTTCTCGCCGGCCAGTCCTTTTTTTATTTCTAATTCCTTCGTTTCCGTTTTGCGTTTTGCTAGTGTATGTAGGTTCCTTTTCGGTTCTACTGGCGTTCCGGGACGCCAGTAGTCCCTCGGCAACACCGAGGGAGCTCATCTTCGGCGACCTGGCGACGGTAGCTGCCAGACCCGCCCCGGACGTCATTAGTCGTCCGGTAGGTGCACAATAATCTTAATCGCTGACTTGCCTGCAGGGTTGAATGGGCCTCTTCATCCATACTAAGATATTTATTCCTTTTATCGGTTTCATACTTTGAAATTATTTTCCGTTCGTTTCTGTTCCATAGTAGTTTTATATTTATTGTATTTTAGAATAATTTACTTTCTGTCCTACTACGTCCGATATCCGGGATTATTCTCAACGTTTAGTGTGATTTTTACGTTCCTATTCGGTTTTTACCCTCTAGATGTTCTTCTGTCTCCGAATTACCTTAAGCCAGATACGTATCGAACAACCTACACGTCTTATCCTTCTTTTTCACAAAATGCTGTCGAAAGCTTTTCGCTTCTTCGGCTCTTCTAAAAAACCCGTTTAGAAATTTATAGATAGACCTGATTTTTAAATTTCTCTTTTAATCCCATTTCTAATGCAGAAGCATTCATACAGAGAGACTTTTCCTTTCTGAAGCAAACTGCATATTAGAAATCTATATTTTCAGCTTTCTGTAGACAGAAAATATTAAAACGTTTATAAAGACAAAATATATATATTACGTTAAAATTTGTTAAAAAAATGTAACGAGTTTCGGGTAAAAGTTTCTATAAAATAATTGTCTTAAGGAGTTTTACATGATGTAGAGAAATATTTCCTATTCGGAATTTACTTTTTCAAAAATTAAAGACCTGAAGTTTTCAGTAGCTGTTTGTTTAGTATACTTGTAAAATTTTGACGCGGATTCCTGACTATCTTTTAAAACTCTTTTTAGAGATCGGGCAGTAAGGACATAACCCGAAAAATTACGATAGGCTCAAAAAGATTATCAAAACTACGATCCGGTCGATTGTCCGGCCTTGTATTATTCGGATGGTTGGCGGAATTTAATTTTTAAACTCCCTTATTATTATTGTTGTTATCACAATCCGTCCTATTTTCCGTTTTATTTCGTACATATTTTTTTAAAGATATTACTAATCTGAACAGTAGCGAAACCATCATGTTATATGGGAAGGGGCGTATTTAAACGTTTCTACGTGTTTGTGAAACATGAAACAATTTTTTATATTTTCTTCAATAAGGTGCTATCATGTAATATCAATTGAATTTTATTCCTATTAGTTCTAAAAACTAAAAAATAGACCATAGTTAATTATAATTTACAGTAAAAGTACCGAATCCAAAATGTACTTTTTGATAGGACACCGTTTTTGCTTCATAGACGTTCTTGACTATACTTTTCAGAAGCTTTTTATCGAATTAGACAAAAATTTAGTATTTACTTTAGGTAGACTTTTTTAGGTATTATATTTTAGAAAATATCCTTAATACCTTAAAAATATATGTTTCACCAAAAAAAATGAAATTATCTGTTAAAAAATTAAATCTATTAAAGAATTCGTTAAAAAAAGTTTTCATAATATATGCTATTTTTGTGTTTTTCATGTATTTTAAAGCACAGTTAATACAAATATATATATATATATATATATATATATATATATAAAGAACATGTCGTGAGTGATTCATAATCAACGTCCAGCCAAAACTACTGAAGAAGATTGGTAAAAAGTTTGTTTTTTTGTTCTTCTTACGGTGTAAATGTACACCAAGAAAGAATTTTTTGAAATTCCGAGTTTAAAGGGTTAAAATGGAATAATAATGAAATTTATAATTTCTTGAATTTATAGGTAATAAATGAAGACAACTTGATTTTTGGCTTGTGTAATCCTCATGTAAATATCTAAAAATGAATTTCTAAATTTTTAAAATTCCATGTTTAAAGGATTAAAATGGATTTTTGAAATATTTTTGAAACCCACCTATTTTTTTTAATTTCTCGAAAAAAAAGTAGATATCAATTTGATTTGTAGAATGTTTTAGAATTTTTTAAATGTGTAATCTTCATGTGAATGTCTAAAAACCAATTTGTAGATTTTTCGAAATTCCACCTTGAAAGGAGTGAAGAAAGATAAAAAGATTGAATATGATTACAAATTTTCCCCGACGAGATATTCAGTAAATTTGGGCTTGGAAACACACTTCAGATAAATATCTAAAAACCATTTTCGGGTTATTTTTTTTATTTAAATTTTTGAAGGGGTGCGGCGGCTCAATCAACACAGCTATTGCCACTGTTATTGTATCTGCGACGCGACTGGTTGCTCCTTCCTCCGGTTACTTGTCTAAATTGCATAAAATTAAAGAAAATTGATCGCCACGGGAAACGCAAGTAACCATATAGTACGACCAAAGCCGCGACGGGGATTCTAATATTATATACATATGTATATATTTTGTTTACATCGCTTGTTATTTTATTTTATTTAAGAATAAATATTTTCTTCCTTTTTAAAATTCATTATCTGTTTTCGCTGATACTCCATGATTATTTCCTTTCTCTCTGTAATACTGAATTTTAAAAGTAAAAAAAATATTGTATTGTGTGTATAAATCTTATTACGTTATCTTTGTATAAGTATAAAATTCAGTTCTACAGAAGAAAGGACTGATGATAGATATATCTCCGGAAATGCGTAATTATAAACACATCTAATGGATTGTAGAGTTAAAGGATCTTCATTATACTTGCTCCTTGACCCAGATTCATCATTTATATACTCGTATATAAAAAGAAATGCAAAATTATTGATACACCAACAAATACATACGTCCACTCATAGACTTCCCTGACAACCATCATTTCGAGAAATTATGGTTCACCAATAAATCATTTTTTTACAGATTTACATGAGCTACTTTCCAAAAGTTCCAAAACTAAAAAAAAGTATGAAATTATATTTTCAGCAAAAACGAGATTATCGGCTAATACTTTTACTTATAAACGGCAAACGTGCCCGAATTCCTTTTTCAATAAGTAATATTGAAATTTTTCTTTACTTAAGATGGACAAAACAAACAAATCGGATTTTCTTAACCGTTCAGCAACAATCATCCTTAACTTTTTTCGATCAAACTTTTTTTTTAAACAATATTTCTTTTTTTTTTACAACTTTTCTCGTTTTTTTTTCTGTTAATTTCATTTACGTTACACGTTACGAAGATATTACTAAAAAGAAATTTATTTTATTTTATGTCTGTCATGCAACAGTGAATATTCGAAAGTGGATTATATAATAATTATTATAATAACATGATAGTCATTATTATAAAAGAATAATAACAAAAAAGATAAGTTATTACCATACTACGGCTACAAAAAATAATTTTTTCCTTTTTTGTAATTTATAACTTAAGGTACTGTTATTAGTAATCGGAGGTCCCTGACTCGATACGATTCGATTAATATAATTTATTAGATAAACATACTCAGATTATTTCCCATTTCAGTTAACGTACTTTTAAAAATGTTTATCTGGTTTAAAAGTGATGTGCGATGCGGAAAATGAGTTTTATTTTTATTTTTACTTTTAATTAAACAAAACCTAGTTTTTGTCATTACCGCTGTGTGCGTTAAAAAATGTAACAGAATAAATGCCAGAATCTTATTGGATATATACTATTTTTTCCTTCATTGAATTTTCACTTAATAATGTTGTGAGGAGGTTGATTTCAGTGAATGTAAAAGTCCAGCGCTAAGCAACTATAACCGCAAAAAAATGTCCTAATTATGTAGATTTTATTTATTCGATAATCCCAAAAGCTTAATATTATATTCTACTCTGCGTTATCAAATGCATGCTTTTTGTTTTCAAAAATCTACAAACTGTCTTTGCTTTACGTCCATCTGACTTCTAAAATGCTTCATAAGATTTTAATAAAATATTAATATTTATGTTTGTGTGGAATATGACATTTTTGAGCTTCTACAGACAATTTTTACAAAATTATCAAGAAAAATTCGATTTATGTAAATATAGGATCGATTACCATCGGTTTGCTGTCGAGTTCCCACTTTAGTACCTGTTAAAAAACAGAATGCCAAAATAATTTACCGCATAAGTGTTGATTTGGGACCTATAAGGTCGTATAAGGACCAGCACATTCGAGATGGAATTTTTTAGATATTCGTTCTGCGTACATACATGTCGGACGAGGCCTACAGCGAAGGCAATTATTTGAGTTATTAAATAACCGATGCAAATGTCTGCCGAGGCATTTGCATCGGTGGCATCCTATCGAGGCCAGGCTTATTACTATGAGATGTAAAAAATCAGAGGGCGACAGACGACTCCCGTTGAAGCCCAACAGGGCAAGGAACGTTGGGGGGTGGGTGGCGACTGGAACGTCACTAGGCGGGTGTCTTCCCCTATGGGGTTGAGATGTGCGTATATAAACTTTAGAAAATTCGAAAAAATGTTCTGAACGATTCAAAAGTACTAATTTTTTTTGTCGAATCGATAGTTTTCAATAAATTACGAGTATTATTTTACATTATCTAAATATTGTAAGATATTTATTTATAAACTAAGAAAAAATATTTTATGTTCTATATATCTCCCGATTTAAATCCCAGTAGGTTTATGATTATTTCGAAACTATAAACCTTTTATTTCGGACCTCTTATGATTTAGATTTTATATATATATATATAAGCCTAATTATGTAAATTAAATTATAAGCCTAATTATGTAAATTAAATTATTAAAACTTACTCGAATTTGCGTCTAAAATCTATATACAGTTATTACTCAAGAATTTTTTTAAAAAGTATTTTATAATAATAATAATAAGACCTTCTTAAATACATTTTATAAGTTTTTGAAAAATAATAATTTATTGTACTTTTGTTTTAAAGATTGAGATAAAAACAAAATTGATTTCACATATTAAAAAAGAACCGATCGCAATAACGTAGCAATTAGCAAAATTGCCTTTCATTCAGCGATTTGTAAGGCCTTGGCCCCTTGACCTAAATTAGATTTCTTCGATTTCTTATTAGCTAAGAAATGACAAAGCGGTTTCCTACGCCGTAAATGAATTTTTGTTACTAAACTAGAAAATGTAATTTTGATATAATAACAATTTATTTTATGGATGCCCTCCTCTCAACTCTTACAGCCATCCGCCGCCTCCATGAATATACGTAATGTGCAAACAGAGAAACGGAAAAGACCTGGCTAAGTGTAAGAAGTACAGTATAACAGTAGGTGAAAAACCTTAGAATGTTGGATTATCCTTTTGGCAGTTTGGGAACTAACGTTACCAGTATTTAAAATAATCAACCTTTAGATCAGTGAATTCTGTATTGTAGTTGCAAATCATTGAACAATATCCAATAATGGTCTAACAGTATTTTGGCAATTATGAAAGATTGTGTTCACTTCCTAAAAGTAATGACAACCTTAAAAGCAGCCCAAGATTCTTTCGCGCTTTAGATGTTATGCTGTCTACAGTTTAACAATTTATGACTTCGACTTAAGGGTCGAAGTCATAAATTGTTAAACTCAACGTATTTCTAGGGTAGCTATTTATAATGATATTTTACTAGTAGCGTCTTTGTTGTAGAGTCATAATATATATATTTTTTTAAATCTAGATTCAGAGGCATTGCATTATCAAACGATCATTTATGAATCGCTTTAACATCATGTCGAAGGGCGAAAGAATCACTATACGAGTTCAAACTTCCGTAAAGTTTGACATAACCAGCGAAAATTTTGTAAACAGTAATTTTATACCAAGTTCGATGTCATCTATAAAAATAAGTGCATCCAATATTGACTCCTGTGGAACGCCAGACAACATATACGCTAGAGATTTACCATAAACTCTGACAATAAATATCCTGTTAAATAAGTACGAATAGACCCATCTTAGCAAAGAACCGGTGGCAACATGAACTTCTAGCTTATGCATCAGAATGTCATGACGAACCGTGTCGAAAGTATTCCTAAAATCGAAGTAGGTGGCGTCAATCTCTCTTTGATTTTCAACCTCCGGTGCGACAAAAGATAACATTTCATTTAGGTTTGTAGCTGTAGATAATTTGGTTACAAAACCATGGGACGTTGTATATTTATTCAAATAATCGTAGATGTGGTGATGAACAACTCTATCGAATGCTTTTGCCATCATTTAAAACAGAGAGAGGTCTAAATTTGAGATTAAATGAAGATAACCTTTCTTGAGAATAGGTGTAAACAGTGCCCTTTTTGAAATTTACCAGAATCAAGATTGACGTTAAAACCACGCTAAAACGGGTGAGATCAGCTCTATAATGCCTTTAATTATGATAGATGGTATACAATCATTACCAGCCGCAGATCGTACTCAACCTCACAACATACTAACACGTTTTTCGGTACATGAGAAATGCCTACTGTATCACTAATGCGATGATCATCAATACAATTAAATCTAAGCTTATTATCCGCAGGATGGTAGACAGACTGGAAGTACTTCCCAAATTCTTCACTCAGTTCTTTGGCATCCATAATAACTCTGTCCTGAATTTTAATTGGAGGTACTTCCTTAGCTTCCTTGTAAAGGATTTCACATTTTTAAATAGATTGGGAGGCTTTACTTAAAGCTCTTTCTCTATCTACCTGCCTTCTCTTAATGGTATTTCTCCGCTGCAGATCCTTGCCTTGTTTTCTTAGTACAACAATACAACAAACTCATCGTAATAAGCAGCTAACCTATCTCTCAAATAATGTTTCACTTTCTTACGCTTTAGACACTTAATGAGTTCCTTAAAAACTAACCAGGAAAGGAATCTCATCTTGTTCTTCTTAAAGGAACACAATCCCTAATTCTGGTACATAGAATTTTCACAAAACGAATAGGTAGCATCATTAATATTCGAGAAAGAATAGCTTACATCCCAGTCAGTGATAAATTTGTCTACCGTCTTCTCTACCATGATATTTACTGCTAGTGCATTATGAAGGACTTCAGGGTAAACAAGATGATCAATTTCTACGTTCACACTCAAATTAAATTTGGGTAAAACAAGGTCTAAGTTTGAAGTATGACCCTCCGGCAGATGGAAATTACATTGATCAAGATGATGATAACGTCGACGTCGACGATGATGATGATGATGATTATTTATTTATTTTATCATTTCAAATAATAATTTTTTTGTATTTATTTATATTTTCTGGCGCATATCTATCGAAAGCTAAAGTTAGTTTGTGCGAGATTTCATATAATGTTTACAAATATATATTAAACTGTATTTCGAATTAATATTTTTAGTTCATTTTGCATATTCTCTCGTTGTTTTTTTGTAAGTATATATATATATTTTTTTTTTTTTTCTATATTTTTTTTATCAGTTGTTAGGTAATATTTTCTCTATAAATAAAGTCTGTTGGAATTAAGCTTATGTTTATCCCACATAAATAACATTTATTGAATTTAGCCTTGGAATTTCTATTATTTATTTATTTTTAATTCTGTTGTTGTATATTTATTAAATTGAATATTTCTAATTTGTATGTTTCATTTTGTTAATGGTGAAGAAGGGTTTAAGAATTTAATGTGTGTTATTCAAACAGATATTTAAATATCTGTTTTATGACATATTTAAAATAAGAATTCTTTTAATTCCTATTTACTTCCTTGTACAAAGTAAAGGAAGAATTGTAATCGCGAAAAATTTAGGTTTTCAGATTTCAACGGAAATATTCATTTTCACCATCCCTGATACATTTTGACTAGTTTCGGCGTGACATCTGTACGTACGTATGTATGTAGTCCTGTCTCGCATAACTCAAAAGAGATTAACCGTAGATTTTTAAATTTTGTATTTAAGACTGTTGTAACATCTAGTTGTGCACCTCCCCTTTTGACTGAAATCGAACGGGCCAAACATATGTATACAGTCAGACCTTTAAATAAAGCGGAGTTTCAATTTTAAAACATTTGGATTTTGGAGTTTTTCTTAACTGCAATAATAAGCCCTCGTTGAGAGCTTTTCAGCGATATACATAACCGGTACTTATTTTAATTGCTTCCAGAGTTATAGCCAAATAAAACCTTAATTAAGGAAATATTGATCTTACAAGGGAAAGGTACATCAGTTTGAATCCGATTTCTTATACGTATATTTTTTTAAAATTTAAATATATTGATTTATTAATAATTATTAACCTCTGATTATAAAAAAAAAAAAAAACAATAAATAATAATTCAATAATAACAATACAAAAAAAAAAGAAAAAATGAAGTGTTATAAAATTTTATGTACTTTTCAGTTTAATTCAAATTTTTTTTTACAATAAGAGGTTAATAATTATTAATAAATAAAGAAATTTAAATAATAATAAAAAAAAAAAGTTAAAAATATGTATATAAAGTCGGATTCGAACCGATGTGTGCATGGTAACGGATCCGACACGTTCTCACTTACGCCACATATCTGCTTGAGTAACGTAAAAAAAAATTACTACGTAAACTAATAATTAAACTATTCCTTTTAGTGAACTCCTATATACTGGTTAAATTTTAAATTTAACCAGTATAAGTTTAAATAAAGTGCAGCAAAAAAATGTGTATATGTAAGTTAATAGGCGTACAAGGAAGTCATGTGGCATCCACATCAGATTTTTTTAAATGTGTAATAATAATAACACACGGGAACTGACGGTTCCGGCGTCTCGAGCAAGTTGTTGGTGTACTATAATTGGTCGCTTTTCCATCTGCAAAAGTCACAGGTAGTAGGCTATGTAATGTTTCATACCATAGCTGAAGCATTAACTGCTACTTTTGCGATCTTTCTGGATCTGCGAATGTAGTGAATAAGAGCTCCGATCTTGACCAGACGGAGGCTGGTCAACTCTCCGGCGTGTTTGTCGTGCGCTGCGAACAGTGTCCTTTGAAGATAAGATCCTGGTACTTGAGTGGTTCTCCGCTGCCTCGGTCTGGAAATCACCAGTAAGGGTGATAACACAGCACTTTGCCGTTATTTGAAGTAAATAGGCGGCCGATAATTTAGCTAGGGCCGGTCAATCGGCTTGTTAACTGCGGCAGGTTGGTGAGTCGGCGGGGTCTCTTGAGCGGGTTGGACCTGGTTTGACCCTCGCTGTTTCCCTGCTCGCCATATCACTGTAGTAGCCCTGGCGGCTACGTGAGGCGTTCCATTTGAGGCTATGAATATATTAAAGATATGTTTGAGAGTACTGAAGATGAGATAAAATCGGAGGACTGCTCTAAGTTACTGATGGGAGATTGCAATGCTGTAGTCGGAGAAGGTGAAGGAGGAAGTGTGGTTCCAAAATATGGCTTAGGTGATAAAGACTGCAAGGGGAATAGATTAATAGAATTTTGCGAAAAAAACTATTTATAATCAACGCACCAATCAAAAACCATAAAAGGATGAGATATACTTGGGTAGTCCCTGGGGACAAAGCTCGCTCTCAGTTAAACCATGTAGATGAAAAGTATAGTAATGCTGTTAAGAAAACCAGTGGTTTACCAGTTGCAGATATCAATATTGATAATGTGCTGCTTCTGATTGAAATGATAGTATCTTTAAAGAAAGTAAAGAAAGCTAAGGTAGTTATGAAATGGAACTTAAAAAGTTGAAGAAATTGGATGAGGAAATAATGGGAGTAAAACTAGCTAAGGCGATAAAAGAAAGTCAAAAATAGAATGAGAATAGTGAGGAAACCTGGATAAGAATAAATAATTCCAAATAAGAAGTTTGCATAAGAATAAGATAGAAGAAAATTAAAGAGCGTCGTATCGAAAATTAAATAATGAGTTAAGAGGAAAACACAAAAAGCTAAGAAAAGATGATTGAAAGAAAAATTCAGTGGGTGTATTGAGGATCTACAAAACAAAGAGCAGTATGATAAGATGTGTAGAAACATGATGTGAAGAGCATTAAGTGGGATAAATGAAAAGGAATGGCAAAATGAAAGAGATTGAGGATAAGGATGATAAAATGCTACATGAGAGGAAAAATAATTTTCTTTTACTGAAAAAAACAAAAAAACATTCCGATCTCTATTTTTCGTACAAATATATTTATTGGTTGTAATCTTATAAATAATTTTGTTATGGTTGATCAAATTAAAGAATATTCAGTAATTTAATTCTAAACTGTCGTTGTGTTCTAAGGAAAATGAAATTAAAAGTTTAATATTTTTATTTTCTGATCGGACTATTATTAAAAAGAATCTTAACTGTGAATTAACTTAAGTCTTTTTTCAATGCTAAAATGTTTCTCTACTGGGTAATTCATATAGAAATAAAACCATTCACAGTAAAACGTAAATCTCATACTATCAGCACATAGAGTTCTGTATCTTCGCCTTATCCCGAAATGAGATCAGTTTTTCTGTCTTTAATTCTTCCCGGACAGTCCTCTCTATTCTGGTCTTACCGCCTTCTAAGCTATTTTTGAAAGAGAATAGGGTAACTTAAGAGAACGAAAGGTCTTCTCTTAAGCCACCTTATCTTTTTATCATAACTTAGATCTTTTTACTTTGCTTACACGCTACTTTGAACTTCTGAAGAATCTTGTTTCCAAATTCTTCATTTCTTCACTCAATATTTCCAAATGCTCAGAGATATAAAATTTCTTTACTTTTCTAAAAATAAAGATATATACTTTCTAATATTTTTTATGGGGATCGGCAATGAAATAATACGAAATTTAAATATGATACAAAATTATTTACTTTTTATGACGAACTGAACCAAATTCTCTTCAAATAAACATTTCTCAAGCTTATATAATAACATTCTTTAACGCTTTGTACCCGTTTAGAGTTATAATGTCACTTATACAAGTTTAATACACGTTATATCGTGGTAAATTTAGTTTGAATCTTTTTTTTTGTAAATTAGTAACTCTTTATCATCTCTCCTATTTATTTAAATTAGTTATCATGCAACAGTGTAGAAAAGAACAGGCTTTAATTTAATTTGTAGTGTATTTTTTACTTTAAAAAATTATTGACGGCTCGGATTCCAGTATATTGTTTTCACAAACAAACGCAGTAGCACGAGCGATTAGAAGAAACCTTTTTAGCGTTCGTTAAAGTCTCCAATCGAAATAGTTCAATGTTCGTTACGAAAGATAGTATTTGGTATTTTTAGAGATAAAAATCGAAGAATAAGTTATGTTTTCATTACGAATCTAATCCGATGTAGAAATGTCAGAACGTCGGCTGAATTATCCAGTACTCCTGCCCGTATAAGTCCTTAGCTATTATCTGAAACGAAATCTTCGGTAAGACTTTCAAAAACGTTTTTCCGAGAATGGGTTTTAAATTTTACTTTAAACAAAATTATTTTAAATTATTTTTTTTTAAACATTAAAATTAAGAAAGTGGAAAACAAGAAATATCGCCCGAAACGAGACGATAGTATCTCGAAAGGGTGTATTATTTATTAAGACTTTGAGATTAGCGACCCCACGACCAGAGCTGGAGGGAGATCTGCTTCTTACTATAACCCGGGCTGCTCATCACACAACACATTCCCTCGATATATCACGAGGACGAACACGACACACTTAACAACATAATCACTGGCACACCACAAAAACTTATATTGTTTATTCTATCACTAACACTAAAGCGGCCGTCACAACCCTTTTCGAACTTTAACCGTAACCCAAGGTGGAAACTATTCCTACTCTTTTTTAATCTTTTTTGGAAGATAGTGTCAAAAGGTGAGTGGCTCTACATTGTGAGTCGCAAACGATATCCTCTGAAAATCAGGGTGAACCCACTTTTATTTACCCTTAGCTCTAGCGCTCTGTTGGAATAGTCTTTTATATCGGTAGTAACCATTGTAAATGTATGTCAAATGTTCCTGAAAACATTATAAAGGTAATACTCCAACTGAAAAAAACCGTTTTGTGAAGAGCTCCCGCTCAGAATTGTCTGATGAGGAAATTTTGATATCAGTATAGAGAATGACGCGTCATATAAAAATATTAGATTCATTCTAATTTAAAATGACCAGGAGGATGGTTCCTTTTTGAAGGTATCACTTTTCCTTATTAGTAAAATATTAACCGGCGCAGCTGGATCTAAAGAAAGGATTAATTTTAATAGAAACATTTTCAGATGAACAAAGTAAGCCCCTGACCTCCTTTGGTAGTATAGCCTAGATGCGGTCAGCCATAAGACCCTAAATACATGCGTATTAAATGCGTAATTTTCTGCCGTGATTTAGCTGGAGTTTAATACTAAGGAAATCGCCCATCAGCTTGGTCTCCAAGGAATAGTTGATGTGAGACGGACTACCAGGCGTGGAACTGGAATGGAGAAACCTAATCCTTCCATCGTCTTAACATTTATTTTGTCTGTTCTGCGAAACCGAATAAAAGTAGGGATCTTCACTAGAAGATACCAAAATTCAGCTATTCAGCTAAAGGTCACGCGTGTTTTAGAACGGAGCCTACGGTTAACTATTCACTTCATCACCTTGCAAAGAATAATTGTCAAAGAGGTGGGTCGATAACTGTAAGGTCAAGTTATTCCTTACCAGGTTTTAAATTAGGGATGATTAACTATGATTTGATCATGGATCTTTGACCATGATTCGGGAAAAACCTCTCCAGAGGTTTTCCTCTATAAATTTCGTTATAGGTGGACAAAAGATGCTTCTATGCTACATCTGGAAAGTGGAAAATCATACTACATCTAATAATATCACTGCAAGGGGAAGTCTCACGAGGAGAATATTTTAAAGAAAACATTAGCTCATTAAAAGTAAATGGAACGTTCAATTAATTGTTTGGATTTCTAATCAAAAAAGGATCATTTTCATCTGTAACTTGCTTCTTCTAAATTTTAAGCAGTGTGACAAATAGGAGAAACTGATTTAAAACAGTTGGATAATATATCGGCCAACACAGAATGGTCTGTGACCGGAATGCCATTACATATCAGCCGTAGGTGAAAGTGCGCCGGACGAGAGCTACAAATTGCTCGAAGTTTTCTTCACACGGTTGAGGTTGGAGTATTCCGAGAGGCACTACTAAAATACTGGGTCCATGACTTACGCTTAACGACTAGGAAAACACAACGACAAATCGCGCGAGCTTTACGGTACGCCATATGAAAATCGAGAGTCTGCGATTAGATTTCCACAGCGTCCGCCGACGTTCTCTAAGTGCATGTTGGCAATCGTCATTCTACTAAGGAACGTGAGGCCGCTTTGGTTTCTCAGATGATTTTTGTGTACAGACGGAGGCTTTTTGACTACGTATTTGTGATGAAAAATCAGAGAGTCGTTTCATCGCATCACAGCATAGTCATACTCTGTAAATCTATATGTACATGCACTCAAACCGCTCTTTCAACAAGCCACCTCAACTCCTTGCGAGCAGAGAAATAACATCATTTGTAGCGATGATTGGCCTGTGATCACTGCCATATTGATCACTGCAAACTGACCAATCGAGGCAGAGAAGTAGAGAAGGTGAGCACAAGGATAAATCAATGTTGGACCATACTTCAAAAGAAAATGTCGTAAAGGTGCACAATCTATCGTTCAGTAAGCAGTGGTCCAAATCCTGTCTCACTTTACCCATCATATGTCCACGCGGAGAGCAATATGTTGGATCCCATGATCAGTGATGTGCGTTGAAATCGCCAGTAGTTAATTGCTACAGGACCCAGAAAGATCCAGTTCTGAATAATTACAATCGGGTGGAAGATACAGATTGCAAATGATAAATTTGATGGATGAAATGACCGACACAACGACAGCTAGGACATGAGTGACGACTGGAAACCGTAACAACTAAACTATATTTTATAAAAATTGCTACATAATCACGTCCTCTGTCATCCGTAGAGCTGTCGTTTCTTTCACACGTGTTGTCCCGTAGAAATATGATATCCTGTTGTCGGAGAAATGTCACTTGTAAATATAAAATAGATGGGCCAAGTTCCGTGACAAAGAGTTTGAGGTCCTGTATACAGGAACGAGGGTCAATCGTTCAGTTATAGTAATTCTTAAGCAATTATAAGGTAGATAAGATTATTTTTAGAGAATAGGTTAAAATAAACATTGTTTGTCGCATCTTACAAGTGATCTTTTCTTTTTTTTTACTATATTTTTTAAGAAATTATCAAGCTCTCGGATTGCACCGACCTCTTCTATATACTCAAGTAGTGTCCGAGACCCGGATGAAGATTGTGAGAACTGAAAAGATGGTGAATTCAGCCCAAAATTTTCTTTTCGGGAAGATCCCTTAACGCAAGATCTTGCTCGGAGGCTGGATCACCGGTGTAGCAGGTGCATGCGTCGCCTGTGATTTATGATCACAGGCAATAACACCATTTGTGTTCTGAATACCGGAGGCCAAAAATTCCTTTTTCTTATTAAGCTTCGCAATTGTCGCTGTTAGAGCTGCGACTTGATTAGATAATACCTGAAATGACTTTTTCAAATTTTCGCACGATCCACACTCTACGTTTCCTCTTTAAATTGGGACTTGACTGGCTGTAGTTGTCGCAAATGAAATATTTGGTCGCACAAAGTTTCATAAGTTTAATTTTTTATTTATTTTCCTTTTATGTAAGTACATGGATAAACTTGCTTATATGGTGGAAATCTTTCTTTATATTAAATAATACACGTTTCATTCGCGGTCTACTATATTGTAAAAAAATAAACAATAATTTTGTTTTTTTTTTTATTACGGTGACTAATATTTAATCATGTATAGGTGCAATTATCTCATTTTTTTTTGTATTTATAAAGAATTTTAATGTAATAAACGTGTATATGTTGTGAGACATTTATTGACAAATATTTAATGCGGTTGTATTCAATAAAATATAATGCTATTTCATTATCGACTATTAATTTGATGTAATAGTGAACGAAAGTTACATAACGATGTAATTAATTACATTTTAGGAAAATTTTGTAACACACAGTTCTCTTTCCATATACATACAAATGATTGAATGGTGTCGAGTTGCAAAACAGCTGTTACAGTTTTATTCCTTTCAAATTGTTCTTTCTATTTTTAAATAAAGAACAGCAGTATATTTCCGCATTCCGTGCCAGTACTTGCACCGAACAGCAAAGCTCATTGGAAAGCGCACTCCGTTTCACTCTACACGTACGCAGATTGCGCGGTGTTGCCGAGTAAAAACAATATAATACGTATTACTTTTGCCTTTCCCTTATAGTTTAAAAATGTTTTGCCGACTATAACATACTCTAAATAATTGGCTATGTACATAGTGAAATTTCATGGCAGCTATTATGTTTACTTTACTTTTTTTATTATTAAATTTCGAATAAGTAAAGATACGCATAACTGCACTTAATTATAGCCTGGTTTTTTTTCAATAATCCGTATATTAATTTAATTGTATATTTATGTTCGCGTAAAAATGGCAATTAAAAATAAAATATGGTTTATAAATTATTAATTGAACATTTTAATGTTCCTTTTTTATATTATTGCGGGAAAATTCAACATGTAACTATAACGTAGAAAAATTTCCATTTTCCTCTCTTATAAATGTCCATTTTTCATTTTAATAAAGCTCCGAACAGGGATTTAACGAAGAGTTTGTATGCCGGTGAGATATTTCCACACGCCGCATGTTTCTGGAGAACCATCTTTCCCGAGGAAAATTTGAATTCGTTTTCGGGTAGCACTATCATATGGCGAAATAGTAATTTATTGTAATTTTAATTTATTAACGCGAAATCGTCGGATCAGGAAGTCCGGTATGATACTCCGATACCGGATAAAAATATCCTGATACCCCGAGGGATTGTGGGCGTGATGGATGCCCCATGCCTGGAAGGGGCGCAGTTCTTTAGGTAGGATTTTATTTTATAATTTTCCGTTCCCTTTGTGGATAGATAATCCCGTTTTAAGTACTTACCTTTTTTTTTATACCTACTTCTTATATCTGAGATGTTAACCAAGCTCACACAACTTTTTTTTTAATGAAATTTTATAAGGAATTAGGGAAATAGAAGTATATTTCCAATAGCAGTTTAATTTCTAATATTATTGCTATATATATATATATATATATATATATATATATATCGTTATTAAAAATTGTAGTGGTACCAAATTTTCAAACTTTTGTGTTTCAGCCTAACTACTATAATTTTTTTCTGAGTGGTTTTTTAAATTTTTAATTTTTTAAGTTAATTTTTCTCTGAGTGGTTATCCCGACGGGAAAATTTACAACATTTTTTCACAGTAGGGATAATTTATACATCTAATCCTAGAAATAGTAGTTTATAAATGCATTTTGTGTACTTTATAAACACATAATTATGTAATTCATTCCTTTAAGCCAATGGACTTGAAATTTTTCTTATTTCTTTTTTAGGTGAGGTGTTACCCGGTCGGGAATAGTCTTCATCAATTATCACAAATTAATTTTTTCATTTTTTAAGGTAAGCTTTTTTAAACGTCGTAAAATTGTTGACGCTTGACATTATTAACTAAAAATTATTCGGAACAAGATCGAATTAACGGGAAGTGTTATAACTTTTACCAGTTTAACAAATAAATATAATAACTTTTAAAAATTACTTTTAATTTTACGCTTACAATTTAATTTTTAAGCGTAAATTTAATTTTTCGTATTTACCCAGCGGGAGACAAATTTCAACTCTCCGCTAATGTCGGGAATGCACATCGACATCGTTGCCCGATTATTTTACGCACCAGTTAACTTTCTGGACGGTTATGTAAATGCGCAATTCCTGCGATTATTGTAAATGCGCATCAGAGTAGAGAAGCTTTTAAATTCTTCAAAGTAGAAGGTCAACGGATTATTTAGCCGGTTTTCTGTATTACTTAAATTTAAACGCTACCCGCTCCTCGACTCTGTCGTCGCTGTAGACAGACTAGCTTATAATTTTACAATGAAACGAATCACATTCTAGTTGGGAGAAGCTAGAATTCAACACCAACGTGTAGAAATATCGAATTATCAAAATAAATCAGCGCCAGGTACCTAATACACTTAATAATTACTTAACGACTCGTAAAGAAATATACATATCTCTTCTTTTTTTTTAAAGAAAAGACATATATTTAAATATACTAATTAAAACACTAAATAACCTTCAAAAAAATATTGCACACGCTTTGGACATGGAATAAATTTCACTTTTTAGAATATATCCACGTAGAAAAAACAAAAGTAAAACTAGTTATTTACCGATATACGATATTAAAAATAAGACAACATATCGATTCCACTAAAAAGTACTTACGCAATAACATAACGTAATATGACTAACGGAACCCAATTCTTTTTATAGAAATGAATGTCGAGTTATATGAAGAAATAAATTTATAATGATATAAATTGCGATTGAAAACTGTTATAATGTAAAAAAAAAAAAAAAATAGATAAATAATTTAATAATTGTCAATCTAAATATAAAAATTCAGTGAACGAATTCGCATTAAAAGAAACGAAAAATAATTTTTATTTTTTTTAAATTTATTATGTCGAAATGTAAAAAGCATACAATAGACATTTAACTTATAAAATTCCATCTAAAATTATAGTCAAGAAGTTATATAAACTAATAATAGTAAATTATTTTCTAATAGGTGTCTATAAAATAGGTGGCGAAGAGCAAAATTGTAAAAAATACTTCATAGAATTGGTTAATGGATAAGGTTTCAGGAACCTTTCTAAGCCAATAAATACTATAAATAAAAATTTAGTTAAGCAGATCTTATTAGCAAAAATAAACAGATAATTTTAAAGTCTAGAAAACGTATTGTAGAAATCAATAGCAGGCTTAACGGATTAAATTCCCTTTTACTCGAAAATACGGGTATGATAAATTATAAACAAATAAAATATGAATATAATTACCGGCCTAAGAAATAATAAATTTAATTAAAATTATTTTAAAATGTAGTACGATATGATACGATACTTTCGCAGTTTCTTTGTAAAATAAGTTATTTAAGTTGTATTTTTTTTTATGTGAAAAATATTTTTTAATGAATCAGAAATTTTTGAGAAAATACTCGACGAATATTACATTTAGAAAATAAAAGGACTAATAAAAAATTGAAATACAACTTTAATAAAATAATTATATGTCACTGCTAGGTTACGATTCCGGCAGTTATGATGAATATACCCATACGTAAGATTAAATATCGCATTAAATATTTCGGTCGGAAGTTCGCATTTCCTGAGTCGGTAAATTCTGTACGTGTTATTGAATATTAGAACGATTGGTATCGATGTTAGAAAGATCTGTAAACCCCTCGTTTCACGTATTTTTAACGAATTTTCTTCGATTAGGTTTGTGATTAACAAAATTAAATGAATTTTTACATTTATACTAAAGTAAAAAAGAATTTACTCGCCGTTCTATCGAGATTCGGTCGCCTGAATCGTGAACTGTCAACTGAAAAAAATCAATTGTAATATACAAATTATAAATTCAATCCGATGTGGAAGAAATAAATTTTACCTTACATTTTGTAAAATATTTAATAAAAAAATATTTTTTAACGAAAAGAAGTGGATGTTTGCGTTTATACTGATTAAAAAAAAAAACAATTTAAAAACCCTCATACCGGTTTTATAACTCGGTGAGTACTTTGTAGATAAGAAGTCGATCGTTATAAATACGGCTATCGAACCTGAGAATTTGCCTTTTTTGTAAAATAAGGAAGATGGAAGTTGGATTTCTCATTCGTAGTTAGAAAGATTTTCAGTTTTTTCAGATCTTTTTTTTAAGTTTGCCAACCCATTGTTACTGATATATCGATATAAAAAATCTATTGTAATTCGGATATGGAACTTGCGAATTTTATTTATCATATATATTTAAAAAATTGGGCTGAAAACAAATTTATCGTCCATGTCGGCGTTCTACTGGACAAATCGGGATGATTTCTTTATCATTCTGCTTGGCATGACCAACAAATAATTCGACTCCAGACTAGTCTCTTTTGAGAATTCCTCAAAAAAATCCTCATTTATTACTTAAATGAGGAACTTTCCGATGTTATTACTTACAGGAAAATCACTTTGAAGGTCTATCAATGCTTGATGACATATCTGCGGGCCATTCCGAGCAGAATAAAAAAAAATCAGCTCGATCCGTCCAAGAGAACGTCTAGATGGATTGGAAATAGGTTTTGAGCGCGCATATTATCTGTGGTAGGAAAGGATATAGAGAAACAAAGGGGTTGGGGATGAGTCGTGTTGTAAATACGTGCTCAAAAAAAAATCGGTTGACTATGTTGTATTTTTTAAAAAATCGGTTAAAAAGCTAACCGATATTTTATAATATATAACATTATTTTGTAATAATAACGCTGTGGAGAAGCTAAAGTCTACTAGGTTTGTAGCCGGAATAGGTTTTAACATATTTAAAAAAATATATATAACATTACCTTGAAATAAATAATAACGCTGCGGAGTAGATGGGACCACTAGTTTATTATTATTTGGTAAAGTATAACAGTCGATCGAGGTTCGGTCATTTGGTATGTTCTATATCAACCAAAGATCAATTACTTGTAATAAATACGCTCATTCGGATATGTAAAGTGCGAATTTTACTTATTTTTTTCAAGTAAAGTAAGTGTGAGTAAGATATCTGTTAAAGGGCTAAAGAAATCTATCCAATATAGGTGAAAATTTATGTATCGCTTGAGTGAAAATTGATCTTTTTAATAAATATTATAGTAAAATAAATTTTACGAATATGTTTTATTATGGAGTGTTTTAAACGTCTAGACGCATACGCTGTCGATTTTAGCGGGTACAAATTATACGATACAAATTAAGCATATGTCACGTAAATTATACAACGTATACAGCTCAATCCGCTTACGTTCAGGGGCGAGTTACCAAACAGCTGCTTACTAGTATAATCGATGGCTCAGTCCGCTGCAAGACACACGCGCAAAATAATTTTTTTTTTTAAAGAGAATTATAGTATGTTTTTTTTGTTGTAAAAAATAGTCCATATACTATGACTAATCTGATAAGTTAATTTTCATTTATGAATTTAAATTTTAAAGGGGTTTGGAAATAAAATACGATGAACCGTCGATTATGAAGCTTCAAACTCCTCGAGTGAACAGGATTGCTCTCGCTTAAGCAGGTTTTCGGATCCGGTCGTGTCACACACTGCCGGGTGGACTTGTAAAGGTCTGAATGAGTGTAGGAGTCACGGTAGAAGATAGAACTCGAATAATTAATCGATTTATCATCTACTGTACTGTCGATCAGTCTTACCTTTTCTTCATGCGGGTCATTCACCGTCACCGATCATCAGTGATAATCGATAAATTTGTCTTGTGTATTCCTACCTCCCTACCTGTTTCTATCGATCGCATCACAGATACGATCGGCTAACCATCTGCTTCATTCATCCAACGGTGGAACGTCACATTATCGTGTTGTGTATAAAGTAGTAACGTTATATTATCTCGAGCAGCTTTTATTTCTTATATAATCAAAGACGTTTAGTTTTTGTAGATATAATAATAGAAAGATCGTGTCATCTCTACCGGTCTTTACCTTTTATTTTAAACCGGTCTTTTATTTATAATTTTAAATACTTAACAAGAAAGAAATAATATGTAATTTTGCAAAGAAAAATATTTAATTTGAAAGAAATAATATGTAATAATGCGTTAATATAATATTTTTGAGTTCGTCGGGATACTGGAAAATAAAACAAAAGTATTGTCCAAAACTGCTTTTCTGTACGGCAAATCAAAACCTAAGTTCGACTCGTTAATTCTGTCTACTAATAAATATAGGAATGTATATATATATATATATATATATATATATATATATATATATATATATATATACTTCGTTTGTAATATTTATTCTAAAACGTGTACCTAATTTTAATCAAAGACCGTTCTAAGTACAGTCGAGTCAGTAATTTATTACTGGTAATTTATATCAGTAATTTATTTAAGATATGTTATTTAATTGATACCGATTTGCTGTATGTTTTGAGCATCGGTGAAAATGCAAAAAAATGATTGATGTACAGTATGCTTACAAGGTCGTGCCAGATTTCGGGAAATGATTTTACATAACGAACCAAAGAAAAAATGTCTGGCGGATATACGAATCTTCATCTGGATAAGATGTCAAATCTGAATTCGATAAATAAATTTTGTTCGTGATCTTTACCGAAAATGAAAAAAAACAATTTTCAAATTGTTTAGTACTTAAATTATTTAATGCTAAGTTTCTTAAGAAATCCTTAAAAAAATAAAAATAAAGAAAATAAATGTAAATACTAATGGTATTGGTAGGGGCTCGTTTTCCTGCGATGAAAATACTGTCGGTGCAATTTTTTGTGGAAACAGAAAAGATTGATCTGGTCTGAATGTAGAGGTGCATTTTTCTACATTGTGCCTTGGATAGGTTTAGGATTTTTGAAACTCTCAACTGAACTAAAGAGGAAAAAACTCTACGGTTCACAATACGGGGACCTTCTGAGATTTTTCATTCTTATTTGTGGCATTTGGCGGGAACTTCAAACGGCCTCGCCTACGGACGTTTTCTATTCAGAGGCCATGAGAAACCCCGACTCGGAGTCAAGTCGCTTATCCCGTAACGCTCATCTGCTTATTCCCTCCTGACACAGGAAGAGAAGAGAAAAGGGAGTAATTTATAAACAATTTTAGTCGTGCAGATAGAAAATCTACGGCTAGATTTTCTTCCACCTCTCGATGATCTCATGTCAAAAGTAACATTTAACCAAACCGAATAAACTGTGAAGGACTTAATTCAGTACGGCAAAAGAAATATAAGATAAAAAAGAACAAGAACGAGTACCATGTAAAGTCGTATAAAAATCAAAAGGTATTCAATCATATTTTTACTCTTTATTTTCTTCTGACTATTCCGTAGCAGTTATGCGGTTATGAAAGTACCGAATTTCATTCATGTTATTCCAGTTGTTAAAGTTATCTTTATGTAAACGTAATTCTAGGTTATATTATACAAAATAAGTCCAAAATGTTCATTCAGCCAGCTTAATTTTTATTATTTTTCTTATATTTGAAGGCATCGGTTGCAACGGCCAATAACTTTATACGGCGATTCACTTAGTGTTGTTACCACCGCTTTCTCAACTCATTCTACTAGCAAAAACAGCAAAAAAAGTACATATAAACATGGGTCAGGAAACACTCCGTAAGCGAGTTACGGCTAGCGTAATATTTTACCGTAATTCATGGGCAAAGAGTGAAATAAAACTATTCTGAAATTCTTGGAACCCAAATTAAGGGGTAAACTTGATGGTTTCTTATGATTTTTGACAAGATGAATAAAATAAAACAGGTTTCAGAGCTCTATCTCAAGTAGTTTTCGTATCAGCCGACATAAAAGATTTGTAGTCTACAAATACGTTTTTTTACGTTTTAGTAATCCAAAAACTTTGTTAAATGACTAATAAATACGTAAAATTTATTATTAAACCTTGTAGAGAATTTAATTTCGAGAAAATTAATGTAAAATAGAGCGATAAAAAATACAACAAATTTAACTTCATTACTAACACTTACCGTATGAAAACGAAGGGATTACAAGTACGAAGCACGGTTGCTTTCATACAAAATGCAATGATACAAAAAGGAGTGTTGTATTAAAAATAAAAATAAAATTAAAAAGTTAATAACATAAAAATAAAAACAGTACTAATATCATTCAGACAGTAAAGTTTATGTATCTTTCTCGAATACGGTATTGCTACTAAGAACTTAGCACTTATTGCAATGCTCAGGGTGTAAAGGCCTTATGCAGTTCAAGACGGAAAATAACACGTAAATATATACATACCAACCTGTTCTCATACACGCGCACACAGCCAATACAAATGCGCACTCACCAAACACACACACACCCTCTCTCTATCTCTCTCTCACTCACTCACTCACATACATACACACTTCGTACTTAAAGCTATTTTAAAATGTCATTCCGTAAGGTAAAGTGACTTGTGAAATGATAGACAACATACAACACATAGATATCACAGTTAATGTCTATCATTAAAAAAACACGTAAAATAATAAGGGAAATAAATAAAAATTTAAAACAAGTGTTCGACTGCATGCAGTGTACAGGGATTTATGCAATTTCGTTAAAAAAATAAATAAAAGACTCAAAACTAACTAAAATACACTGCATAAGGTGTACCATAGGTTGCATAGGTTGTGACCTATGGAATTAAGACGACACAAAAATTGTTAAAAAAAAAAAACCTCTAAATTTTATTCATTAAACTGCTTTCTCACAAGAAACTAAGATATATTCTGTTTACAATTCGTATTTTTTCCTAAGTAATGTGAAAATATGCTTACAACACGTAAGCACACGAGATTGAGTATCGTATAATCTGGAGAAATAGTTCTGGAAAAATGTTGAAAAATTAATATATGAACAGGAAATGCATATACATAAGCTGCGTATCTGAATAATAATGGGCAGTCCAGTTGTGGCCAACATACAGCCCGCGGGCCGGATCTGGCCCGCGTAATGAATTTATGAATTTATGGCTCACAAAAAAGTTTTCAATATTAGCTATTTTTATAAGCAAATGGAAAATAAGGAAATTTAATAAACTTGCCAAGAAATATTTAGTAATCTTCAGCTCAACGTATATTTTCTTTAATGAATCTAATAAAAGTATAACAAATTCCATAATAAAATTTCTTTACTTAAATGAATCGTTTTTGTATTTAACATTTTTTAATTTTAATATTTCGTTCGGCCCGTGAAAAAAGTTTTTTCCAATTTGTTTTCCTGGAGAAAAAGCTGTTGACCACGTCTCTTCTGTGTTGCAATCGGAGGATTCTGTCTCAGACATTAGATATTTTACAGGATTTCATTCGAAAAGCGCTTATAGTACATTGTATATTTGACGCTCATATTATGAATAATATCGATTTTCCTTAACTGCCACTTTCTAGCGGCTGAAGATATATGTATTCTTAGTCAATATTTGATTAAATTAAACATCTGTAGAGCTGTAATATTTCCTTGTCTGAGCCCCGATTAATATTAGCAAGACAATTGATAACATTAAGGGAATTTTGTTTCATTTAGTAACAATTTCTTCTATATGAGCGCGCCAAGTAAGAAACTTATCAAACGTTAGATCGACTAACTTTATCATATCTTTCAATTCAATGATATGACTATGAAGTGTCAATTTTGGATTAGAATGAGGTGAAAGTTTTCTACAGAAATGAACACTGTAGGTTTACAAATGAGAAAAAACAAAATCCATTCATTTTAGCGCTACTTACTAGACAATATATGGAACCTGATATTTACTATGACTTGAGGGATATAACGACTCCGTATAATATCGCTATATCGTCTATACATACAGACATCATTATGCAGGAGAGAGACTACTTTGTTTACCAAAGTTATAGCGTGTTGCTGAAGGTGATCCTTGCGGAACGCCATTTTCAAGGGTAGTTGGAAACGTGTATCTAGAAGATAAGTTTCTGCATACAGCTTTTGATGAGTCTGGGCATCTCACATCTGAATCCCCACGCGTACAATTTTTCCAGTATTCAGAGTGACATTAATAGAATACATAAATGGTTTGTGGTAATAGAATGCCTTCAATCTAGAAAAAAACTCTTGTCTTTACGAATTCTAGAAAGTCATTAAAAATTAAATTTTCTATGAGGTTGGTCAGGGTAGAATATGTAGAGGAGTTGCAATTGTGGATTTGGGTGTACTGATTAATTACAAACTTTAATGTTTGATTGCAAACTATTATATAATGAACAGCATCCAATGCAACGAGAAATTTTGGATTGCGTTTATGGGTCTGTCGCTTGTTTCAAGATGTTCAGCGATCCTTCACCTATATAAGGTAATGGATAGACCAGTGTTTTAATGCTGCCTCCCGCAATATGGAATTATAATAGAGAGTACACTTCTAATTTAATTGAAACTAGTCAGATAACAGTTTATCATTTTTGATATACAGAGGTTTTGTTAAAGCGTTTTTCGATTATTATAAGGCCCAGTGTAGTTTCGTGGTTTTACGTTTCCTGATGATTGGTGGTTATTTCAGGATGTTGTATTTGTTAATAAGTTACTAAAAAGAAGTATTATCAGTGAGTGATTTAACTAATATTGATTTACGAGTACCTTATCAAGAAGTACCTTACCTTAGATCAAGAAAGAGCAATTTTTGTTTGGATGCAGCAGTTAACTTCTTTGGTACTTTTGTCAAGAAAAATAACTATTTTTTCCTGATTCTGTGGATGTTTTCGCTGATGGTATTTTGTTAATAAGTAACGCTATCGATTATAAGTAATGAATTAACCCGTATTATAATTTCTTATAATTATTACAGTTTGTTTCAATAATTTGACCAAGGTTTTTGCTCGGATTAATCTAAGCAAGGATTTCATATTATATACTGCATAAATATTAATAATTTTGTACATATTTACTTATTTTTTGTGCAAAATATTAGGTTTAAACAGTTTTGTTGCTCTTCCTCCCTGTTTAGAACATTTCAGCTTCCCAGAATTTTATTTCAATGGAAGGTTGTGGATGGTAAAAGGAGAGATGTAAGGGCATAAAAAAAAGAAGTATTATTGTTGTTATTATGACTAATTATTCTTAATTTTTAATTTAAAAGAATAATATTCTTTAATAAAAAAATATATTTATGATACCAGTATTGGGATTATGCTGTTAATAAAAGGAATATAAAATGTTAAGTGATCTGAAATTAAAATAGAGCTTCACGTAGTAGTTAAAAAAATATATATATGCACGTTTAAATTAGTTAATACATTTAATTTATGCACTTACAAAGTTTTCAGGAATTGGTAAAAGACATTTCTCGGATTAACTGGGGGATTAGTAAAGTTTATTTACTTTGATTTTCTAGAACTAAGGATAAAAGGTACATATGGATTTTTTGTGTAATACAACATTCTCAGAAGAATTTTGTGTATTACAACTCCCAAAAAACATTGTTTAATATGCAACTAAAAAAAGCGAAAGCTTACAACATTAGGATTTCTGGAGGAAAAAGTGAAATATATTAAAAAGATATTGGTTTTCGCTTTTTAATTTATTTGTCAAGTGCATGATAAATGTAGAGATACAGAAAAAATAAGCTCGAAAAAAATACTAAAATTACGGTGTATTAAACATGAAACAAAAATATTAGAAATCATTGTTAATTATTTTTAATTCAATTGAAAGGAAGTGAAAACAGGTACAAAATTGTCAGACTGCGTAATTTTTGTGATCACTTAAACAAATTAAACTATGACTCAGCTGAACTACATCAACCGATTTCAACAAATGAGGTGTCATTTTCTTTATAATAAAAGCTAACGTTTTTTTTAATAAATCATAATTCGATAAAGTAAAATTTCGGAGCTGTTAATAATTACAACAATTTTTAATGGCTGCCATTTTGGAATTTTCAAACTTATTTTGAAGAAGATTTCGGGTACACGTACAGCGAATTTCATTGATTATTTTAGTCTGTTCTTAAAATAATTTTTTTTTTTGAAAAATAAAGGAAGATAATTAGATGGAAAATTAAGGCATTTCTCCACATGATTTTTCTTTTCTATTTTGATGTCCTGAATCAGTCATATAGAGAAAAGTTGGCAAAAACCTCCCGGGACATGTATATTATCAGAAAATAAGATAAATTTTCTTGTTTATTGGATGTAATCATTTAATAAGTGAAAAATACTGTTATACTTTATTCATAGAAGCTAGCTAGGTCTACCTTATATCTTGTAATAACTTTGTTACTACCATGTATGCATAAACCGTTCCATTCAATGAACGACAGATATAATCAAATGCAGTGAAAATATTGTTGTGAAAGTGTAAATTTTTTCAACACTTGACAAACTTTACTTTCTGCATAATAAACAATAACACCATAATATACACGCGCTTATGTTGTAATTGAAAGTGATTTTATAATGAATAGGAGTCGTTTCGGAGAAAATGTTTGTTTTATATTTGAAATTAAATTCATTAAATATGTAAAATATAATTTGTTGTATTACTATATCAGTCGCTTTTTATTTTTTCCAACGAGTTTGATGTTTAATAATCATTTCATATTACTGATGAGATGGTATTCTTTTATTTACATTTTTTTCTGCCAAAGCGAACGATCCCATTTAATTATAGTAATTATTTTCCATTAAACAATTAAAAAAGTACCGTTTTTGACTACTTTTCAATTTTAAAACGCTTTAGATGCGAGTGAATGGGACAAAATGTAGTACTGAAAAACACGGCCGATTGCCTAGTAACATTTATTTTATTACACAGTGAAAGTACTGCTTTTTTAAATTTTACAAATTCTGACCGAATACAATATCACTCGGAAAACGCCCAATTATTAGAATTTAGTTTAGTTTTCACGTTTTTAAACAAAGATTTTTTAATGAAATGAAATTTCATACTTAACGGAACAGGAATTTGTAAATCAAATAAATGGCGTCTTTTTTTACACGTTTAGGAAGCGAGTGATAAAGCTACAAAATTGCAAAAATATAACACGCCATTACAGCTGTTTTTATTGATTTGCTTTTCACTGCACAGCCCGTATCGTCTCCCAGAAATAACAAACAGTCAACAAAAAATTCCTTAAATAAAATTAAATCTTACCCTAATTTTTTTGTAACCGCTTTTATCGATCAATGAATCATTTTATAAAATTAATCGATAAGAAAATCGGTCATTTATTTCTTAGATAAGGATAAACCTCTCAGTCGATACATTTTTTCTATGTCTGCAGCTAATTTTACAAATATTCGTTAATATTTACGTTAAACTGCATTTAATTAAAAATGTATGTAATATAAATGATGAGAGATATTTTTAAGGATTAGGGTCGATCGAATCACAGGGTCAGGTAGTGAGCTGGGATAATGGAAGGTTTACTCTTTTAATTATTATGTTCTACGATAAATCTGTTAGTTTGCTCTACCAATTCAAATTTCTCCATAAAAATATATCGATGTTTTGCATCGAGATAAGATGAAACTGCCGTTCAAAGTTTTCACAGTTTTGTGTTGGTAAATATTATCACGTTTTAGTAATTCTTATAGGCTTGAATTTCTTCTCAGATGTTATTTCTGGTTTATAAGAGGAATACCGAGTGAGAAAATTTTAAAACCGTTTTTCCCGATAAAGTGATGAAATTATTCATCGAATAACAGAATTTACCGCTAAGAAAATGATAAAGCTGATATTTAAATTTATATGCTTCAGTTTTTCTGAAAAGACAAATATTTGTCTGATTTCTGTAGATTTCATTCCGCACTATAAAAAAAAATAAAAAAGAGACTATCTTACAACGAAAATTATACAAAACTCGACAGTTTTTTGATTCAACAACGTTATCTTTCGCATAAAATGAATGTTTATAAAGAAAAGTAAAAATCCTCGAAATAAATGAACATTTTAAGAATTATCAGAACGATGACGGTTCTTAATTTATAATAATTTTTGATATCTTTTCTTTTACCTAATTTAAGGAGAGTTACAAAAAATACCCGATCATTTAGACTTACTACTAGGAGATAAATGAAATTCGAAAATAAATAAAAAATAATGAAACGTTGATGTAAATAAACATAATGATGAATTAGAAATTAATACGGGTTAAAACTATAAATCGTGAGTCGAATAATTTTATTACTTACCAAATAAAATACAAAAATATGGAGTAAAAAAGAATTTTGTGCCAGTTCGAGTAAAAATGAAAAATTTGATCATAAAATATACATTCTAGTAACAAATATGGATTTCGAAGTTAAGCGAAGGTTCTTAAACGGTAGTATTGAACGTGATGTTTTTCTAACGAGGCATATGAATATAGTAGATAATAGGAAAGTAAGGAATTCAAAAAGTAGGAGCTTTTGAGGTATTTTATAGAAGAATAACTCAATTAAGTGTGATTTTAGGGAAATTAAGGAAGAAAGAAAGTTACCCCACCCGAGCTTATCACCCAACATTCTGATTTTGTTAAGGGGAGAAATCGGCTCCTATCTTCTATTTAATTTTGTAATTTTTAGGTTCACCTTAAATAACAAAGATGGACCACTGAATGTGAAAATAGGAGGAGAAAAGATTATGGAGGTAGAAGAATTTTGTTATTTGGGAAGTAGAATTACTAAAGATGGACGAAGCAGGAGCGATATAAAATGCCGAATAGCACAAGCTAAACGAGCCTTCAGTAAGAAATATAATTTGTTTATATCAAAAATTAATTTAAATGTCAGGAAAAGATTTTTGAAAGTGTATGTTTGGAGTGTCGCTTTATATGGAAGTGAAACTTGGACGATCGGAGTATCTGAGAAGAAAAGATTAGAAGCTTTTGAAATGCGGTGCTATAGGAGAATGTTAAAAATCAGATGGGTGGATAAAGTGACAAATGAAGAGGTATTTGCGGCAAATAGATGAAGAAAGAAGCATTTGGAAAAATATAGTTAAAAGAAGAGACAGACTTATAGGCCACATACTAAGGCATCCTGGAATAGTCGCTTTAATATTGGAAGGACAGGTAGAAGGGAAAAATTGTGTAGGCAGGCCACGTTTGGAATATGTAAAACAAATTGTTAGGGATGTAGGATGTAGAGGGTATACTGAAATGAAACGACTAGCACTAGATAGGGAATCTTGGAGAGCTGCATCAAACCAGTCAAATTTTGACTGAAGACAAAAAAAAAATTCATAAAAATTGATGCAGACGCATAAAGCATTTTTTTTTAAATTGTGTATATAATTAATAAAAAATATATGGTGCTTTATTTTGAAGTTAAAATTTTTGAGAATAAGAAAAGGAATAAAAAAAAAATGCTTTTATTTAGCAACTTTCGTTAATTTGGCACGGAAAGAAAATTGAGTTTAAAAACGGTACGGGAGAGAATATTATAGTATATAAATTACAAAACCGAAGATATAGAGTGCGATGAATGTTTAGAGAACGGTATTTAACCGCTCAAATAACGGATGACCGAAACACTTATCCTTTTTTATCTTTCAATTTATCCTATTCTCTTCATGAAAATCGCTAGGTTTATTCCAAGAAGCAAACGTCTAATGCGTTTTCAACTGAAATAATGTAACTGAAAATTCATTTAAAACCGTAAACACATTTCCGATTCAAAATTCTAAGCAACAATTTACCCTACCTAAATCGTAACCAAACTTTTACAGTAAATATATCAAGGGACTACATAAGTGCTCACACATTTACATCAAACTAGCTGAATTACGGATTACGTTTCAGTCCGATCTTAATGTGTTTTTCGTTAAAATATTTTACTCCGTAGTTCAAATAATAGAATTTTTTAGAACTAATTTTATACGAAAAATTTTGTAAGAAAAAATAGTAAAATAAGAAAAAAAAATTAATTTCTATCCCCAGTTCATATTTGCTACCTCTAAGAGAACCCTCCGTCAAAATCACAAGCAAATATTTCATAAGAGAATTTTTTTAAACTTTCTGTGTATTGCATGTTTTCATTAAATCTTTTGTTAAAACACATCGATATGTGTTTTATGTCATTTGGGAAGTAGAATTACTAAAGATGGACGAAGCAGGAGCGATGTAAAATGCCGAATAGCACAAGCTAAACGAGCCTTCAGTAAGTTTTTGTCATTTACTTGCTCGATAGCAAGTAAATGACAAAAACCGTATTTCTGCAAGATGTTGGAAAGTACCCTTGTTTAAAATATCAAAACCGTTTTTATAAACACGTTTAAAATTTTTATTAATGTTTATTAAATTGTTCGCTAAAATTTATTAACTTGAAAATCATAAAAAAATATCTGTTTTTAGCATAAGAAGTTCACAGTCTTCCTTCAGCGTTAAAATGAAAAGCATATTTATTTTCTAAAGAAAGTAGTTTGAAACTTTATTTCCGTCCGTTAAAATATTTTGCTGGAACGCTTTCTGAGCTCGTAGATAATCCGAAAAAGAGAGTAAATACGAAAAATTACATTTCTCGGTCTGCCGACGAAAAATATTTAAAAATGAATTTTTTTATTATCTCACTTATTTACAGAACAGATCTCTTAATGTTAATAAATGAAAAATCAAGAGGATACTAACACTATCTTCTAATATTTACTCTCATGAATCACGCGGCTGAAAACCTTTTTGTTGAAAAACGTTTTTAGTAAGATAAGTGATATTAAATTTCTTAAAGTCTCTTACCGTTTTTTAACGAATAGACCTGATTTTGATGAATAAAAGAAACGAAAATGCAATCCAGTTTATTATTTAACTTTCTTCCGGAAGCCTTACGGCCGTCTAATACAAGAAATGATTTAGTCAGGGACTCAAAATACTACTACTAGAAACATGACCGTGAAATAACACGTTGCTCGATTAATATAGTTTCCTAGTTAAATTTGCGCGTAAATTATTTAAAAAACTTTGATACGTACAGTTGTAAAAATCACTGCAAATTGGTCTAGCATTTCCTTAGTTTAAAGCGAACGTCTGTTTAAGCATACAAAAAAAATTTAGATTTATTTATTAACATAAATATTATTAAATTTTACTGTAAAACACATCCTTTTAGTCACACACGCGCGTGCGCACACACACACACACAAATTAGTAGTTTTTGGTGTAAAATGTATGTTCTAGTATCAGGTTAATCTAGAAAAGCCCTTGCTCTGTTGAACATAGTACGATCAAGCTACAGCTATAATGTATAAGTAATTGCTGAGCTGGCAATTCTTGTCACCTTGAATACATTGTTCGTCGAAGTTGAGAACAGAAGTGGGTGCAGCGGGCGTCCTTGCCTTTATATCTACTTTTTACCGTTAAAACAACGGACTTAATCGATAAAAATTATTAATTATAGCTTATAAATATTTTATTATTTAACCTTTAAATTGCCGATATAAAATTTTATTGTTGGAACAGGTAAAACGTGGTAATTTATCAATAAACGTATAGAAATATAAATTTAATTAGTGAACGGTGGTAAATTACTCAGATAATGAAAAATAATTCGAATATATAAATACAACAGGCAGTACGTGCGTGCTGCCTGCCTGACGGTTCGGTAAACTAATAAACCTCTTCATACGAATCCGATGATAACAGTAAAAATAAAGATTACTTGGTGATAGATGCTAATACCTTCTTGTGATTTTATGCGATAAAGATTTTATTTATTGTAATAGTTTTGTAAATTTGTTGAGTATTATGACGATTAAAACGCAATGTGATAGTATATTGTACCCCTCTTTGTAAGATTATTTCTCTAGCCGCATCTTTAAGAGAATTAATGCAGTGCTCTCCTCTGGATAAATATTACATTTTTTTTATTACATATCGTGTTCTTAGAGGTATTAGATAAATATTCGCTCATAGACTATTAACATAAGCTTTCTTCACTAATAAATACGCATAGAAAGATTGGAAAACAATCCTACCTTCCGTCTTTTCAAAAATTTAAAATAATCGTATTCTATAAATTTGTAACTGTTTTTTCACAAGAACGATCCGGCAGGAAGGGAAAGTCCAGGCTCCATATATATCGGGGTACTGCAACTCCTCTTACTTGGGTTCCGTTCCCTTCCGGATAAACACACCCTCCTGTACACAAATCGTATGGCATTTTTTAATAGGTATAATTTTTTTTTAATAACCACTTATTTAGAAGTCTTTCTATGATGATCTTTTTTTTATATAATGAAATTTAGTTGCAGAATATAAGACGCTGTCACAGGAATTTTGTATTCTATCAGAGCTTCCTCGAAAGTTTATGTAATGATTAAAATCGGATTACATTCTATACTCTTTCTGTTTTCTGTTTAATTCTGTAAACTATAATAAATTGAAAGAGTTAAAATTTATGGAGATATAAAGAATACACAAAAGAAAAGAGCTTTTGACGAAATTTTTCGATAATTTTAAGGTCTTTATCGTTTGTAATTATAAACAATTTTCCGGTTGGATCGGTCTCGACCGAAGAAAAAAGATGTTAGACGCTTTTTTTTTTCAACCCGCAGTAAAGTTCAGTTTCATCAAAGATTTTAATATCATATTGAGTGTACATTTTATCGTTTAAATGAGATAAAATATGTAAACAAGTCTTATAAAAATAGATTAACTTTTAAAACAGAAATAATTAACATTAACTTTTAGTCTTTTAACATTTTTTAAAATTTATGTTAGGAGAATTATATACTATATTTTGGAAGCGTCTTTTTTTTAACATAAATCCACCCGAGAAGAAATTTTTAACCGGTTGCCTTAATGTCACGTTCACAATTACTGGTTATTAGACTCGCATCCCGAAAAATTAATAATATATTTTTCAACTTTTTTTTTATCTTTTTTTTATCGGCCAACTTTTTTTTTTACATATTTCCCACTTGTACTCAGCGCGACAGTGATTTATAAGTTTTGTAAATCGGTCGTTTGTATTTTTTAGCGTTTTAAGTTAAGTGAAAACTTCTAATGAATGAAAAAAAAGTGTGTTTAGTAATATCAGATTAATATTGAAATTAGATTTTGGTTATAGGAGGTAGTAGTGTGGATGCGAATGAATATTCGAGTAAATTTATTGTTTAGATAGAAAAAAAAAATTTTTAGAATCAAATTCCTAATCGTTTAAAACAAATTCCTTAATTGATATTTAAAGTGTTCGTAATAAATTTTAATTAAATTAAGTTTAATCTTTCTCCTAATTTTGAGTGACCAGTGCTGTGCGGACCAGTAGATGAAAATGGAAGAAGTGCCTTATTACCTTGGAATCGCCAAAAATTTGAACGCGTTTAAAAAAAATACGCTTAAAAAAGATATATCTGGAAGATCTGAAATATTATTTTAATTCTTTACACAAAATCCTACGCGTGTGCAAGGGTATAAGTGAATTATGTGCATTTAACTATTCTCGCAGATATTTTTATGAAACCGAATTTTTCTATACGTGGTTTTATAATATACTAGAAATTGCATTCCGTATGGTAATGGATGAAATTTCCTCAAGGGAAAATTTAATTTTCCTAATCGGATACGATGTTCCTTCAACAATTGCTTCTATTGTGAAACACTTTAAACTGAAAAAAAGTTTTTTATCGAAAATTCTGATAAAGTTGCAAGCAGTTGATTAAACCGTAGCTTTAAAAAACCTTTTATCAAAATTATAGATTTGATAAATTTAAACCTGTACATTTGTAAAACCATGAATCTTTTATTAAAAATGAAAGAAAAATCAGTTTTTTATCTGAAATCTACTTTTAGGTGATTAAACTATGCGGGACAATAAATTATTTATTCTATGTGATTATACCGTATTGAAATTACATAAAAATTATTTTTTTTAAATTATATAAAAAACACTTTTTTAAAAATTGTTCTCAAAATGTTTATGCACCCACTAAGATCTGTACATTCAGTTGGTAAATACGAGAGTAATATTTGTTCATTGTTATTTAGTTCACAATTTATTGAACCGGTTATTTAATGATTTACTTATCGGGGTACCGAATTCGGTGAGAAAAGATTAGAACGTGATTTATAATGATTATTTGCAAGATAAATTATCAAGAGTTTGCTGCAGTAAATTATGAATTCTTTCGCAAAAAGGGGCTTTTTTTCTATAAAGGATTTTTATAACGTAAATAAATAATCCGTTGTTCTGAACTAATCCGCAAAAAAAGGGGAAAAACCTGCTACGATTTTTTTTTTTTTAGTTCTGTATATATTATGTAGTAAAATGTAGAATATTTGTGGTTTTTTTAGTTGTCTTTATTTTAAAAATTTTCTTAACGAAATTAGTTTTTAAAATTACTTTAGTAGAACCTTAGAAAACTAGTTTAAATTCCAAACCGATGGTACTTAAAACCGCTTTTAGCTTTTATTATCCTCAATAAAGGGTACGATCGGTACAAATACAGTCTTTCCTGTTAAAATTACCGATTTTATGCCGATCTCACTGTAACCGGATTTATAAAAGGTATATTATAATTTTACGGCCGATGACGATCTTAAAGGAGTACCAAGTTAGCTCTGTACTGTGGTATTAGCTTTTTAAACCGAAGGTTGCAGGGTTAAACCCTGCTTGAATCGGATAAAAAGTTGTTAGTTACACGGATATCTTCTGTTTTAACTCGATAGCTAATGAATAAATCATTTTCAGCAGTAAGATCAACCTTTTGGTTATTTCTCTTGTTTTCCTACTCTGTTTAATAATATTCTGATACAAGTAGCCCATAATAATTTATGATGGATGATTACGTACGGATTTATTTTTAAGAAAAAGAATGCTAATACCATTTTCGTAATCCGTAAAATATTATCTGAGAAAAAAATTGTGCGGTCACTTTGTACGAACAAAAAAAAGTGTTCATATAAAAAAAAAGTGTATGAACATATAGATATCAAAGTGTCCAAATGCCACTTATTGTTATTTCAATATATATTTAGAACATACACATATACGCGCGCGCGCGAGCTTATCTCCTTCTCTCTCTCTCTCTGAACAGATGTACACAAAAATACATATATATCATTAACACTCGAGTGATTAGACAGTAAAATTACATGGTATATCCTTTTAAAATAAATCTACTCGCAAATCTTTTTTGACTTTAGACTTGAAAAACCAGTTCTTATAAGATCAACTTTTTTCCTCAGTTTTGGAATTAATACGAAATATAGATATATACATGTAGGAATACCGTGTTGCAGAGAGATTAAATCGAACTGAAACTTGTTAAAATTAATTTTAATTAAGATATTCGTGCATTTTAATTTTTGATAAATTTTTAAAAACTATTTACAATAATGTAAACAATACAATTCAACTAAAAATAACGAAACTTTCATTACTACTTTTATCGGATTAAGAGGGTAAACTAATAATTCTTCGTAATTTTTGTTGCAAGGATTTGAATAATTCAAAATTAAAACAATGGTTCATCTATCGGTAATATTATTTTACTAAATTTTCGATATGTAGTGTTACATCTATGCTTTCATTGAAGCCGTTAAACACATAATATTATCGATCACAATGATGAAAATTAAATAGAAAAAAGGATTACAAATTTAGCTGAAAAAATTTTGAAGGAAGTTTAACACGGTTTTATAATACTATATCTAGAAAAAATTAGTTTTTTTTTTTAATTTAAAGTCTTTTTTCAAGACTAATTTAAACGTTACGCATGATTTCGCCGAAACAAAACGTTCAAAAAAATTCTTCCTGCCTTTGTCTTAAAATAATTAGTAATTTATTCTCTTCTGAGACCACAAACTGATGTCCGATTACTAGATGATTACTGTTGTCCTTATCATCCCTATTTTAATAATGAAAAAAGAATTTTGTCGTGCATGAAAATATTAAGCTCGACTAAACCGGAACCTTCCGGATAAAAGGTGAAGTTATATTGTGCCGTAGAGGTTGCTATTTATCACCCCGATTGCGGTTACATTCCATACGTAAACGGTGAAAAATGAACACGAGTTTCAGTTATCTTGGAAGTCATGCTCTTCTTTCATCTTAATTTCTCCCGTTTTCAAAGGCAGTTTTAGTGTCGCTTTAAAGTTTGCTACTTTATTTTTCAGAGGTATAGTACGGTCAAAATACGATTTAGTTTTTCCGTATTCTGGAATTATTTTTATCGTTTTTAAGATCACGATCACCGATAGGGTTTAATTTGGACTACTTAGTGGAAAGTATAATCGTTCTGAATCGAGATTTTTAAGGTAAATTTTTTGATCACAAATTTATTTTTCCGGTCTGTATTTGATCTTACAGTAACGTGCAAATTAATCACAACGCAGGGAATTCTTTTGTTTATTTTTATGTTGTGGCTTCACCGCTTCACCACACTCATTCTCTATGTTTTCTGTGTAATATGGGTTATTTTTCTTTAGTTATTTAGCCATTTTCATGTTATAAATAAATTTTTGTGAAAGTTTATTTCATTTTTTATTATAAAATCATATTTTCGTATTTTTTGTTCCGTGTGTCTTGAATCGAGAATTAGCAGCCGATGGGACAGATTTACACGTGACTGCTGTTTGACAGCGACTTCTTACAGCTGGTCGGTCAGCAAAAAAGCGGCTTTTAGCACCAGCAATATGCAAAAAAAAGGCTCTTGTGGGCACAAAAGCACACGTTAACTGAACCAAAGAAGAGTGGAAAAATGTGTTTTCCGACGAGAGAAATTTTTATGTTCAGAAATTTTATGAGAGAAATTTGTGTTCACAAATGTGTGGAATAGTGGAATAGCGTCCCGTTCATGCCCACTATTCTAAATACTCTAATCCATAAAATTGCTTTAAATAAAACGCACCGGTGTACTTGTTCAATTGGTTCTTTAATATTTCTTTATTTTACACATTTAGTTATATTATACTTTATTCTTTTTACATTGTGTATTATATTATTAATGAGGTGAGATGAATAGTAGTTTCTGTCAGTAGTTTCTGAACGTGAAGTGAATAATATAATATATTAATTAATATAAATTTTGACATCAGCTGTACTAACCTACCTAGATATATTTGTCAATAAGAAGAAAACGAGACAGTACAAAATATATCATAAGAAATTTAATAAATAGCATATGCGACCGAACACAGGGGCAAAGGGTTCCTTATTTTTCTATAAGTTAGAAAAGCATCAGATGAAAATGCATCACCGACTCATATCCAACAATAAGTTAAACATAAAAAAATGTTTTGGTGTTTTCTCATTTGAAGCCTCTTGTTTATTACTTTCAGTGATCTTATGTTGAAAATATATCAAAATTATGAAGGAAAGGGTTGTGACCCGACTTCAAACAAATTCCCACAAGTGTCCCATAAAGATTATGGAGTGTTAAAGATTTAGAGCCATACCAAAAAACTGGAAAAATCTTTCGAAGAACGAACATTAAAGTGCTCCCTTGGCTAGGCAACTTCCCCGACTTAAACCCATTTGAATATCTTTGGGAAATAATAAAAAAACAACACTCAAAAATGAATTGTATTACAAAAAAACGACCTCGTTAAAACAATAATATCGGTATGGTTTCATGATGAAGAAATAACAAAAATGTGTAGCGCAGTTGTCAAGTCGATGCCAAATCGTGTACGTGAAGTGATTAAAAATAAAGGAAATATTAATTACTAGGTATTCCCAAATTGTACAGGCATGTTTTTTTTTTCTAAATAAAATTAATTTTTATTAAATAATATCTGTGTTTGGATTAATTTGCACGCTACTGTAATTTGGTTAATCTTGAAGAAATTTTTTTTCTTTTTACATTACTTTTTTTATTTTTTTTTAAATAGCGACGTCAGGTACCGAAACTGTTTTTTTCCTTTTTTGTTGAAATTTTATCATCGAAAATTTTACGTAATGGTATTTTAACTTCGTCTGACACGAATATTGCACGAAAAGAATCCTTCTGTTCATTTAAAAACCTTCAAGGCTTTTTTCAAACCGTTTATAAATATCCGTGCTTTCACGCTGCATTAAAGAAAGGAATGAACATAAGAACTGAGTGTACGTGTCATCCATGGTATATTAGCCGTTCAATAATAGAAAATTTTCGTCATCTGATAGAAGGCTGAGGGCGCTCGTCCGGTTCGAGTCCAGAAATCGTACGTGAGATCTCATTTACCACATATATAATGGCCATAGTATTCGTATAGCAAAACAGAAATTATTGGAACATTTCCCATTTTTAATTTGAATTCGAATTTAACGTTAACTGAATACATAAAATTTACCCGATTTGTATCTGTTGTAAGAAGATGCTTACCTTCACTTTCAATGACAAGTCATTCTGAAAACATTTAAAGTTCTCAGAAACGTCAAATCGTGTCTACCTCGTATCGTGAATTATTTATAGAACAGAAGTTATTCGGTGTAATAAGATTTATAATTTTAAGGCTCTCTCTTCGGCTTCATTAGTTCACGGTAATTTTAATTAAAACTATTCTGTACTCGTACTTCTTTACTAGTTATAACTAGTAAATTTAACTTTACTAATTAAACCTAATTTCTAAGTATTATTTCTTTTCGTACCAGTTAATGTTTTTCTATATTACAGTCCGAATATGACTTTTCATTGTTATAGAAATACTTCGAAAATTATGCGAAGGATAATTGTTATTCCGTGGCTAACCATTTCTCCTACTACGTAAAAAAAATATCATGTTAAAATTTCCTAACACGAGTAGTCTTCGTTAATCATCATTTTAAAGAAGCCAATTTTTTGCCCAAATATTAACGTGTTTATATGTTCATTAATAATTTCCGTAACATTTAGTTTTGGTGTCTTAAAATTACAGTTTAACGTATACTTTACTCGCACGAATTATTTCATTTGACGTCGGCCGGTTTATTAAAGCTTCCATAGTCAATGAATTCATGTAGAAGGAAGTGTAGTGTTTAAAAACCGTAAAGGAAATACAGATTTCAATTACATAGGGAGTCCCACAAAGAAAGGGAGAAAACGGAGAAACTTTCAGGACATGTTCTGCTGGTTAAAATAATGAAAAACGTTCATAGAAACATAAGAGTTTAAACGCTTTGTCTTCGAGTTACGGCTAGCTAAAGATTTTGAGCTCTTCTAATAAAAAGAAGCACTACTGTAATTTTTGGGACCCATATTAGGGTGTAAAGTTGATGATGTCTTACGTAATTTGAGTTGGGAAACAGGAAAAAATAGGCCCAGAACTAAACTGCAGTAGCGTGTTTAAGATATTCTACGTAAAACACGCAATTCGGTGTCGTAAAACAAGCATTTTTTAGGTTTATAGTACAATAGCATTGTTAAATGACTAAATGCGGAAGATTTAGAAACAAAACTAGTAGAGAATATAGTTCTGAGAAAATTAATGTAAATACAGCCAATAAAAAGTAAATTAAAAACTTTTAAAAATCGCTTTTTTATTGAAGCAAAGCACGAAAGATAGATAGAAAATCGTATTATTCTTTCTGTACCTAATAAACATTATTCTTAATATAGCAAAAAAAAAAAAAAAAATTAAATACATGAAATGATAAATGGTAACAGAATAACAAACCTCAGTTACAGTAATTGTTCGAAATTCCCTCCTTCACAATGTACACAGCATTCTACCCGACGTAAAATATTTCAGTTGGATTTCCGTATCATCTCAGGATTATTCCGTATAAATTCAATAGCAGTTCATATTTTAATGAGTACCTCTTCTCTAGTATTAACTTTTTGTCGGGTATACTATCGTTTTCATACGGCTCCAAATGAAGTAATCTAGTGGCATTAAGACAGGTGATCGAGGTAGCCAATCGATTGGTCCACTATGTCCATCTAATTTAAGAAATTAGCTTTCTAGTGATTCCTAGCTAGTAAAGATAAATGTGGCGTTGCACCATATTGCTGGAAAATTATTTACAAGCAAGTTTGTGAAGGTACATCCTCCAAAAAGACCGGCAAATTATTTTTCAAGAAATGAACTATGCATCTCACGTAAGGTTTTCATTGAAAACAAATTGTCCCAGAATTTTGTCATAAATAATCCACCAAAAATTAAAGTGAAATCTACTGTGGAAACTAGTTTCCTCACTAGCATGCGGATTGTCTTTGCTCCATAAATAATTATTTTTGTGATTGAAGATTCCGTTTCTCAAAAAGTGCCTTCATCAGTAAATAAAATTGAATTTACCTTATCAGCATTATCTAGAAGCCTATGACAGACGTTTAACCACAGGAGTAATCAGATGGTCGCAAATTTTGAATCTTCTGCAGGCGGAAAGGATAAAGATTTTCTTTCCGTAGGATGTGCCACCCTTTGTTTTTTGACAAACAGTGCGACATAAAATTCGCCTTGTACTAATGCCTGGGTTACGCTGAATATGCTGAATCACACGGAGTTTATCATTAATGATGAACATCATTAATGATTTACTTGGCGTTCAACTGAAAACGAACACGGTAGAAATCACCCTTCCGTTCGTAAATGCTGATACACTGAAAATTGTTTAAAAAGAATGTTTATTAGGTACAGAAAGAATAATACGAATTTCTGTCTATTTTTCGTCTATTTTGCTTCAATAAAAAACCAACCTTTAAAAGTTTTTATTTAATTTTTATTGGCTGTATTTACATTAATTTTCTTAGAATTAAACTCTCTACAAGCTTTATTACTAAATCTTCCACATTTATTAGTCATTTAAGAATGCTATTGTACTACAAACTTAAAAATTAATTTTGTTTCGACACCGAATTTTGTATTTTACGTCAAATATCTTAAAACCTACTGGAGTTATAATGCTGGAATATGTTTTATTCTATTTCCCAGTTCAAATTTCATAAGAAAATACCAAACAAGTTTACTCATTAATTTGGATCCCAAAAATTACAGTAGGGCTTATTTTTATTAGAATAGCTGAAACCCGGGCGAAATATTTCGCTAGCCTTAACTCGAAAACAAAAGATTTCCCTAACCTATATTTATATGAAGGTTTTTCATTATTTTCACCAATAAAACATTTTTGAAAGTTTCTTCCTTTCTTCGTAGGGCACTCTGTATATCGTTATTTTATAACTTAGTCTATTTATATTTTACGTTGGCATTACTAATTGTTGTTATTTACTTATTTTTTGTTTTACTATCTATTTTATTCTTTCCAGGTTCATTTAAAAATTATCCTCTTTTAAGGTAATCTGTTATCTACTTACGTATCGGTAAACATAGTAACCCAGGTAAATAAAATTTTAAAATGGAAAAAATACCCACAGATGTGTAAAATGTAAAGTAATAACAGAGAATGAAAACCTATGTCTTCCACTTGAAATTTCCATTAGTTTGTTGTTTACGGATGTATATTACAAACATATTGTAGGTTTTCGAAAGATTTAAAACTTTCTATAAAAACCTTTTTCGATAGGAATTCAACTTTTCATTATGGACGCTAAAAAACGCTGTAAAAGTACTTTTTCAACTTTAAACATCTATAAACAACAAACTAATGAAAATCTCGAATGGAAACCATATAGGTTTTCATTCTCTATTATTACTTTATATGTTACAGCTAGTCACTAACTATTTATTTTTTGTAAAAAAAATTGTAGTACTTCGAACAAATTTACCAGGACTATAATATTTATTAAATTAAGAATTATATGTACACACTTATAAAGGTTTCTCGAACGCATTCATAATGACAGCGCATATTGTAGAACATTATTTAACGGTATTAAGTTTAAATATATTTAAATAAATCGCTCACAAATTATAATCGAACTCTACATAAACTCCGTATGAATTTCAGCTGCAGTAACCTAACTTGTGAACATTTTTTATGGCTGTATCGGTAGCGTTTTTTGACGACCTGATGTAAAGCGACATTCACCTCTAGACACGGAAAAGCCGTTCCCAGGGAGAATGAATTTACCGCTTCAAACCGATTGAGAAAAGCGAGAAGTGAAGCGTTTTCTCATCCCTTTCTTCATAAACATCAATAATTTTTATAACCGTTAACAGCCGGCTGTGTAATAAATATCATTGCACTTAAGGAAGGAAAATCTGAACGTCCCCGGTTGTGCCTCGGGTGATTTACGTGTATCACAGTAATAAGAAAGAATGAAGCAGATAGCGCAAAGAAACAAATTAATGTACCCCTTTTTTTCGGAGAAATTTTGGTTACAAAAATCTAACGAACGCATAAAATTTATCAAATAATTACAAATTATTCTTGATTTTTAAATCGATCATAACGGGTGCAGCGACTTTGTTAACAGATATAATTAACGGTATCTTTAATAATATATTTTTTAAAGACTATAAAAGGATTTTATCGTTATAATTTAAAAAATATATATATATATAAGTTATAATTAACTACTCGCTTCGGATGAACTTCATCGATCATGAAATTTCAACATTCATTTAATTCATCAAAACAATAAATTAGATAATATTTTTAATGATTTAAAAATTATTTTTATAAAAGTTCAATTATAAACCGCTCACAGGTTACATAATATTTCTAAATTAAATATAACAGCTTTATTTTTACTTAATAATATTAATAATCATATCAATTTTTGTTTGTATAATTAAAAAAATTAGATTATTCTGCTTACGAAACAAATCGAATTACTTTATGGTATATTTTAAGTGGATAACAAGTCGGTGTAATACAGCCGATTACAAATTTTAAGAATTTAGAAAATGATTTGTGTTTATATGTTTCATAAATTATTTTTAACTTTCACTTTTTAGTGCTTGTAAACGATTGAAAACTGATTATGAAACGTTTTTGTTAAATCTCTTTAAATTTAATTCTTTTAAATAACAAGTAGATTTTATTTACATAGCATAAAAAGTATTTTCAAAATTTATCTAAAAAATATATCCGTTTTTAATTTTCAAGTTCCCGACTGCATTAACAAAAGTAAGATATATACTGTTGGACTAATCAAATTTATAATCCTTGAAACTTTGATGACCGATTGCAGTAATAAACGTTCAGTTATTTTCTACCGATAGATACTAACCGATTTTACATTCTGGGTAAACAGATGAGTTAATAAAACCAAGAAAGCCACCTGGAGAAAAAGTTACATCAGTTTCTTGGCTTTAACAGTAATTTATTTTAATTATTTTATTTTTTTTATAGCCGGATGTACTAAATAGAAAGAATTATAGTATGGATTGAAACAACCTTGTAGAGTAAAGAAATAGAATTACAATATATGAAATTGGCCAATATAGATTTCTAAAACATTTATTTGCTGGAAAATAAGTAATCTTTCTCTAAACATCTGTAATAAAATCACCCGTTAAACCAAAAAAAAAAAAAAAAAAATACTAACTAGACTGTTACAAAACAATCGAATGATTTCATTTATTATTTTATTTTCAGTAAATGATTTGCAGAATTTTAAACGACTACGCAATATTTCTTTGTAATCAAATACTTTATAGGTACAATCGCTCAAATGAACCCTAATAGCTTATTCTAGTGAACAAAAGAGAAAACTTTTTTCTAATAAATACTTCTTTAGTCGGGTGTATTTTTTTGATTTTTTCTTGCGGCTGTATGACGCATTGAAAAAAGATATTAGTTTCGAAACTCTCTCCTATATTATTTTTCAAGGACCTGATAAACGCTTGTAAAGCCTCAGTCGTCGGGAAATACTCTTATTGACGACTGCTACAAAGATCTGAGTAATTTTCATTGTGCTGAAGTACCAAGAAACGAGCAAATATGAAAATTTCATTTTACGTTCATTCCGATTCGGGTCGCGGGATATCAAAACTATTTCCGGTAACGGTTGCGCCTTTGAAAGATTCCTAATCGCATTCTAACCCAAAGATAATTTTTTACGCGAAATTTTAGATTTTTCTCGAATTTGATCTTTTATTTTATCGACTACATAAAAAAAGGTCGATGGCAGCGATTTAGAAATAGAAATTTTTGAATTATGAGTGAAAAAATTTAGTGAGGGCAATATAGAAAATCTGTAAAGTCTTGTAAATTTTCTTTCGCTAAAGACCTTCCGACAATAATTAGATCGAGTGATTTGTAGTTCGATGGATTACTTTCACGTGTCACACAATTCTGAGAACGGGTGAGAGTTTTCCGAAAGGAAACTATCTACAACGATTCTAAGAAGGCGTTTTAGTAATAGGAGATTAAGCGATCTATTCATCATGTAATCTATTGATGTTGTTAAAAGCAATCCTTTTTATCTTTCTTCGAGAGTCAGGAAAGTTTAGCCCGGGGTAAACGGATTTAACCCACCGGGTTTAAATCTAGTGGTGAACTCGTCTTCCGAAATCAGTTGATTTGGAAGTCGAGGGTTCCAGCGTTCAAGTCCTAGTAAGTCAGTTATTTTTACACGGATTTGAATACTAGATCGTGGAAATTGGTGTTCTTTGGTGGTTGGGTTTCAATTAACCACACATCTCAGTTATGGTCGAACTGAGACTGTACTTTACTTCAGTTACACTCATACATATCATCCTCTGAAGTATTATCTGAATGGTAATTACCGGAGGGTAAACAGGAAAAAGAAAAGGGGTAAACGGATCTGAACGGGATTGGCACCGGTTGACCGAAGGAGGGTTTTGTTGCACCCTCAAACGGAGTTACTGGTTCTTAATCTGTGGTTTTTCAACGGGTACATAGTACTCTCTCACTGTATACCTCTTTTCCTTATCCTTATCTCTTCTTCCCGTTTATTGGTTCTGTGAGTGTATAAGTCACTCGTTCATCCACGCTGAAGATGCTAGAAAATTTTGATCCGATATGTCCTCGATCCGATTCGTTGGGGCGGCTGTATGATAGTATGGAGATCGTTCACCGTCCCTGAACTGCAAAATAAGGCTGACGGCTGAAGTATAGAAGAGGAAAAGCTGGGCCATATAACTCGTGCTAAACTACGGATGTAACATTGCATTATCCGTGAAAAACTGTTTTTTTAGTGAACACTCATTTTTTCCTCAAATCTGACCTTTTTATGTTCATTATATTTTAATTATTTCTTCAGAAAGAGAGTTTAACGACTCTAAAAAGGCCGTGCGAATTAGGAAGAGGAATTTTCGTAAAATGAGTAAAGAAGAATTAACGTCAGATAGTAAATGAATATCTGAAAAATGTTTTATAATTACTTTTCCAAAATTATAGCCAGAATGTTCCGAGTTCCAGCTAGTTCCTGATAAAAACTGTTCTTCTTTCGACGCTTAAAATTCGCTTTTATAATTCAATGACAATTTATTTTTTATAGCTTTCATTTTATAGATTCGTTCGTAACAGCTTAAAATGTTACTCTTCGTTTAAATAATGGTTTCTGCTTAAGTCGATTTTGTATCTTCAGACACTTTGTAGCCGTTATTGTTTTTTTGTCTGTATTAAAGCTATAATATCGACCTCGGCAGTGAAAAAAGAAACAATTTAATAAACATTCCGATGTTTTGTATATAAACAATAAAAAAATAAAAAATAATAAATACGAATAAACATTTATATTTTTATATATAAAAATTAATCTGTAATTTAAATATATTATTTATATTGGTATTATCAGCCTTGATCGGTGGATGTTTAATGGAATACAAAGATGTCCTAGCATCACGTGGTCGCACCGACCAAACCAAGAGATCTTTTTACATTTAAATGTCAAGGAACCTAATAATTATGTAAGATATAGTATGATATACATGGAGATTGTTAAAAATTGTACTTTTGTTTACTGAAAAAATACAGGATATATAATATCGTTTACTTTATGTTATAAATTAAGTACACATTTGAAAAAATTTCCTAAATAATTTGTTTTTTATCTGGGGAAACCGATTTCGGCTCCTTTTTATCTGACAGTAATTTTTGTTTACTTAGACCAGCGATCTCAACCTTTTTAGCTTTACACCAAAAAGTAAAAAAAAAAAAACATAACGAGTATTTCGTGACCCCCTCACCTTAATTCAATGAAAACTAGCTAAAACTATTTAGCTGCGGTTATTTGCTAAACTGTGCGATGAAATGAGCGAAAAAAATCTCTTCTTTTCCATACAGGATCCAGATGGTTATCGCAGAGGAAAGTGTTAACCCGGTTATTGGAATTGCGAGATGAATTAATTTCCAGGATAAACAAACTCCGTTCTTAATGTTTTTCACAGAATAATAAGTATATGTTGCCGCTGGCTTACTTAGCTCATGCATTTTCGCATTTAAACGACTTGAATGTGAATTTTCAAATACGTGTTAAAAAACATTTTATTGATGACGAGGTTCATGTTTTCATTAAGAAGCATGATATCTGGATTATTCGCCTTCAAAGCAAAAATTATGATATGTTTCTACTCACTTCTAATTATATTGAAAAAAAAAACATGAAATGTCTGCCGATAAAAATTACAACTACAATTCACATATGAAGATTTAGATACGTTTTAGCTTGCTCGTCGAAGTGAATATGGAAATTTAGTCAGAGAAGCGTTGAAAATATTAATCTCTTTCACCATGTCTTATCTTTGTGAAAAGGATTTTTCGTGTACGGTTGCGCTAAAATTAAATGTAGGAATCGTCTTTTATCACTTGAAAAGTATTTGCTTTTGTGTATTATTAATATAGATCCACGTATGGAGAAACTTTTAAATGAAAAACAAACGCAACCATCTCATTAATTTATTTTCTTAGTAGAATGTTTATTTTCTTAGTAGAATGTTTATAATAAATGATTTTTTTCTCATAAAATGATTTCATTGTTGCATAGATGTAAAATTGTAGGCTAATTTTGGGACTCCCAGGTTAAGAAACGCTGACATAGACTACAATGTAGTTGTACATTTTATTGCAATACAAATAGGAAAGTTACATGTACATCATTTTTCAACATAGTCCCCTTCCATTTCAACGCACTTGGTCCATCGTTGCACAAGCTTCCTGATGCCCTCATAAAAAAAAGGTTTTCGGTTGAGCTGCGAGCCAGGAATGCACCGCTTCTTTCACTGTTTCGTCCGAGGTAAATCGACGGCCCCTTAATCCCTCTTTGAGTGGACCAAACAAGTGGTAGTCAGAAAGGGCAAGATCAGGACTATACGGAGGATGAGCCGGTACTTCAAAGTTGAGTTTCTGGAGCGTTTCAGCAGTGTGAGCAGCAGTATGTGGACGGGCATTGTCGTTCAACAACACGACACCTTTCGACAGCATTTCTTGTCGTTTGCCAAGATTGCAGGCTTCAGCTTGGCAGTAAGCATCTCACTGCAACGTGCACTGTTTATTGTCGTGCCCCTTTCCTCATAATGTTCCAGTACTGGGTCTTGTGAGCCCCAAAAAACCGTAAGCATCAGTTTTTCTGCGGACGGTTGGGTCTTGAACTTTTTTTTGCAGGGTGAATTTGGATGTTTCCATTCCATACTCTGCTGTATACTCTCCGGCTCGTAATGATGGATCCGTGTTTCGTCACCAGTGATGATTCTGTCTAAGAAGATGTCCCGTTTGTTACCATAGCGATCCAAATGTTTTTGGTAGTTGTCCAAGCGCGTTTGTTTATGCAGCTGTGCGAGTTCTTTTGGGACCCACCTTGCACAGACTTTATGAAATCCAAGTCTGTTGTGGATGATTTCGTAGGCAGAATCGTGACTAGTTTGTAGACGATCGGCCACTTCATCGATAGTTATTCGTCTGTCTAAGAAAACCATGTCACGTGTACGCTCAATGTTTTCCTCGTTTGCGACGATAAACGGTCGTCCGGCTCCTTCGTCGTGCGTAACAATTGCGCGACCGGTTTTGAATTCTTCAATCCGTTCGTAGACACTCCGTTGCGGCAACACACTGTTTCCGTACTGTACCGAAAGTCTTCGATGAATTTCGGCTCTTGATACATCGTTCATGTCATGATGTTGGTTTATACCTAGATCGATGTCAAAAATAACATATCGATTTGTATCAAAACGAAACGAGTATTTACTATTAGCGATAGAAAAACTATTGTCTAGAAAACGAAGAAGATTTTGCGATACGACTTTTACGATCGCCTACAGCCAAGGCAAGGGATGACCAAAATATTGCTGGAATTGTAAGAAGATGGGGCTTTTATGCTAAACATGTGAAACTTTTCTCACATGCAACCATTGTCGTATTGAGTAAATTTGAAGTTTTTCTTAACTATAACGTGGATATCTTTTTTATCCTCTACTTAGCACCGGTGAAATCTACCTCCGCCTTCCGGCGTGCCGAAAGGGATTTTTTTAATTAGAATCTATATAATTAGTTGAAATGTTAGTAAAATTTTTGTTTTCTTAAAAAAAATATTTTGAATCATACCATACCGCGTACCAGCCATCTATTAAGACGTGAAAACAAATACGCTCATTTTCGCTCGAGAAGAACTCTATTAGATGTCTTTACTCAATCTACTGTAGAAAGATTTTCGTTAAAAAGTTAAAAAAAAATCTGTCATCATTAAATTGATGTCTGGGTGCCTGTTTACCGAGACACAGCCGAATGATCTATCTTCACTTGTACTGCGTACTTTATCATCCGCTGCACATTCTCCCAGTACGCGGTAAAGAACTACAGTGCGTTCGGAAAGTTGCTATGCACTAGAATTATAGTCGTAGATTGTTCGTGTAATTAACTGGGGTTAGTTGTCGACAACAGTCGTGTAATTTGTGAATTAATATATCCTCCCAGATGAAACCATGCTTCATCTGTAAAAAAACGTAATGGCGAGTAATTTTTGTCAACAAAACTTTTAAACCATTGACAATAATTTAGTCTTTTGGCGTGATTTGTAGGTTTCAGTTCTTTTCTTACAGCTTTATGTGCGGTAGCAAGTCTGATACATTGCTGCGTTGCTAACCTACGCGTTGACATTGATGGACGTTTGGCCATAGCATCCGAAAAATATCCAGCAACTTCTGTTCGTTTAGTTTTGGTTGTCTTCCACTTCGATCAGTGTCTTCAACAGAGCCTGTTGCCCAACATTTTTCGATAAGGGTTTGAACTGCATTGCGATTCGTATTTGGAAACTTTTCAGAAAACTTCACTAAATCAGTCCCACCTTCACGGAAGACGAGAAAAATGTTGAACGAGAAAAATGTGTTCTTCTACTGAAAGAACCATTTACGTTTCTCGCAACTATTGGTTCCGATAAACAAAACACGAAACGAAGTATGTTCAATTATAACTCAACAACTGAAGTCTTGGTTTATTCTGAGTAACACCCAACGAATCCACAGGGCAACCAATCTAACGCTGAAAGAACAGAGTGCACCACATAATTCTAAAGCACAGTGATTTTCCGGACGCAATGTATTATAAACGGTTAGTGTTCGTACGACCCTTTTTTTACGCTTTCCTTAGTTCTTATATTTCTGGTATATTACTAACTCCTTTTTTGACGTTTTGCTCATCGTATTATATTTCTCGGTTACATTTCATTACTTTTTAGTCGGATTAATTTTAAAATCGAATATTTCCTTATATTCAACCAAAGAATATCGTAAAGGTTTCATCAGAGAACAGATGTAAATAGGAGAAAGGTTTCCACAAACAGGGTATATCTATTATTCGTTACTTCGGGAGGAGATATTTATGTTATCTGGAGGAGGGGAAATGTATTGTAATCGTTGCTGTATCTCGGCTCTCCCTTCTCTGTCTAGCATACTAATCGTAATGGCAGATTTCTCTTTTTCTTAGAATATTTTTCATCTCAGCGATATAAAGGCACGTAGAACGGTTAAAGATAGATGATCTCTCGGCTTGTAACCGTAAGTACTACTGAAATAGGTTGTCGTAAGGCAATATGAACGAATGAAATGGACGCAATAATAGCGTTAACGGGATTTTTAATTTGTATTTATCACTATCGAGTCGAAGCAACAAATCCGTTACTTTCTGACATTACTGGTTGCGGTTGACCTTCATTTCTAAATAAATTCTATGGAAGGAATAGGTGTAAGAAATAATATGCAATTATGTATCGCCAAATAATGTCCACCGCTTCAAGACTTGATTTATAAATTCACGCCAAATTTTGTATGTTTGTCTGCTACTGAACATCAGCTCTGATCGAATAATTCCCCGTCGGTGTGTTCAAACCCGAAATCCGTAATCCTCTATCTGCGGATAAATTAGAATAGTATGGGTGACGTCGTTCTTAAGATCCCCGAATAACCGACGAGAAGCATCATCGACCATTTCCATCTTTCGATGATCGTATTTTTCATGACCGATTGACTCTTTAATTGATGATGGTCTAAGTCCATCCGCCTTTTAATGATATGAAGAACGAATGAAACGAGAGGATACGTAAACCTACCTGCAATAACTGTATCTTAGCTTTCTTTGAAGGAAAACCGCAAAATTTGAAAAGTTTTTTCTACTGGAATGTAACAAGCCGATTTGCACAAATATACGTATTTACGCGGTCATAATACTTTTTAATTTAAAATAAGTGAGGGACCGTTATTTGTTTGAGCGAATGAAGGCCTTTGCAAAATGCTGTCAACCGGATACGGTAGATAATGTTTGAAGGAGGGAAATAACCCTAGCGAACCTCAGTTCGATGATAATAATAATTATTGTTAAAGAGCTATGTAACAATATATAATCTTACTTCCGTGAGTTGTTGGTTGTCGAGCGATATAAGTGCAATTTTATTTTGTATCTATTTAAAAAGTAAAGTTACACTTAAAAAATTATAAATTAGTAATTGTTATATTATTAAATTAGTATAAAGAATATTAAAAATGCATAATCACGGATTTTTAACGGGGTTTTAATCACGCCGTTAAAAATATTCTAATCCACTCGAAACATACAAAATAAAATCCAGTATTTGTGTACGATATGTTTTCATTGTTTTTCAAGGTTATATAATAATTATAGTTCTTAAAAGTTAATATTATTAAATTACGCACGGTAGTGATTGTTACACAAGTAGAGAAATAAAAATATTTAAATTACTCTTTTTGTTAATGCTTGCGCTTTCAAGTGGAAAAATATTTTGAAACAGTACTCATAGAATTGAAGTAAGCACTTAAATACCTTATATATATATATATATATAAAGCCGAAGGTTTGTCTTTATGTGTTCTCGCATCACGCAATAACCAACCAGAATCAACCGACCGATTGATTTCAAATCTGTAGGATTCGTGTTAACCCGGGGAAGGTTTTAAGCTGTAGACCGAGGCTCTAGACCCATTGGGGATGTAGTTATGAATTAAATATATTCATTAAAGAAAACAAAATAATTCTTTTACTTAATTGTTATATTTCTGTCACCATGGCAACAGAAATAAGTTATGAACTTTTCGTCGTCAAAGGTATGTGTACTTTAGTTATTATAGTTCCTGGTATTCTGTCTTTTGTAATTAAGTTTCTTTTTCAGTTTTCTATAAAACTTGAATAATTTAGTTGTGATTTATCAGTATTATTCTCATAACCATGAGGGTAACGGACACTGCGGTGTCCAGGGGGCAGAGCTCTCTGGCTAGACGAGAACGGCGAGCTAAGCGAACTCTGCGTCCCTGGTCCTATAGAAATAAATTTGTTATTAATCAGTTACGTTATGTTTATTTACGTCTTAATTTTTAGTTGGACGTATTTCTATTCCGTTAAAATAGTAAGTTTTAGTTTTGTCCTTCTTCCGCGATGGAACGATAGCACCAACATCTTTCATCCGGAAGGTTCTGGGTTCGAATCCCGATTGGACAATACCCGCTAAAATTTTATGTATGAATTTTTTAAATCGGTCGGTAACCACTACGTATGAATTATAGTCGGTCGGTAACCACTAAGTGTATAATGGACTCGTGAATTTTATTTTTCATTCGAGTCGATGAAAAAATTGGAAATAAAATTTTTATTAGTCATTGAATTTTGTCTCTTTACATATAATTGTATTTTATATGGGAATAAGCAATAAAAATGGAAAATCAAAATCTCGTAGATAAAATTTTAAATTCCTTGTAATAAATGGGTGTTATAAAAGGCTCCTCTCTAAATCTTGAAAAAAAAAACTGGAGATGTCGGGTCTTGAAATAAAAAAAAAAGATTGTTCGGGAAGTTATAGCTTCTTCTATTCTAAAAATTTAGAATAGTTTTTACCTTATAATTATAAACAACTGCTTTGTAATTTTTATAAATTTATAATGTTTTTCTGTTTTTGATAATAAAAGTTTATTTTTTTTTGTTTTTGATAAACTTTTTTGCATCAATTTTCTTAGAATTAAATTCTTTCTCTACCCGTTTTAATAGTAAAATGTACGCATTTTAACGCTATTTGTTCGCTATTGTACGCTATTTAACAAAGTTATTGTACTTTAAACCTAAAAAAATGTATTTTTCATCCCCGAAGTTTGCTGTTTTATGTTTGTTATCATGAAAACTATGGAAGTTAAAGTTCTGGGACCTGTTTTATTCAATTTTTTAAGTTTCAAAGTATAAGAAATCATCAAGTTTACCCTTTAAAGATTTCAATATGACTTCATTTCACCGGATGGAACTGAAATCCGGTCGAAATTTTTCGCTAGCTTTAACTCGATATCAAAGCTTTTTTGGACATATGTTTGTATGAACTTTTTTCCTCATTTTAAGCTCTAGAATTAGTTCCCAAACAATTTCCCTTTTCTCCTGGGTCACTCTGTATATTGTATATATATTTATCAAATATATGAAAAAAAAAAATTATGAGTTCCACAAGAGTATAAAGTAACCAACAACGCCTTGTACATAATCTTAAAAAATTATTGCTAAATAAGAAGGATTTGTTCTGTTCGATTTCTTATATTTAAATTTTTTTGTTCGGTTCAATTTGTTACCTTTTCTGTTTGTCAAATATTACTAGTCGGCTCGTCTAGCCAGACCTGGACCCTCGAAACTCAGGTAACCCCTAGCGAATCCCGGAGCCAACTAAGGGGCTCCTCGGTGCCTACCCCATGGCCCACAAACTCGCTTCGCTCGCCATTCCCAATTTTCCAGGGACCGATGCCCTGGACACCCGCAAAGCTTGCTTCGGTCGCAATTCCCATTTACCTAGAGAGTTCCACCCTCTGCATCTCGCACTGTACGTTATCATTACGGTTGTGAGGATAATACTAATAAATAAGAATTATAATATTCAGGCTTTACAGAGACCTGAAAAATAAATTAAATTACAGAAGATAGAATAATAGTAACTATGGTAACTAAAGTACCATCTCTCAGTCTCTTATAAAGATTTTCCAGTAGATAAATATCTATAAATAGTTAAATTAAAGACTAGACGATAAATAGAATTTAAAAAATAAAAATATACATCTGAGGCTTATTTAAGAACTAGAAAAAAATTATTGAAAAATAACAATCTTTACTTTAAAGGAAGAAGCAGACCTATCAGTGACTTGTTTAATTGATTTTAATATTCTAATTTACTAATATATGAATTATCGAGACGATGTTTTAGTACCAGTTCCTACGTACGCGTATTATCCAAAAGGGAATTTTAAATTAAATAAATTTAAAAAATTGGATGAAAATTGTTTAGATACTTATTTGTTTTAACTCTTCCATCTTATAAAAAACTTACAGTAAAATACATCCGTGGCGAGTAAATAAAGAAACTCTTTTTAGAGGGTGATGGAATTATCATTTACAAATAAAAAATGGACTTATAAAGTTTTATTTTCTTCGCGTAAATCCTATTGCCTGAAATTTTCCGCTGAAATACATACTTGGCTAGTAAACTAGGTCAGGGTTTGTAGTAATATAACCAAGCCGGCTTATAAAAATCATTAGAGTAAAATTTGAGCATTTAATATTTTACACTTCGATTATTCAGGTCAAAATATTGCTGCGGGCGGGTTTTCCGTATTTCAAAACGATTTTGGGATTTTCAGTTGAAAGTATTCAAAGCAAATCGGTCGTTTTTGCTTTGAGTCTTCCATAGATCCGAAACGTTAATTACCTTCTTGATACGGGTTGAAATTTTGAGTTGATGTTCCTAAATCGTCATGGATTTTCTTATCCGAGACGGCTCGATAAACAAAATTTACGAGTACATCTTACTTTTGAACAAATTAGGCAGTTTTCGTCTCCCAATTTCGTGAAGCTATGCCAAGACCTTGATATAATACCTTCTATTTACCGTTCGAGTTCCAGGTACCCGTTTAGTAGTAACGACTGTTTGATATCGAAGAAGGGGATTAGCGTGACAAAGTTTCATTAGTTCATTTCACTTTTTTCATCTTCAGATATATTATTTTTCCTGAGCGCCAATTGTCATCTTGTTTCTGGGTATTAAAGCATCCGAGTCTTGTACTATATGAGTCCTTTCATTTCATTTAGTAGTCCTTTCAATTAGTTGTTGGAGCAAACGTCCTTCCACCTTTTCTCTTGATCTTTCCTGAGTAACTCGTTTATAATTTCGCGCAAACCGTCGTATTCTCTAGTTGAGTTTTTTATTTCTCGATGTTTAAGGTCCCAGAGTTCAAAAATAAAAAAAATTCGGTCATATATCTTTGTACGTACGGATACGTACGTGTAAATATATAGGAGTATATAATTCGTAATTTTTCAGGAATATCTTAATCTGTAATCGACAAATTCGGTAGGGTAACTTGAGCGTTAAAGGATTTAATATGATTGTATTTTTGAGGGAGCTATTGTCGAACGGGTTGAAATTTTTGAAAATTTTACTCGTACATTTTTCTTAGCACATAAAAATATAATTATGGAAATTTGAAAACTAATTGTTTTTCTACAAAAACACCCCACTTCAAAAAATTGGAAGTTTATGATGTCGCCGATTTTTAGGTATAGAATATATATCACAATAATTAAGATCTTTATTGATAATTTAAAATATATTTTTTATCATACTAACATATATTTTAGAATATTTTACTTAATTGAACCGATGGTTAATAGACTGTAAATTGTAAAATTAATAGATATTAATAACTATTAATATAATATTTATTACTATATTTTATACTATTACTATTAATGTATATTATATACACAATTTCAACGTTAAAAAATGTAATAAAGTTTCTTTCATTTTAAGCGCAAAAAGTAAAATTGAAATAAAACAAAAAGTATGCGTAATATCAACCATTTTTTTCTTTTGTTTTGAAGCTTTTAACATTATATCATAACATAACATATTACGTTCGAAAAACAATATCATTCATATGGTATCTACGGCTTTGTTTGACATAGCCAAGTCTATCAGCAAACTTTTGCGTGATTCTTTCGCACAAATCAGCTTGAATTTCACTAATAACGCGTCGAATATTTGCTTTCAATTCATCAATCGTTAGTGGTTTATCGCTATAGACGTATGACTTTAACATATTGAAAACCAAACATTCAACGTGAGGAAAGGGCCGTCTGAGCTTGCGTGAAAGTAGTAACGGAATTCATACCTGTATATCTTTTTCTTTCACTGACCCGCTCTCGTATAGGAAGAAAGGCGCGTGCCGAGGCAAAAACTATCGGACGTACTCAGCGATCCGGCAGTGTTGCATCCGATCGAGCGGTAGCTGAGGCCTGCGAAGCCCGTGAGGAAGTTTAAATCCCTCCAAAAAAAATCTCATTCTTGATGCCGAAAAATAGGAGAATAGTTTACCCCCCTAAGGAGGTGTTCAAGCCTACTTTTCACCCAATGAAGTCAAATACCGCGTCGATGTCGAGTTACTTCTCTAGATTTAAGAAACTTCCGGTGGTATCTTTTCGTACGTTAAATGAAGTTTATTGTCTGTCAAGTGGTATATATAATATCTGATTACCTGATTATCTGTATTTCATTTTGCTGTATGTGGTTATTTGACATTTTATTTAAATTTTTTTTACAGTCGATACGGTGTTTGAACATTTTTGTCAAAATCGGTTTCTATGAATATACATTTATTATTTTTTTTCCTGGAATCACAGCTCTAAAGCTATGACGTATAGTGGTACTAACATGTTATGTTAATACCACCATGTTTTCTTTTATAATACTGCGAGGTACGGTGTATTGTTCCAACGCAAGAAGGAAATTATGGTAATCAGTCAAAAAATGGGCTATAGGTGTTTTCCATTTCTCGACGTTTCATGACCCAGGAACCCCCCCCAAAAAAAAAAAAATTGGGAGATAATCCTCGTACGTATATACGTAGTTACGTAATGTACTCAACACACGTACGTGTGTTGAGGTATTTGAACCTTTTGACTGGATAAACCGATTTTGATGAAATTTCATACTGAGACTCGTGTATATGGGACAATTTGTAGGGTAAAATTTGGGATCAATATCTCCAGAAGGTGGGTGGAGGGGTTAGGGGGTCAATTTTCTCAAAAAGTTTCGAAACATAAACCCACTTTACATTCAATACATGAGTACATGCTTATTTTACCATTTAAAAAAAAGGTTTTTCTCCAAAATTCCTCCTTCTCCAAAAATCTAAAAAACGGTATCTTATTTATTGTATATTTTTTTAACCAATTTTTTTTAATGTCTTTTAGGCATAGTAGTAGTGCAAGCGACCAAAAAATATACTTTTGGGACGACATTGGGAGAGGGATAAGAGTTTAAAAATATCGATTTTTATGTTTTTCAAAACGTTTTTAGTTTTTTTAAACTTTGAATATTACTAAAAGTTTTTATTTAAACTTTTAATAATAATATTACAGTATAATTTCATCGTAATTCACTCCCCTCAAAAAAAAAGAAGATCTTAGGTGACTATTGGTTGTTGATTTTTCAGTGGAGCTTTTTAAGTTTCTTCCATTTAACATAGTAAAAGTAGAAAAATCAAAAACTTTCCTTGAAAAGAGATTTTGGAGGTGTGGTAGCAGAATAAAATAAACAAATACAAACAAATGTAAATTTTTAAAACTTTTTTTGATTTATTTAACTATATAATGATAATTTTAGAATAAAATGCCATCATAAGTTACCCCCTCCCACGCTCTAGAAAATAAACCTTAGGTAACGTTTTTCATGTATAATTATTTTTCCACTATATAATAATAAATAACCATTGCCAGGAAATTATTACAACTTTGTTGTTAACATTTTTAATTTGAGTAAAACTAATAAATTAAATGAATAAAGATTTTTGTTATTTTGAGATATTTCTTATAACTGGTGTTTCTTTACGTCGGTGTTTATTCTTCAATTATTCATAACCTCAAAGTGAAGTGTAGATGAAACTTCAATAAATTTTTATGGTCAATAGTTTTTCATTACATGTGTTATTTCTGTTAAATTATGAGTGCAAATAGCAAATTATAAGTTTCTTGCACAATTAATAATATCAATATTCAGAAAGACAATAGCAAAATATTATTATTCCATATAAATATAATTTTAAATTAAACTTAAATACTGTTATCGTATTCCGTGTATATAATATTACGGTTGTTTCGTTACAGAGGGGTTCACTGACCTTATCGTTGTTCGTCCGCGACAAAGAAAATCACAACGTTCATTGCATATATTGACCCTATCCTTTACTAGCAGCGTGCTGCGATGCACATTAAATACTTAGTGTTAATGCAGCTATTTTTTTTTTAAATTTATTAATATACGTCTGGCCTCCTGTTCTTTTGCAGAGCACTGTTTTGTTCGAATGAATAGTAAAGAAACACGGTCGTATTGTTTTCTTTATTTAATTTAATATTTTGTAAAACAACTAAAACTTTTCACCGACTTCGAAGAAAAGTACGGTGTAACTTTCGGTCGCATGATGTGTGTGGGGGGCGGTGAAATGAATTTTCTTTACATTTGGAAGTATAAGGAGTACGAAAATACCATTTTCTTAATTGTGGTTTCCTTATATATACATAGGCCCTATGTATAAAATTTTGTGGCTAGAAAATCTCCAAAATTATTAAATTAATTTTATTGAAATTTAGATATGCTTAAGTAGTGTATCTGAAGTTGTGCATGTGAAAATTTTATGAAGATTGGTTGAATCGTTCTTGAGTTACCCTCAATTTAATTTCGAAAAACCTTTAGCGGGGCAAGTTAGAAGCGTAGTATTGTATGATGCTGTAAGTTGTAACGTGAAGACAACATGAAATAACGAAAAGTCGATCTTCTTGAGTAGTTCTGAGCAAAATGTTTTCTTTTTATTTCGAAAACAATAATAACTAAATAGAGATAATTTAAATACTTGAGTAATATCTAGTATTTTATGTGGAAATGAGTGGTGACATCCGATCTTGGAAAAACCAAAAAATAAAACTTTTTAAATTTTTAAAAATATACAGGTAGTTTCCGGTACAGAGATACTTCGGAATTGGAATCAGTAAGGAAAATATGTACGCATAAATACATATCTGTTTGTGAGAGATTATATTTATCCGTTTCCGTGTCAGTGTCAGTGTTTGCGTTATTTTTGAGTGGATTTTAATAGTAAGAATTAGATAGTACATCAATATGAGGCCCGTCTAATCACAACTTTTATGGTTAATGGTGGGTGATAACGGGAAGCGGTTTTGACTAAAAAAGAAAAAAGGAAGATTGTTTTTCAATAACATCATAAAAACTGCTTCGCATAGGCTAAAACAGTGAGGAAAATTTATTATTATGCATAAAAATTAACATAATAAAATTTCATATATGTATTTTAATCAGTCCTGATCGTTTTTGAAAACTTCAGCTCTGAAATTTTGCAAAATAGTATTTTATGAGTTCAACATACACCGATTTTTAATATATCTAAGGAAACTGTGTTTGTACTTTTCGAGAGTTATCTTAAAATTATCTCCTGCTGAGTCGAAACAGTGAATATATAACGCATTGTTTTACTACGGAAAGGAGTACAATAATTTGTCGCTTAAATCTATATTTTATCTCAGTCTTTCTTATGGATCTCAGAATGTAAAGGATTTGAAGAAGCTGTCTAATTGCTTTTTCTGAAAGTAATGATCTCCATTAAACAGCCGGTTTCTATTTCCCTATAAGCCTGCCATAGTATGCTTCTTATAGTTAATAAGGACGGTTTTGTCACTTTGGGAGTAGATTGTGTTTCTTGTCAGGTGACCTAAATGGTAACGGATGTAGGAGACCGGACATGATCTCACTTGTCATACATATATTAAAAATAAATATTATCAAATTACTCAAATTAAAGAAAAGTTACCAAATTTTACACACACGCGCGTGCGCGCACACACATTTCGATACCGAAGGTTTTGTTTTACGTCGGATATCTTAAAAACTACAAAAGTTACGGTTCTGGAACCTGTTTTATCCTATTTTGCACCTCAAATTACGTAAGACATTATCAACTTTACACCTTAATATGGGTCCCAAAAATTACAGTAGAGCTTCTTTTTATTAGAAGAGCTGAAATCCGTGAGAAATCTTTCGCTAACCATAACTCGAAAACAAAGCGTTTCGAGACCTATGTTTGTACAAAACAGCTCATTATTTTCACCAGTAGAACATGTCCTGAAAGTTTCTTTCTTTCTTTGTGGGACACCCTTATATTTAAAAGCAAAATGCTATCACGCTGGGAACATATTTTTCTAAAATGTTTATTTATATTTTTTATGTTTGTTTATTTTTTTGTAACTCCTATATAGTGATATTAAAAATCACACAAAAGTACTATTTAATCATTTTTGAGATAACCCCTGATTTTAGAAATAATTGATATTTTTTTTACCGGATCCACACTCTTTTATCATACCCATTAACAACGTTAAAAATAATAATTTTTTAATTTACTCTTGTTTTTTAATACTCTTTAATTCCATACATGATTTTTTTTATCTTCCCCATCACGACTTGAAAAGCAACGGTTTAATTTGAGTTTTATAGATTCTGAATACTTTTAAATGATTTCAACGAAAAATTGTTCTGCAGTCATGTAGAAAATTAAAAAAATTGTTTAACTTTTGAACCGGGGATTAATTTACAAATTTATTATGTTTATTTTTTTCATGAAATAAAACGAGAGCAAAAAGAAAGCAGAAATTAGTTTGGAAAGAATTAAAATTTTATAAGCATCTCTAATCGGAATGAAAATCCTCAAGTGGAATTTTAAAATCCTAGGAGAATGATTGCTTTTAAGCATGTAACTTTAATATTTATTTATTGTTTTTTTGTCATCGGTGGTTCCATGCATTAATGTTTCTTTTTGTTATCTTTTAATATTTAATTCTCATAATTTATTTATAATTTCTGACATTTTCTACCACTTGTTCGATGTATTCTAATCTTTTTCTGCCCTTCAGTAGTTACTCTCTTCATTTACTTCCGTTACCGAATTAATTTACCTGTAGTGATTCATGATCTACCAAATCGGCTATTTTAATCCATAAAAATTTATAATGAGCTTATTTTATCCGATCGTCTTAAAACTTCATCGTATTGAATTTGATTATCCTAAATAATTTTCAACTTTCTTCTACATTTTGTATCACAAAGTTCTCCGGGGACTTTCATAACCTATTCTACTCGTGAAAATAATGGAAAAAGTTACATAAACATATCTTCTAAAATGCTTCGTTTACGAGTTACGGGTAGTGAAATATTTTGCTCGAATTTCAGCTACCCGGGTAAAATGAGGTCGTACTGAAATTTTTAGGACGTTAATTACGGGACAAAATTAGTGATTTATTATGGTTTTTTTACTTGATAAATCGAACAAAACGGGTCCCAGAACCGTATATTCGATAGTTTTTAAGAAATCTGTGTGAAAACCTATAAATTACGCTAAAATCCCTGTATTTTATATTTGTACAATAAACCTTGTTAGTAGGCAATAAACACATAAAATTTGCGAAACAAAACTTGTAGAAAATCTAATTCTGAACAAAAATTGCCTATGATAAGTTGAATAAAAAAAAGAAAAGTTAGAAAAATTCGAATTTTATTTAGAAACAGCACACTAGACCAAGTACATTAAACGTACCAGTTTATATTAAATCTTCAAAAATGAGGCCGTCAGTTTTAACTCATTTCTTAGTACACTTCTATACTGAATGTTTTGCCCTTTTTAATTCTTCAGGGCTGTCTGTAAGTTGCTCAGCCGTATACATAATGTGAGCAATTAATCCATCGTGAGAATATATTTTTGTTTTATGTACAATATTTTTCATCCGTTCCCAGACGCAAAAATATAAAGGTGTTAGACCAGGCGATCTAGGTGGCCAGGAATCAGGACCTCCACAACTGAACCATTTCTCAAGGAACGTCAAGTAGATCGTCATGATCTACTTGACTGGAAACGACAAAAGAGAAGTGGGGAGGCGCGCCATCTTGCTAGAAATATACGTTGCCTCTCAGCGCTAGAGGAACATCTTCAAGCAACTGCAGCAATTCTTCTTGAAGAAAGTGCATGTAGACCTCATCATTTTACGCGGCCAGGTAATATGAACCTTCCAAAAACTGTTGATTGTGAAGAAGACTGCATCATACATTGACGCTAAATAGGTATTGAGAATTACCTTCCACTGTTTCATGAGGATTTACTTCTGCTCCTTTATGCTCATTGCGTAAGTTATGAGTGAAATTTCCTTCGTCGGTAAACAAAACATACTTGTAGAGTTGTCAATTTGTGTTTCACCATTTACAGAACTCCAAGCGAAGCGGACCGTCTCCTGGGTGTAGATTTTGAACTGGCTGTTAATTATAATGATACAATTTCTATTGTTTAAATGTCTTTCAAACCATCGAATGCGAAAATCCGTTCCACTTAGAAAGACACCGTGTACTGACGGCTGGACTGAGCTGAACTGCGTCTGTAATAATTTAAGCGTCGTGATGGACAGATCGTTCGAAGCTAGTACGAATACTAGGTAGTAAACATGTTTCCCGAAGATTGCGAAAAGTCGCGCTAATTGTTTTGGGAACTGAAATCCTGCGATTCTGAAAACTTAATTCATATTCTACTCCAGCAGCTGTGGAATTGGCAATTTACACACACTCAAAATTAAATCTATATCAATTTATTCCTCTGTTGTAATTAAGTACGGCATTACTTCATTAACAAACCGGACACGTTCAAACTAAAATTCACAGAAAACCTTTGCTAACAACAGCACAGTTCACAGTACCGGATATACTTCATGTACCTTAAAGAATAATTTAAACACTAATACAATATTGTGCATTGTTCATCAGCTGTTATCATTTTATTGCCAACTTTGACATTTTTTTTCAAATAATTTATTGTATTTCTGCCATTAATAGAAAAATTTATATCTAATTAACTTTTATTTATTTTTTTTTTACAATTTTTGTGTAAATTTCAGTTTTTTTTTTTCAAAAAAAGTATTTAACAGTAAATTTTGTTTTTACAAAATTTTCACATCACCAAAAAACAATTTTTGCTTTTGTTTTCATTAAATAAGTATTTTTCTGACAAATGTAGTAACGTACTGTTTCTAAATAAAATTCGATTTTTTAGGTAGATTTTATACGAAAGCTACTTATTGTAATGGGTACCATGATTCGACTTCCGGAAAATTTCGACATATCTTCGCGTTTCACATCCCCCAGACCCCCAAAACCACCGTCAGTTCAAAATTTTATATATATATATATATATATATATATAAAATTCACTTTCTTGTGGACATGATAACTGCCGTAATTTTACGCCAATCACTTTTAAATTGATAAATAAAGTAGAACGACCCAAAATCTCGGTCGAGTTCGTTAATGGGCAAAGTCGGACCATGAGGGAGGAAATACGGGGAGCTTATGCGAAAAAAATCGCTATAATTTTCTTATTAAGTAAATATTCGAATTCGTTTAGAGTTCCTACTATTTTTTGGAAAGAGCCTAAAAATTATCTAAGTAAAACATTTTGATATCACCAACCATTGTCTCAGGGGGTGGAAAAACTGGGGGTTTGAAGACAAAAAAAATCATACCTCCCTTAATAAACACAGTATCGAATCGGTTTAAAGTGGTCATTAGTCCTTTAAACACTACCTAAAACCTTTGTCTGGAACAATTTATGATATGACCAATCCTTACAGCAAGGAGTGACCAAAATATTGCTGGAATTGTAAGAAGATACAACATTTCAAATTCTATTTCACATGTAACCGTTGTCGTATTGAGTAAATTTGAAGTCTTTGTTAACTTTAAGGTGAAAATCTTTTTTATCCCCTACTTAGCACCCGTGAAATCTACCTCCGCCTTCCGGCGTGCCCAAAGGGAATTTTTTAGCCTTTATTTGTTTTATTCAACTTATCATACACCAATTTTGTTCAGAAAAAATTCTCTACATGTTTTGTTTAAACGTTTTATGAGTTTATTACTCATTTAACAAAGTTATTGCATGTCAAACATAAAAAGTAGGGAATTTTACGCCAATTTATAGGTTTTCACCCCTTATTTCTCAAAAACTACTCCATTTTCGGTTCTGGGACCTATTTTATTCGCTTTTTTCAGATAAAACACCATCCCTTAATCAACATCCTAAAAATTTCAGTACGACCTCATTTTACCTGTGTAGCTGAAATCCAGGCGAAATCTTTCACTAGCCGTTTACTCGCAAACGAAACATTTTAGGACATACGAGTATATTTATATGAACTTTTTCCATTATTTTCACGAGTAGAATAGGTTATGAAAATTCCGGGAGAACTTCGTGATACACTGTGTATAATTACAATTTTTTAAATTTATTTACCTTACTAGCATTTTTTTTTGCCTGCGTTTCGAAAACATAAAACACTGAAACCATACAAACATTTTTAATAATTTCTTCCAGATTTTCTAATCTGCTGTGATAAGAGCAGAATGTTTTTCTTCATGGGTCTTCTCCGACTACCCGGAGGCTACTTAATTGTATGGTATCATGAATATTCAATGTAAAACCGTTTTAAGAAGTGTAATCGGGCTTACGATGTCGCAAGACGTCTCTCGGTCACTGACATGTAGTGTTTTAGCGTTACGCTGATTTTTAAAAGGCAGCTGCCATATTTCCTCGTCCTTTTTTTTAACCTTTTTTTTTACTTGTATTAAACCTTTACTGAATTAATTCTACGTCGATCTGTCTTTTCCTTTTACTTTAACGTTCACCAAAATTTATTTCATATTAACCATCGCTCTATCGGATTCTTTCCTTTCTTTTAACAGCGTTTATTGTACTTCTCTCTTCAGCACTGCTTTTCATCATTTCTCCTCTTTTCCGTCTTATACTTTTCCTTAGTATTCCTTTCTGGAGTCTCAGTTTTATCATCCTTGTAAAGCGAGTTGCTCCATACAGTTCTGTTTCTCGATCTTTTGTTTACGGACCCCAAAGGCGGTTTGTCCTCTTTGTTGTAGGCTTCTTAAACCATCCCAACAAATTATCTCCTTTTATTCGGTTTCCTTGATAAATCTACTCGAAATATTTCTATTTCTTTCGTTCTGAATTTTCTGTTTTCGATTTTTCCTTCGTGTCTTCGTTTTCGCTCCTTATATATTCTTCATTCTAGACTTAATTTCATACCGTTCTTCTGGCGTTCTATTTAACTCTCACCTTCTTTGTGCTAATAACCCGAGTCATCAGAAAATTCTAATGCTTTGTTCCCGAGCGTGTAGTGTTATAAGGAGAAGAGTAAAATAATGTAGTTTAATGGTAAAATATAAAGAGTTTCTTGATACGTATTCATTTTCACAGTAACTTCTTAACAAAATTATAATAAATCTTTAAATAAATAAATATATTTGTGTATATATGCGAGGAATCGTTTTAAAATATTATTTAAATAATTTTAAAAAAACCGTAACCACATACAGAAAATATAAAACTTAAAACATTTGTTTACTCATTAAGTATAAATAAGGCATCAATAAAAGTACAGAAAAGGAATTCTTATGTTTCCATTTAGAAAGTTCCAATTGAAATGTAATTATTAACATAATCCTGAACGTAATGTAAGAACGTATCGGTAACAGCTAAACGACATTATAATTTATATTATAGGCCCGTGTTAAAAAGTGAATTTAAATTACCTACGTTTACGTATAGGCTACGCATTACATCTTCCTCTTTGCATCATCAGTTACTCGACCGGTTCGATGCGATGCTATGTTATTTCCTATTGTTTGCCGACGAGTGGTATTTAATTCCATTATGCTTACCGTATCTGGTGTTTCGGTTGTAAGTTCGCTTGATCGAGCGCAACCTTTCTCGGTCGCAAATTTCTTTCTTAGTTTAACCGATTGTAAATCGAACGATTTCACAAACAAATCAAGTCCGTTCATCCGCCCGTTTATAACACGATTACTACTAATTATATTGATTCAATGAAGGAAATCGCATTATTTGCAGCTCGATCCTACCTTTTGATCATCGTTTCACGATAAATAATTCGCTAAATATTTTTTGAAATAGTATAATAGTGTGAAGACATTTTGCGCACAATTAAAAACTACTTTTAGAACCTTTTTAAGTATTTTCGTTCTTTTTTTAATAAAAATTTGTACTTTTTTAAAGTTGTTTTTTAGTAGATACATTTTATGTTATTTTTATTCAAATAATTACAGAATTATATTCATAAAATAACCGGCCTAAGCGAATGCTAAATAAGATAATTTTTATTTGTAAAAATTTAACTCATTCTTTCTAAAACGGGTTTTCATAATGTAGACTATTTCGATCATGGTGAAGGACGAAAAGCTGAATTTGGAAATGGCTAGGCTGCGTGAATAGATAGAACGTAAACATACAGCATATGTCAACAATTTAGCTGAAATCGATGAGACCCCTAACCAAACAGTTACAGGAAATCAAAGAAACTTTAAGTATGAAGAAGATGATCGGGACATCTCAGATCAAACAAAATCAACTACACGACAAGCAGAATTGCTTATCCCTTCGACTAATAATGATGAAGAAGAGTTATGCGGTGATGAGATGGAAGACGAGACCATATCTAGCAACGAGACTAGTAATATAGGGGACAGACTGTTGAAGAGGAGGCTTACGATGTTGTGGAAAAAAAACATGGCATATTACACATTGAATTTCCTACAAAATGTACTCGATGCTATTACATCCGAAACGTTAGACTCTTTGTTTTTGATCAAGAACGTTGACGGTTATTGGTACATGGGAAAGAAGCCGGTCAGCTTTAACCAAGATGGAATGCATATCGACAAACAAACGTTTAAACTCACACCCGGCTTGCTGGGTCTGTTATTCTACAAAAACCCTTCCTTATATCCGAAGAATGAGTCAAATAAGAGCGAAATGCAAACCCACAGAACCGTACTCTAGGCGGTAGGTGCTCATTTAATGCCATCTGATCAGGTAAAAAGCAGTAATTTCTAAAAGTACATAAATACGTCTATGAATTACAAGTATGAATACTTGTAGTGATGTAGAAAGTTGTTTTGGCTAAAACAACTTTATTTTGGCTAAAACAACTTTCTGCATCAGAAAGTTGTTTAAGCCAAAAAGACCGGTCAGACTTTTAAGTATTCTTCAGCACCACTTCTCGACAAGCACCCATTAGCGAAAGCACACCGAAACCAAATGTGAATTCTTATGCTGTTGTGTTATGTGAAATGTCTTATATTCAAATCACCACAACCCCTGCGAGCTGTCAGTATTACACCTGCATCTTATACTATCATACCATATACTGACTCGGTTAACCAGATCAGTCATAAAAAAATACCGACTTTTTATTCCTAACATCGCATTACTGAAACAGTGTCTCGTCTCATTAGTTGCCCTCATGAAGTTACTCGTCATTGCCGCAGTCGTTGTGCCTCGTCAAAACGTAAAAAAAAAATATCGTAAGAGTCCAATACAACGGAGTAAAAGTAATAATCATCTGTAACCATCTTCATCTTCTCCTCAGCCTATTGCCTCCAGTGAAGGTAATATTTCACGCAGTCGAAGTAGGACTCGGAGTCTAAGCCGCTGACGATTCACTGCGGTTGGAGAGCGTAGGAAAATGAGACTGTGTACACCTAGTCCAGATCGAATACCACCACCTGCCCCTTCACTGCGATTAGAATCGTTACCACCATCCTCTAGTTCTGCTGCACAGACTAAAGAATCTGATTATAAAAGTGACGCATCACTGCGGTTTAGTACAGACAAAAGATCTCGTTCCCCTGAAGGTGAGGTAGTTCATAAGTTATTAGAGGCATTATTAAGACCGAAAAATCGGTCAAAAGATAAACGCTATACGGATAAACTGCATGACGAATCAAAATCTCCTGGAAGAAAACGATCATCTACTAGCAGAGAAAACCCGCTGAAAAGAAGAATGCATTATGAGAGTGATGGCGGTGACGTTGATGATACAGGACCAAGCGGCTCAGGACTACTAAGACTCCGTCTCGATCCACAACAGTCGAGACCTGAATACATTTACTGGAATGGTCCAAATTGATTGGTCGATAAGCTTCAAGATCTATACGATGAATATAGCGCTGATAATAGAGTGTAAACAATGAAATCGTTATCACAGTGGAGGAGTTGAAACTGTATGGTATCATTTACACGAGTACTGGCGGTCGTAATAGTATATTGACTTTGCTTTTATTTTGTTACAAATGTAGAAAATGCCCAGATTAAAGAGGATAGTGAAAGCGGCAATCGCAAACGCGGTAAGGCTTCTCGAGGTCCGCTAGGCGTCGACTTTGCTTGACCCCAGACGATGTCTACGATATGAAAAAACATAGGGTTATGTAATGTCAGTGATTCTAATAAACCGGAGATGCCGTCAATTTCTTGTGGGAAGATGTTATGCTTGCCGAAAAAGGTAACCACTTGGAGGAAAAAATGAATGCTTAGTTAACTGACTGCGATACATATATTAAAAAGTACTTTACCAAAGAATATATAAACAAACTATCCAACTCGATTGACGATATTAACAGATCAATTAATTATGTTCAAAACTGTAACGTTAACATTCAATTAGAGATTAAAGGAAGTGGAAAAGAAAAAAGAAGATTTTATGAATGACGTTAAGTTACATCAAAATGCAATCAAAGAACATGATATTAATAAGAAAAAATAAAGTCGATTAGGCAGAAAACGAGCAGGAAGAATTTATCCGAAGGTTCTGATATAAAACCCGAAGGTTTTGAAATCAAAGCCAATGTTGGTGATACTTTCCAATCTAGTTAATGAACAACGGTTCACAACTTGTATTAATAGATAGCGATGGCGTGGAGGCCGGTCAAGATGAAGCAAAAAACTACGACTAGGAAAAAAGGACGTGGAATTGTATCATCGTTTGGCAATGATGTCGGTACTGTAGTAAATAAGGCTGTAGATTATCTACCAGTAAAAGCTCACTTACCCGGCTGTCAGTACTGCGGTCTTGATACTAAGCTGGAGAAGAGGTAATTCCGCTATAAATAAGTTGGATCAGGCATGTAAACTGCACGACATCGCTTATGCTAAATACAATGATAACGCGTTCAGATCTAAATCTGATCAAGAGTTGGCTGAATGGGCTTGGCAGCGAGTGACGGCACCCAATTCCAGCTTAAAAGGAAAAGCAGCCACTTGGGGTGTAATGAATACGATGAAGTTGAAATCGAAAATAGGCGGTAGAGTCAAGAATAAGAAAAAAAAATGTGTCGCTGGTTTAAATCGGGTGGAAGACTGAATCTGAAACGCAAATCAGGTAGTAGATTAAACCTAAAGCGTGGTGGTAATATTAAAAAAAAAGAAGATAATATATCAATCCGTCCAGTGCACGATAAGAAATCAGCAGAGTAAGTTAGAAAATTAAACAGAACTTGCTTTAGAGGCGTTTTCATGCGAGATAATTTACAGTATAAGTCGTGGAAGCAAGAAGCCGCTATAGTCAATCTGGATACAACTAAGCATCGGATCTGCTTTAGGAAAGAGGATCAAATAATAAACTATTTCGGTAGTATTGGCAAAATGCTCCCTCCGTTAGAGATGATGCGCTACTTTGGTGAGAACAGCTTTATTTCGTGTAACTATACCAGATATCAAGCTGATGATGCCGTTATATGCGGTCCTTTATGTATACGTTTCTTGCGTAGAATGGTATCAAAAGATAATATGTATTTTCTGATTGGTTTTTCGCTATTATAGAATGGTGTCATATTCATTATCTTTCAGCAGTGAAGGATCTTCAATCACACACACGTTCTTTCCGGAACAAGAACTGCAAGCCGGGCCAGTGGAAATTGGGATTACAGTACCTAATGACTGGTAACAGTATACCGAACGTTGAAGAAGATGTCAATAACAGATTTGCGTTCTCGCTTCTGGAGAACGCAAAGACGGTAAAAACTACATCGTAAAGCAGAAAAGTACCGTTACTATACTTACTGAGTTGTGAGTTGGACGATAACGCAGAGTATATTGAAAATCAGATGAAAGATTTAGGACAGGTTATACACATCAGAGCCAAAAAAAATACATTGCAGACGGAAATAAAAAGCGTATATGTAAATATTTTTCACTGACAAACACAGCTTAGCTCCTTTGTTGGGTTTTAAACCGAAACTGCTCTCACCTAATGTTATACACATCTGAAACCCTGTAAACATAGCGCCTGTCAATGTTATCCGAGTAAAGTGTAACATCGTCAAAGGCAGTTACTTCAGCAGTAAACAGGATTGGGTACTGGATGAATTCTCTCTGGTGGTTGACCCACCAGTATGATAGAACAGTCACCGTGGATGCCGATATATCTACCAATCGAAAATGAGGGGGACATTTTCGAAAAAAACAAAATATCGCTATAACTTTCTTATTAAGTAAAATATCGAATTTATATAAAGTTCCTACTATTCTTTGGATAAGGGCATAAAACATATCTGAGTAAAGGTTTTTGATATCATCAACCATTGGCTCAGGAGGTGGAAAAAATGGGGTTTCGAAGACAAAACAAATCATACCTCCCTTAATAAGCACAGTATCGAATCGGTTTAAAGTGGTCGTTAGTCCTCTAAACATTACTTAAAACTTTTGTCTGAAACACATTTTGGTTTGACCAACCCTTACGGCAAGGGATGACTAAAATCTTGCTGGAACTGTAAGAAAACGTCGTATGCTAAACATGTGAAACTTTTTCATATGCAACCATTGTCGTATTGAGTAAATTTGAAGTTTTTCTTAACTTTAAGGTGGAAATCTTTTTTTCCCTACTTAGCACCGGTGAAATCTACCTCCGCCTTCCGGCGTGCCGAAAGGGATTTTTTTTTTTGGTTGTATATTACGTACTGCGTGCCGAAAAAAAATAGCTTCATATCGTATTTTAACTTGTTCTTTCCAACATTATCGCTCTGAATTACAATTACTGTATTTATCCACATAAGCCTCGCCATCTTATAAGACCTGCAGGCTGCTTTTAAGATTAATGAGAAAGAAAAACAATTTTTTTCATTTACCTTTTTCGTTACAGAAAAAAGAAATAATAATAAACATAACAATATTAACCCTTAATGGCCAAAGTGGTGTTTTATCGGACATGAGCTTCAACATTTTTGCTCTACCAAAGTACCATATATTGTCACATCATAGTAAGATTTAATACCTTTCCTTGAACTCGTCCTCTAATGGCAGAGGCGGGTATTATAATTAAGTTCATCTTTTTTTACGTGTTGTACCTGTTTTTGTATAACCTTTCATACTCACAGTCGTATACCGCACTGGCTTGTAGAATAATAATTTTTGTGAATACCATTCCTGTTTTGTTTTTTGTTCGTAAATATTTTCCCATTTGTGAATCAGTGTTTTTTTTTGTTTGTTTTAATGGAAAAGCGATTTGTGAAGACATTTTAAGAGAATCTGAGTGCCAGGAAAGGGAAGAATTTGAACTTTGTAAGGATACAAATATTTCATGTAGTGAATGTGTGAAAGATATAATGTCGAATGGTGATAACGTTGATGATGTTTTCAATGCTGATGAAAAAACTCGCTAATTATTATTAATTAGTTAAAAAATAAATCCATGCTAGTTTTAAGGTTGATTATTTCTAAATTTGTAAGTGTGTATTTCAAATTTAAGATTTAGTGATATATTGTATTTAATGAAATGTAATACATCGTTCACGCAGTAATAATCATTCAATCATTATATTGGATCGAAAAAAGACCCGTACCCCGAAATTTTTCATAGGAAATCATGAAAAATGCTGTGGGGCTTATGCAAATAAATACGGTATTTTGAAGATCTTCGGTAGAAGTTATGGAATAAAAAGAGCACCATTTTTCGCCAAGATTTTCCAATAGAAAAAAGTATAATAATTTCGTAAAGAGATTAAAGAACGAATAATTTTTTTTACGAACAAAACTTTATATTCTTTTTTTTTTAAAGAAATTTTCTGATGGTTGCTGTTAATGAGGGGATTTTTTTTTAATTTTTGTAAATCGTTATTTAGATCTCACTGAAGATAGGAATTTTTTCATTAAATTACTTTAAATTACTTATTACGTAACTGAATAATGTCAGCAAAAAACGATATAAATAAAGAGAAGCTAGGGAAAAACATTTTTTTTTCAACGGGTGAAATATTTCAGTCAGTTGAAAAGGAGCATCTCTTTACTTAAGTGTAATTACTGTACTAACCTCGAACTTTTCTGCACAGTTTTTTTTTTTTACTGTGTAACGCGCTCTGAAGCGACTGTACTCTATGAAGATGCGTTTTAAGAAAATATTTTAGGAGAAAAAATGTTAACACATTCACTCCTGGCATTTCATCAGTGTATTAAACCTATGAAATGAATTATTTTTTTGTTTTTAACTCGCTTAAGTATACTGGTTATCAATATTTATATATGTCTTGGAATTATACAACGTTTGAAAAACTCGAAAAAAACGATCACACGCTAACACGTGTTGAGCACGGAAAACGAAAAAGCACTGGATTTATACCGTCCGTGCTGAAAATTCACTTGCACGTGGTTGAGCTGTTCGTAACAAACAACCAAAAACAACACAACGTAAACTATCTAAATAATTTATTGTAGACCTACGGATTAAAAAAACTTACAATGATAAAACCAAAACACCAAATACTACAAAAAAAAATTATTATTTAAAAAATAAAGACATCAAAAGATTTATTTAGTTGGTTGGTTTAAAATAAAATATATATATATATATATATATATATATATATATATATGTCGGAGAGGCGAGGAGATCTGTCAGGGATTCAACGTTTTGTGCTTCACTCATTCCCACCATTACAAGTGGAGAATATATAAGATTACAATAA